>NC_082711.1:156787893-157387893 GCF_030144855.1 Hypanus sabinus | reverse complement strand
TATCTATTTTAACCAACGCTTTGATGATAAAATCTACCATATTTATCAGGGCTGATGCATAGGCATGTCTTGTCTGGCGGTATATGTACTCATCTCCCATTAGTCCTCAACCAATCAGGTTTCCACTGTCCCACCTTGTTTTAAACAAGCAGGAACCTAATTGGTAGAAGACTAACCAATCAGGAGGGATGGACAAAAGGAGTTGTGTATAAATACTACAGGATTGGACATGCCTAGCATCATCCCTGATGAAAATGGCAGGGCTGGTCTTCAAAATGTCGGTTAAAATTGAAACCTGGAGCCATCTGGAAGTCCGAGAAGAATTTATATGTCATGTACACCAGGAAAGCACTCGATCCTTTCTCCTTGAGGATCTGCCATCAGATTTGTGGAATAGCACCACAGAGATGGTGAAAGTTAGAATGGAACGAGGCAGTCCCCTTATTGTGCCCTATGTCAAGAAATAAAACTGCTCTGCGTGGGATACTGTGATCAATCCATGGCCAAAAGACTTCCTGAACAGCAGAACAAAATTTGAAACTGCACATAGCCAAGCAAAGTAATGGAGATGACAAGTTCATCGGGTTTACGCTTGAATTAAATCAATGGCAGATAGAGGGGCAAAAAGTGTAACATAAGCTGGATCTGCAGCCGACATGTTTACCCTCATCAAACTAAGAAAATATCAGACTGCAATGCTTGAATATCAGATGTTATAATAGGAATTTACTTTTCAACTAATGAAAGTTTACAGCATTGATTTTGATAACAAGTCTTGAAATAGTTGATAGCTTTATATTCACTAAAGTTTCCTTTCAAAGACCTACCACACATTGTGGCTTCTAAACTACACAGAATTCCGGCATCTCCTTTGTGGCCGCAGCATTAAATGATGCTAAGGAATACCTTTACTGAGAGAGAGAAAAAAGATTACCGCAGACAACTTAACATCCAATTTACCTGCAACAAACCTAATTTCCTTGCTGATGAGGTTGTCTGGCGTGTGATTAATTATACACCCTGTCCTTTTCCATCAGGGCCAGAGAAGATCACTAGCTTGGTTGTCTGCAGAATTACAAATACCTGTAACTCTGTAAGTACCAACACTAGTTTAGTAAACATTGCAACAGCTTTGTAACATTTCAATGGATCACTCCTTTAAATTGTTAAACTGATAAATTAGTTTATTGTTGTCACATGTATGAGAAACGGTGACATACTTTGTTTTGCATGCCATCCATACAGAAAGGTCAAGATGGGGATGATATTTCCGAAAGCAAAGGAGTCCAGGACCACAGGGCACAGTCTCAAGTGCAAGGATGTCCCTTTAAAGCAGAGATAAGGAGGAATTTCCTTAGCCAGAGGGTGATGAATCTGTCATATCCATTGCCACAGGTGGCTGTGGAGTCCAAACCTTTGGGTGTATTTAAAGCAGATTTGATTAGTAGGGTGTGAAAAATTATAGGGAGAAGGCAAAGGGAATGGGGTTCAGCGAAATAATAACCATAATGGAATGGTGGAGTAGTCTTGATGGGCCGAACAGCTTAATTCTGCTCCTACGTCTTATGATCTGATCGACAGGGAGAAGGCTCTATGCAAAGTCAGTAGCAATGCATGAGATCTTGGACACCCAATCTCACTCAAGGGTCATTTGTCTGCTGCACTTGTAGTGGTACACTGTGAGGCTTGTGGATGGAACATGTTGGGTTATCCAGCAGAATGGGTGCCAGGGTAAACAAGCGAAGGAGGGGATCAGGGAGGAGATGAGCACTGGAGAAGATGAGAAGATCAGTATGGGAGGGAGCAACTGTGGAATGTGAAGCTGGGGTCAGTAAATTGTTGAGGAATCAATGAGGAAATATGTTTCTATGGTTCTATAGTTCTATGACAGAAATTGGTTCATTTGTATACGCATTTTAAGTATGACAAGTCTAGATTATAAATCAAAAAGTGTACCATCAACTATTTTATGGAAGTATATCGCTTTGCACAAAAGAAACATTGTGCTACATGGTAAAATTTATAGGTCAGTGCCATTAAAACAGGTAAAACTGCATGTAATCAAAAAATCTAATTTACTTTGTTGACCTGCCATTTACCGTGGTTCGTATAGGTTAAGCACAAATTAAGATCATTTTGGGGCACATCCTTAGAGAGCAGTAACAATAAATATTGTACAAGTGTATTTTGCCATGTGTTTGTGATGTCCTTTTTAATCAAGTATACCACGGCATATCAAACCCTCCTCTCCATCCAATTTTGTATTTACCAGTAAAAAGCCTTCAGACTCTGATTCTCTCAGCCTCTGGAGAAAATAACCTGCCATCCCTTATTAATATTGATGATGCTATATTTCACTTACACCTTCACTGTTGCTTCATCCACTGCTCCAACTCACCAGGTGTGTACTGTGGTTGTTTCTGGCCCTGAGTTCTGTGTTCTGTGATAGATTCTGTTTTCAGTCTTACCCTCTGAGTCCTTTCATTGAGCTGACATTTAGAATATTCATGTGCCTGTTTACATGTGGTTTCCTCTTTCTTTTGATCCACGTTATAATAAAAATGTGTTGCTAATTTACCAGTAAACAATTAAGATTCCTTTTGCAACTATTAGTATCAATATAAATAGCAAAACAATACTGTACTGTATAATACTATTAATCCTTCATTTGAAGAATTTCATGAACAAAATTCATACTTTTGTGTCTGATACTGCACTGTGCAGAAGACTTAGGCACTTACTGTATATATAGCTAGGGTGCCATCTCCCCTGTTTCCCTTCATGCCCTGACCAGTCAAGAAACAATCAACTTCTGCCTTAAATATACCTAAAGACTTGGCCTCCACTGCTGCTGGTGGCAAAGAATTCCACAGACTCACTGCTTTCTGGCTAAAGAAATTCCTCCTCATCTCTGTTCTAAAAGAACGCTCCTCTGTTCTGAGGCTGTGTCCTCTGGTCTTAGTCTCCCATCATAGGAAACATCTTCTCCACATCCACTCAATCAAGGCCTTTGACCATTCAATAGGTTTGAATGAGGTCACCCCTCATTCTTCTGAATTCCAGTGAATACAGTGTTGCTGGGTGTAGTGATTTGCGAGGTTGGGAGGGCCTGGTCTGCCCTGTTTCGCTAAATAAATGATTGCCAGAGCCATCAAACGCTCATCTTATGGCAAGCCATTCAATCCTGGAATCATTTTCGTGAACCTCCGTTGAACCTTCTCCAGTTTCAGCACATCCTTCTAAGACAGAGTGCCCAGAACTGCTCACAATACTCCAAGTGAGGCCTCACCAGTGCTTTATAAAGTCTCAACATTACATCCTTGCTTCTGTATTCTAGTCCTCTTGAAATGAATGCTTACATTGCCTTTGTCTTCCTCACCATAGGCTCAATATGCAAAATAACCTTTAGGGAAACCTGCACAGGGACTCCCAAGTCCCTTAGCACTTTAGTTTTTTTGTATTTTCTCTCCATTTAGAAAATAGTAAATCCTTCATTTCTTCTACCAAAGTGCCTGACCATACACTTCCCAACACTGTATTCCATCTACCGTGTTTTTGCCCATTCCCCTAATCTGTCTAAGTCCTTCTGCAGCCTCTCTCATTCCTTAAAACGACCCGCCCCTCCACCTATCTTTATGTCACCTGCAAACTTTGCAACAAAGCCATCATTTCCCTTATCCAAATGTTTGACATGTGATGTAAAATTATATTGGCAGAACATTATCTTTGGGCAGGAGATTTATCTGAGTTGTCACAATATATTACAGTAGTCCGTTTACCTTGTTTTATTCCACATTAAAGGACCAACATCATTACCTTCATCCAATTCTAATGTTCCACACAAGTTTGTTTGTGTGTGTGTGTGTGTGTGTGTGTGTGTATCACCATGGTAGCATACCAGTTAGCATGAGTACAGGGCATCAGAGTTCAGAGTTCAATTTTAACTAAGAAATTTGCGTATCCTTCCTGTGAATGCATGGGTTGGCTCCACGTGCTCTAGTTTCCTATTAAATAGATGGGTTGCAGGGTGATGCGATTTGATAGGCAGGAAGGCCATGGTCCACCCTATTTCTCTAGGTAAATATTAGAAGCAGCGAGGCCACGATTACTTGACTGTCCATAGCTGTTTGCTCTTCATAAATCAGATCATAATGGCAGATGGCAACAGGCAAACTAATGTGTGTCACTGGACTAACCAGAGCATTAAAATGTGGCACCCATTTCTGAAACACTGTGGCCTGTGGAAAATGTATCCCCTCCAGTGGGTTTTTCATTATCACCACGCCTTATCTACCACATGAAGAATCCCTAATTGAACATATGGAAATACAACATCCAAAATGTGTCTTTCACTCTCTGAAAGATTTATTTTCTCTATTTACCTTTATAGCAGCCAGGTGATCCTGGCCCTGTTTCCCTGAGGGCATGATAAGGGATATCACTACATCTGTTTGTCTGTATGGCAACCTGTCACCTCTGCCAGCTTAATACAGGCTGGCAAAATCCTTGGACTGCTTTGCTCTTAGAGGTTAGTTACAGTCAGTCACAGCCCTCTATCTTCAGAATCATTCCAGGCTTCTGCTGTTGATCTCTATAATATTTTGCTGTTAGTTGTATATGAGGGTCATTATCTAAAATCATGGAGAAAAAGCTCAGCCTGTATTTTTTTCTCTGGGTTGTAGGAACAGTCTGTGGAGTTTACTAGCATTTCAGTGTTCCCAATATTGCAGGTTTTCAGAGATTCATGTCCTCTGCTGCGGTGTAAGGAAATTTGAATAAGCAAGAAGTTGAAAATTGAAAAAAAATCCTTACAGGGAACTCCTGCCAGAGGTGACTGGCTGTCGTCTGAGGTGAGGGTGCATGAAGTTTATGATATCCCTCTGCACAATGTGCACTTCACACAAGTACTGTTTTCCACCAGCTTCTTCGCACCTACTGCTTCTATGGTACCAAACTGCGCACCCAACAGTCCAACATGCACCACCTTTGAAACGCCACTAGTTTATAGCTGGAAGAGTGCTGCTTGTAATGTGGGCATTTCCGCTTAAAGGATGGCTGTGAAGATTGCAGCTGAGAGGCTAAATGCCAACAGCGGCAAGATCTTGTAATCAGTAAATGGAGGAGAGTGTGCGAAAGCTGATACAATCTGATGTTACACAGAGAAATCTAACAATTCCATTTTTGAACTTTCCAACTGAATATCACCATCATCATAAGACCTTTACAGACTATTTCACAACACTGTTATAAAATAGCACAGGACTTACTAGATCATTATATATTGACTCAGGACGTGTCCTTTGAAACGGTGTTGTTTTAGTTTCATTTGATCTTGTTACCCGATAAAGTTTGTCATTCCTATGGTGGATTCTCATTGGAAATTTTAAAATCACTTTAAAGCCTTCTGGCTGGGGACTGACACTATTCCATGCCAAATGCAAGCCGACTGTCAAGATGTGAAAGGGTTTGAAAGTGAAATGATTTAAACTATCCCCGGGGAACCTTGATACTCTCAGCTCTGGTGTCTGGCCAGAACATACCATGGTTTCAGATTATACTTTGTGACTGATATCCAGCCAAGCTTCTTGAAACTAGCGCTACCACAATAATAAACATGCAGTCTGTAGGGAAGTATTCTGCTATGTCTGAATGATGAATTCAACCATTGTGAATGATTACTAACAGTGTTGCTAATAAAATCTAAGGCATGTAATAATGCACTGTTACTTAGGCATCATATTTTCTTTACTAATTAATTTAAGTCCATCCAGCATTGATGTCTTACTCTGCAGTGACAATGGTAACAATGATATTTTCAAAAGGGTTGCAATCTCTGAATACACTGTATTCCGGTTAAATGAACCATTGCTTAATCTGGGCAGCCACTTATTTAAGACAATACTTTAAAAAAACCCAAAAACTAATAAAATAGAAGTAATTTCCTTCATTTACTTGGAACACTATGCCACTTATTCGGGAGAGGAGACTATTGCCAAACAGTTTCTAATTAATGTCAGTCATGTGGACTTGTGTAGCCGGTAGACACTACACTGTGTTTAGAGCAAACAGATTATAAATACCATAATTTGCATGTGTTTGTGTTCAAAAGGCAGTGAGTTTAGGTGAGAAGTAAGCAGTAGAACAATTGAGAACTGTTTTGCTTACTGCAATTTCAAGCATTCATGTTTTGAGATGTCAGAAACAGCCAGAAGTGAAAATAAAATCATTTCACTACTTCAGAAAGTTTGGAACTATGAAGAATTTGAAGATACCAACAATCATCTTGAACGTTACAATGAAAATGAAGATTTGGAGGATTGTTGGTTGTTTTTCTGGCTGTTTTTTGCTGCCGGAGGGGGACAGATTTTGGGGTCTGCAGGTTTCGTTTCTTTTCTTTTTCATGCTGGTTGGGGTGGGGGGGAGTTGATGTCTTTTCTTTCACTGGCACCCATGATCTTTCTGTATTTAATGGTTATCTGGAGTAGACAAATATCACAGTTGTATTGTATATTCACACTCTGGCAATAAAATGAACCTCTGAACTTTTTTTCTAATTAGCATCAGTCACATGCACTTGTGTAGCTGTTAGAAACTACACTGTGCTTAGAGCATACAGTTTTTAAATAGCATTAGGTACATATGCTTGTGTTGTGTTATTCATTTTGGTCAACAGACATCAGATTAAAAACAGTGATTTTTGGCACTACTTCATGCAGGGAAACAATGAAGGCTGACCATTATCTGCACTGGGTGTCTGCACAGACCTTGTTTATTTACGATAAATCAAAAAAATACAGCAGCGTACACTGGATTCATTTATCTGTCAATCTATCTGTTCATCTATCTAGAAAGAAATAGAGCAAAAATAGTGAGATAGAGTACATGGGTTCATGAACCATTCAGAAATCCGATGATGGATGGATAGAAACTGTCCCTAAATCAGAGGCATGTCCTGGGTGGTGGGAGTCCATAACAATAGATGCTGCCTCTTAGAGGCATTGCCTTTTTGAATATATACTCGATGCTGGGGAGCCTAATGCTCATGAAGGAGCTGGCTGAATTTAAACCCTCTGGTGAAGGGTCTTGGCCCAAAATGTCTGCTGCTTACTCCCATCCGTGGATACCGCCTGATCTGCTGAGCTCTTCCAGCACATTGCGTGTATTGCCCTAGATCTCCATCATCTTCATTACCTCTTGGATTCACAATCCTCTTCAGCTTTTTCTGATCCTGTGCATTGGCTCCTCCATAACAGATGGTAATACAACCAATCTGAATGCACTGCAGGATGCATTTGCTAAAGTCTTTGGTGACATGCTGTATGTTCTCAGACTCTAGATGAGATATAACCACCTGCATGCCCTCTATGTAATTGCAACAATGTGTTGGGCCTTGAAAGAGTCTTCAGAGAAGTTACCATCCAAGAACTTGAAACTGCTAAAACCTTTCCAAGGCTGATCCCTCAATGAAGACTGGAGTGTGTTCCCTCAACATCCCCCTCCTGATGTCCATCATCAATTCTTTGGTCTTACTGACCTTGAGTCCAAGGTTGTTGTTGCAACACCACTCAACAAGCTGATCTACCTCACTCCTGTATGATATAGAATTGTTCTGTAACTGCTGTGACCTGGCAAGTTATAATATTGTTTATGGTAGAGGAAACAGAGATTAGATGCCGAGACTATTTTCTGTAAAGTGGTTAGAGGTTGATAACTGTGTCTCTTTGGTTTCAATTCTGAAATAGTGATATCCCATTCAGTAAAAGGTGAAACAGGCAGTGCTATCACACAGAGATCTACTCTGAAACAAGCAGAGATAATTCACAGGGCTCTGCTCTAAAAAAGGCTGTAATGTCCCCAGGGGGACCTGAATTGAATGTTATTCCATGGGACTCTGCTTAGAAACAGGGTGATATCCCACAGACCTGCAGGGCGAAATAGACAGTGATATCCCAAGAGAACCTCTGAGTTATATCTATAAGGTTTGGTTCTGAAACATTTTTGATCACTGTCCCAAAAACAGGAAAGAAATAGTCAGTGTAGCCTATAATTCTGTGGATCATTGGAAACTACAATTTTTAGGAAAGTATGTCTTTATTATGCAGTCTTCAGGGAAGTATTCTGTTAGTGTGTGTATGTGGTAAATTCAATCACTCTGAATTAGTATTAATAGGGTTTCTAATAATAGAATCTACGTATGGCATGTACAAATGGGTAGCTTTTACTTAGGCGTAATGTATGGATTTATTTCTTTTAGAGCAATGACCACCCTCCATCCTTAGCACTGTGTATTGATCTGTTGTCTGTGCATGCGCTGTTGTCTACACATGTGCATTGCTCTCTCTCTCTCTCTCACACACAGAAATGTGAATGCACCAGTTAAAGCCATCTCCCGCGTTGGTGCTTTCATTCAATCAATATGCAGTTGTACACAGACACAACAAATTGGTGATGAGTACAAACCTGAATGTCAGACAATATCACGAATTGCACTGACAGTTATGGAATAATTACAGGACGAAACAGTGAGAGTTAACCAGTATGGAGAAGGCTGTCACAGATGCTAACAAAGGGCTGAGGATAGTGTATAGTAACAGTAAAAGATGTGCTGAATTTAAAGTGAAAATGACGTGGTGATAACTTTATTTGGGAAAGTCGAATGAATTTGATAGTGCTGAAGGAGGCTGGGTGTCGTATATTGAGAGGGTTGAACTAACATAAACAATGTTGAGGTGCAGAAGAAAGCCCTTACACTTCTTAGCATAATGGGCCCAAGAACGTCCAGTCTCTTACGCAACTAGTAATCTCTGAAAACCAGCAAAGCAAGGCATTCTGGATACCAAAAAGTTCAAACCGCACTCCCACAGGCACTGTTACACCAGAGGAAGTGGCCATTGTCACCATGGCAAAGGGTACATTTTGACTTTGCTGGGCCATTCATGGACTTCATGTTTCTGATTGTTGTGGATGCTCATTTTTAGTGGCTGGGGTTATAATGAAGTCAACCACCTCAGTAAAGGCTGTCTCTGCTCTGAGTACTAGCTTCACCAGAAATAGCTTTCCAGAAATAACTGTGACAACAAACCACAATACATGTCAGAAGAATTCTGACTGCTCATGAAGAGAAATGGCATCAAAGATTTCAGCTGCTCACACCCAACAGTTAATGGGTTAACTGATATGTTTATCCAAACCTTCAAAAAGTCCATTAAAGTGGTGGACAAGGAGGACCTTTTTCTACAGCACGAGGTGGACAACTTCCTTTTCGTGTATCGGAACTCTGTTCATTCGATGACGAATCAAATACCCGCAATGCTGTTCAGGAGTAGGAATCTGAGATCTCGCAGAGACCTCCTGAAACCAGACCTCTGCAGGGAAGTACAGAATAAACCATTCAGCTAGTTGTCAAGTGAAGCAGCAAGGAGCTTCGAGATTGGACAGGATGTCCTAGCATGCGATTACCAAGAAAACAAATGGACAGCTGATAGGATAGCTACAAAAACTGGACCACTATGTACGTAGTGGATGTTCGAAATCAGACATCGAGATTTCATGTGGACCAGATGCTGGATGCTCAATCGAAGAACACTCCTGAGTCGAATGCATCCAACAAGACATGCACATTTACAGTCACCAGACTTATCCCTCACGTGACACTGGAAACTGAGAGTGTCATCTTAGACAAGCCCCCCTACCAAACCTGATGCCACTCCACAGATCCAGAGGCGCTACCCTGAAAGGAACAGAGTGCCCACGGTCTGAATCTTTAGAACTGTGGAGTTAGTTATAGACTGTTATTGTGAAAGCTTGTTTATTTGGAATATGGGGTTACGAAAGAGAAATTGAATGTTTTGCATATATACAGTTTGATCTAAAGGAGGAGGAAGTGTAATGTGTAGATCAGCTTTGTTTAAAGCAATGACAACCTCCCCACCAACCAGCATTACATATTGATCTGTTGTCTGCTCCTGTACTGTTGTCTACACATGTACATTGTTCTCTCTCTTACTGCTATGTAAATACAACAGTTAAAGCCATCCCCCGCATGAGTGCTTTTAGGGTTAGGGTTGTGGGGAAACAATGTTGGTGCCAGAAGCTGATCCCATCACAACGATCATCTTCTGTTGCTTATCGACATAAATGACACATTTCACTGTATGATTCAATGCACATGTGACAAATAAAGCTAATATTTTATCTTCTTTTACAGTTCAATGGCAATCGTAAATGATTGGTACATTCCTGATTTAATTCAACATTACTGAATATAGGACTATTAAAAGATTAAAGTAATCATATTTTATATGATGTGAACAGGCCAAAGAATCTGAGAACTTAGATTCATAGTACATTAAAACATCAACTCAATGGATAAGCCACGGATAATTATTGATGGCAGAGTCAATGTCATTGAATGGAAAATGTTAGATGATTTCACATTGAAATTTGCAAAGGAGAAACTGAAGTCAGATGTATCAGTATTACAGTGGAGTAAAGGGAATTACAGAGGCATGAGAGAGGAGCTGGCCAAAATTGATTGGAAAAGAACACTGGCAGGGATGCCAGCAGAGCAACAGTGGCTGGAATTTCTGGAAGCAATTCAGAAGGCACAGGATATATACATCCCAATAAGGAAGAAGCATTCTAAAGAAAAGATGACACAACCGTGGCCAACAAAGAGAAGTCAAAGCCAACATAAAAGCCAAAGAGAGGGCATATATTAGAGCAAAGATTAGTGGGTAGTTAGAGGATTGGGAAGCTTGTAGGAACCAACAGAAGGCAACTAATAAAGTCATTAAGAAGGTAAAGATGGAATACGAAAGTAAGCTAGCTAATAATATTAAAGAGGATACCAAAATGTTCTTCAGATACATAAAGTGTAAAAAAAGAAGTGAGAGTGGATATTGGATTGCTGAAAAACTATTCTGGAGAGGTAGTAATGGGGGACAACAAAACAGTAGATGAACTGAATAAGTATTTTGCATTAGTCTTTGCTGTGGAAGACACTGGCAGTATAGTGGAAGTTCCAGGAGTCAAGGGTCATGAAGTGTGTGAAGTTACCATAACCACAGAGAAGGTTCTTGGAAAGCTGGAAGGTCTGTAGATTAGTCAGCTGGACCAGATGGTGTACACCCCAGAGTTCTGCAAGAGATGGCTGGAAAGATCAAGGAGGCATTAGCAATGATCTTTCAAGAATCACTAGCCTCTGGATTGGTTCCAGAAGGCTGGACCATTTCAAATGTCACTCCTCTCTTCAAGAAGAGAGAAAAGCAGAAGAAAGGAAACTATAGGCCAGTTTGTCTGACCTCAACGGTTGGGAAGATGTTGAAACTGATTAGTAAGTTTAAGGGCTCAAGGTAGTTGGAGGCATATGATTAAATAGGCCATAGTCAGTATGGTTTTCTCAAGGGAAAACTTTGCCTGACATATCTGTTGGAATTCTTTGAATGGACAAAGGAGAACCGTTTGATGTTGTGTACTTAAATTTTCAAAAGGCCTTTAACAAGATGCCGCACATGAGGCTGATTAACAAACTATGAGCCCACAATATTACAGGAAAGCTTCTAGCATGGATAAAGCAGTGACTGATGGGCAGGAGACAAAGAGTAGGAATAAATGGAGCCTTTTCTGGTTGGCTGCCAGTGACTAGAAGTGTTTCTCAGGGGTTTATGTTGGGACTGATTCTTTTTACGTTATATATCAATGATTTGGATGGTGGAAGTGATGGCTTTGTTGCAAAGTATGCAGATGATATGAAGATATGTAGAAGGGTAGGTAGCTTTGAGGAAGTAGAGAGGCTCAGAAGAACGGTCAGATTAGAAGAATGGGCAAAGAAATGGCAGATGAAATACAGTATCGGGAGTCATGCACTTTGGTAGAAGAAATGAAAGGGCTGACCCTTTTCTAAATGGAGAGAAAATACAAAATCTGAGATGCAAATGAACGTGAGTGCCCTTGTGCAGCATTCTCTAAAGGTTAATTTGCAGGTTGAGTCTGTGGTGAAGAAGGCAAAAACATTTTAAGGGGACTTGAATATAAAAGCAAGGATGTAATGTTGAGGCTTTATAAAGCACTGGTGAGGCCACACTTGGAGTATTGTGAGCAGGTTTGGGCCCCTTCTCTCAGAAAGGATGTACTGAAACTGGAGAGGAGTCAAATGAGTTTCAGAAAAATGATTCCTGGATTGACTGGCTTGTTATATGAAGAGCGTTTCCTGGTTGTGGGCATGTATTCACTAGAACAGAGAGACGGAGGAATTATTTCAGCCCGAGAGTGGTGTATCTGTAGAATTCTTTGCCACAGGCAGCTGTGGAAGCCAAGTCTTTATGTACATTTGGGGTAAAGGTTGATAGATCGTTGATTGTTCATGGCATGAAGGGATATGGGGAGAAGACAGGAGACTGGGTCTGATAGGAAAATTGGATCAGCTACAATGAAATGGTGGATCTGACTTGATTGACCAAATGGCCTAATTCTGCTCCTATATCTGATGATCTTATGAGGAACTAAACTAAAACGATGAAAAGGCAAAGGGAAAAACTACTGCATGTTGGCTGAAGTCTACAGAATGAACTGAGACACTATGTGACATCACTGTGCCAGCACAAGAACAAAAGAATGAGAAAAAAAAGGATAGTTACATGGGTGAGAGTGTACGGAAGGCTGTGGTCCAGGAGCAGGTTGATGGGACCAGGCATCTTAACTGTTCAGTGTGGATTAGATGGGCAGTAGTTTCTGTACTGTGCTGTAGTGTTCTATGACTCTAACACAGTCATTGTTATAATGCAGCAAGCAGCAGCAGCCTGTTTATTTATATGAAGACCACCCACTCCCCCCACCACCACCATGAGATAATGGCAAAATAATCTGCTTTAATGATGTTAAATTAGAGTTGCATATTGGACTAGGCTTAAGCAGAATTCTCTTTTTCATAAAATAGTGCATTGGGATCTCTTGCATCCTATTGATAAAGTAGACAAGAACTCAGTTTCCCATCTCATGCACTGGGCAACACATTAATCAATGTAGCTCTCCCATGGTATTAGCCTGGTGTGCGCGATCCAAATATTCACCAAGGAAACTGAACATTTTCACGATCAGAGGCAAGAATGATCCAACTAAGCCACTGACAGAGTTAACTTTCTGAGGTTTGGGAGTATGGATTGCAGATGGCTGTTTCTAATTGCAGAGCATCAAGAATAAATGGAGAAAAATAAACAAACGAATGAGACTGGAAAAATCCTTTTTTAACACAAAAGCTTATGTGGCTCATGACTGAAGAGTTATGGATTGAAAATAATACTTTTTGACATGTAAGAATGAATTTGATTGGTGGGTTAGATTTGTGTTTGATAAAAGGCAAAAAATAGACTTGGGGACAGGAAGGACACATGGTGATGGAGTCAAGAAATCTCTTTTCAGGATATAATTCCTATTTCTCTACTGATGATAAGAGCGATCATCGAAAATTCTGTCTATTTTATGGTACATTGCTATATGTAAATCATACCCTATATTTATGAGGTAATCATTCACGAGTAAAAAGTCTGGAAACTGGTAACTGCTGGGATGTAGGGTTTCAAGTACATACACAGAGATTATCATTCATTGGTCTCTGAAACCCACCAGCGTACAACTCAAGAGGAAACCATTTTCAATTACAACAGCCACCACCTGAAACCTTAACTTAATTTACCTCAAGCTGCCAGGGAGGTTCCAATAGGATTAGAGGCCACTTTTCATGAAAACTTTTACCTACTAAACTCTGTTATAGTGGAGAATTTAATTAATCTGAGTAAGTTAATAGTAGTTCATGCTTTTTGTAAACCTGTTTTAATGAGCAAAAGAATAATTATGTAAACAATATGTTATTCAGGGTAAAGTAAATAAAGGCTTTTGGACAAACAATGTATGTTATAACCAATATACACTTTACAAGTCAGTTTTTTATATAAAAGCTTTATTTTCTTCCAGAGTTCTAACCTCATTCCAAACCTTCTTTGATCTTAATAATCATTTTTCAAGGCCTTTTACCATCACTTCAACTAACAATCAATGAATTTTAAACATTTCTCAAAGTTCTAATACTCTGCTCAGTAAACATTTTCACAACCTTTTATTTTCCTTTCAATATTTTAAATTCAAAAGACTTGTCTTTGGATGGATCAAAACTCCAACAGGACATAATTTGCTGAGGGTGACTGAATGCTATTTAAACCAAAGCAAGATGACTTGCTGTTTGTCTTCGTAAAGCTTTCTTTTTAGTTTAATAATGATCCAAGTTTTGGAAATGATAGGCGATGATCTGAGAGCCTTTTTTTCCTGATTGAACCTTTAGAATTTGTTATATTTCATTCATTTAAGACATTTATGAGTCATTTTCATGCTGGGTTCTTCACAAGTTAAATGATTTTCTTTTCCCAAAAATTGAGAAGGGAACTGTGATGAAACTTCAGTCATCAATCCAATCTCCTACCCAACAGCAGCCCAAACATGTAAGGATAACATATGACCATCCACAATGATATGTTTTCCCAGGTTATCATTCTCTGTGAAATATTATTCTTTAAGTAATCCTTTCAATTTTATAACTGTACAAATGATAGAAGAATATCAAATGACATTGGATTGGCACACAACAGAAATAATTCTCTGGTGCCAGGAAGATAAATAACTCACCTACTCATTATGCAGTCCATTATCACTTGGTCATTTTTCTCTGCATTTTGCCATTTCAGATAATTTATTATATGCCTGAGCTCTTTCGCAAGTAGTTCTTACGGTAGGATGCCCTAGTGCAGCCTTTTATTTCTCCTATCATCTTGGAGAAATAGTAATGTACAAACAACACAGAGGTTTCAAAATGCCCAGGAGGTTTCTGCAAATATTTGCCATCTGTGAAGGGAGAAAGAAGGTGCTTAAGAGCTCAGTTAAATACCATGGCCCTAACAATCTGCAATTTCTTAGAAGGGCACGGCTTACTACCTGAGTGACAGGGTGGACAATGGGAAGTGAACCATTATCATCGCTCACATTTAGTATTGCAATGGAGAAGAGCGAGTGGGCACATCTTCCTCCTGGTCCAATAGCAGGAATGGAGGCACGATCCTGAGCTGCTGCAATGTAAACCAGGCTACAAGGGCCTGCTAACTTCATCCTACTGAGCTTCGCTGTATTTTAGCTCTGCCTGACATTACCCATATCCACTTAAAGATAACTGGTAGGAAATGGAGGAAAGTGAGCAAGTCTCTCTGTCTGGCTGTTGCACTGGGGCTGAAGTCCTAGTGAGAAGCTGACTGTAGCTCCAATGAAAGTCTTCCAGAGCCCAGAGGTAAACTGGGGCTTCAGTCAGAATCAATGGCCTGGGGAAAGCTAGACAGCTTAAGGTTTTTCATCTCGCGAGCTGAGGGAAGCTGAGGTACAAAGTGGCAGGCCATGGAGAACCAGTCTGCCACTCCCTTAATCATGGTGTTACCTTGCAATGGTGGCAGACAATAAAGTTGATAGAGATATGGGACCAGGAATGGAACGGAATAGGCAATGGTTGTAGCAGCCCCTGTGGATGTGATCTGGGCTCCTTGTTGTGGCCACAGATGTGACAGACTACAGCATATGATTTAACATCCGCATCCATTCCCAGCCACCAGAACCATCTCTTGATAAACTCCAGCTTTGAGCAGTTCCCGGATGTCCTGGGTTATGTAATGCATGCCCCCATTGTAATACATCTGAATGGACAGAGTTGAGGACAATAAAAGGTGATCCAATAGATCATTTTGCGGTCTGTATCTTGCTGTTGTGCTCTCCTTACGATAGTCTCCACCTCCCATCAGACCGGACAGCCTGAACCTTGGGAGGATGGGTTTTGGGACGGAAACTATGTCTGGCAGTTCAAACTGCCTACAGAGGGCATCTGGCTTCTGATTCTTTGAACCTGACACATAATGATAAAATCAAAACAGTTAAGAAGTAGAACATCTGGCCTGGCACGAATTTACCTCTGAATAGAGGCCAAGTTTATGTGGTCGGTCCAGACCGCTAAGAGATGTTTAACCCTCTCCAGTCAATGTCTCCACTCCTCCACTCCTAATTTGA
The DNA here is from genome assembly GCF_030144855.1 of Hypanus sabinus. NCBI lineage: Eukaryota > Metazoa > Chordata > Chondrichthyes > Myliobatiformes > Dasyatidae > Hypanus > Hypanus sabinus. The sequence goes on along the minus strand of NC_082711.1, from coordinate 157,371,801 downwards.
GCACCGACAGCTCTCTGTTCCCTACGTCCTAATTCCTCTCCACAGGTGTGAGCTGCCAGGGGATGCCCGAGTCCTTCTGCAGACCTGCCCCTTCATCTACCTTTGAATCACCTGCAAACTTGGCCACAAACTTCCATTACCCAAATCATTGACTTATAAAATGAAAAGAAACTGTCCCAACAATGACTCCTGCAGAAAACTACTAGTCATCAGCAGACAATCAGAATAAGCCCCCTTATTCTTTTTTCCTCCTGCCATTCAGCCAATCTTCTAACCAGGCTAATATCTATCCTGTAATGCTCACAAAATGCTGGATGAACTTATCGGTCCATGCAACATCCACATGGAACTGAATGGACAGTCAATGTTTTGAGCCAAAACCCTTATTCAGCACTGGTAAGGAAGAAACATAGAAACATCGAAACATAGAAAATAGGTGCAGGAGTAGGCCATTCAGCCCTTTGAGCCTGCACCGCCATTCAGTATGATCATGGCCGATCATCCAACTCAGAACCCTGTACCTGCTTTCTCTCCATACCCCCGATCCCTTTAGCCACAAGGGCCATATCTAACTTCCTCTTAAATATAGCCAATGAACCGGCCTCAACTGTTTCCTGTGGCAGAAAATTTCACAGATTCACCACTCTCTGTGTGAAGAAGTTTTTCCTCATCTCCGTCCTAAAAGGCTTCCCCTTTATCCTTAAACTGTGAGCCCTCATTCTGGACTTCCTCTACATCAGAAACAATCTTCCTGCATCTAGCCTGTCCAATCCCTTTAGAATTTTATACATTTCAATAAGATCCCCCCTCAATCTTCTAAATTCCAGTGAGTATAAGCCTTGTCGATCCAGTCATTCTTCATATGAAAGTCCTGCCATCCCAGGAATCAATCTGGTGAACCTTCTCTGTACTCCCTCTATGGCAAGAATGTCTTTCCTCAGATTAGGGGACCAAAACTGCACACAATATTCTAGGTGCGGTCTCACCAAGGCCTTGTACAACTGCAGTAGAACCTCCCTGCTCCTGTACTTAAATCCTTTTGCTATGAATGCCAACATACCATTTGCCTTTTTCACCTTTTTCAAGGGAGAAGGCACAAGAATAAAAAGGGTGGGGAGAAGGGGAACAGACAGACTGACAGACATACTTTATTGATCCCAAGGGAAATTGGGTTTCGTTACAGCCGCACCAACCAAGAATGGTGTAGAAATATAGCAATATAAAACCATACATAATTAAATAATACAACAACAACAACAATAATAATAATAATAATAATAATAATGATAAGGAAGATAGCTCAAAGGTGTTAGGTGAAACTATCCTATAATACCATGGTCTCATATTTAGTTGAGTAGCCTCATATTTGTCACCTTATCAAAGGCCTTCTGAAAATCCAAGGAAACAACATCCACTGACTCTTCTTTTTCTATCCTTCCTTTTAATTCCTCAAAGAATTCTCATAGATTAGTCAGTCAAGATTTCCCCTTAAGAAAACCATGCTGACTTTGGCTTACTTTATCATGTTCCTCCAATTATCCCAAAATATCATCCTTAATAATGAACTCCAACATCTACCCAACCACTGAGGTCAGCTTAACTCGTTTATAATTTCTTTTCTTCTGCCTCCCTCCCTTCTTAAGGTGTGCAATTTTCCAGCTTTTTGGAACTATTCCAGAAATTAGTGATTCTTGAAAGATCATTACTGATATCTCCAGAATCTCTTCAGCTACTTCCTTCAGAACCTTAGTATGTAGTCTATCCAATCCAGGTGACTTATCTACTTTCATACCTTTTAGCTCCCAAGTACCTTCTCCTTAGTAAAGTAGCTACACTTCCTTCTGACCCCTAACACTCTTGAATTTCTGGCATACTGCTAGTGTCTTCCACAGAGAAGACTGACACAAAACTAATTTTGTCTGCCATTTCTATGGCCCTATTACTACCTTCCGAGCATCATTTTCCGGTGGTCCAAGACCCAGTCTCACCTCTCTTTTTCTCTTTATATTTCTGCATTTGGTATCCTCCTGTATACTATTGGCTGGCTTATCCTACTTTCATATTTGATCTTTTTTCTCTGAATGTTTTTCTTTTGCCTTCTGTTGGTTTTTGAAAGCTTCCCAATGCTCTAATTTCCCATTTATGTTTGTTGTATTATTTGTCTTCTTTTGATTTTATTCTGTGTCTTTGACTTCCCCTGTCAGCCACGGTTGCTTCATATTTCCTTTAGAATACTTCTTCATCTTCAACATGCATCTATCTTGCACCTGAATCGCCTCTAGAAACACCAGACAGTACTGTTCTACCATCATCACTGATAGTGTCCTTTTCCAATCAATTTTGGCCAGTTCCTCTCTCATACCTCTGTTAATTCTTTACTCCACTATAATATTGACACACCTGACTTTGTCTTTTTCCTCACAAATTTCAGTGTGAATTCTTGCTTATTATGATCACTCCTTCCTTTGGCATCCCTTTACCTTAAGCTCTCTATTAAAATCTGATTCATTGCATAACACCCTCTCTTGGGATTGAGAACCAGCCTGATCTTATCAATCTACGGTACCTACATACTGAAATCTCCCGTGACTGTTATAACATTGCCCTTATTTCATGCTTTTTCTATTTCCCTTTGCAATATCCATCCTACATCCTGGCTATTGTTCAGAGGCCTGTATGTAACTCCCACCAGGAAATTTGTACCCTTGCAATTTATTAACTATACCCACATGTATTCTACATCTTCTGATTCTATGTCACCTTTTGCTAAGGATTTGGTTTCATTTTCATCAACAGAATCACACCACCCCCTCTGCTTGCTTGCCTGTGCTTTCAATATAAGGTGTACCCTTGGCTGTTAAACTCTCAACTATGACCTTCTTTCAGCCACGACTCAGTGATGCCCACAATGTCATACCTGCCAAACTCTAACTCTGCTACAAGATCTTCTATTGTGAATAGTGTGGAGGGCTGTCAGAAGTTACAGTGGGACATTGATAGGATGCAAAACTGGGCTGAGAAGTGGCAGATGGAGTTCAACCCAGGTAAGTGTGAGGTGGTTCATTTCGATAGGTTAAATATGATGGCAGAATATAGCATTAATGGTAAGACTCTTGGCAGTATGGAGGATTAGAGGGATCTTGGGGTCTGAGTCTATAGGACACTCAAAGCTGCTATGCAGGTTGACTCTATGGTTAAGAAGGCATATGGTATATTGGCATTCATCAACTGTGGGATTGTGTTTAAGAGACAAGAGGTAACATTGCAGCTATATAGGATCCTGGTCAGACCCCACTTGGAGTACTGTGCTCAGTTCTGGTCACCTCACTACAGGAAGGATGTGGAAAGCATAGAAAGGGAGCAGAGGAGATTTACAAGGATGCTGCCTGGATTGGGGAACATGCCTTATGAGAATAGGTTGAGTGAACTTGGCCTTTTCTCCTTGGAGCAACGGAGGATGAGAGGTGAGCTGATCGACATGTTTAAGATGATAAGAGGCATTGATCATGTGGATAGTCAGAGGCTTTTTTCCAGGGCTAAAATGACTAAAATGAGAAGGCTCCCTCCACTGGCTGCCAGCACAGTTCAGAATTGATTTTAAGATTCTTCTTTTTGTTTATAAAGGCCTAAATGGGCTGCCCCCCCCCCCATATCACAGACCTTATAACTCCTTATTCTACTTCCAGCTCCCTCAAGTCGACTGACTGGGGGCTCATGGCTGTCCCGCGAACTAAACTTAAGCTCAGGGGTGACCGTGCCTTTGCTATTGCAGTCCCCGGCTGTGGAACAGCATTCCCCTCCTTATCAGATCTGCCCCCTCCATTGACTCTTAAATCCAGGCTCAAAACTTACTTTTATTCACTAGCGTTTGAAGCCTCCTGATGTGGATGATTTTAGGCTTGTGCCTAGGCCCTTGTGTTGTTTCTTTTGTGTCTATAAGTTGCTTGCCTTGTTGGTTGTGTTTGTGTTTCTTGTATTTGTGATTTTAGCTCTGCTCTGATCTGTACAGCACTTTGGTCAATGTGGGTTGTTTTTAAACATGCTATATAAAGAAATTTGACTTGACTTAAGGTGCTTGGAAGTATGTACAGAGGAGGTGTCAGGGGTAATGCATGGAATGGGCTGCCAGCAATGGTGATGGAGGCAAAAACGATAGGGTATTTTAAGAGACTCTTGGAGAGGTACATAGAGCTTAGAAAAATAGAGGGCTATGGATAACCCTGGGTAATTTCTAAAGTAAGTACATGTTTGGCACACCAAAGGGCCTTTATTGTGCTGTATGTTTCTACGTATTCTATATGCTGCATGCAATCACATATAACGCCTTCAGCCCTGTATTCATCACCCTTTCCAATTTTGTACCCATGTTATACTTCAGTGTGTATCTCACACAGAGCAATTTTGTCCTGTCTTCTCTCTGTCCTTTGTCAATCACCCTAACCATCTCCTTGTACAATTTGGATAACTCTTCTCCCAGTGCACCGTAGCCCAGGCAAGAACTTTGATGGACAGGAGAGAGGTGATATTGTCCACTTTGCAGTAGTGGAGGGGAACCTGGCAGGTTGCAATTCAAAAGCTTGAGAACACTGTCTCTGAGTTGCCATCAAATCGCTCAGGCGCCAGCAGCTTTGGAGACACACGAGTTGGAGTGGTAGCAGGGCGTTGGCTGACTTAGCCAGATGATCTCGGTGAGCACTTGCAGGGCAGTCATGTCCACTCACCGTGACTTTCTGCTGGCCATCATTGATGCTGGCTCCACGTTTTGGCTCAGTCTTGCTGTAACAGGAGCATTTGCCAAGCTGGATTCAAACCAAGGTTGGTACAGTGGAGTTCCATATCTTCAGAGAGTGGACTTCCAGGAGAGACTTAGACTAAGTGGACCCCAGTGCAAAGGATGGAATTAAACAAAATATCTTTACTTGTGAATTCATTAGTAGAGAACATAGGCTAGGGTTCAAGAATCACTATACACTGAAGAGCGAGCAAAGACAAACAATACCGAGGGAAATTAAATAGGGAAGCAAAGCATGTGTTCACTAATAGCTAAAACAAGACACAGGTGAAAACAATCATCAAATAATCAGCAAAGGAGGAGCTTCAGAGTCCGGAAGACTCTGGCATCCCCGGTGATCAGACCAAAGCATGACAGTTGTGCGTGAAGATCCTAGGAAATCAGCGATTTCGGAGCTGCTCAAACCACCAGCAATCACCATATGTTCAGTCACTTAGGTCACATTCCTTCCTCATTCTGATGTTTGGTCTGAAAAACAACAGAACCTCTTGACCATGTCGGCATGCATTGGGCCTTTAGTTTGCTGCCATATGATTGGCTGATTAGATATTTGGATTAACAAAGCAAGTGTACACGTGTACTCAATAAAGTGGCCATTGAGTATTGATTGAGCACTTTAGATGTGACCTTTTCCTGAAATGACTCAATATGGTTTCTCAGGCAAATGCTGAATAGTCTCTATGTGTGTAATGGTTGAAGAAAGAAAAGCATTCTGTATGGTTTATTTGAAGGGTTGGCAGAAGCAGATAGGCAAATAGTCTCCTCTTCTGCTGCCTAATTCTGACTCAGTACCACATTTAATATCAGGATTAACATTCGTCTGACCTTTTCTTTGAATTAGTCTGCTTTGTGCTCCAGGAGTAGAAAGTTTATCATTTCACCTATCACATAGCCTCTGCTATTACCAGGAGCTGCTGTTATTGTACGCATAAATCATTTCTATATTAATGTTGGTGACATTCTATTGTATTCTACTCACTACGCATAACCTTCTGCTGGTACAAAAGTCAATTGTAAATTGTAACAATCACTTTATTCTAATATTTGAAATGTCTGTAACCATCTAAGAATAAATTACTTTCTTTGAAAGAATGACATTTAACACCTTTAACTGAAAACCTGTATCAGCTTATTAATATGACATAAAGCATATCCCGGAGCGTTGCAAAAGGGGGTATTTAAAATATCTTCTGACTTCACTGAGCTGCAAATTGGGATACCAGCACCTTCCTCATAACAGTGAGAAGATGAACAGAGTAAAAGAAGGTTCAGAGTTTGTAACCCAAGCAGTTGAAGGCAAAGTTTTAAAGATTTGGTTGAATAGAGGAACATAAACCCACAAGCAACCCGTTCTATTTGTCCCTTCGATCCCATCTACGATGCCTACCTATGCTAATCCCATTTGACACTGTAGGCCCCTGACTCTCTGTGCCTCTCCTGCTTAAGTACCTGTTCCCCTGCTCCTCTTCTGGAACCCACTATTTCTCCATTTTATCCCCCAGCTTCCCTCCCCTTCCCCATCTGGTTCCCAATGCCAACTCCTCCCCTAATATCAGCATCATTACTAATCAGATTCCAGCATTTAGAACATGGAACATAGAACACTGTAACACAGGAACCAATTCTTCAGCCCATGATCATGTGTTTACCTAACTAAACTAGTAATTACATACCAGCATGAGAAAATCTGCAGATGCTGGAGATTCAAGTAACACACACAATATGCTGGTGGAACACAGCAGGCCAGGCAGCATCTATAGGGAGAAGTACAGTCAACATTTCGGGTCAAGAGCCTTCATCAGGACTAACGGAAAAAACGATAGTAAGAGATTTGAAAGTGGGAGGGGGAGGGGGAGAACCGAAATGATAGGAGAAGACAGGAGGGGAGGGATGAAGCCAAGAGCTAGGAAGTTGATTGGCAAAAGGGATACAAGGCTGGAGAAGGGGGAGTATCATAGGACGGAAAGCTTTGGAAGAAAGAGAGGGGGAGGGGAGCACCAGAGGAAGATGGAGAACAGGCAAGGAGTTATTGTGAGAGGGAAAGAGAGAGAGAAAAAAATTAGGGATGGGGTAAGAAGGGGAGGAGGGGCATTAACGAAAGTTAGAGAAATCAATGTTCATGCCATCAGGTTGGAGGCTAGCCAGATGGAATATAAGGTGTTGTTCCTCCATCCTGAGTGTGGCTTCATCTTGACAGTAGAGGAGGCCATGGATAGACATATCAGAATGGGAATGGGACATGGAATTAAAATGCTGTACGCATATGAGGAACAGATTAAACAGCACTGGTGGCAGTACACTTGAAATACTGAATGGCATCGAAGTCTCCTCATTTAGCAAAACAAGGCCAATCATGTCATTGTGGAAGAGAAGGATGAATCTGCACGGGCACCCACGTTTTGACAGCACTCGCCATAGCGTCTCCCTGTCAACGGTATTGAAGGCTTTGGTTAGGTTCATGAAGGCAGTGAGTAGTTGCAAATTCTGTTCACATTGTGCCTCAGGAAAGTTCACCTCTGAAACGTTGGCAATCACGAGGTTGAGGATAATGCGAACTAAGAATCGCACCCCTCCCTCCAACAGACAATGCCCCGGTAGTTGCTGTAGTCAGCCCTGCTACCTTTGACCTTGAACAATGGAACAAAGATGGCATCCCTAAAATCCTCAGGCACTCCTTCTTCCTCCCACATGCTCATCAGGCTGTTGTGGAAGAATGTGACTGCAAGTGAGCCTACTGACTTAAAGAGCTCATTAGGAACTCCATCCCTCCCAAGTCAAGTCAGGTCAAGTCAAGTCAAGTCAAGTCAACTTTTATTGTCATTTCGACCATAACTGCTGGTACAGTGCATAGTAAAAATGAGACAACATTTTTCAGGACCATGGTTTACATGACACAACACAAAAACTAGATTGAACTATGTAATAAAAAAAAACACAGAGAAAGCTATTCTAGACTACAGACCTACACTGGACTGCATAAAATGAACAAAAACAGTACTGGCATTACAATAAATAATAAACAGGATAGTAGGGCAAGGTGTCAGTCCAGGCTTCGGGTACTGAGGAGTCTGATAGCTTGGGGGAAGAAACTGTTATATAGTCTGGTCGTGAGAGCCCGAATGCTTCGGAGCCTTTTCCCAGACGGCAGGAGGGAGAAGAGCCTTTACCAGAGTTTTCCTGAGAAATGGCTTTCCTGACTTCATCCAGGGTAGGAGGAAGGTCAAGAGTTTCAATAACAGGCTTCTGGGGAATCTGATCAAGCGCAATTTGATCGACAGTACTCGATGCATTGAGTAGGGTACTAAGGTGTTCTCACTAACTTTCGATGTTCCTCCTCACCCTGTGCAGAGTTTTACCATCTGCTACTAAGCAGGGCATGTGATTCAGTTTGCATAGACAGCTTCAATGGCCCTGAAGAACATCTTCCAGTTGTTTGTGTCAGCGTAGCACTGGACTTCTTCAGCATTTCTCTCCCACCATGCATCTTACGTTCTACGCAGTGCACTCTATGCTCGTCTCTGGAGGTGCTTGAACTGATCAACCGTTTTGAAATGCTGGGTAAGTCATTCTGCCCTGCAACAAATGCACAGGGTGCATGGGGTGTCCAGGGAGGGCTGGCCCCTCTGCTGGCAGGTTTGTCGTGCCAACCGAGGGCAACTTGTCCACCTTTGCTCCCCACCTGCCACCTAGCTCTCACCTGTGGCTCCAAGTAACTGCTTGCATGTGACAGTGGCCACATCCCGGTACATGAGGGTAGCTGGGAACCTCCAACTTTGGTGAAATAGGTATATGTCTACCCCAGCAAGTACAGTCAGTACTGGCGGACTAGGTGGATGAGATCAGCTACAAGATCCAACGGCCAAGAAGGTGATGCTGCAATGCTTCATGGAGACTGAAGGACACAAAAAGGCACAGAAGGGGTTATGACTATCCACTGCAGCCAACAAAGTCTCCAGTTGTGACAACTTTTCGTCCCATTGTCCGAGATTTTTGAAGCTGGGGGAGTGGAACTGCCCCAGGGCAGTGGCCTTTTCACTATAAAACTCCTCCCACACAGGATTTTCTTCGTACAGCTCTTCACACAATTCAAGTCCTGCAGCGATAGGAGAGGGGTGGAGCGATAGATGGAGGTAACCACTGGCTGTTGTAGCTTCAAACCAGCATGGGAACTTTGGCCATCTGATTATGACCCCATTTGGCGTGCCCCAGGTGACTGAGCAGCCCTACTCAGGATCAGCATTGCTCACCCTCAAAGGTGGGGGGGAAAGGGACTAGAAAGCGTGTCTCCAAAATTGCTTGCCCCATGCCAACCGGCCAGCATACCACGGCTGGTGGTTTTTATCCACCAGTTGTCAAAAACACATCAGAAAGAAACAGATTTTCCAAATATGAGACATTCGAACCCTTATGGACAATAAAAGTAGCACAAGACCTGAGCAAAGGACAGCTCTGATAGCACGAGAATTGGCTTGCTACCAAGTCAACGTTGCTGCCGTAGGCAAAACCAGACTAGAAGAAGAAGGATCCATCACAGAACTCGAAGGAGGTTACACCTTTTTCTGGAAGGACGAGTCAGTGAGTGAAGACCGAATCCACCGCGTAGGACTTGCAATCAAAACTTCACTCCTGCACCAATTACCAGACCTTCCAACCTGCATTAATGAGCGAATGATGAAACTTGAATTTCCTCCTAACCCATCTCGTCACATCACAGTCATCAGTGCCTACGCATGCACTGTGACCTGCAGTGATGAGGTCAAGGAAAACTTCTATCTCGATCAAATTACAAAATCAACAGCTGCAGAGGCAAACTGTTCTTGCTTGGCGACTTTACCATAAGGGATGGCAAAAACTTCAGAAAGGGATTCAGATTAGAAAGGGGTGCTGGGTCGACATGGTAATGGCAAAATGAACCGTACTGGTCCGCTGCTGCTGAGCCTCAGTGCTGCAGACGATGTGACTATCTCCAACACCTTGTTCAGGCAAGCTGACGAATACAAGACAACATGGATGCATCCGAGGTCCAGTCAGTGGCATCTGATAGGTTTTGTTACCACTCGGGGGTGGGGCGCTGGTGACCTCAGGCCAACAGGAGCAGAGTGCCAGACTGTTCATCGGCTGGTTAATTCGATTCTTACAATACACATTGCTCCTAAACATCTCAAGAAGTCAAAGGCCATTCGACAGTCATTCGTATCGGGAAGCTGAACCACCCCTGGCATTGGGAACAACTTCTGGACAATCTGGATGACAGGTTGACCATGCACGGCCCCCTCACTGGAAACCTTGCACAAAGCTGGTAGGACTATAAAGTCCTGGTAACAGAGTCAGCTACATCTGTTCTGGGTCTAGAAAGTGGATCCACCAAGACTGGTTTGATGAAAATGCTGAAAGCATCGCCAAGATCTTGAAAGAAAAGCAGAAAGCATTTATTGCACCTTCGCCCAATTAAGAGGGTATCTGCCTCCACCAGTACTCCTAGCAGTGCTCTTGAGGCATCTACCACTCTATGTAAAACATACAGCCTTTGTGTTCCCAGTTTTTTTTTTAGTCCCTGTCTCCACTGTGTTTTCTTTGTCTGCCTCAACCTATCAACCACTTGCCTTTGTCTCCCAACTCCACCCTTCCCTGGTCCCTACCAGGTTAAACCTACAAGCCATCCCCCCCCCCCCCAACCCCTCAGTTCCACCAATCACCTGCTGGCTCCTGTCAGATCATTTACTCTCTTTACTCAAGGTAAAGTCCATGTCTCCTCACAGTCTTGCTGTATGGTGTCAACTCAAAATGTCACTGTTGCTCCTCCCACCACAGCTGCAGCTCAACCCACTGAGTTCCTCCAGCAGATTGTTTGCTACTGCACTTTGTTCAATAAGGTGTCTTTGCTGGAATGTTTTCAACTATTTCAAAGTCTTACAGAGCTTTTAGGTAAGCATGTTTATTTTGGTTTACTTGCAGTCGTGAGTTTTAGGAAGAAGTTCAAAAACTTGGTAGTTCTGAAAATTAGCAAATTTAATGCCCTGCTGGTGCTGTCTGGAAAAGATATTTTTTCACTCCTTTATGGATGGAGTTTATTTTAGACCGTGCATGTCACTGAATGATGTCATGCGCATGGCCTCTCTAAATAGATTGTAGACACTAATGACCAGAAAAATCATCCTTGCAAGTAAGGGTAAGGTGAGCAGGGACAGTTATGCTGAGTGCAGAGTGGGAATTATACTGAGCACTTGCCTGCCATTACAACAAAGGCGCATGTCTCAGAATTAATCTCATTTCCAAATTAAACTGGAATGGGCGAAAAATAGGCTAGATCGGTTGTGTGGAATAAATAAATATAATGGAAACAAACCATGCAGCCTTAATGCATGAATCCCTTCACAAACTGCACAATTTTCAACTATAAAGAATGGTATGTTGCATACCTTGAATCTTGGATATAAGACAGATAGAAATCTTCTTCTGTGCACTCTTCAAAGCCTCCATATCATTCTGTAATGCAGAGAGAAGAACTTCGCACAATACTCCTCATGTGGCCTCAGCAAACTTTCATGCAGCTGTTATATGGCTTTCATATCAGCATCCCAACTAATGAAGGTAAATATGCTGTACAATTTCTTTAACAACCTATGTACATGTTTCGCAGCTTACATCTCAATATCCCTCAAAATCAGGACCCACTGAAGGGTCCTGCCATTTACGGTATACCTTCCTCTTATATTTGACCTCCCAAGGTGCACCACTTAATATTTTTCTCACTGAACTCCACCTACCATTTCTCTGCCCGCATTTTCAATTGGTCTATATCCTACTGAATCCTTTGACAACCTTCCTCATTACCTACAACTCTTGTCAATTTTCCTTAATGCCTGCAACCTTACTGATTAGCCTTTTCACCTTTAGATTCAACCTTTACAGAAAATGCTTCCAAATTATGAAAAAAAAAATTTCTTAAACACTAGTAAAAATGTAGCACTCAGGAAAGGAAGCATAATTGACCTTATGGGCACAAAACTGTTGATTTTACTTCATTACAACAGAGACTGCACTGCAAGACCTACAAAGTGCTTAGGAATAATCTAACTTTTCACTCTTCAGTGTTACTTTTTCTAATCTGAAATAAACCAAATGAAATAATCGAGGAATTTTTAGTTCAAGTTACGTCCACTGCATATTAAGTCCTGTAAATTTCCACTAACCACACTAGCCTTTCAGAAAGTTCTAAAGGTTAAACATTTTTCTCCATGCAAGACACTGAAAGGCACCTTTTAAGGACATTTCTTTGCTGTAAGAAGCCTGATGTTACAGCACACTAATAAAACAAGTAAACAATTTTACATGGTTTATAAAGTCACTGCCATTTAAAATGGGGTTTCTCACAAGCCATAAAGAACACTCAATTTATTTTTGCAAAAAGACTTTCTCAAGTATATTAATAAAAGTGCATTTGGATAAAATTCTTAAATCTATCAATGTTGCATTGAAATTGGTATTTTTGAATGAAGACAAATATATCATTGCAAATGCTGACCATTTGTATTTAGTTGAAAGTTCAAAGTATATTTAATTATCAAGGTACATATATGGTTGTTATGATGTGTCTAGTGTGGTAGTGTAGTAGGGAGTGCCTGTTGCTCTCACTTTCAGTTTCCACGCTGGCTGGCAGTCTTGTGAAAAGGAGAGCTGAATATGTAAGTCTCTCCCTGCCTGCACATGCCCTCTCCAACAGCAAACCTCATGTAGTGCTTCCTCACTGGTGACACACAGAAACGGAACTCCTTTCGGACTCAGGCTGAACTGTAGAGGATGAGGAGGATGTCTGGCCCCTTCACACATAGCACGCCTACCGGTGTGGACACACTCTGGCCCAGATTCCCAGATGTGGGTAAATAACCCCATTGCCTTGTGGGCATCCTTAGCAGAGATGAAGGCTACAGGAGTAAACCCAGGCAGCAAATCTGGAGTGGACATCTCTGAACGTCCTTCCTGCAGCTCCTGCAGGCAGCAGGTGCCAAATCTATTGCTTCATAGCTTTCCTTTGGACTACACTTGTGAGACTGAGAGAGTGGTCTTGATGACTGGGCATCTCAGGATCTCCATACCTTCTGTCCATCATCATCACCCATTGTCCTTAAGAAAGAAAGATTCCAACCAATCATATGTCACCATATACAGCCCTGAGATTAATTTTCCTGCGGCATAAGCAGCAAATCTACAGAATAGTAACCATTACAGGGTCAATAAATGGTCAACTTGAGTGCTGAAGGCGCTAAACTGTGCCAATGCAAATATAAATAAATTGTAATAAATAACGAGAACATGAGATAAAGAGTCCTTAAAGTGAGATGATTGGTTGTGGGAACATCTCAATTGATGTGCAAGTGGGTGTAGTTATTCCCTTTGTTCAAGAGCCTGACTGACGAAGGGTAGTAACTATTCTTGAACCTGGTGGTGTGAGTCCTGAAGCTCTTGCACCTTTCACATGATGGCAGCAGCGAGAAAAAAAACATGGGCTGGGTGGTGGTGATCTCTGATGGTGTATGCTGCTTTCGTATGACAGAATTTCACGTTGATGTGCTCGGTTGTTGGAAGGACTTTACATCGGGCCAAATCCACTACCTTTTGTCCAAATTCCCATTCAAACACATTGCTGTTTCCTTACCAGGCCATGATGCAGCCAGCTAATACACTCCACTACACACCTAGAGAAGTTTGCCGAAGTTTTAGACGTCATGTTAAATTTCTGCAGACTCTTAAGGAAGTAGAGGGCTGCCAGCTTTCATCGTGATTGCACCTATGTGCTAGGTCCAGGACAGATTCTCTGAAATAGTAACACCCAAGAATTTTAAGTTGCTTATCCTCTCCACCTCTGATCCTCCAATGAGGACTGGCACATGTCCCACTGATTTTCTTTCCTGTCCTGAAGTCGACAATCAGTTCTTTGGTCTTGCTGACGTTGAATGTGAGGTCGGTGTTATGACACCACTCAGCCAACTTTTCAATCTCTATCCTGTATGCTGACACACCATCACATTTGATTTGTCCCACAACAGTGGTATCATCAGTAAACTTGAATATGGTATTGGCGCTGTGCTTAACCATGCAGTTATAGGTGTAAAGAGAGTAGAGCAGGGGGCAAAGCATAGAGCCCTGTGGTGCACCTATGTTGATGGAGATTGTGGAGGAGATGTTATCACCACTCTGAACTGACTAGGGTCTACAAATGAGGAAATCAAGCACAAAGAGTTATCGAGGCCTAGGAGCTCATTGATTAGTCTTGAGGGGATGATGGTATTAAATGCTGAGCTGTAATTGATAAAGAGCATCCTGATGTATGCACCCTTGCTGTCCAGATTTCCAGGATTGAGTGAAAAGACAATGAAATGGCACCTGCTGTGGACCTATTGCTCTGGTAGGCAAATTAGTCAATAGACAATAGGTGCAGGAGTAGGCCATTTAGCCCTTTGAGCCAGCACCACCAACCAATCAGTACCCCGTTCCTGCCTTCTCCCTATATCCTTTGACTCCACTATCTTTAAGAGCTCTATCCAACTCTTTCTTGAAAGCATCCGGAGAATTCGCCTCCACTGCCTTCTGAGGCAGAGCATTCCATAGATCCACAACTCTCTGGGTGAAAAACTTTTTCCTGAACTTCATTCTAAATGGCCTACCCCTTATTCTTAAACTGTGGCCTCTGGTTCTGGACTCCCCTAACATTGGGAACACATTTCCTGCTCTAGCATGTCCAACCTCTTAATAATCTTATATGTTTCAATCAGATCCCCTCTCATCCTTCTAAATTCCAGTGTATACAAGCCCAGTTGCTCCAATCTTTCAACATATGACAGTCCCGCCATCCCAGGAATCAATCTCGTGAACCTACGCTGCACTCCCTCAATAGTCCTTCCTCAGATTTGGAGACCAAAACTGAACACAATACTCCAGGTGTGGTCTCAGCATAGCCCTGTACAACAGCAGAAGGACCTCTTTGCTCCTATACTCAACTCCCCTTGTTATGAAGGCCAACATGCCATTAGCTTTCTTCACTGCCTGCTGTACCTGCATGCTTACTTTCAGTGACTGATGGACAAGGACACCTAGATCTCATGGTACTTCCCCTTTTCCTAACTTGACACCATTCAGATAGTAATCTACCTTCCTGTTCTTGCCACCAAAGTGGATAAGCTCACATTTATCCACATTAAACTGCATCTGCCATACATCTGCCCACTCACCCAACCTGTCCAAGTCCAAATTGGAGTGGATCCAAGTCACCTCTCAGGCAGATGCTGATTCATTTCATCTCCAACCTCTCAAAACTCTTCATCATCGAGGACATTAGTGCAACTGGGCAATCACTGGCCTAGAGACTGAATCACTTGTCACTTTATTTTATTTCTATGTGATTGAAGTTCAGTTTAAACAAGAGTAAATAGCTTTTGTGTTAACTTCTAGGATGACCTTCACCATTTGAGGAACAGCATCAGGGTACATGATGGTATTATTTCCCATTTAATGATTTGTTCAGAACATCACATCATTTGTTTCACTTTGTTCAGTGCAGCAAATAATTGACCTGCCTCTGTCCTGCAACATCACAGAGATAAACGAAATATCTTTGTCCAATCCCTTCCTCTCTCTGACTTGCCATTGCCCCTAATGCCCCAAATCTCCCAGAAATTCTCTGATATATGGCCAATCCCAACCCCATTAACACCTGACCCCTTTGCTGCTGCTGTTAGCCCTTTCTGTTCCCTGATTCGTCCTCTGAACCATTCTATGTATCTGTACTTGTCCGTGTCCCATCTGCCATTACATCCAAAATACACTATAAAACCACAGTATGTACGAACACAAGAGATTCTGCAGATGCTGGAAATGCAGAGCAACACACACAAAATGCTGGAAGAACTCAATAGGTCAGGCAACATCTATGGAGAGGAATGAAGAGGAACCAATGCGAGGTATTGCATTTTGTTAGGGCTAACCAGGTTAAGCCTTACGCAGTGAATGGTAGGCACTGAGGAGTGTGGTAGAACAAAAAGCCCTGGGAATACAGGCCCCTAATTCATTGAAAGTGACATCGCAGGTAAATAGGGTTGTAAAGATAGCTGTTGGCAAATTGGTCTTCATAAATCAAAGTTTTGAGTACAGGAGATGTTATGTTGAAGTTCTATAAGACATTAATGAAGCCTAATTTGGAGTATTGTGTGCAGTTTTGGTCAGCTACCTACAGGAAAGATGTAAATAAGATTGAAAGAGTACAGAGAAAAATTACAAAGATGATGTAGCATCTGGAGGACCTGAGTAATAAGGAAAGAATGAACAGGTTTGGACATTATTCTTTAGAACATAAAAGACTCGGAGGAGATTTGATAGAAGTTTTCAAAATTATGAGGAGTATAGGTAGGGTAAATGCAAGCAGACTTTTTCCACTGAGGTTGGTTGGGACTACAATCAGAGGTCATGGATTAAAGGTGAAAGGTTTATTGGATTTATGAGGGGTAACTTCTTCATTCAGAGAGTCATGGGAATATGGAATGAGCTGCCAGCACAAGTGATGGGAGCTCTATTTTAACATTTAAAAGAAGTTTGGATAGGCATATTGATGATAGGGCTATGGTTCCAGTGCAGTTTGATGGGAGGAGGTAGTTCAAAATGTTTTGACATGGATTAGATGGGCTGTTTCTATGCTGTACTTTTCTATAACTCTATGACAAGAAAACAGAATTTAACTAAAATCATACAAAATTTTTACAAGGAAGAACACAATTAGAGTATGTTACATACCCTGCAGGTATCTTGTGACTGTCTTATGACCATGATGTAATTGAGTATCTGCTGAGCATGATGTAATGGTCTTGTAATGGTGGGGTGATATAATTTCCTGCCAGTGTGAGGTCACATGATGTAATTTTCCTGTCAGTGAAAGGTCATGTGATGGCCTGTTCCAACAGGTATAAAATGGGAGAGCCTTGCTGTGATGCAGGTCAGTTCATTGTTTAACTCGTTGATTACTCCGTTATGCTGCATATTCGTCTCATGACGCAGTTTTGTTTTAAAGTGAAGTTTTACTTTCTATCTTAAGTTTCAAAGGTTATTGTTGGCAGTTTCACTACAACGCTGCCAGTTTTAGTCCAGTTGGAGAGTGAAGAATTTACTGAAGTATGGAAAACCCGAAGGATCGAGTAAAATTGGTGTCATCGGCGGTAATACAGGGTTGGCTTTATTGAATCCTCATTCAAAGACATAGTAACCTGCATCCGAGATAATCCCTTCTATAAGAGCAGAAAGGATTGGGGCAGTGTTATTCGCCAAGGAAAAGGTCAGTTCCTTTAAGCCGTTTTTATTTCCTTCATCGTAAATCCTTTGAGCTAAGCATATTTCGGCTGGGATCAACAGTAGCGTCACATCATCGAGGAATTCATTACTTCAGAAAAGTCTCTCCTAGTTGACTGTATAAATCACTTGGACTTTTACATTTATTGTTTTAAGAACTGTGTTTGCACTTATCGCTTTAAAAACTGTTCGAGTTCCTGTATAGCAGTTAACTTCCAGTTAAGTTAGTCGTTTGTTTACTTTTCATTTTTATTGAGCAGTGTTTAATAAATGTTTTATTTGTTTATTGAAGACCTGTCTCAATTCTATCATTGTTCCCATATCAGAACAAGTAAAACAAAGTAATATATCATGAAAAAGCATATATTACCTCTCTCTCTCTTTCTCTCTCTGTCTCTCTCTCTCTGGCTATCCATCCCATAAGACAATGACGGTTCCTTTCGGTAGAAAGGAACAGCATGTATGTGAATGGATTTTAGGTGAGTCAGGGTTTGCACAGGTTCAGACCCAACCTCTTGACATCCCCTCCTGGCTCCAGTGATATGGTGGGGTCCAAGACGGCTGGGGGAAGTTCTGTTGCAGTGAATGACCAGACCAAGCTTCAATACAAGGTATACCCTTTCCGCGCTTCATGGCACATGTTGCTAGATGGCCATTGACCCTACGAGAGGGTTCATCCAACTTTTGACAAGTCTTGTTTTTCGTCCTGCAGGGTGTCCAGCCACCATCCTCACCAGGCAAGCCTGGTGGGGAAGCCAGTTTAGTCGACGACCACACAACGATGTGACAGGTAGTACTGGGTTACATGGTACCTGTTGCTCTCAGATGAGTAACCTGACAATATATTGCCTACATATTATGCAAGGGTAAGAAAAACAAACGTGCAAGATGAGGGTTAAGTCATTAAGACATTGCAGTTTTACTGCAGCTAAACATATTCTGCAATGTCTATTAAATTATGCCCATGTGGAGCCTAAACTATGAACTGTCTTTATAGCACTAGGGAAAAGAGGATGACAAAGCAAAAGGAACTGTTTACAAGTTGATGGAATGGCACAAAAACTATCGCTAAATAATTTATTTATTAGATTAAATAAAACCTCACTTAAGCAATCAAGGCTAGTTTGGTTGTTTTTGGAACGTGATTCTATCATATTTTTGCTCATTTATGATTCTTCATTATTTAGGAAGCAATAAATTCTCAACAGGTTTCAAGGCTGTTGCAGGATATTCATAGGAAATGCAAGAAGAGAAAGGTAAGAACATTATTTATCTCTCTGTAATGCAATTTCGAGTCCAGGGAACACAAGTATTATGAAGATCTGAATTGAATTGCGAAGATCTAAATTGAAAAGTGAGGTGTTACTGTTGCTTTCTATTGTTAATGAAAATATAATGTAATTTTACGACTATTGCTGTCTTAAAATAATGAATCACTTTGTTAAACTTTGTCACTCTGTTTTTGAATATCTTTTGTGCTATCCTTTGGAATAACTGACAAAATATTATGAATATTATTGCATTACACTCTTACAAAAATAAGCAATATTTGTAAATATGTATGGGAATATGGATGATTTATTCTCTCTTATTCATTCATTCCTATGTGCTGTGGGTATCACTGACAAGGCCAACACTTATCATCATTCCTAACAGCCCTTGCGAATTTTATTGGAAACCTTTTAGAAGCAAACAGTTTTCTACTTGGAACTCAATGGGTCAAGCAGCATCTGTAGGAGAAAAGGAACTGTCAACATTTTGGGTTGAAATCCTGACTCAAAGAGATGGGAAGCAACCAGTATGGGAGTGGTAAGACTAGAATCTGAGGTTATTGGTGTATTAAGTAGAGGTGAGCATTAATGAGTAGTTGTGTCAGAGACAGGAAGGGGGTGGAGATAAGAGACTGTGGAAGGCAATGCTCCCTCTAATTTGTAATGATCAGTGTGTGCAAAATTCTTGTGCTGTGCATTTTTCTGCCCAGTGACAACAACATGTGTGCACTGATTTTTTTAAATGCAAGTAAACCTGAAGCTATTCTGAGGGTAATATGCCATTCTGCTTTAAATGAACTAGAAGTTATTTTACACTTCACATCCTTTGCTTCTTTGGAAATTGACATAGTGAATCAATCATTTCTTCAATAAAAACAGTATAAATAAGCTAGTTCTAAAATCTACAGACAAATCATCAAAAACTCCACATTGTCAACACCATCCACAGCAGAAACCAGAAAAGGAAATGTGATTGTCTACAACTGTGAAATATACTTAACGTGCTAATGAGATCGAGGGTGACAACCTTTTGTATGCAGTTTAAATTCCTTTGCACATTAGTAGCAAAAAATGTAGCACACCTTAGTGGGAACGTTGGTGGCATGTGAACAATGGATGGACATATTCCCAGAGAAAAAAAGCCCTCCCTGGTGGTATTGGGCAGGGGATTCCAAATTGTAGATTTAGCGCCAATACTGAGATGGCAATGTACTTGCATTACGGTTTGGTATGTGACTTGGAAGAGTAGCTGCTGTTGGTAATGTTCCTCTATAACTGCTGGTTTTGTCTGTCTCACAGGTTTGGGGAGAGGAGTGTTGGGTTAGCCTGGGCAGGGTGTTTTTAAATGGTGTACTCTGTAGCATTGGAACACAAAGTTGGAATCAGTAAGTCTTTAGGGTAGCAGATGGATTACTAATCAAGTCCAGGAGTAGTGTTAATTTTTCTAAATGATATTGATGTCGTTCTTGTCTAGACAAGTGAACTCTTATGCTCAGGATTTGTGCCTGGCATATGGTGGAAAAGGTTTCTGAGGTGTCATGGGGTGAGTCACACACAACAACATACTCTGCCTGTAACTTGCTACAGTACTTATGTGGCTGTTACAGGCTTCTGATCAATGGCTATTCCTATGTTGCTGACTAATTGGGACCCAGTCTAGGTAAAACCATTACACATCAATGGGAAATTAATCTCATGTTGGAGGTGGCTATTGAAACAGAATCAAGTTTATTTTTGCTGAACATACTGTATGCAGTGACATATGTAGTTTTGTGTCAGCAGTAGAGTGCAATACATAAATTACATTGAGATATATAAGTAGGTAGTGGTGCAAAAAGAAAAGAAACATTGAGGTGTGTTCCATGGCTGCATGGACTGTTCAGAAATATGATGCAGAGGGGAAGAAACTGTTGAGTGTGTGTCCTCAGGCTCTTGTACTCCCCTGATGGTGGTAAAGAGAAAAGGGCATATCCTGGGTGGTGGTGATTCTTATTAATGGATGCTGTCCTTTTGAGGCGCTGACTTTTGAAAATGCCCTCAATGCTGAGGAGATTAGTGCCCATAATAGAGCTGGTTGACCTTACAGCCCTCAGTTAACTTCTTACAATCCTTTGCAGTGAGACCTTCTTACCAAATGGTAATACAGCCAGTTTGAATGGTCTCCACAGTACGTTTATAGACATTTTCTAGAGTATCTGGTGACATACCAAATCACCTTTAACTCCTAATGAAATATAACTACTGACATGCCTTCTTCATAATTGCATCAATAAGTTGGGTCCAGGCTAGATCCTTCAGGGATCTCAAAAGTGCTTATCCTTTATCTATGTACAAATCTTACTTGCCATGTATCAAACAGTTATTACTCTGTCAGTACCTCCAGTTGAACTCCATCTTTTTGTGTGTTTTCCCCCCCAGCTGTCAGTCTGTGGTTTTGTATCGCCATGTGCTCCAGTCCCCGCTCCTGCTCTACTCCGGACCCTGTATTACTGAGTACTCTGTCTCTCATCTGTTTCTCATTATTACCTGTATTGCTGCCAACTGTGTCTCATTGTGCTCCACTTATCTCCTGCCTCTCTGTTTATCGCTGTGTATTTCACTCCTGTGTTTTCACCTGTTCATTGCCAGATTGTGCCAGTGAAATTTTCTTGAGCCTTGGAGATGGTGATCATAAATTCTATCTCCTTTACAATAGCATTGGAGAGAGATAGGAACAGGCAAGTTAGAGAAGTATTTAATTGGAGTAAGGGGAATTATGAGGCTATCAGGCAGGTAATTGGAAGCTTAAATTGGGAACAGATCTTCTCAGGGAAAAGTATGGAAGAAAGGTGGCAAATGTTCAGGGGATATTTGTGTGGACTTCTGCATAGATAAATTCCAATGAGACAGGAAAGTTATGGTAGGGTACGGAAAATGTGGTGTACAAAGGCTGTAATAAATCTAGTCAAGAAGAAAAGAAAAGCTTACACAAAGGTTCAGAGAGCTAGGTAATGTTAGAGATCTAGAAGACTATAAGACTAACAGGAAGTAGCTTAAAAAGGAAATTAGGAGAGCCAGAAGGGGCCATGAGAAAGCCTTGGTGGGCAGAATTAAGGAAAACCTCAAGGCATTCTACAAGTATATGAAGAGCAAGAAGATAAGGCATGAAAGAATAGGACCTATCAAGTGTGACAGTGAAAAAGTGTGTATGGAACTGGAGGAAATAGCAGAGGTACTTAATGAATACTTCAGTATTCACTATGGAAAAGGGTCTTGGTGATTGTAATGCTGACTTGCAGTAGACTGAAAAGCCTGAGCATGTAGATATTAAGAAAAAGGATGTGCTGGAGATTTTGGAAAGCATCAAGTTGGATAAGTTGCTGGGACTGGATGAGATGTACCCCAGGATACTGTGGGAGGCGAGGGAGGAGTTTGCTGGGCCTCTGGCGATGACCTTTGAATAATCAATGGGGACAAGAGAGGTTCCAGAGGATTGCAGGGTTGAGGATGTTGTTCCTTTATTCAAGAAAGGGAGTAGAGATAGCCCAGGAAATTATAGACCAGTGAGTCTTACTTCAGTGGTTCGTAAGGTGATGGAGAAGATCCTGAGAGGCAGGACTTGTGAACATTTGGAGAGGTATAATATGATTAGGAATAGTCAGCATAGCTTTGTCAAGTGCCTTACGAGCCTGTTTGAATTTTTTGAGGATGTGACTAAACACATTGATGAAGGAAGAGCAGTAGATATAGGGTATATGGATTTAAGCAAGGCATTTGATAAGGTACCCTGTGCAAGGCTTATTGAGAAAGTCAGGAAGCATGGGATCCAAGGGGACCTTGTTTTGTGGATCCAGAAGTGGCTTCCCCACAGAAGGCAAAGAGTGGTTGTAGATGGTCATATTCTGCATGGAGGTCAGTGACCAATGGAGTGCCTCAGGGATCTGTTCTGGGACACTTACTCTTTGTTGATTTTTATAAATGACCCAGATGAGGAAGTGGAGGGATGATTTAGTAAGTTTGATGATGACTAAGGTTGGAGGTGTTGTGGATAGTGTGGAGGGCTGTCGGAGGTTACAGCGGGACATTGATAGGATGCAAAACCGGGCTGAGAAGTGGCAGATGGAGTTCAACCCAAATAAGTGTGAAGTAGTTCATTTTGGTAGGTCAAAGATGATGGCAGAATATAGTATTAATGGTAAGACGCTTGGCAATGTGGAGGATCAGAGGGATCTTGGGGTCCGAGTCCATAGGATGCTCAGAGCAGCTGCACAGGTTGACTCTGTGGTTCAGAAGGCAACCAGTATATTGTCCTTCATTAATTGTGGAATTAAATTTAGGAGCCAAGAGGTAATGTTGCAGCTATATAGGACCCTGATCAGACCCCACTTGGAGTACTATGCTCAGTTCTGGTCACCTCACTACAAGAAGGATGTGGAAACTATAGAATGGATGCAGAGGAGATTTACAAGGATGTTGCTTGGATTGGTGAAGTGTGCCTTATGTAAACAGGTTGAGTGAAATTGGCCTTTTCTCCTTGGAGTGACAGAGGATGAGAGGTGCCCTGATAGAGGTGTATAAGATGAGAGGCATTGATCATGTGGATAGTCAGAGGACTTTTCCCAGGGCTGAAATGGTTGCCGCAAGAAGATACTGGCTTAAGGTGCTGGGGAGTAGGTACAGAGGAGATGTCAGGGGTAAATTTTTTTTACTCAGAGTGATGAGTGCATGGAATGGGCTGCTGGCAATGGTGGTGGAGTTGGATACGATGGTCTTTTAAGAGACTTTTAAGAGACTTAAATTATGTATAATTTAAGAAATGAATATGATATATTTTTGAAAATTTGGCTCCCATACTTACAAAAGATAGGATTAAATACATAGGTCCTTTGAAGATAAACTTATAGTAATTGGGGAAAGTAAAAAAAATAAATATCAAAATTATTTTGAACTCCATGGAGCATGTGGGGATCCTCCGATATCCAGGCAATCTTTCTCTACTTTTTTTTCTCTCTCTTTAGATAAGGGTTAAGGGGAGGGGGGAGGGTAAGTATTATCTTTCTTACTTTTTTACTATTACATTTATTCTTTGTAATTTCTAAAATTTAATAAAAAAGGAGACTTTTGGTTAGGTACACAGCTTAGAAAAATGGAGGGCTATAGGTAAACCTAGTAATTTCTAAGGTAGGGACATGTTTGGCACAACTCTGAGGGCTGAAGGGTGTGTATGCAGGTTTTCTGCGTATCTGTCCTTCTAGCATTCGTATCTGTACTCTGTCCATCTGAATATTGACTCTGCCTGTTTCCCAATTCTAGTTTTTGATTACTCTGGATGTTTTGATCTCTGCCTGAACTTTGACACTGACTTTGTTTGCACCTCAGGATTTGTTACTCAATGAATATCACTGTGTGCACAGTACTGAGTCTGTGATTGGATCCCTGCTTCAGTGTCCTGACATACTCCTAACGAAGGCACAGAAAGCCTGTTTAAAAAAAAAAGCATTTTATAAAGCAACCACTAAAAAAAACTGGAGTTAACGAGAAGTGTCTGGAGAAGATAAAGCCCAGTTGTATACTCCATACGTACTTTGATAATAAATGCACCTTGAACCTTGAGAAGCCACCAAAACAACTTCTGGATCTATGGAAATTACTTACAGTGCTTTGTCATAAGCCTGAGAAAAACCCTGGAACTTGTTGCTGGGTTGGATAGTGAACCCTTCCCTCAAAAATATCATTAAATAATGCCTTGATGTTCAATCTACAGCACAATGAAAAATCTCTCGACATTCCATCCAATGGTGATTGTGTATTCTTACCTTCCAATTGTAGTGGAATGACAAACTCCCTTTTTACATTCCCTCTTACAGTTCCAGATTCTCATTCTCATTAGGAATTATTAGTAGCTGTGGTGTGCAAAAGAGCATCTCTGAATGCAGAACACTGGACCCTGAAGTGGATGGGCTACAACAGCATAAGATTGTGGATGTACACTCAGAGGCCACTTTATTAGATACAGGGTTTCTTCCAAAGTGGCCACTGTATGTATGTTCAAACAACACATTTGAATTCTTCTTTACGGGTTCCTTCCTTCGAAAGGCTGCTCCCCTCTCTTATGTTGTGAAGTAAGCTTTCAAACTCCCCTGCATGGACTCTTGAGAAAACTGTAGCTTGCATTTGTAGATATACCTAATTAACTGTTAGGTGCAATTTTAATTCAAGCTCTGTGTGCCTAGCCTCAACAGACTTTTTCTGGGTCCAGATTAATTAGTCTTGGTGGGTTAGAAACACTGGGAGTTGCAGTATGCAAGGGGAAGCAGGGAAGAACACCCTTACCCAGATTACGACATACAAAAGAATTCTATAAATCCATTCACTGAATGCACTCGAAAAATGGATTCTAAACTTCTCACCATGATTTTCAAGTCCCAACCCTTCCTGGGGACCTTTCTGAGCATAATGTGGCCCTGTGCTTTCTTATTGTATTCTTGACTACACTCTCAGCAGCTCCTTTTGCCACCCTGCCTCCTTCTTCAGACTTGTGGTTTTGATCACAACTCTTTCTCAGTCCAATATTTCCATTTTCTTCTTGCTTAATACTTTCTTGATTTTCTTTCAAGTTTACAATACTTTGAAATCTATGCCTGCTGTGAAAAGAATGCCATCTTATAACCAGTAACATATGTCACATAGCAACAAATTTTTCTTGAACTTCAAATATGTGCCACTTAGCAATCAGTCATAATTTTTCACATAGATATTGTTGAACTTAGCCATTATTAGCATTCAACATATTGTGCATGATAATTTATTTCCCAAATAATAATATATTTGTAAAATAAGCTTGCAGGAATATGTTCCTTATATAAGTATCAATTTACATCCTTGTGCATTGATAGCTCTTAAAGTCACTCAAAAAAATTCCCTGGAGTAGAATATCATTTGATTGGAAAGAGGAATTCCCTCCCTTTTTTTTTGCTAATTTCTTCATTAGCAATAACCTTATACTGCAAAATGACTCCTGGATTATTTTCAACTGTTTGTACTGTCAAAAGGATTAAACCATTAACATTTTTGGTCTTGGGTCTGTTGTAGGATTAAACTATGCTCCACGTGTATAGAGAAGGTCTAATACTCTTGTGCAATTATTCTATGTTCAGTTGTAATAAATGGAGCTGACTGTGTTGTGTAAATTTACACTGACGGAGATGTGTCCTAATGGTGAAAAGTGTTAACATTGCATTAGTATGAATTGAGCCACAATAAAAAGTCAGATCTTTGTAATATTTAGCTGAGAAATTCATGCATCATGGAATCATATCTATTCTTGTCTTATTTAGCAAATATCTGGTTGTACAATTTGTAAAATTTTGTGATTGAGGGTAGAATAATCATATGTGCAAGTATTGCATGTTTCAACCATGTTTCTGGGAGTGTTCGTGTTCTGCATGCATTAATTTTATAAATATAAACAGATCATGCAAAGAATACACAAAGTGGTCATTTAACTAGGTAATTAAGAGTGGAACCCAGTGCTACTGTAGCCCATCCATTTCCAGCTTTGACATGTTGTGCATGCAGAGATGCTCTTCTACACACCTCACGTGAAATGCATGGTTATTTGAGTTGCCGTCAGCTTGAACCAGTCTGGCTATTCTCCTCTGACCTCTCTCATTAACAAGGCAGCTTCACCCACAGAACTGCCACTCTCTAAATGCTATCTGTTTTTTTTTGCAACGTTTTCTATAAATTCTATATTATAGACTGTTACGTATGAAAATCCCAGAAGATCAGCAGTTCTTGAGATTCTCACACCACCCTGTTTGGCATCAACAATCATTCCATGGTAAAAGTCACTGACGTCACGTTTCTTCCCTCTTTTGTTGTTTAGTCTGAACAGGTAAGTTTCTTGAGCATGCATGTGTGCCTTTATGCATTGAGTTGCTGCCACATGATTGGATGATTAGATATTTCCATTAACAGGCAGTGGTATCTAATAAAGTGATGACTGAATATAAAGGCAGCGTATTTATATATAGCTTAAATCAAATGCCGAGGTTAGAGAGGCATGTGTATTGTCACATTATTTTTCAATGTGAGAAACTCAGCAGTTTCTGAGATTCTCACACCATCAACACCGGCACTCACGATCATTCCATGGTCAAAGTCAATAAGATCACATTTCTTCCCTGTTCTGTTGTTGGATCTGCACAACAAGCGAACCTCTTGGGTATGTCTCCATGCTTTTATGCATCGAATTGCTGCCAAGTGAACCTCTTAATCGTGGCTTTATTGCTTTTATGTATTGGATTTTTGCCACACAATTGGCTTATTACATATCCACCCCCCTCCTCTATTCCCCACTCTGATCTTTCACTTCTTCTCACCTGCCTTTTACTTTCCCCTGGATCCCTTCCCTCCTTCCCTTTTCCTATTGTCCACTCTCATCTCCTATCAGATTCTTTCTTCTCTAGCCCTTGACTTTTCTCACCCACCTGGCTTCACCTATCACCTTCTAGCTAGCCTCCATCTTTTTATTCTGGCATCCACCCCCATCCTTCTCATTCCTGAAGAAGGGTCTCAGCCAAAGTGTCAACTGTTTATTCATTTCCACAGATGCTGCCTGACCTGCAGAGTTCCTCCTGCACATTGAGCACTTTGCTCTTGAAACATTAATTATGTTTCTTTCTCCATAAATGTGGCCTGACTTGGAGAAGCTGCACAATATTTTTACTCATGGGACTGACCCTAAAATGGTTTTGTTACTGTCCTCATTTTTTCCTCAGGAACAGCAGAGGCTGAAATCAGTTTTTGTAGCTGAGCATTGAGGTAAAGTCAACTAATCTGGACTTATCTGCTTCCTGAATCAATTACTACTTTCTCATCCCTTCCCAGTGGTGCTGCCATGACTTAAGTTGATTTTTTCCAGTCCATCCCAATTTAAATTTTTACCCATATCAAGTCTTATTAAATATTAACACAGAGAGACCCATTTCTCTCGATACAACCCTGCATAGTTTTTTAATGATTGTTTTTCCAAGGGAAGGTGTGAGAGAACTAAGTAGTTTCAAAGAAAATTCAGCTCCATCAGCATTGCAATTTCCTTACTCCAAACAGTATGATTCTGTCTACTATACTCCACTTATAGCTTGAACAATTACCAAGGCATGACATGTAATTGTAATAAGCACGATAATTTTACCATTTCTAATTTGTATTCTTCAATTTACACCATTTAAAGGTTTCTCATCAAATAGCTTTTAGTTACTCTGAGACTCTAAATCCCTCTAAATTATTTTATATAAAGATGTACAGACAAGCAGCGATCATCTCATTAGGTATCTCCTGTACTTAACGAAGTAGCCACTGTATGTATATTCATGGTCTCCTGCTGCTGTGGCCCATCACTTCAAGGTTCAACAAGTTGTGTGTTCAGAGAATCTCTTCTGCACACTACTGTTGTAATGCATGATTACCTGGGATACTGTCACCTTCCTGTTGGTTTGAAGAAGTCAGGTCATTCTCCTCTGATCCCTCTCATTAACAAGGTGTTTTTGCCCGCAGAACTGCTGGTCCATCGATGTTTCCTTTTTGTTTTGCACACAATTCTCCATAAACTCTAAAGACAGTTCTCCTGGGAAAATCCTGGGAGATCAGCTGTTCCTGGGGTACTCAAGCTACCTCATCTGGCACCTACAATAATTCAGCAGTCAAAGTCACATCGATCATATTTCTTCCCAATTGTGCTGTTTGGTCTGAACATCAACTGAACTTCTTAACAATGTCTGTATGTTTTTTCCATTAAGATGCTGACAAATGATTGGGGGATTAGATATTTGCTTTAACAAGTATACCTGTTAAAGTGGCTGCTGAGTGTATCTCAAAGATGTTGGTTTCTATTGTGCAATTTTTATGCACATCCACAAAAATGTTTTATCTAATGTATGATGTTACATAATTTCCTCGCCTGATATATTCCTTTTTTCGTTAGTGTTTCTCCAAGCCACAGGTGAGATTATTGCAGTATGTTCACCATCAAAATAATTGATACATTAGACAAAAAGCTACACAGAATGACTGTATAGCTATCTGGAACTATACCCTCAGCTAACATGCTGCTCCCTTGATTTGTTATTTAATTCCAGCGATATTGAAATGACAAATGCATTATATGTAATTTTGGCGCTTTCTTCCTGCATGAAACATTCTTTACCTCAATCCCTTAGAGATGTACAGTGCACTTTGTAATTACTTTCCAAAATGGCAAAGTGCTGAATGATGCATAAGAGAATGAAAAGCTGCAGGGTACAAGATCATAATACATTTACTGCTTGTTTGTAAAACAAATTCCTGTTCGGTATTTGGTTCAGATATCTTGTAACCCCACCGCTGCAGCACCAACAGATAAGAATGATCAATCCATTGTTATGATTGCTCTGGGATCTATTTTTTCAAGAGGTTGCAAAAATTGTATGCTAATAATGCTGTTTATTATTCCCTTGGAATTGCTGCAGAGGATTGCTTAAGGAATTATCATGTACGTGGAAGCAGCTGTTGCCTATTAATTGATATTGGCAAGGAGCAGCTTTCCTTGACTGCCTGTAACACAGAGACTATTGTTTATTATTAAGTTTGAGTTATAAACTGGAGAAAGATTCCTTGGCCACTACTAATTGCAAATGATAACTTGCAGACTTCCATTGTTCATGAATGAATCCAAGATATAAATTGCAGCAAGTTTCACAGCAAAAGAACAACAGCCGATGTCCATGCCATTGTTACCAACCCACTAGCTAGTTGGGACGAACTGTGAGGCATATTCAGAATGGGCAACTAGTTCCTCTGCATTTTGACCTTAAAATGCCAGAAGCTTTAAGCTTGCTGTTGGTGGTAGACATCAAGATGTCTCCTGATGATTGAGCATGAGTTTTCAAATTTTCTAATGTGGCATTGGAAGCCTTGGTTTATGAGATAAAGAGGAGGACAAAGGTCCACTGCCTTTCAGAGGTGTACATACAATTGTAGCAGAATGACTCTAGTCTCTATCTCAGTGTACTATAGGAACATTATGTCCATTTTGACCATTTTGCACTACAAAAGACATTTTCATTCTAATTGTGTTCTTTCTTCTATAATTCTGTAAAATTCATATTTAATTGATATTGGTGTGACTGTTGTGTACCAAATGACACATGCCTGTGATTCTGCCATATCTAAGTTTTTCATTGCACCTGTGCAGATGACAATAAACTCAACTTTGTCTTTGAATCTGAAGAAAACAGCAAAGTGTGAAATGATATGTTTTGGAAGGTTGAATTGGAAGGCAGAGGATGGGTTTAATGGCACAGTTCTTAGTGTGCAGGGACAGAGAAATCTTGGGATCCATGTCCATATATCCCTCAAAGTTGCTGGCGCAAGTTGATAACACAGTTAAGAAGAGCTGTGGTGTGCTAACCATCATTAATTAAGTACCATGAGGTAATGCTGTAACTATATAAAACTCTGGTTAGACCACACTTAGAGTATTGTGTTCAAATCTGTTTGCTTCATTGTAGGAAGGACGTGGCAGTTTTGGGTGAGTGCAGAGAAAATTTACTAGGATGCTGCCTGGATTAGAGGTCATGTCTTATGATGAAAGGTTGAACAAGCTGCGACTTTTCTCTTTGGAGTGCAGGAGGATGCAAGCCGACTTGATAGAGATGTATAAGATGATAGGAGGCATAGCTTGAATGGACAGCCAGCACCTTTTTCCCATAATATGAGAGTTCATACTTTTAAGGTGATTGGAGGAAAATATGCAGGTAGGAAGGAATTGATCTTAGAGTACTTCGACATGGGCTAAAGTACCTGTACTGTGCTGTACTGTTCTACTGTGTGTTCTATGTTCTGAATAGCTGACATGATCAATATAAGGAGTTTAGGACAAAGGACTCGAACATGGAGCAGAGGGGAATTCATTCATTTTACTTGTGTGATCAAGGTCAATGAACCTTTCCTCAAATAAATCTCTCACCAATGTAGACAGAGTAACGTTTCAGACCCCGATCATTCCCTATCCAACACTCTCCAGGCCTTGGACTTAATTTACTTCGCTCATTCTCACATGCATTTTACCACTTCAAAACTCATACACTGCATATCACACTAAAAACAGTGTGTAACATTTTCTAACACACCTACCTCTCTTTTGCAGGAGAAAGTGATGCCTAACAGGTGGCAAACACAATAAACCAACAAGGGGTGTGCATATCTGCAATAATTCAAGCTTTTAAAGTAACGCTTCCACATTCCTGTCAGCCACCCTCCTTCTGTCACTTAATGACTCTTTGATAGCAGTGCCGACATCCCACAAAATGGATAAAACATATTCAGAGAATACCCTTAATCCCTGCCAGCCATGGATAAATAATTAGAACATTCAGCTGATATCCAACAGCCCTTACTAAAGAAAGCATATTTATACATATGTGTGTGTGTGTTTCTGTACATGTATATATCCAGGAGAAAGTGGAAGCTATCGGCCAAATGGAGGTGGAAACCTACCTGTCAAATGTCAGAGATACAGTTTCAAGCTATACCATAGTAAGTGTTTTTGGAGGAGAAGTCGAAGAAAACATAAAATCAAATCTTCCTTACTTACGTTATTCCAAAATTCAGCTTTGATGGATTTGTAAATATCAAGTCTTTGAGTTTCCTTTCACCTTTTTGGTACAGTCTCACTTCTTTGATTTGCATCACAGACTAAAACTCATTATGTTGCTGCTTTCTGTAACTTTGGCACAATGTCACATAATGCCCTAGCAAGTAGCGACAAGAAAACACTTATCAGACTATGCAATAGAAATGACTTTGATAATGAATGGTAGATCCACAATACCAATTATATGCCTGGATAGCAAGTTTAAAATCTAACCCTGGGGGATTCTGGAAATGAGAACTTCTTGTATTAATGATACATGTATTTTTACAACATATTATTAAGGAGCTCTGTTGTATCTCATGGTGTATCTGTGTGTCACAGAACACCATAATTATCTCTGAGAGGTTAGAAGTTTGGCCTGAAGGAAATGGAGAGCATCATGTGTTCTGAGGTAGTCAGACCATTATGTGTATGATGCCACTGCACTGGAAAATTTTTATAGATTTATTGTGACTTTTTATTAAACTTTGTCTGATTTGTTTGATTTGAAGTATCATCTTACAATCACAGACTCTTTATATTCTGCCATTTTCTCCGCATCATTTCTGAATGAAATTATCATTAATTTAGGAAACTATTTAGTTGAATTGCTCTACTGTTGGAATTCTTGATATCTAACACGGGAAAGCAGTTCTTCAGCTTTGCACCCCAGAATCAGGTTTAATATCATTGAGATACATTGTGAAATTTGTTGTTTTGTGGTAGCAGTACAGTGTAAGGTTTTAAAAAGTCGCTATAAATTACAAGAAATAAATGAGGCAAAAGAAGAATGGTGACCTACTGCTCTTGGATTCATGGGCCATTCAGAAATCTGGTGGTGAAGGAGAAGAATCTATGCCTGAATCATTGAGTATGGGTCTTTAGGCTCTTGTACCTTCTCCCTGATGGTGATAATGAGAAAAAGGCATATGCTCAGGATGCTACCTTCATGAGGCATTGCCTCTTGAAGATGTCCTCAGTGGAAGGGAGGCTTGCGCCCATGAAGGACCTGGTTGAGTCTACAACCTTCTGCAGCTTCTTTCAATCTTGTGCATTGGAGCCTCCATACCAGCCTACGGTGCAAATAGATAGAATCCTCTCTACAGTGCATCTGCAGAAATTTGCAAGAGACTTTGGCGAAGTACCAAATCACAAATTCCTAATGCAGTGGAGCCACTGGCATGCCTTCTGCATGATTTGTATCAACAAGTTGCATCTAGGAACGATCCTCCAAGATGTTCACACCCAGGAACTTAAGGCTGCTTACTTTCTCTGCCGCTGACCTCTCACTGAGGACTGGTTTGTGTTCTCCTTGTTTCCTCTTCCTGAAGTCATCTACCAGTTCCTTAGTCTTTCTGATGTGGAGTGTGATGGGTGTGTGGAGGAGTATTAAGTGGTCAGGTTCAATACTATATCCATGTCAGGTTTATTTACAAAGTATTTTATTTGACTTCTGTCACTGATCAGTAAATCTTTTTTCATCTTTTCTATAAATGGCAGAGAGAATAAGAATAGGGAAAGAAAATGATGTGTGCTTCGGCTCAAATCAAGATTAAATCTGATTTTCATTTTATGTCACAGCAGATCTCTGATATCCAGTCCTTTCCGCACATTGTACTTCATGTACTGAAATGATTCACACAGACCCAGTTTACTTTGATACTTGCTCAGTGAAAACTTTGGGATCAACCCAAGTAAAAGCTAGCAATTGGTGGAAATGATTCTCCCTGAGCAGAAACTGGAGGATTAAATTTAGGTTTGACAGCCTTCTAAGGAACAAAATTTGAATGTTAATTCAGATTCTTTACAGGCAGAAGCTAAAATATTTGGATTCAACAAGGCTTAAAATATGTTTGTCACTAATGCATCTCAAGTGGCTCTTGATCCCTAAATTCTTGATCCACTCATTAGCTCACCCTTGTGTTGTTACATTAAAAATCTTGCCATCTTTTACCTCAATCTGCCTTTACGCTGAAGCAGTAGTTCAGATCTCAGCTGGAAATCTTAAATTTCAAAGCTGTGACACAGTACAGAATTATGTGGAAATCTATTAATGTAAGATCTAATGAATTTATGTGTGTATATTTACTGATAATTAATGTACACCAGCATTAATTTAAGTACACATCTAAGTCTCATTCCCACATGATTTGCAGTATACATTAATAATTAAATAAATCACTTCAACTTGAACTTCATTCTTTAATTATACCTCTTACCCAGATGACTCACATTTTGCTGAATAAAGTGCTCATTTAGCCATTCTCCTACTTAGCTATTCTAAACAAACCAGTTTGCCCATCAGATAAGCAGAATTTCTCAAATATGAAAATTTTCTGTCTGCACTATATATAAAGTAACATATGTAGAGGCAATCTGCTTCTTCTGCCTAGGCAGTTCTCAGGGGGTTGAGTATAAATTGCTTCTGATTAAGAGAGGGCTGATAAGGCCAAAATGGGACCAGCAGATTCACCCCAAGGTGAAAGGATTGTGCAAGGCGGGAGTGGCAGGAGACTATTCTGCAATCTCTCGATGAATGGATTAGACTATGTGATATAGGAGCAGATTTAGGTCATTCACCCCATGGAGTGCGCTCCACCATTCTACCATATCTGATTCTATTTTAGTACCATTCTCCCATCTTCTCTCCATAATCCCTAACCCCATTACCAATCAAGAACCTATCAGCTTCTTCCTGATGATTTGGGCTCCACAGTACATTACGGCAATAGGTTCTTCGGGTCTCCGCACTCTGGTTGAAGAAACTCCTCAATATTTCAGTTTTGAAGGGTTGTCCCTTTATTCTGAGATTGCGACCTCAGATTCTAGACCCTCCCAACAAGGAAAAATCCTCGAAGCATCCATTCTAACCAGGCCTTTCTGCCCGTTAATTCAGTCCAATCCTTTCAGGATTCTAAGGACTCATATTCTCAATGTTTATCATTTATGGACCAAAAATTGCCACAAATCAACAGCAGATCAGCAGCAGAAACAGGTCAACAACAGATACTATTTCATTAGCTCTTCATTCATCCTGGAATATCTGGACAGCAAAGACGGATACACCAGGATGCTCTTCATTGACTATAGCTCAGCATTCAATACTAAAATCCTCTCAATACTATTCAATAAGCTTCAATTCCTAGGCCTCAATACCTCCCTGTGCAACGGGATCCTTGATTTTCTCACTTGCCGATCCCAATCAGTTTGGATTACCATCAAGATATCCTTCACAATCTCTATCAGCACAGGTGCACAACAAGGCCGAATGCTTAGCCCTCTGCTCTACTTGCTTTCTATTTAATACTGTGAGGCTAGGCACAGATCGAATGCCATATCTAAGTTTGCTAATGACACCGCTAATGAGTTGAATCAGCACGTAGGAGGGAGATTGAAAATAGGTCTGAGTGGTGCCACAACCACACCCTCTCAGTCAATGTCAGCAAGACCGAGTAGACTCGTATTGACCAGGAGGAGGAAAGCGGAGGTCCATGAACCAGGCTAATCAGAGGTGGAGAGGGTCAGCAACTTTAAATTCCTTGATGTTGTCTTTTCAGAGTATGTCCTGGGTCCAGCACATAAGTGCCATTACAAAGAAATCACAGCAGCACCTCTGCTTTTTTAGAAGTTTGTGTACATTTGGCATTTCGTCTAAAACTTTGGCAATCCTCTATAGATGTGTAGTGGAGAGTATATTGACTGGTTATCATCGTGACCTGGTATGGAAATAACAATACCCTTGTATGGAAGGTCTACAAAATGTAATAGTCCATCATAGGTAATGTCCTCACCGCTAGGCACACCTACACTATCACAGGAAAGCAGCATCCATCTTCAATGACTCCCATCATCCACACCATGCTCTCTATTTCCTGCTGCCATCAAGAAAAAGGTACAGGAGCCTTAGGATCCACAGCAACAGGTTCAGGTCCAGTTATTACCCTTCAACCACCAGCCTCTTGAACCAGAAGAGTTAACTTAGCTCAACTTCACCTGCCCCATCACTGAACTGTTCCAACTGAACTGGATTCACTTTCAAGGACTCCTCACCTTATGTTCTCAATATTTATTGTTTATTAATTATTGTTAGTATTATTTCTTCTTGTCTCTTTTTATATTTGTACAGCTGTTGTTGGTTGTTGTCTGCCCACTTTGGGTGTTGTCTTTCAATTCATTCTATTGTGTTTCTTGTATTTATTGAGATTGCCTGCAAGAAATGGAATCTTAGGTGTTATTAAATGTACTTCGAAAATAAATTTGCTTTGAACTTTGAATTCAAACATGGCTCATTTATTTTTCAGCAATACACATTTAAATACAAACAACATTCAAAAATCACCATTAAAACTTAGAGGATTTCTACCTTATAAAAGATTTCACAATTACAAACCATTTTTAAAACACTAAGGATTTCTAAAACACAGGTAAAATTCCTATAATTTGAAAAGGCTTACCCATGAATTGCAGATGAACCAGTCATCTATCACAGAAATCAAAGACAAATAGATTCTAGTTCACCCCATTTTTCTGTCATTCTTCTTTATGCTCTTTAACCTATTGATGCTAATAAACCTGAACTCTCTTCATTTATACTAATTTTCTTCACTTGGGAGACTTCTCACAAATATGATATTCTTTAAGACATCTTTTCATACTGGTAGGCTGAAAGCTTCTAGGGCAGGGGTTTCCAACTTGTTTTATGCCATTAACCGAGGGGTCCATGGAACTCTGGTTGGGAACCTGTTCTAAGGACAGAGTTCCCAGGTACCTGCAATTAATACTGTGAAGCTGAATCTCTGAGCACAAAACTCTCCCAACTATTAACAGATAAGCTATTTGATGTGATAAATGATTCTATCAATCTGGTCCGTAAGCTAAATAACTTAGCCAGTGTTTGTGGTTTGAAACAAACCCAATTAAATAACCCATTCACTTACATTTCAACTCTTGAGCAGTCAGCCCAGGTGGTGTGGGCAGGCAAGTCTGCTCTATAGATACTGCTTGCTTGCAAAGCTGTCCTTTTAATTTCAAACTGAGTATTGCTTGTCATTTACATTGAGAACTGAAGACTGGCTCCCATTTAGAACCAGAAGCTGAACAAAGAATGTTGGTTGGATGTTTAATATACTTAAAAATAACCATCTGATTGTTAGAAATTCATGTTGGCTATGAGAGCAAGCTAAGCTTGGCAAAACAGAAGGGCCCCTCTAACCCTGGCCAGTGTATATCTATCACATGGAGAATGGCTAGGGTGAGTGGGATCCTTGATTATGTTAGCTGCTTTCCTGAAGCAGCAGAAGGTATGGACAGAGACAATGGAGGGGTGAGTGTTTCTTTTCATATGACAGACTGAGCTATGTTCACAACTCTGAAATTTGTTGCAGTTCTAGGTAAGTTTAATATCACTGGGATATGCCATGAAATCTGCTGTATGTGACAGCTGTACATTGCAGTCCTAATAACTTTTAAAAACTATATATTTGAATAAGAAATATGTATAGATAAAATTAAATTAAGTAGTGCAAATCAAGTGCAAAAAAGGTGAGGTGGTCCACTTAGAAATCAGATGCCAGAGGGGAAGAAGCTGTTCCTGAAACACTGAATGTGCCTCCAGGCTCCTGTACTTCCTCCTTGATGTAGCAATGCAAAGAGGACACTTCCTGGGTGATGTGGTTTCTTAACGATAGATGCTGTCTTCTTGAGGCATCGCCTTCCCTGATACTGGACAGGCAGGTTCCCCTGATGGGGCTGACTCTGTGCAGCTTTTTCTGATCCTGAGCCCTTTTATGCCAGACAACGATGCAACCATTTAGAATGCTCTCCACAGTACACCTGTCTAAACTTGTGAGAGTTGCTGGTGACATACCAAGTCTCCAAAACTCCAAAGAAATATAGCTGCTGTCAGGCCTTCTTCATAATTGCATTACTATGTTTGACCCAGCATAGATCTTCAGAGATGTTGACACCCAGGTTTTTGAAACTGCTCACCTTTTCCATTGCTGATGGACTGGTGTGTATTCCTTCAATTTCTTGTTCCTGAAATCCACATTCAATTCCTTAGTCTTACTAACGTTGAGTGCAAGGTTGTTGTTGTGACACCACTCAACTAGTTGAACTATTTTACTCCTATACATCTCCTTGTCACCATCTGAAATTCTACTAACGATGTCATCGGCAAATTTATAGATGGCATTTCAGCTGTGCCTAGTCATACAGTTATGGGTATAGACAGACTAGAGCAGTGGGCTAAGCACTCTTCCTTAAGGTGTACCAGTGTTGATTGTCATCTAGGTTCTGATGTTATTTCCAATCCACACTGAACTGTGATCTCCTGGCGAGGAAGTCAAAAATCCGATTGAATAGGGATGTCCAGGTTTTGGAGCTTGTTAATGCGAAATGAGGGTAGGACTGTGTTTTACGCAGACCTGTAATCACTAAACAGAACACTGAGGTAGGTATTGTTATTGTCCAGCTGATCCAAGGCCGAGTGGAGAACCAGTGCGACTGCATCTGCTGTAGATCTACAGTAGCGATAGGCAAATTGCAGAGGGTCCAGGTCCTTACTGTGATGAAGTGCTTTGAGATTCTGGCCATGATCAACCTCTCAAAGCATCTCATCACCGTAGAGTTGAATGCAACTGGGGGATAGTCATTGAGCCAGCTCTCTCTACTCTTCTTGGGCATCAGTATGATTGTCACGTTTTTGAAGTAGGTGGGGACTTACGATTGCAGCAGTAAAAGATTGAAGATGTCCTTGAACATTCCAACCAGTTGGCTGGCACAGACTTTTAATGCCCTACCAGGTACACCATCTGGTCCTAACGCCTTGCAAGAGTTCGCCCTCTTGAAAAATGTTCTGACCTCAGTATCCGAGGCATAGATCACAGGGTTACCAGAAACTGCAGAGATTCACACAGGTGTGGTTTTATTCTCTCTTTCAAAGAGTGCATAAAAGGCATTCAGCTCATCTGAGAATGAAACATCATAGCTATTCATCTTAGGTTTTGCCTGGTAGGAAGTGATAGCCGGCACACCCCATCAGAATCTGATTCAGTCTCTGACATCAACTGGAATTGAAAAGGGAGTTAATGCTTTTTCCATTTACGATGGAGATGGAGAAGAATGGCTCCCTTCCTTTCCTGGACATTCTAATATGACGGAAACTGGACAGTAACCTGGGGCATGGCGTCTATTGGAAATCCACTCACATGGACTTATACCTCAAAATTAATAGTCACCATCACACCTCTCAACATAGAATGGTTCTTTCTACTTTGAGTAACTGTGTGAAAACTATTTTGGACACAGAGATTCTTCATGAAGAAATAAGACAATTATGCATGATGTTCCCACAGAATGGTTACAAGGTGCAGGAAATCAATTGGGCCCTTAAAAGGGATGACAGAAAAACCAGAAACCTAGCAACAAGGAGGAGCCCATCGCTACCACCTGACTTCCCCCTATTTCCACACTTTCTGGAAAGATTGCCTGGATCCTGAAGAAATATCAGATTTTTATCATCCACAAACCCGTAAGAAAGCTCAAATCCCAGCTTATGTGGGTCAAAGATGACCTGGGTCTTAGGAAGGCTGGCATTTACAGGATTCCCTGTGAATGTGGAGCAGCATACACAGGCAGGAAGGTGGAAACCTGCTTCATGGAGCATAGGAGGAGTACCCGCTTGGGTTACCTAGAGAAATCAGCAGTTGCAGAACATTGTATCCGCAATGGGCATAAAATTGATTTCAACAGCATGAGCTACTGTACCACACCAATGACTTTTGGGACCGGCTGGTGAAGGAAGCCGTTGAAATAAAACTAGAGAAAAGGAATTTTAACAAAGATGAAAGGTTTGATCTAAGTAAGAACTGGAATGTGATTGTAAACTAGGTGGGACAGTGGAAATCTGATTGGTTGAGGACTAACTCAATCAGGAGAGATGGATAATGGGGGTATATTTACCACTGGACTAGACATTCCTAGATGTCATCCCTGATAAAGATGGCAGTGTCTGTCATTGAAATGTTGGTTAAAATCAATACCTCTCCCTGACTGGAGGCCCCAAAAGAGTTTATTCTTCAACTGGAATTGTTTATTTGCCCTTAAAATGACCTTCTGTAGGTCAAACCTGGACTTCTTGTACAGTGTTGGATTACTAGCCTTGAATGTCTCAGATCTTGCCCATGAGCCAGATCAAGCACAACCACTTACTTAAAGCAGCTCTCAATGCAGTCTTTCAGTTGTGCCAAGTTTGGATTTAGTAATGAAGTTTATTGAACCTAGAATTAGATTTGTGCCAAGACCATGCCACACTAATAGGAGGGATGTTAACCTAATCTGCCCAGCAGGAAACTGACTGAGGTGTACTCTAATTTATTTTGCTTTTCATTGTGGTGGATCGATTCAAAAAAACCTTCCAATGTTTCCACAGTGGAAATTTGGCAGCACCATATAAATACCATATACCATATATATACCATATAAATATTTCTAGATGCACAGGGAGGGACTACATCAGGTTGGCTGGTTTCTAAATATTGCTTCTCCAGCTATCAAAGTCGTGCAAAGCAGCAAATCCTAACCACTGAAAATGAGCTTGCAAATATTTTCTTCAGTAACAAGTTCCTGTCATTTGTCAATTCATGAGGTAATGGCCACTTAAATGCAGCTCCCCTAGAGATCTGGACAACCTACGTGATTGATATTACCAACTATGCCATCACAAGACACAACATACCAAATCAATACAAAATGTGAGAAGGCAAAGGAAGCAAGTCAGCAATTATAACAACACTTCACTGCCAACAAAGGGCCTTTGATGTGATTTCACTGTTGCATTGCAGCAAAATGAGGTAACGATTTTATACATAGCAAGTTTCCACACATATCAAAGGAACAATGACTGGGTAATTTAGTTCAGGCATTGATTTAGGGATAAATATTGGCTGGAACACAATATAAACACTGGTTGGAATCATGGAAGATTTGCAACTCACCTGGAGACAATTCAGCCTCTTGTGCTCAAGCTAGTAGAAAAAGAACTAGCTAGCCTACTCCCTCCAGTGCTGTTCATAGCAATATTTCAACTAAACACTGTGTATATATATATATACTGGAGATTTCTGTCTTGACCACCCTTTTAAGCAGTGAGTTCAAGACCCTCACCGACCTCATTGAAAAAATCTGTGCTCCATGTCTCTGCTTGAGGCAATAGGCCCTTCCCAGGCTGATTATTATACTATACATCTGAATTAAGTCTGCACTCATTCTCTTCTGTTCCAAAGAAAACAGCGTGAACAAGGTGATGTCTTGTTTTCATTGCTACTATCAGGAAGCCTGAAGGCTTCAGGGACAGCTTTTTCCATTCTGCCGTCCAATTTCTGAATGGACGTTGAACACATGAGCACAACCTGACTACTGTTTCATTTCTATTTTTGCACTACTTATTTAATTTAACTATTTATTATATAAATACTTATTGTAATTTAGTTTTTTATTATTATTGCACTGTACTCCTGCCACAAAAACAACTAATTTCACGACATATCAAGTCAAGTCAAGTCAACAGGTATAATAACAGGGGTCATATGCCCCTGCTATTACACCTGATTCTGATTAGCTTATGTAGTACTTGCTGGAAACACTCAGCAAGCTCTTGTAGAAAGAGACACATTTAATTTCAAAGGAGTCTGATGAAGGGCCTTCAAATTAAATCCCAAATCTATGTCTCTCTGTGCAGATGCTGCCTGACCTGTCGTGTGTTTTCTGTTTTCATTTCACATTTCCAGTCTCGACAGTTTTTTGGATTTTCAGCAAGGTTATTTACACTTTCTTCATAACTACAATTTCCAATTTCTGGTAACATTCTTTTAAGTCTCTGTACCTGCTCCAGTTTAATCACAGTCGATGTGGTGACTAGAACTGTATGTGTTTCTCACACTGTGGTTCAGATTTGCCAATCTTCTGTGAAGCAGACTAGACCATCTA
This sequence comes from Hypanus sabinus, assembly GCF_030144855.1. Taxonomy (NCBI): domain Eukaryota; kingdom Metazoa; phylum Chordata; class Chondrichthyes; order Myliobatiformes; family Dasyatidae; genus Hypanus; species Hypanus sabinus. Next base: position 157,330,763 of record NC_082711.1, on the reverse strand, counting down.
TATCTCTTGCAGTCTGAAGGTTTAATTCTCACTATCAACTGCATGGCCAATTTCTTTATTATGTCTCCTACACTGAAGTCCGTGCTGCAAAACGAATGTGTCTGACTACTGAGTTCTGCAGAGACGCACTGGCGACAGAGATCCAGTCACATAATGTTCCATTCAGCAATTACCTTCTGCTTCCTACCATTTAGTCACCTTGATACTTAATTTACCAACCACAAATCCCATGAGCACTTGATTTTGTGATCAGCTTGCCAGGTGGAATTTTATCAAAAACCTTATTTAAATCCATGTAGCTGAGAACAAATGTTCCATTCTCTCTGAAACTTCTTATTCGTGCCTAAATAAAGCTCTACCTGGTTAATGGATACAGACTTTCCTTAGCTCTGTTTGCTCTCCCATTGAACTAGAAGGAAGACAGGACTACTGTCTACTAAAAGCTGTGTATAAAATACCAGGTCAAAGGATAGGTGTTGACCAAGTGTTCTACCTTCCAACTCCCCACAGAAATCAGGAATGCAAAGAAAAAATTCTCCACTTGCATGGATACAGTTTTTGTAATATTTGACAAGTTTGACACAATTCTGGACAGAATATCCTGATAAGTGGCAACTTTTTAGGGGTAACACTTTACAGCGCCAACTGTAAGATCAGGGTTCAATTTCCGCTGCTGTCTATAAGAAGTTCATGACTATGTGGGTTTCCTCTGGGTGTTACTGTTTCCTCCCATTTTCCAAAGGTGTACAAGTTAGGGTTTGTAAAGTTGTAGGCAGACTGTTTTGGCACCAAAAGCACGCCAACACTTATGTCTTTCACTGTATGTTCTGAAGTACATGTCACAAATAAAGCTAATCTTTATAACTTTATTTTTAATTCACCGCACTAAACAATCACTTGCTCTACCACCAACTGTGTTAATCATCTACAAGATGAATCGCAACAGATTGCCAAGCTTATTCAAAACTTTACCACCTAGATGGCCAAGTAGAGCAATGTTAAGGGATTGCCTACAGCTGTAAATTCCTTTCTAGGTTATCATGTCACGTATGACTTGGAAATACATTACTGACCTCTCACAAAATGCTGGAGGATCTCAGCAGGCTGGGCAGCATCTATGGAAAGGAGTACGGTCGATCCTTTGGGCTGAGGCCCTTCAGCAGGATAGGTGAAGGGTCTCGGCCCGAATCGTCAACTGTACTTTTTGCCATAGATGCTGCCTGGCCTGATGAGTTCCTCCAGCACTTTGTGTGTGTGGCTTGGATTTCCAGCATCTGCAGATTTTCTCTTCTTTGTTACTGACCCCTCAATACTTTTGCATCCGAGTCATTGACATCTTGTTGAATTCAGTTCCCAGAATTAATAGCTAAATTTGTTAAGAACATTGAATATCTGAAAATGTTTTAGGTATTTTCAAATATTCAAAAAATTCAAAAACTATGAGAAGGTTAACAATGCTCCTTTTTCTCAGTGGAGAGATAAGTGGTTTAAAAATGTAAACACAGACAGCAGGAATCAAATAAAAGCAGAATTCATTTAAATAAATTCACTTTGGTTACCTTGTATTTGTACTTCTGTTTGTAGTCACTTCTTTGAGGTCACATTGATGGATTTGCTGGACTTGTACCAGATTAACCAGTCACATTACAGATTCAGCAGGTGGACTTCCTAGAAGAGGTGCTGGCAAAACTTGGGAAATTTATGACGGCACATTGGACTAAACAAGGAGTGCAATGGCAGAATAGAGATGCCCAGGGATGGTGGCACTCAGTTGCATAAAATTTCATGGCTTCACCCTTAACTGGGAATCCTAAACTTCTACCTAATTATGTAGGAAGAAGCCGAATGAACCAAATAGAACTGCCAACTTTTTAATATCAATGCACTGAATTTACAGAATAGCAGGCCATTTAGCCCAATTCAGCCTATGCTGTTGTTTATAGTGTGCATCACTCTCCAATCCCAGCCTTGAATCTACCCTAATGTATATATTTTTCTGTTTCTTTCTTCCTCTTTGCTAACCACTGTCTGGATAAAGAAACTGGCTGTTTTATCTTTCTGCTAGTGATGATTTCAGGTCTGCAAGATTTGTGAATAATAATTTGCCTTCAAATAAATATTAATGCCAACATTTGGCTAAGTTTCTGTTAGTGATGATTCACTCTCCCTATTCATGAACTCTGAGCATCTATGATATTTGCTCCAAAGACAATTGATGAAAAACTGAATGAATAATAATACTACTTATTGTGCCAATCAATCTTTCATTGATGTATTTAGCCAGTGCCGGCCGAGCATTTTCCATTTTATGCAAATTCTGTAAGCAATTACCTTGTCTATCCAAAGCATGATATCGTAATATTTTACTAGCTGAAATACATTCATACATTAACTGTTGGAGGCAGAATGCTAAGTATTCGCCAAAAATAAAAATGGCGGAGCTCAAAGCATCTCTGATTCCTGGAAGATAACATTTTTCCTAAGAAATGTTTATCTGACTTTGACATTTTTACTGTTCAATTTGAAGTACCTAATTAGTAAAGTGTAAACATTTGTCAAAGTTGGGCAATTTATTGTGACCAATGTCTTTGCTGTATTCATTTAGCGGACAGCAATTTGCAGGTGAAGTTCACAGTAAGTGAATTGAATTACAGTAGATATCCATTTGTTTATCGAGCATATGACAGAGCGTCTCCTTGTAACGGATGCAGCAACTGCCCTCTCTGCAGATATTTTGATAAGTGCATGGTTGGAAGCTAGAATATTATTAATTTGTATCATCCCCTTAAAAATTGGTTTTTCAATTAAAAATCTTATAATGAGACTGGACAGCCTTGCTGACAGTGATATCCACTGATGAATTATTTAAGCATAAGAGCAGTTAGAATGTGAGATATTTTGACTGAAAGCCTCAAAGGGAGATTGGGTGAGTAAGTGTTCTTGAGAAACAGGGCCAGAGCCATATTGGATATTGATGGAGGGTTAAAGGCCATTTACCACAATAACACGGCAAAACAAGAAATCTATTTCAATTCCTTGCACTCTTTATCAATATGAAGTCACCACAATGAGAGCACCGTTGCCTTCACGACGCAGGAGAAAGGACTTTGTGGAGTAGGTCAGATGCAGTAGATTGAGGGGAAAAATTCCCAGCAGGAATAACTTGGCTCAAACTGGCCCAAGAATAACATGGTAATCTTCCTCAGTAATTATCATCCAGTAGTGTCTTGCATCCACTGTAATAAAGTGCTTTGACAGATTACTCATGAGACATATCAGCTCCTGCCTGAGGAGTGATCTCTACAGATGCACCACGGTGAGTATCCTAACTGATGCATCATGGTCTGGTATGTAAACACCAACACCAATGAATGGAAAAGCCTACAAAAAGTAGTAGATACAGCCCAGTCCATCAGAGGAAACGCTCTCTTTACCATTGAGCACATCTACAAAGAGCACCACCACACGAAAGAAATATCCATCATCGAGGACAACCACCATCCAGGCCATGCTCTGTTCTTGCTACTGTCATCTGGAAGGAGATTCAGCAGCCTTAGGTCCCTCACTACCCATTTCAGGAACTACGCATCTATAGATGGTTTTCAAAGTTTGGATGGCATGCCAAATCCGCACAAACTTCTAAGAAGGTTGAAGACCTACCATACCTTCTTTGCAATGGTATTTAGGTGCTGGTGCCGAGACCGATTCTCTGGTATAACACCTGGGAATATAAAGTTACTGACCCTCTCCACATCCATTCCCTTAATAAGTATTGGCTCACAGACCCCCATTTTCTTCCTCCTGTAGTCAATAATCAGCTCAATTGGTTTTGCTAACCATCAGGCTACTAAACCAGTGTGGATAACTTCACTCACTGAACTGAACTGATTCCACAACCTCAACTTCACTTCAACAATGTACTGATTCCACAACCTGTGGATTCACTTTCAAGGAATTTACAACTCACGTTCTCAATATTAGTTAATTACATTTATTCTCTTTTTTACCAGGCATGCCCGCAAGAAAAATGAATCTCGGAGTAGTATATATTGACATGTATGTACTTTGATAATGAATTTACTTTGAACTTTTAAATGGTTTGTTTTTTAAGTTGCAAGTTCTCTGCAACATTTTCCTGTCCAGATTATTATTTTCTAGTTTCAACTACCACTACTGATTATTTAGATGTCAGATAAACCTAAAAATCAAGTATATTTTAGTGTTGTCAATAAATTTTAGGCTGCTTGCACTCGCTGGGTTCCTAGTCCTTAGGTCTGGAATTTATTTCCTCAATGATCTTTGAATGGCATTATGTTCCTATTACATCTCACAGTTCAAAGTACATATATGTCACCACTTACAACGTTGAAAGTCACTTTCTTGAGAACATATTCAATAAATTCAATAAAGTAGAATAATATCCATAATAGAATCAATGAAAGACTTCACTAACTTGGATGTTCAACCAGTATGCAAAAGACAACAAACTGTGCAAATACAAAAAGAAAGGAATAGCAATAATATGTAAATAAATATCGAGAATATGAGATCAAGAGTCCATAAGACCATAAGATTTAGGAGCAGAATTAGGCCATTTGGTCTGCTCCGCTCCATCAGGTCCTTGAAAGAGAGTCTGTATATTGTGAGAACATTTCAATAATCGGGCAGGTGAAGTTGAGTGAAGTTCTGTGGTGTAACTTGAGATATTTTCCCACATTTTAAGCATGATATCAATGGCATTTGGTGCTAAAAACAAAATGGAAATAGAAATATAAAACCTGCAATCTCTGTGCCATATCTGTGTTGTGTGCTGTTCTTTCAAATTCCAATCACATTTAAGTGCTTCTTATATTTGAAATTTTAAAATTGCAGATGCTGCACATCTGAAATTTTAGAAAAACAGAAAATTCTGGGACAATTCTGAAAATACTGGGGAGGCGGCATCCGTTTAAAAAAAAGACTATTTAATATTTCAGGATGAGGAAATTTTATTGGGATGAAGGATAGAAAGCAAGTTAGACCAGTTAGCAGAGGAGGAAGGCCCTGAGCGATCAATGGATCAAAAGGAATGTGTGTAACAGGGAAACATAATATAACCATTAAATAGACAGCTTACCTCCGTCATAAACACAAGAGATTCTGCAGATTCTGGGAATCCAGAGCAACACATGCACAAAAATGCTGGAGGAACTCAGACACACAAAATGCAGGAGAATCTCGGCATGTCAGGCAGCATCTATGGAAAGGAATAAACAGTTGACATTTCAGACAGAGACCTTTCATCAGTACTCAATTTTTCTCTTGTCTATGTAATGTGTTGCTGATATTATATTATTGTACCCATTATTGTTGGACCAATAAATCATCAAAAACAATTACTCATTAATAATTACTAATTGCCAGAGCCCATATTGAAATGCAACACTTTTGAAATTATCCTATTTCACTTCTCCATTTTTTTCTCTATTTCATAAGCTTATGTTAGTTTTTGATGGTACTGATAGCTGGAATTGTGCAAAATTAATTTTGTCCTGGATTTTCTTCTTTGTTCTGTAATGAAACAGTTATCAATTAAAACCATACAATAACCAGGTACTAAAGTAGTGTCCATTAACTTATTTACAGTTAGTACAAAAATTTGCATATACAGATTCATTATCCCCTCTTCAAGGTTTTGAGAAAATCATTAAATCCTCTTATTAGGCAGAGTCATTGAATAAAACAGCATGGAAACAGGCTTGACATTGAGTTCAAGATGCCTATTTACACTAATCCTACACTGATCCCATTTTATTCTGTCCACCTTTCCAGATTCCACCATTCATCCATATTTTATGTGCAATTCATAGTAGCCAATTGATCCAGCTAATGCACGTGTCATTGGAGTGTGGGAGAAGCTGGAACGAAACCTACTGGTCTTTCTGCTTTCATTGAGAAACTTGGTTTGGTTGGGACTGAACTGGAGAAAATAAAGAAACCAACAAAGTAAAAGAATGGGTTCAGCTCCTTCGAACAGAGTTCCAAATTGCATCTTCTTGTATAAAGAAGGGAAGATGCAGAGGAAGTTATTCCTGTTCTTACACCTTAAAACAGAAGCAAATTGGAAACTTGGCTACTAAATGCAATGAGAATCTAACTGGAGCCACTACTGAGTGTCACAACCACGGGCTCTGTTGTGGGGTCTACGCACCCCCACGGGATAGCTGCACAGCAGGTTTGGCAAATGTGCTTGTGAATACTCACGTTCCAGTTAATTACTGTTTCATTATAGCAGCATGTAACTCCCTTCTTTTCATTGTAGTCTTGTCAAGACTTGACCAAAATCATTGTTACACTCCCTGCTTGGCCTCATACTTGTCTGGGAAAGGAGGGGTTTTTGTTTAGTTCTTAGATAACTGTTTTCAGCTGCGGTGTTGGCATTTTATTTTCCATTTGAAAGCTTGAGTTAATGGCTTGTTGGCCTAGCATTTATTATTTTCCTTTTCTTGAAATTCTGAAACAATTCTTATTAAAATCAGTGAACTGTCGACCCACTTCAGTGATCCTCTCCGAACCTGGGCCCTATTCAAATGTTCTGACTCTGAGGGGACACAAGAGACTGCATATGCTGGAATCTGAAGCAACAGACAACCTGCTAGAAGAACGCAGCAGGTCAGGTAACACCCGTGGGAAGAAAGGAATTGCTGGTGTTTCAGGTTGAAACCTACATCAGAAACCCCATCTGACTTCATGATTTCAATGAGCTTTGTCCTATCAAATAGGTTGGACTGAAATCATGCCTGGTTCTAGCAACCTATGAAAAGGTTAAACCACTTAGCTCCTAAAATCTGTTTCACTACTTGGAAGGTTTATGCTGGGATTCAGACATTGCCATTAGAAGCGTTGTTTTACAGCTGCTAGCGAAACAATACCATTATACTGGTCACACATGCTGTTTAATGCACATATATAGTTGCGAATTTGACTGATATCATTGTTAGACTCCAAGATCAAAAGTTTTTAATTTTTTAAAGATTCAGATAAATACTCATAATTTTCTCCTCACGTATTTTGAATATTTCCAACCAGTTTCTTGACATTTGGAATTATTTCAAAGAACCTACTATGGATTAACAACACAAAAGAAATGACAATCATCACATGAAAGAAATATCTCTGAATATATAACAAGCCAAACCAAAGTAGATATCAAACAGCAAGTAGAGAATCTTTAGGAGACAACTCAAAATTATGGATAAAAGTGAAGGTAGAGTATTTTTGAAGGCAAGGTAAGTATCCAATTAAAATGATGCCCTGAAATTGAAGTTTCATTCCAGTGTGGAATCATCAGGAGGCCATGGTCAGAACTTTGGAATCAGAAAAAGAGAATATAATGAGTAATGGGAGTTGAAGTCATTTACGATGTTATTAGAGTAAAGTTGCTGTAAATGGTTTCATTGTGTGTTGAGATTACATTGCAGTCTTACTAAACGCTATGCATATTTTAAGAAATAAAAAGACTGATTTTTTCAACAACTTATAAAATAATGTGTTCATATGTATTGTTTTTTTCATTATTCTGGTATTTATCCTATTGTGATTTTTTTTTGTGCTGCATCGAATCTGAAGTAGCAATTAATTTGTTTCCCCTTTATATTGTGTACTGGAAATGACATTAAACATACTTGAACTGAACAATGATGGAGTAACTGTAGTTTGCATTAACCCTTTAATGTTTACTGCATTTTCAGCCCATCCTTGCTAATTAATCTGTCCAGGGAGAGGAATGTTGCTGCTAGTGGAAATATCTATTGCATCAATCACATATCTATTCTCAGGTCGTTGGTAAAAACACAATTTGTCTTGGTCAAGTTCAGTAAGGGAAGATCCAAACTGAGATCCAGACTTCCATTTTAAAATTCTGATTCAGAAAGTCATTTAAACGGGTTTCAGAAGAACTCTAAAAATGCATTAGATTGTCTGATGGAAAGTTACTGGCAAAGAGAGAACCTTCTTACCCAATCACGGAATAGCAAGAAAGGAAATGGTATTAAGGCTTTGGGACATTAGGCATAGAACTAAATGAAGTGAGAATGTAAACATGGCAGCGATGAGGAGGCTGAAAAAATTCATGCAGGCAGCAGCTCTAGAGGTGCACAAACGGCCCACTGTTCACTCAAAAGTACGTGGCAGAAATCATGCAGTGCAGGAAAACACAGCCAACGATTTGCACGTTGCTGCTTTTAAATAGATTATGATGTTAATGGCATCTAACACTCTGAAAATGTAACGTGATCCCTTAGGGTCATTATTCAAACTGAGTGTTAGAGCAGATTCAGCAATGTTACTTGCAATGACTATTGTAGAATATCTGGCTGTATTAAATTCAACTGAAATTAACACTATTTGGAGCAAAAAAAACTGGTTTTGATTCAGTGGCTCAAGCAGCATGTGTGGAGGCAAAGGGACAGTCAACATTTTGGGTCAAAACCCTTCATCAGGACCTATTGAATTTCTCCATCAGTTTGTTTCCTGCTCCGGGATCAAAATCAAGTTTAATATCATGGGCATAAGTAATGAGATTTGTTGTCTTTGTGGCAGCAGTACAATGCAATACATACTAATAGAAAACAGTGTGAATGACAGTAAATATATGTATATTAAATAGTTAAAATAAATAATTAGTGCAAAAATATAAATAAAAAGTAGTGAGGTAAGTGTTCATGGATTCAATGACCATTCAGAAATCAGATGGCAGAGGAGAAGAAGCTGTTTCTGAATCAGTGAATCTGTGCATTCTTGCTTCTATACCTCCTTCCTGATGGTAGCAATGAGAACAAAGTATGAACCGGTTGATGGGGGTCCTTAACGATGGATGATACCTCATGTACCATTTTCAAAACACCTTTCCTTTTTCAGCAATCCAGATACAGAGCTGCATCAGTAAAGAAAGATTATAAGCAAGAGCAAGAGGTAGCCATGTGACCTCTTAAGCCCAGCCTGTTATTTAACAAGGTCAGAGATGACTCTCTTTCCTCATCATAGCCCTCTATTGTTTCATTCTGTAAAAGCATTACATGGTACCTTCGAACTCAGAGTACATAGTCAGTTCTTCAGTTTGTTCTTGTCAACACACTGAACCAGCAATGGCATGTGTACTGTTTATTTTCTCACCCAAATGTTTCTAACTTATCAATATGTCACAGAAAATGTATCTTCCTGCGTAAAGTTTCGTCAGTCTTCCTGGTGCAAGTGTCAGAATATGTGTAAAGTTTAAGCAGATGCTAGATTTATTGTGCCAGAATCGAGTAACTTTTTTCTCAGCCAGCATCAAACCCCATTTTGTACTCTGCAATCTAGCCCAGATTTGAACCTTCGGGTACACTCAAAAGTCCTGACAGACTCTGGCAGTTGCCAATGATGTTGTTGTGCCTCCAGGGCTTCCTCACCAAATATAGTTCAGGACTGTAGTGAGACAAGGAGCAGTTACATGAAGTCATCACTAAAGCAGGCTCTTTGTCCCATCACATCCATGTTGATATTATGTACTCATCTATGTTCACCCATTTTACAAAGAAGACACAAAATGAACTGATGAAGGCAGATCAGACTTAGCCTTGCCAATTCAAGTGCTCATCTAGATATTTAAATTTGAGCATACCTGTGTCCACTGTGCAGTCAGACAGATTTCAGCCAGTATCCAGATAAAAATATTCTTCTACAGATCCCTGCTCAATCTCTTTTTCCCTTTCATAAACCTGTGTCCTCTAATTTTGACCCCTTTGCAGTGGAAAAAAATCATTAAAGCTGTTAACAAACATAAAGGGTTCCAGCATTGATTTCTGTTGTACATCACTGATCAGAGACTTCCAATCTCAAACACAACCGTCCATCATCAACCTCTTCCTCACGTTACCGACCCACTTTTCAATCTATATGCTAAATTGCTTCAGATTCCATGGGCTCGAAACTTTTGGGCTAGTTTCTCAAATATGATATTGTCAAAAGCCTTACAGAAGTCTATATAGATAATAAAAACTTCACTGCCTTCATCAGTTCATATCTTGTTCCTTTTAAAAAACCAGTTAAATTGGTTAGAAATAAACTCCACCAAACAAGGTCATACTGACTGTTTGATTAATTCATGCCTTTCTAACTATAGATTAATATGTCGCCCATAGCATTCTCCAATAACTTCCTGAACACTGGTGCTAGACTCATAGGTCAGGAAATTACCAGGCCTATCCCTGCTGCCTTTACCCTCCAGTCATTTGGCATCTCATGATGATTTAATAATCTCTGTGAAGGCTCTAGCTATCTGCTTCCTCAACTCCCATAGCAGGCTGGAATCTATCTCAGCCAGCCTGGATATTTAATCACCTTAAAGTCTGCTTAGATGTCACAACCCTCAAATTAATAATAGTATTTTTCAAATTTCATTGTCCCTCTCCCTAAACTCTCAAAACTACAACATCCTTTGCCTTGGTGAGTACAGGTAAGGGAAATTTATCTTACCACCTCACCTGAATCCTGTGGTTCCATTCATAGATTAACACTTTGTACTCTAATGGGATCTACTCTTTCCCTATTACTAATTTTTCCTTAAGTATACTTACTAAAAGCTTTGGGATTTTCCTTAATCATAACCACCAGTGATAACCTGTTTCAGCACTTTGCGCTCCTGCTCTTAAGTATTACTGCCACCCAGATTTCAGATTTCTTCATCACATGTACATTGAAACATACAGTGAAATGTGCAATCTATGTTAAGAACCAGCTTGCGCAAGGATGTGTTAGGGGCAGCCAGCAAGTGTCTCCACACACTCCGGCACCAGCAGAGCGTGGCTACAATGTTCCACAGAACAACATTAGGAGCAAAAGACACAAAAACATAACAAAACAAGACCACAGCAAAAAGAAAACCCCTCCTTTTTCATCCCACCCACCCACTGGCACACCCAGATAGGCCTCCAACACCAGGACAGGCCATCTTTAGGCCTTCAGTACTTCTCACTGGATTCTCAGATTCACAGACATCGAGCTTCCTACATCAGACTTCTCCCCAGGACACTGATCATGGGTTGCATCTTTAGGCCTTGACTTCTAGACTTGCACAGACCTCCAACTCCGATGACCTGAGTCCCTGTGACTTTTTCAGACCATCATGACTACTTTGACCTTCAACTTTAGTTTATAATAAAACAACAAAAATAACTGGGCCCAGAACACACACACTCTTACAGCTCAAGCACACTTTAACAGTTTGTGCACAAGGAGAACAGCATGGCTCCTGTCACCACAGTGTTCTGAAGCCAGGACAGAAAACTGTTCTTTTAATACAGAGTTGGATTATCAGTTATTGATATTAACCATTTGGTGAATGGTGTATAGTTGGACTCCTGACCTGCAAGATCAATTACCATCCACAACAGAGATGTTAGAAGTCAATACAAACTACTAACTGACAACCAATGTCACTTTGAAGTTAATAAAGCAATTTGTCCCTTATTTGTAGGGTGTGTTTCACGTCTTTCCATTATTCCTATCTTGTCTGTCTCTGGCACCGCTTACTGTGTAAAGAGAAGCTATGCTCTTCCAGGTTGATTACACACTACCACAGTCATTTTCAGGTAACTCACCTGCAGTAATAAGGCTGGCTCCAGTGATGTAACTTCAAAAGTCTCCCTTGACTACAGCTGCCCCTAACTGTACTTGCTTGTACATTGTCTTTAACCCTTGCCGTACCCCAATATCCACACTCCCTCCTCTTTGTCCTATAGAGGACAACATAAATCTTACAGAATTTCAATAGCATTAAGTCTCTGAAACTCAGTGGCAGTTTCATCAGGAATAACTAGAGTGGGTAGGCGGTACAGTTACGGTATTACATTGGCCAGGTAACAACAACCCCTCCATGGATTCAGTTCAGGCCAAAGATCCCATTTTAGACGGGGTACCCCTTGCAGCCAGTGACAGACCTGATGGCCACATACCCAGTAAATCCCAACAACAGGATTCAGGCAAGGATGTAGGCTTCTGCTCAGGTTTAAAGGTTCAGTTGCTTGAGCAGAACAGGAGGGAAGGTAGTTGTGCCACCTCAACTCCTAAACAAGCAACACATACTCTGTTTCCTCTAGGATTTTCCACTAAAGTTTTCCCCAGTATCAGATCAAGAGGAAAAGACATCATAGAAAAACTAGGCCAGATGGGTATACATCAGGTGATATTTTAGAACAGGCAGAATTAAAATTGTACAAGTTCTTAGGTACAATCCGGGAATAGATTATTTTAAGTAAACTGCATAGCCTATTGTGCTGGCTGAGGCAGCAACTGCTATCAAAGTTGCCTTGGCCTGAGGGAATCTTTGAGCTCGGTAGCCAGGTTCTCCACATAGAAAACATACCCATTGCAGACATCCCAATGTTCTACACCTACCATGTTTATCATCCATTCCATGTTTGTTAGGTGAATCAAAAAACTACAAATGTTGTATAAAATATACATTTAGAACAGCATATTTTAAAAATACGTATATGCTGTGCAAAACAAAAATAGTACCAGTCAAAGTAGGTCACACAAACCATATGTGTATAAAGCAGATCATATAAAAATAAGTTTCCAAAAAATTTTAAACTGATGTTGATTTGGTCATTGTAATTGTGTTTAAATTCAAAGCTTCCAGTTAAAATAACATTCAAATTGTATGGGACGATACCACAATACTTATAAAACAATGTACAGTATTGCCCAGAGGCTATAATGGAGTTGCTAGGAATTCTCACAAAAGTATTGTCCCCATTCCCCTAACAGGTTCAATCCTTTGATGTTAAAATTTCATTTGGCAATATCGTGAAATGCTCACAATTTTGGTTAACTCTCTCATCTTACATAAGTAACAGTATATGTTTTCCTTTAACCTAGGTTGCAACTTACTTAAGTAAAACTTATAGAATAGGTGTCCCTGCTTTCCTTATGCCAATATACTGAGCAAGGGAAACATTATCCTAGAACTCCTACCAGATCAGTTACCAGTACACTTAAGTCGACATTTCACTCATCCCCTGCACCTCCCGTCTCCTGCTGTGCTACTGGGAGTCAGTACCAGTGGAAGGACACTGGCTGATGGCAGCCTCACTGACTACTCACCATGGGCTTTGTTGAAACCATTCCTGGGATAAGAAGAGGAACAGCATCTAGTTCATCCTCATACTCTGGTGCTAATGGGTCGAGGTTGGAGGGTGGATGTTTAGATAGTGCTGAGGAAGCAATGCAATCGCAGCAGGACTTAGACAAATGGGCAAAAGAGCGGCAGATTGAATACAGTGTTAGGAAATGTATGATCATGCGTTTTGGTAAAAGGAACAGTAGTGTGGACTGTTATCTAAATGGGGAGAAGGTTCAAACATCAGAGGTGCAGAGGGACTTAGGAGTCCTCTACAAGTCTTCCAGAAGGTTATTTTACAGGTTGAGTTGTAGCAAAGAAGGCAACTGCAATGTTAGCATTTATTTCAAGGGGAATAGAATATAAAGGCAAGGAGATAATGCCGAGGCTTTATAAGACACCAGTCAGGCCTCACTTGGAGTATTCTTCAACAGTTTTTTTTGACCCCATACCTCAGAAAAGATGTGTTGTCATTGGAAAGAGTCCAGAGGAGGTTCAGGAGGATGATTCCAGGAATGAAGGGGTTAAGATATGAGGAGCATTTGACGGCATTGTACCTATACTCACTGGAATTTAGAAGAATGTGGGGGGCATCTAATTGAAACCTACCGAATACTGAAAGGACTAGATAGGGTGGATGTGAAGAGGATGTTTCCTGTGGTGGGGTATCCAAAACCCAAGAATACAGCCTCAAAACAGAGGGGCAACCTTTTAAAACAAAGGAAAGGAGGAATTTTTTTAGCCAGAGGACAGTGAATCTATGGAATATGCTGCCACAGTCTGTGACAGAGGCCAAGTCCGTGGGTATACTTAAGGTGGGAATTGATAGTTTCCTGATTGGTGAGGGCATCAAAAGATAGGGTGAGAAGACAGGTGTATTGGGTTGAGTGGGATCGTGGGTCAGCCATGATGAAATGGTGAGCAGACTCAATGGGCTGAATGGCCCAATTCTGCTCTTATGTCTTATGCTTCTTTTCAAACACTGAGGTAGACACTGTTGTTTTTTGCCTGTTCTTTCTGTGCTTTTTTAAAAACTTTTTTAACCTTTCCACACTTTCTCTGCTTTTTTTAAATACAGGATTCATTATTTAACTGTTTTTGTATTTCACATCAGTATTGAACAGTCATAGTTCACCCTACAGTCTTCTCACATTGTCCTTTCTCTAACAACATGTCTGTAGACAGTCATTCAGTCCATTCCACCCATCCAACATACTTCTCAACATACTCAATGCTTTTTGGCCCATAATGTATAAACAAGCACTCTACCAGAGTCCTGGAATAGAGGATGTTCACGTTACCATTGTGTATTTAATGTATCAGAAATATTTGAGTAATATTGCAAATATATTGGTTGATTAAGCATTTTTTGAATATTTAAACAATTCATTGCAGGTTTTATGTAAATGTACATGAATGGCATAAGTAATTACTCCACCACATCATACATGCGTGCACCTCACTAGAAGTAAAATTAAGCTAAGCATACACTGTTAAATAAGCTAAACCTATTCCCAGCACTGTGCTTTCCTTTCAATTAGTTTTATGTCTTGGAGTTTCATAAACAGCGGTGACGAGGAAGTTTTAAATAAACCCTTTTATCTACCTAATGCTGTGCAATGAGAACCTGAGTTTAAAAAAACTGCAATAAGTCATTCGAATTTTAAAAAAGTGCAGTGAAAAACGGTCGAGTAAAAAAATGCAGCTTGTGCTTCAGCGAGAAGGGACAGACTTAATCAAAAATGCAGAAAAAGGGTTAAATTCATGGGTTCATAAATAGGGAGTACTACGTGATGAAATTAATAAATTCAATAAAACAGAAATGCTGGCTGGCTACATCAGAAAGATAGACATGTTTGAATCCACAAAAGATAATTGGATATTGTATACTGAGCAAATTGAACAATATTTTGAAGCAAATAAAATAGCCAATGAAAAGTGAGTGCCAGTTTTGCAAGTGCGTTGGGTGGAACAGCATACAGTTTGCTTTGAAGTTTATCTGCTCAAACAAAACCAGCCAAAAAGAGCTTTGCTGATATTGAAAAGGTAATGCAGCAACATTTAAAAACAAAACCATAATTGACAGCAGAATGACTTAGGTTTCCCTAGTGGAATCAATTGAAAACGGAGTCCATTTCAGCATATGCAGCTGAATTTGAGACATGGAGCACTGCCAATTCAGTGATGAGCTTGGGCTTACACTGAGAGATTGTTTAGTTTGTGGGATCTTACAAGAAAGCATTCAAAAATGGCTCCAACTTGAAGCACAACTCACATTTAAGAGAGCAAATGAAATTGCTGTATCAATAGAAGTAGCGGCCAGAAATGCAGTTAAGTTGCATTCAGGAATGAAAGTAAAAGTGAACAAAATTGCAATGTCTAAGCAGAAACCCAACTGGCTGAACAAATTGTGTTACTGTTGTAGTGGGGCTCACATGCACCAAACCAATGCAAGTTTAAAGGGGAAAGTTGCAGAAAATGCAACAAAGTAGGACACGTACAAAGAACATGTAGTACTGCACATGGAAAAGAAAAAGATAAAAAGTCAAGTTACAGTTTAAAAAGGGCTCTAATCTACATGCTGTTGTTGAAAGATATGATAATGATGAAAGTGATACGAGACTGGAAGCTCTGAGATATACAATGTGAAAGCTAACAGTATGTAAACAATATGGCTTACACCAGAAGTGAAAGGCAAATTAATTTAAATGGACTTGAACACAGGCTTGGCTGTTTCAGCCATTCCACAAAATGTGCTAGAACAGCATTTCAAAATTACTGAACTGAAGCCTGCCGGTGTTCAACTAAGAACTTATAATGGAGAAAGACAACTCCTGTGAAAATGACATTCATAACATTGAGTTACAACAACCAACAAGCCAGATTGGGTTAAAAACAGAAAGGCTAGCATTGATTGTGAGTGTCTAAGACAAATACAACTTGTTTGGAGATCCATCCGCCATTTGAATGCCACATCCCCTGCAAAAGAGTCAACTGAATGCAGATTAAGAAAGATACTGGATGATGCCACAGCATTGGAAAGCTCAAATATGTCAAAGGTAAAATAGTATTAAATGAAAGTGCCACACCCATGTTCTACAAACCCCATTCAGTTCCTTATATCATCTCTGATAAAGTAGACAGGAAGCTAGATTGCAATGGACAAAACAGTGTGAGATGGCTTTCAAAAAGTTAAAGAAAATGGTGATATCAGAAATGTACTGTATGTTCACCATCATCCAGTGAAGCTTGTTTGTGACACTCCACCTTATGCTATGTGTTGGCGCGTGGCCTAGTGGGCAAGGCATCAGACATCAAATGCAGAGATGGGCTCTGCTTCTTGGAGGACACAATTACAAGTTTGAATTCAAGAGGAGAGCTAATTATAGAAATGCAGATAAATTGTCCCATTTACTCCTTCGAGAAAAAAACCTAAAAATTTTTTTCAAAAAGTCACTCTTGTTGACATATTCTCCTACTGCGAGTCAAAAGTCTCCCTATTATGGCAAGGATTATCCAAAGAGAAACCAGAAAAGACCTCAAACTGTCTCAGGTCTACATGGTCACCCAAAATGGTCGGAATGTGCAACAGAAATTCCAGTTCCCTCATTTTTACCCATGCCGGGATGAACTTGCTCTTGACAGAGGTTGTCTTACGTGAGGATTGAGAGATGTTGTACCATCCAAGCTGAGAGCTGAGGTTTTGAGGAACTATGTGCTGTTCATCTAGGTGTGGTCAAAATACAAAAAAAACATTGGCTCAAAGCTTAGTCTGGTGGCCAGGGATAGATCAACGGATTGAGAAGTTTGCCATGCACTGTTCAGGATACCAGCACATCCAGAAGATGCCCAGAACAGTGCCTTTACTTTGAATGGCCTGCATTGCCCTAGCAGAGAATTCATGTGGATTTTTCCAGACCATTCATTCATGGGCACAAGTTTCTTAGTAGTAGTGGATGCAGCTACAAAGTGGCCACAATTATCCCTGATAGCCTTTACTGCATCCTTACACGCTGTCGAGGTGTTGAAAAGCCTCTTCTCAAGGACTGGTGTTCCAGAACACTTCGTCAGTGACCGCAGTTTGTTGTGGAACAGTTTCAGTCATTCCTGAAAGTGAACTTAATAGGGCATATTACATCTACACTGTCCCACCCAGCTACAAATGACTTGGCAGAATAGTTTGTCCAGAGTCTAAAGTAAACATTATGAGCAATGTTAGCAGAACACATTAAACTGAATCAGAAGCTCACCAGTTTCCTCCTTGTATTTCACAGTGCAGCACACTCCACAACCAATAACTCACAGCTATGCTGTTCCTGGACTGTCACTTGCATTCATGCTTGGATCTTCTCAAACCCCATTTCAGAAGGAGTATGCCAGACAAACAGCTGAGACAATTTCAGGGCTTTTTGAACATGTTTCACTTCCAAACAAGCAGTCCTGGTGACGTACTACAGTGGTGATCAAGATTGTGCATTTGGGAAAATTAAAAACAGAATTGGGAACTCTCCTATACCATGAAGATTGCATCTGATGTCATTTGGAAATGATGCATTGAACAGTTGAGGAGAACGGGGTCAATTGTTAGAGAAGAAAAATCTCCAGAGCTGTCAGAACTACTTCCTACAGTCCCAGAGTCAACTCCGACAACCACCATGGAGGAGAGCCCAGAACCTGAGATTCTTTCATAGCCACAAGTCTCTCCTGCCAAGCAGAATGACCCCACTTCTCAGTAAAGATGTTATCCCACAACAGTTAGAAATCCTCCACCGTGATTAAATCTTTTGGCCTGAATGGGACAATTTTAAAATTGACTGTGCTGTGGAGGTTGTATTATATTGTATACTCTGTATACAAGGGCTGATTGATAAGTTTGTGGCCTAAGGTAGAAGGTGGCAAGTTACACAGCTCTTGTTACAGGCACGTGCAGTTCAACTCTTTGAGTGATTATGCAGAAAGTTTGAAGTTAATAACTCATCTCCTTCTACCTTATCAATCACCCCAAGTTGTGGACCACCTCTGGTGGTGCAAGACGCCAACTTCTACTAAGGGATCTGTATGCTCCACAACCGTTGGACTAAGTGTGTAAATGTAGGGAAAATAAATATGCTAGGTTTTCTAAAATTTACCTTAAGTCATGAACTTATCAATCACCCGTATAGTTGGGGTACATTCTACATTAAGTTATGTGTTTTTAATATATCAGTAATATTTTGAATAATATTATAAATGCCTTGTTTGATTAAGCATTCTTTGTTTGCTTAAATAATTCATTATGGGTTGTATGCAAAAATACATGAACAGCACACATCGTTATACCACCATGTCATTCATGCGCATGTATTGCTAAAAGTGAAATTAATTTAAATGTACACGAGTTATTCTCAACTCCATGGTTTCCTTTCAGTTAGTCTTATGTTTTGGAGTTACAAAACATAACAACTAACAATCATGCACACATAATAAAGGCACACACACACACACAGGCACACGTACACGCATACACGCACACACACAGACACACACACACACACAGACATACAGACATGCACATTTTGGAACTCCTTTGTTTTTAACATACAATTAGGCAAAATTTTCCCATACTCCTCATGGGACCCAACCTGGACCCAGGCAACTTCGTGCGGGACCCGGTCCAGACCAACAGCAGCTTCTTACTTCCCGGCGGGACCTGACCTAGACCAGCCTAACTATTTTAATGCTGCAGCTTCCCTATGCCAGTGAGTAAGATGCTGGTGAACCTTGACTGCTGCACACAGGAGGAAATACGCTTTCCAGCAGCAGACTCAGGCTCTTGCTCAGATATGAGCAGCCTAGCATTTAGGACTAAGCTGCTACTGGGATTGAATTCCTTTCTCCTGTATAATGAAATCAAGGGTTAGCCATCTTAGTGGAACCTCCAAGTACTACCATTGCCCATAGTAACTAAAAAACTGGGTCCAGAAAACACACATATACACAAACATACTTTATTTACTTGCGTGCAAGGAGAACAACATGGCCCCTGTAGCCACACTGCTCTGAAGCCAGGACAGAAAACCATTGTATTCATACAGAATTGGCTTACAAATTATGAATAGGGGCATTTGGTAAATTGTACACATATGCTTGAATTCTTTACTTGAAAGAACAATTGCCATTTGCAATAGAGATGTTAAAAAATAATGGAAATTGCGAGCTGACATCCAATAGCATTCTGAAGTTAGTAAAGTAATTGTTCCTCAGTTGCAGGGTGTATTTTTACATCCTTCCATTATTCCGGTCTCACCCCCTACTGTGTAAAGGGAAACTCTGTCCTTCTAAGTTGATTACACACTACTACAGTTATTTTCACCAATCTCATCTGCAGTGAGTAAGGTTAGCTCCAGGAGTCTCACTTCAAAGGTCTCACTTTAATACAGCTGCCCCAGGTTACCCTTGTGTTACCCCCTTCATCAGGCTTCTATGCAAACTTGGCTTGTTTGCCGGCTCTGCTAACATCCAAAGGGACTCAACGGCGAGAAGGCCACCTTTATCTATCTAGGGTCAGTATGATTTGGGGCTCAACCAAGCAGGAACGTCTTGGTGGTCAAATTATAGAAACTTGGATTTGAGTGAATGTTGTGTAAGTACTGCCCATACACAATTATCAGTCTGCAAGAACTAACAAGTCGTACACTGCATAAAATTAAAGAAAGTATATTTACAAATTTCAGCTTTATCAAACAGTTAGTAGAAAAAAAAGAAAAAAAAAGAAAAGAGCCCATTACAGTAAACCCAGTCCAATTGTGCACATAAAGCTGAAGCTCATGACTAGACCCACGGAAAGCACACACCACTTTCTGAACTTCACTCCAAATCCATCTCCAACAAGCAGACTCTTCTCAGGAGTATTGCCCAGTCCTCCTTGGAGCCATTTATCTGCGCAAAGCACTTCATACAGTAGGGACGCTCCTTCCCATGGCATTCTCAGCCATCTTCCCTCCTGTCCTCTCTGCAGCTCCCGCCAAAAAGACCCTGAACCAGACTACTGTCCGTCACAAGCCTCTCTCCGCTCTGCTCTCTCAAACTTTCTCCAGATGCCACCATCCTGATTGGCCGATCCAACATTCCTAAGTTGGGCTGCAGGGCTTCTTCTCTCTCGCCGAAACCAAAACGTTCTACCAGCAGGACACACTGCTTATGCAGAAGCTGCTAAAATGAAATATCTACAGCATAACAGTAAAATTCTTAACCAGGGCATTACATTTGCCTGGACATTGTCTTTAACCCTTGCCTTACTGCAACACCCTCATGACTATTGCACATACAGGACCTGTAGATCGCTCATCTTCTCAGTGCCTGAGATACGGCTTCTGGGATTGCTGACATTTAACCATGGAGCAACCTGAACTGGACGCAGACTCCTACCCAGGCTTTTCATTTGCTATCGCTGACCTCTAACCCTCTCACATTTCTGACCCCCAAACCCTAACCTGTTTGCTACCGATTCTCTCTGACCCCAAAACCATCCCTACAAGCTTAACAAAAATAATTAAGTCTGAGTCACAATACTGACAGACGTTACAGCTCAACACCATCTTCACTTCCCATCCTCTTGCAAGGCTCAATTTGCAATTATCCAAAAACTAGCAACAATGCTTCTTTCTTTTCTCTTGATCCAGGCTTTACTATTTCTTGGCAGGATTCATGAGACTTTGCTGCTGTCTAGCTCCCACGGAGAGTATTGAAATCACTAAAATTGATCTTCAGTGAGGTTTTCAAGCACATTGGTCTGAATCACCAATAAAGTTCTTTTCTCACAGAAGAACTAGCTTTTCACTAACATTGAAGTCTCCACAGGAAACATCATGCGTGTATTTGTGTACTTTAATGAGATCATCTCTCATTCCTCTAAGCTAGAGAACATGCCCACTCAGGAATCCACCTCTAATACGCTCCATCCATCGCAAGCATATTCCTCCTAAGGGTGGGGGATCCAGGATTGCATAATATTCAGCTGTGGTCTCACCAGTGGTCTATATAATTGAAGTAAGATTTCTTCATTCTTATACTCAAGTTCTCTAGCAATAATGGCCAACATAGCATTGCCTTCCTAATTACTTGCATAGCCCCTTGCTAACTTTCAGTAATTATGTCCAGGTTCCTCGAAGCACCAAAACATACATTATTTAAGAAATGCTCCACTTTTCTATTTTTCTATCACAATGGACAACCGCACATTTTTTCCAAATGATGTTCTTGGCGCTTTCACTTAATCTATCTATATCCCCCTGAATCCTCTCTAATTCTCCTTACAACCGGCACTGGAAATCAGACGTTCCATTCTCTCATCCTGTTTATTGATAGAGATTGTGAATAGTGGCACTCTCCACACTAATGCCTGCACTATGCAACTAGTTGCAACATTTCAGTTTGAAAATTACCCATTTGTTTCTATTCTATTTTCTATTCAAACAGGCAATAAAACAATTCCATGATAAGTTTAGAGATTGCTAATACTGCTTTAACACCAGAAAGCCCAGATAGAATTCCTAAAGCACTAACTTTTAGATGATCCATTAAATAGAAGACTTACCTGCCCTCGCAGATGACTATGATCAATCTTGGCTAACAAAGAATGGCAGAAAAGTAACCCCAGATCTCTTGCTCAGTTTGTATTATCAATCCACATTAAAACACATTATCCGGTAATTATTGTAAGTTTGGTGGCTTGTTTAGTTTAAATTAGCTGCCATGTACTTTACCCTACATTACAACAGATTGGGTGTAAAGCACATTGAGACATCGTAAAAGGGAGGTATAATATACTATATAAATACATGCATATTTGTTAAAAATCACTTTGAATAAAAATATCTACTTCTCAAAGCTCTTATCTTATTTATTCATGCACCAGATGGCACAGTGCTTTGCTTCAGAAGTCAGTGAATCACATTTTTATCTCTTCCTTGTAAAAATCATCATGAGTTTGCAAGTTTATACAGTAAACTTCTGTCACATCATACAAAAGAGTTTAAACCCAGCATTAATTTATTCACCATACATTAGTCCTTAGAATTAATTCTGTGGCTTTTGTCCTCACTGCATTACTTTGATAAACACATTTGTATGATGTTTTCTTAGGACAGGATAGCTTTTTTAATGTCTTCTGCCAAACTATGCTTTTATGAGCTTAATGAATTAAATACGAACGAGGAAATTCAGCTTATAGACAATCAGTTCAATCTAAAAGACCAATCAAAAGATGAAACAACTTGTAAAGTCGTCAACATTATCCTTTATGAGTTGATGAATGAAGCATAATTTTCAGGTCATCCATTTCTGATGTTAAAGTCCTTACTTATTGGATTGTACTGCCTAATCAGTAAAGAATGAAAAAGGACAGAACCAACTCATTCTCCAGTTCAAGCTTATTTCTAAAAAGAATTGCATTTGGAAAAGTTGCTAATTTCAGCACTCTGAGGTGTTAACAGGATTGGAATCTAGAATATTGAAGATCAGCATGGAGCCAAAAATTGAAGATCAATGCGTGGAGCCAAAAGAGATAGGAGAGATCTTAAGTGGATTTTTATGTATTTGTATTTACTTGGGAGATGGCCACAGAATTTGTAGAACTGAGGCAAAACAGTAGTGAGGTCATAGAACATATCTGGATTTCAGAAGGGGAGACATTTTTAGAACTCTTGAGGCAAATTAGTGTGGAGAATTATTCAGGACCTGACAAGGTGTCCCCTCAAATCTCATGGAAGGCTAGTGCAGAAATTGCACGGTGCTTGGCAGATGTATTTAAAACATTCTTAGCCATAGGTGAGGTGCCAGAGCACTGGAGGATAGCTAATGTTGTTCCATTGTTCAACAAAGTCTCTTAAAATAAGCTGGCAAATTATACTTAGTGAGCCTGACGTAAACAGTAGGAAATTATTGTAAGGTTTTCTAAGGGACAAGATATTTAAGTATTTGGATAGAAAGAGCCTGATTAAGGATAGTCAGCCTGGCTTTGTGCGTGGTAGGTTATGTCTAAGAAATCTTATAGAGTATATTGAGGAGGTTACCAGTATATTGATGAAGGAAAGACAGTGGACATTGTCTACATGGATGTCATGGATTGTTTATAAGCATGCCCTTACACAAAGTCCCACATGCGAATCTGGTCCAGAAGATTCCACTGATTGGCATTCAGGATGAAGTAGTAAACTAGATTCAACATCAGCCTGGCATGAGAAACCAGAGGTGGCATTAGAAGGTTGCATTCTGACTTGTGTGACTGACAGTAAACCGAAAGGAAGCTACTGACATGATGAAGGAAGCTGTGAACACCATCAGTGAAGGAAGACCTTCATTGCTGCCCTAGATGCCCGAGGTGTAATGGACAAAAGAAGTGTGAGATGTTGCAACTTGGAAGGAGGCCTATCACTAATGGTAAGCTGCAGGGGTCAGTGCTAGGTCCGTCACTGTGGTAAACTGGATCAGAAAATACGCGGATGTCACCGAGACTGAGGGTATAGTAGACAACAAAAATGGCTATGGTAGCATGCAGCAGGATCTGGATGAGCTGGGAAAACTGGACGAGAAAAGGCAGATGGAATTTAATGAAGATATGTGAGACCTTCTTAGAGGTCCTCAACCTTGTCATGGTTTGGAGGCACGCATGCCTCAATCACCCAGAGAGTTACATTGGCTGGAGTCAGAGATTTATGCTTTGGCCCTTGGTAGGGTCACCCATGCCAAACAGGTCAAAGGTTAGAGTCCAGACTATGAATGGTCCATCGACCCTCCAGGTTCGGGGGTACAGCTCAGGGCTAGCAACTCTATCTGGTCAAACAAAGCTGCTATGGAAAAAGTGCAATGAAGAATCCTTCTATATCTGAGTGCAATGGTATTCCTGAGTCCCTACCCAGGACTTGCATTACTGACAGTAAACCGAGAGGAAGCTACTGACACGATGAAGGAAGCTGGGAACACCATCAGTGAAGGAAGACTTTCATTGCTGCCCTAGATGCCCAAGGTGTAATGGGCAAAGAAAGTGTGAGATGTTGCAACTTGGAAGGACAAACCAAGATAGCTTTTGACACATCACAAATAGAGAATTGAGGATCGGAGCTGGGATGGTAGATTGAAGTTTTATAAGACTTTGGTAAGGCAAAATTTAGAGTATTGTCTGTAGTTCTGGCCACCTATAGGAAAGATATCAATAAGATTGAAAGAGTACAGAATAAATTACAAGGCTGTTGCTGGACCTGAGTTACAGAGAATGGTTGAATAGGTTCGGACATTTATCCCTGAAGCATTGGAGACTGAGGAGTGATTTGATAGAGGTATATATTTATTAGGGGTAGACATAGGGTAAGTACAAACAGGCTTTTTCCACTGATATTCTGTGAGATTAGATATACTGGAGGTGATAGATTAAGGATAAAAGGTGAAATATTTAAAGGAACCCTGAGGAAGAACTTCTTCACTCAGAAGGTGGTAACTCCGTGGAGCAATTACAAGCCGAAGTGGAGGAATGGGGTTTAACTGCAACCTTAAGGGGACAACACAGTAGCGTAGGGGTTAGCACAATGCTTTACAGTACAGGTGACCCGGGTTCAGTTCCGGCTGCTGCCTGTAAGGAGGTTGTACATTCTCCCCATGGCTGTGTGGGTTTCCTCCAGGTGCTCTGGTTTCCACCTGCTGTCCAAAGATGTATTGGTTGGTTGGTCACTGTAAACTCTCCCGTGATTAGGCTAGCATTAAAATTGGAGGAATGCTGGGCAGCATGGCTCAAAAGGGCAGAAGGGCCTACTTCATGCTGTATCTCTATAAAAAAATAAAAAATAAGAGAAGTTTGTGTAACTACATATATGGAAGGCGTATGGATGACTATGGACCAGGTGTGGGTTGATGGGACCAAATAGAATTACAGTTCAGCATGGACTAGATGGGCCAAAGGCCTTGTTTCTGTGCTGTACTTTCCCATGACTCTGTAATATTGGTTTCCTGCCATATTGAAAGTCACTTTAGTATATTTAAATGTTAGAACTCTAATGCTTAAAGGAAAGTTTTGTTTTATTGCTGGTAGTAACATTTTCTACTGTGAATTCCTTCCTCTCTATGGAAGAAAAAAAGTACAACTGTCGCAAAACATACAGTACACTGAAGTGCATTTGCTGCTATAGATTTTAACATAACTAGAATCTAAGTGGGAAATTAATCTAGTTTTAAAAAGCCTTTTAAAGAACAAATGAATGTTTGTTCAATGAAAACGTAAGTACTGGCACAGCAGATTTTTCACTCAATAATGGATTTCCTGTACAACTTTATTTGGTAAGCAGCTCCATATTGTTTACTCACTCATTAATGAAACATTTATTTTCCTAACCTTTCAGGTTAAGATAGAATACATAACAGTAATCAGACTGGAAATATATTTGTTATTAGCATTCCAGCTGATTAATTGTTGAACTCTCATTATAATCTACAAATACAGTTACTATTTCAGGTGAAAAAAACTTGCAAGGTTACAACAACAGTCTGCATTTAAATCCCTCTTTGCATGTAGAAAAATATCCGAACATACTGCATTTCGCAAAAGTGTTATCAAACAACATTAAGCACCGAACCACATATCAATATAATAGGGCTGGCCAGAGTGGTCAGCCTTGAGCATTTTGAAGGGATTCAGCTTATTTTAGCAGAGACACATTAATTGGCATCACAGGTAAGGCTGAATAATTGAAGCTGAACATGTTAAATCTATCCTAGAGGAAGTGGAAAGGTGTAGGGAGGGAAGTGTAGGGTCTAAGAAACTGAAGATGAGACAGCATTACTTTTTAATCATAGAGCTGATTTGATTATGCAACTAAGTACTTTCACTGGGCATTTAGTGAAAAAAAAATCTCATGAATGTAATGATGCTGTGATCACTACTGAGCACTGACTGAACATTAAAAATTGATTAGCACAGTTGTGACTAAGGGCACAATTTTCCAAGATTATACCTCAGTATAATTTTAATATGTTTAACTAGTGTTGTTTGTTTGACTGTGTTTTTCATTATCACAACCCAGTTATGACTAAAAAAAAGTGGAGGTGGGCCATCTAGTTTACCCACCAGCATCATGTCAGGCCCTTGTACACATTTTTTTTAATGTCCGAGTATAGCTTTTCTCAACCAGCATGCAGAGGATTGTCATAGCATCATAGAGTCGTTCAGCATGGAAAAGGACTCTTTGTCCCAAGCAAAATGTCCATCTTAGTTCTATTTGCCCACAATTGCCCCATGTCCTTTTAAACTTTTCCAATCAATGTACCTGCCCAAGTACTTTTTAAATGCTGCTAATGTCTTGTTAAACATTGTTCATTATTCCCATCCGGTGTGGAGAGGACTGTCATAAAGAGTTATGGAGTCATATTGTTGATTGTGTAATGCCCCTGCAAATAAGCCCTGTAAATGATTAAATCTGTTTTTGTGCATGCCACCAAACTCTAATCACCCCATTCCCCTATTGAAAGTACCCTGCTGTTAACGTAAGAAGTTGCAGAAGTTTCTGTTTCCATTCCTCTTCAAGCAGACTGTTTTCTGAGTAAATTAGCCCCATCCAGACAACAACTCATAGCTCGTGCAGCATTGCCAGTAGACATGTGTTTTCCTTTGGAAGTAAGACTGAACCACTAATGATGGAGTGAAGAATGACATGAAGTGCAAGTTTAAAAAATAAATTAATTTGAATGCAAATTGTCTGAACTGCGCAATTAAATAAATGAGGATATGTTGGAGTAATTGTCGTACAAATACAGAAGCTGTGCACCACATTCAGTATGTAATCAGCACAGAGTTTACGGTACCTCATGGACAATTTGATGACCTACAACCTGTTTAATGGCTAAATTCTAAAGGCCCATTAATTTGAGAATGAAGTCCTCTTGACGACCTCCTTCACAGAATTTGTTTCTGTACCAGTGGGGCAGTTGCTTGGTATGGGATTACTCAGAGGTTTCCATTCAGCTTCTTGAGATGTGGTACATTAAAAAAATTAGTTAATTCAACTTCCAGGTCATATGTCATGGCACACGAAGAGTTTATTTTCAAAATAATATATTTATTCCAATTTTCTAAGTCAAAGCATAAGTAACAGAACATTTCTTGTAGTAATAACTTAGAAAGAGGTAGCAGGGGAAGTTGAAAAGAGCTTTGAGATGAAAGAAGAGCTTGTCAGACCAGGAGCAAACTTGTCCTCTGGATACTTAAACCTCCATCTTCTTTTTCAGCCAGTGTTTCTCACTGGGCTAATGTTCTCTGCACTAAAGTCTGGTGCAGCCTTTTGAAGATTGCAACAAATTAATTCTCCAAAAAAAAAGAAACTATTCTGTCACTTAACCAGGCTGAAACCAGCAGGAAGGTAGAAACACAACAAATATAAACTGAAGAGGCAGGTTAGCATGTGGCAGGATATTTGTACAGATTAAAAGGCTCATTACCTGCTTAAAAGGTGCTGAAGGATTATCTGTAGAGATGCCCATGATAATTGTTTGCTAAAATCTCAGCTGCATTAACAAAGCAATATTTCAGAATCATGGTTTTCTTAGCAGGACTCAAATTATGAGTTACTTCATATCAATAAATAGTACTATCACATTGCCATTCCTTACATAATGATGTGTATCATGCAAAAATCTCGATACAAAGAGGTAATTCCTGATTCCAAAGGTTCAGAACTGTGCGATAAGAGTGATGTCACAGCAAACTAAGATCAGACAAAATTTCTTCCTCAACAGGCTAGATAATCTGTGGAATTCTCTTCCCTGGAATGCAATAGACTTCAAGACATTCAATTCTGAATATTCAAGAAAGTATGTATGTATTTCTGAAGACACAAAGGATCCAAGCATACGATGAGAACGGGGGAAGAAAGTACTGAAGTGGATGATCAACTACCATCAATAGGACTTAAGACAGTGTAACGATTAGTATAATGTTTTACAACACCAGTGATGGGAAAATCAGGGCTCGCTTCCCACTGTAAGGAGTTTGTACATTGTTCCTGTGACCATGTGGTTTTCCACTGGGTGATCCGGTTTCCTCCCCAAGACATAAGAATTAAGGTTAGTAGATGGTGAACATATTACGTTGGCGCCGGAAGCAGAGCAACACTTACAGGCTATTTCTAACACGTCCTCGACTGTGCTGGTCATTGATGCAAGTGCTGCATTACACCATTTGTTTCGATGTAAGTGTGACAAATAATGCTAACCGTTGATCTTTAATCTACTCCTGCTCCTATTTTCCATGTTTCTATATGAGCGTGCTGCCGCCTAACTCCCTGGGGAAACTCTCAAGTTCGGTGATGACTTTGCTGATTCCATATTATACATGCAAAGAACACAAAATTTCTAAACACTGACTTGCCTTGATCTGTAAAACTGTCCAAGTTTAATTGCCTAGAAATTGGACAATACTCTCTTTACTTGCGGTATAGAATTTAACTTTGCTAAATATAATAGAAAGTCAGTGGCTTTACGTTTGTGGCAATTGTATTTCACTTTCATAACTTTGAATCCTACATTCATAGCTCAGAACTTCAGCCGCTCACTGTGACGCCTGCTTCCATGTAACTTGAAGGAAATCCACCTGACCTGGTCCTAGACTGGTGACCCTTAAGGTTGAAACATAAGTGGCACGAATTGAGAACCCAATTCCTCCCCCAACATCCTTGGAACATTCCTGGGGCAATGCTTGTCCTCAAGCTCACAATCCACACATGACCCATTTCCCACCAAACAGTCAGATTCCTACTGATTTTCACCCACAAAACCTCTCTCCCAGATTCCAGCTTTTAGTTATAACTCTGATTACCACATCTAAGCCGACTATCTAACTTAACCTACTACACTTCCATCTGTCATCCTAAGTCTTCCACTTCTGACCTTGGCAGCTAAGACTTTTATTCTCCTCCAGTAACACTGCCAGTCCCACACCCAGCCTCTGCCCTGGATTTACTTGACTTTCTTTGCCACTATGTGTAACCCCCTGGGTCACCTCAGGCTCGCTCACACTCGTTCTCGTCTAGGGCGAGCAGCCTTCGGCCCCGCCAAACTGGGTAATCAGCTGGTGTGGATGCTGTGTGATGTCCTCGCCTCGCCCAAAAACAGACAGTACACCATATGCGATTAAATGAGTACAAGTTATAAAGGTTACTATAACTAAGTGATTAATAACGACACAGTATATATGAAGAGAAAAAAAATAAAGAAAAGGCGCCAAGCTTATCAAAGTCCAAACCACTTCGTGCACAACCGTTGGAGCTCAATTTCTGAAGTCTTCTGGCCACCATTCGATCCCCTCCGAACTCCTCGACTCGCAGCTCAGGACCCTCCGAACTCCTCGACTCACAGCTCAGGACCCTCCGAGTGGTCAACCAAGCACATCTAGCTTCATCCCCCCCTCCTCGGAGTACCTCCCGGCCTCGGACCCCCGATTGGGATCCGATCCTCGCCCAGCTTACAGCATTGCGTCCTCTCTCTCGACCCTCTCGTACCGATCTGCCCAAAAGCCCGTCAACAAAAGCTTACAGACTCAGAAGAAAGAACATTAATCCTCATTTGGTTTACAAAGGAATACATTTCTCCCAGCACTCTCTCGCAACAAAGAAGCATTCCTGCTAGTTAACAAGATAAAAGAAGCCCTTTTGATTACATACACAGTAACAAAGAAAAAAACCCCTTTACAATGTATTTACAAAAAAAAGGCCATGATTGTGTATAGTGGCATCGCGAGATACAACATGGAAACAGGCCATTCAACCTGCTGAGAGGATCACTGGGACATTTATCAGAAGTGCTGCATGTACAAGGCCCTCCCTTGGCATGGTCAAGCATCCTCCCATCCGTCCCAGAATCTCAAGGACCACTACTATCAGGAAGGAGGTATGGTAGCTTTAAGACAAGGACTGTTAGAATGGGAAACAGCTTCTTCCCTCAGACCAAGAGACTCTTAACTCCCCGCCACCACCCAGGTGTCATCACAAATGAAGCGCCAGTAGCATTATACTGCTTACTTTTCAACTTGTTCGTAAATGCTAAATGTCAATCTTCTGGAATATACTTTATTATTTGCTAATTTATTTTAGTAATATTACTTTGTGTACTGTGTTGTGCATCTTGGTTCGGAGGAACATTGTTTTGTTTGGGGGTATACATGTATGCAGGTATATAACAATAAACTTCAACTTGAATTTCAAAGTCCAAAGCAAATTTATTATCAAAAACAACATATGTCACCATATGCAAGTCTGAGATTCATTTTCTTGTGAGCATACTCAATAAATCTACAATAGAATAATGATCAAAATAGAATCAATGAAAGAACACACCAGCTCATGTGCAAAAGACACAAACAGTACAATAAAAAAAGAAAGAAATTATAATAACAAGTAAATAAGCAACAAATATCATGAACATGAGAAGAAGAGTCCTTGAAAATGAGTCCATAGGTTGTGGGAGAATTGAAGTTGAAAGAAGTTATCCCCTTTGGTTCAAGAGCCTAATGATTGAGGGATAATATCTGTTGCTAGACCTGGTGGTGGGAATATTGAAGGCTTCTGTACGTTCTTCCAGATGACAGCAATGTGAATCCAACACATTGTCCTGGGTGGTTGACGACCCTGATGATGGATGCTGCTCTCCTGCAACAAAATCTCATGTAGATGTGCTCAATGGTGGGAAGGGCTTTGCCCAAAAAATACTGTAGGAAATCAGCAGACCAGGCAGCAACTATGGAAAAGAGTAAACAATGGACGTTTTGGACTGAGAGCCTTCTTCAGGACTCTCGCTTTGGATTTCCAGCATTCACAGATTTTGTCGTGTTTGTAGGGCTTTACCCACGATGGACTGAACTGTATCCACTACTTTTTGTATGATTTTATGTCCAAAGGCTTTGAACATTGTTTCCTTACCAGGCTGCGATGCAGCCAGTCAATATACACTCGACCATACATTTATAGAAGTTTGTCAAAGTTTCAGAAGTCATTCCGAATCTTCACAAACTCCTGAAGAAGTAGAGTTGCTGCCATGCTTTCTTCATAACTGCGCATATCTGCTGGGCCTAGGACAGATCCTCCAAAATAAAAACACTCGGGAATTTGAAGTTGCTGACCCTCTCCACCTCTGAGGTGTGGCTCATGAAGCTCAGGTTTATTCCTCCTGAATTCAATAATCAGCTCCTTGGTCTTGCTGACTGAGTGAGGGGTTGTTGTTATAGCACCACTCAGCCAGATTTTTAACCTCCCTGATTCATCACCACCTTTGATTTGGCCAAAGACAGTGGCGTCATCCGCAAACTTGATTATGGCATTGGCGCTGTGCTTAGCCATGCAGTCATTAGTGTAAATCAAGTAGAACAGAGGGCTAAGCACACAGCCTTGAGGTGCACCTATGCTGATGGAGATTGTGGAAGAGATGCTTTGAGAATCTGAACTGACTGAGGTCTGCAAGTAAGGAAATCAAGGATCCAATTGCCCAAGGAGGTATTGTGGCTTATTGATTAGCTTTGAGGGGACAATGGTATTGAATGCTGAGCTGTGGTTGACAAAGTGAATTCTGACATGTGCACTTTTGCCATCAAGATGTTTCAGGGCTGAGTGAAGAGCCAGTGAGATAGCATCTGCTGAGGGCCTGTTGCTCCAGTAGGCAAATTGGAGTGGATCCAAATCACTTCTCAGGCAGGAATTGATACATTTCATCACCAACCTCTCAAAGCATTTTATTACAGTGGATGTAAGTGCTACTGGATGACAGTCATTGAGGCAGGTTCCACGTTCTACTGAAGCCTGCTTGTAGCAAGTGGGTACCTCAGGCTGCTGAAGCAAGAGGTTAAAGATCTCAGTGAACACTCCAACCAGCTGACCAGCACAGGTTTTTACTACTTGGCCAAGTACCTCACCTGGGCCGGATGTTTTCATGGGTTTACCCTCCTGAAGGCTGCTTGGACACTGGACTCAGAGGATAATCAGAGGTTGTAGGAGTTTGTGATGGTTCCTCCGTGTTTTGATGATCAAAGCAAGCATCAAAGGCATTGAGCTCAACTGGAAGCGAAGCCCTGTTGTTGTCTATGTCACTTGATTTAATTTTATAAGAGGTGATAATAATCAAGTCCTGTCACAACTGTAGAGCTTATTCAAGTTTAGTCTGGAATCGCCACTTAGCATGTGAAATGGCTTTCCAGAGATTGTACCTGGACCACTTGTAACTTTCTTGGTCACTTGACTTGAATGTCTCTGGCCCTCAGCAGATCAGATTGACTCTGTCTATATGCAGGGAGGGGTAGGACAGCCAAACAATAATTTTTTACCAAAATGCAGTCAAGGCATGGAACAATAGGCATTCCTTATCTTAATTGTAATCTCTGGTGCTACAGGTTACATTTTGATGGTAACTGAGCAGGGTTTTCTTCAAACAAGCCTGATCATAGTTCCCAATTATGATTTGAAATGCATTGAGATGAACTATTTCTTGTTTAGAGATGGCATAGTGCAGATGATATGCACACTGTGGTCAGGATTATGGAAGCAAACTCTCTAAGTAAATTAAATGGATGGCACTTAACTGTGAGATGTTCAAGTCTGGAGGAAAATGAGTTCGACAAAACCTCCACTTTGGAGCACCACCAAGAGTTTATCATGAAACACACACCTCCACCGTTTTTTCTTTTCCAAAGCAGCAGTTTGATCCGTCCTAGAAACTTCTGGCCTGATCACTGAATTTGGCATGCCGGCAGAAAGCCATCTGGTAGTGTTTTATGATTTTATATGAATAATGTTAAAGTCGTTGCATATTAGAGCTCTTTCTCCTGATTAAACATAAAAAGATAAATATACTCATTAGGAGCATGAATAGGTCACTTGGCCACAAGAGCCTCCACATCAAATCAATAAGCTTTTGTCTGATCTGAGTGTAACCTCAGATCTATATTCTGCTTGCACCATAACACTTCACTCTTTTGAATGTTAAGAATTTATCTGTCACTGTTCGAAAAGACTCTTCTTGCACTTTGAAGAAAGTGTTCCTTCTATGATTGATTGAAGTCTGTTAAAAAAATATGAAGGTATATCATTGTTCATGTCAAAACCATCACAGCTTCCAAGTCTATGCAACAAGGCCATGTATCCAGAATCATCCTATTGATCAATATTCAAGAACATTGGCTGCTAATTTTAACTGAGCTAGTGAGGTTAGCACTGGCTTGTCACAGATACCCCAGAAAAGATCAATACTGCTTGGGTTCTTTGATCTGTCAAAGGCACCACTAATGCTATAATTTAGTACAAGGTGGAAACAAACTGAAGGAAGTTTAAAGTAAAATGAAATGTGAAAGCTTCTAATAGGGTTTGACGAGATTGATTCCCCATGGGGGAATTTTTGAGGTAGGTAAATGGTTCCAGAATAAAGAATTACTCACTTTAGGCAGAGATAAAGAAGTATTACTGCTCTCATAGGGAAATGAATCTTTGGAATTATTTCCTTCAGACAGCTTGGAGACTGAGATATGGACAGTCTCTAGATGCAATGGGAAGTCAAGGGTTATAGAAATTGTGAAGAGACTAAACGTGAGTCAAGATCAGATTAGTCATTATAGACTGGGGGCCATATGGCTTATTCTTGCTCCTCTTTTTTTACAACCTTGTGTTGAATATTTTCAGTCTCATTAAGAGA
Source organism: Hypanus sabinus (assembly GCF_030144855.1). Taxonomy (NCBI): domain Eukaryota; kingdom Metazoa; phylum Chordata; class Chondrichthyes; order Myliobatiformes; family Dasyatidae; genus Hypanus; species Hypanus sabinus. The sequence goes on along the minus strand of NC_082711.1, from coordinate 157,296,934 downwards.
AGATGGTCATGGAAACCTTTAAGTATAGAATGCATTGGGTGGATCAAAGGTCTCTCCAAATACATTAAAGTGCATAAATTGGTTGGAACTAGACACTGAATATTTGAACTCAAAACAATGTTTTCTTTCTCAGCTAATGCCCTTGGAGGAATATTCATACTGAATGCATAGTACGCAAATAGTACGTGGTTACTGAAAATCACTGTTATGATATTAGGTTTCTTCCAACCAGATGGTATTTTACATTAACACTGTGAAGATGCAGCTAAGGCAAGGTCTTGATCCTAAATGTCAATTATTGCTCTGCCTTCACAGAATTTGCTCCAACCACTGAATCCCTTCAGCAGTCTGTTATTTTTGCCCCTGATTCTAGCACATGCAGTTTTTACTGTCTTTGTGATAAAGCTGATTGCCCCAAGCACCATTCCCTGCATTTATTCATCTCTGCTGATAATAAATTGGCTTGGACAAGAATAAATAGGCTACAGTTCAGAGATGTTCTTTTCAAATGATAGGTGCTCTGCAGTTATGATTTTCCTTGATGTTTCCTTCACAGCACCTTTACAGTAATTTCTGATGGGGATAATTGCCATACAAATGTACTTAATGATGGCAATTGATAATTTATTTTATTGATCCACAGACCTGAGAACTTTATCTAATTATCTCCGCCCTTTGAGCAGAGGGTTTATCGCATTTCTATGCGGGGATGGAATTAGTCATTTCCTAGGCTGAATAAAAATGTCAGACCTCCTTTCATGAAGCACTTTACCAAAGCAATTGAATTTTTAAAACAGTTTGTAAGAGTAGTAAGATAGATGGATAGATAAATAGTTAAGTAAATAAATAAATAAGCTGTCAGATTGATCAATAAATAATTAAACAAAAAAAACGAAGGTAAAAATTAATAATATACACAATATTTGAAGCATTAGTTCGTGTTATTGCTCTTAATGTAATGGGGCTTTGTTTAAGTCCTGGTTTTGATATCTTCCAGCAATCTCCTGCATGATAGATTGTTGTGAGTGTGTATACCATAGTATTTAATGCGTGCTTCTCTGTTCTGAGTTTGCATGTTGGTGGAATAACAAAACGTCGATACTTCAGCTGAACAGTGGAGAGTAAAGGACACCCCAGGCGATAATTTTCAGCAGTGATGAACCTGCAGTCTCTACCTCGGCATAAGTATCATGGACCGTTGTAGGGTTTAAAAAGCCAAAGGCTCTGTTTTGTGAATGGTGTTTTTGTATTCATTTCTGAGCTTTTTAAAATATTTTTATTACCTTTCTACTGATTTTCCAAGTGGTGAAGCAGTAAATCATTCATGCATAAATGATATTCTGATAGGTTTTAAAACGTTAAAGCCACAAGTTCCAAAAGATGTATATTGTTACAGGTAAGTGCCAATGACTTTCGTTTCCACAGCACCTTTCCCATCACAATGTCCAAGACTATTGACCAGCAGTAAGGTTCTTTGCAAGTGCTGGTAGAGGTTGCAATGTAGGAGTGAATCTGCATGCATGAAAAGCAGGGAGTTTGGAGATAATTTGCCCTTGTGACAGTGATGGAGGAATTGCATGCTGCATGAAGGCTACCTCCACTGTGCCTCAGTGAACAGGTGGTAGTTGTAAAAGGAAAGACTGAACAACTAAAAGACCCAACCATTAGCTACAGCCACCATTTACTCTTGCAAACACTGCACCAGAATATGTGGATCCTAAATTAGCCTCTACAGCCACCCAAGGACATGCCAATAGATAACAGGGGTTCACAGACCCCTTGGTTAATGGTGAGGCTCCATGGCATAAAGGTTGGGAACTCCTGCCTTAGAAGAACACCATACTTGAGAGATCACACTACGACTACTTAGAAATTACTATTGACTAATAAATCGGGGATCACCTTAGAAATAGCTCATGGATTGTTTATACAAGAAATAGGAACATGAGCAGGCACCTCTACTCTCTTCTGCCAGCCAATAAGATCATAGGTAATCCAAGTTTGGCCCCAAACAGTTTCTCCATACCCCTTGATTCCCTTGTCATTCCAACATCTCTCAAATTCTATTATGCTTTAACCTTCACCAATTTTTATAGATGCACCACAGAAGGCATCTAATCCGGATGCATCATGGCTTGCTATGGCAAATTCTCTGCCAGAGATCACAAGAAACTGCAGAGGTTTGTGGACAGAGCTCAGCGAATCACAGGAACTAGACTCTGTCTACACTTCTTGCTCCTTTGGAGCCAACATATCGAAACATTCCACACTCCTCAGACATTCCCTCTTCTCCCATCCCATCAGACAGAAGATGCAAAAAGCCTGAAAGCCTGCACCACCAGACTCAAGGACAGTTTCCACAACCCTGTTATAAGACTACGGAATGGTCTGTGTCACGTTCTCCTTCGGGTGTAACGAAACGCCGAATTTAACGTCCGGATAAACCACAGTTAATAAGAACCAGATCGCAGTAAGATTAACCATTTACTGTTCACTCTTCACATTAACATATGGTGAAAACTGTTGATAAAACAATACAAGATTGATACAGTATTTGTTCCTTCCTTAATATCACATTTCAAGTGTAAATACTTGCAAAGGTGACTATAACTACATTACACTAAGGTGCAGTATACAGGGAGAGTTTACCTGCTCCATTGACTACTTTAAATACACTTCCATGCAAACTATCCGCGACTCTTTAACTAACGAAAGCATAAACATTATCTACCGTCGTTACCTCTAACAGGATCAGCATTAATATCTTAGTTCAATATATCGATTATCTATTAACTTACAGCGTTGCTCTCACTGTGATTTCTCATGCCTGCAAAACTGCTTGTGCTCAGGTGAGCCTCGTGGAAAGCCCCCACCCTCGCGCTAATTTCAAACCGGTGTTTTCCCACAAGACGCAGCGAAACCGGATGTGACGTCATCGCATGCCGATATATTTTACATGCAATGAATACACTTTAAACACTTCTAATTCTAACTAGAAAATACTATTGAATGAATTACTAAGCGAAAATATTATAAACTAAATAACTGTCGTAAAGACAGCACACTCCCCGCTTGACCTTCGTAAGGTCACAATGAGCAGAGTACAAAACTTAGTCTCTTAATCAGTCATTGGGTAGAAGTAGAATAACTTCTGTAACTGGCCCTTGGTAAATTTTCACATCGCCTTGGTCGGTAGTCTTCAATTCGATCTTCCTGACATGTCCATCCCCGCTAGGGAATGTAGCAGTGATTCTGGCCGTTGGCCAGCTGTTGCGAGCGACTTGCTTGTCCCTGAGCAGGACTAAGTCTCCAACTTGAAGATTCCTTCGGGGTTCTGTCCACTTTTGTCTCTGTTGCAACAAAGGTAGATATTTTTGTCTCCAGCGAGGCCAGAACTGATTTGCCAGAGCCTGGACTTGTCTCCATTGCTTTGTGTACAAATCCTTGTCTGAAAAGTCTCCTGGTGGAGGAGGTGCTCCTGCCTTCTGCGTAAGGAGCGTTGATGGCGAAAGTATAAAGGGGTTTTCTGGGTCAGAAGACACAGGTAGGAATGATTGTGCGTTTATAATGGCTGTGACCTCTGCCATTAGGGTGCACAGTACCTCGTGGGCCAATCGGGTGTGTTGCTGCATCTCAGGTTTCCTTTTCTGGGTTTTCCGTAAGGACGTGAACCGTTTGACTGCCTGCTCTTTGTTATCTGGTGAGCGCTGGCGTGGTTCTCTGATTGGCAATGGGGCAACCCCATTATTTGCTTCATCTCTGAAGACCTTGGTGTCTTTGGGTTTTAAAGAAATGGTATCTTGAGCTGATTGTGCAAGTTTGTTTCCGTGCTCGGTTTGAACGAAAACTGACTGACCTAGCGTCTCGTCGGTTACTTTACGCTTGGTAATGTCTTGTTGTGCTTCTTTAGGGTACACCTCAGTGAGGCAGATCTCGGAACAAGAACGGCTTGACTGAGTTTGACCGCAAACTTCTGTACAGTTCGAGCTGACAATTGTTGTCCTGGAGTGAACCTCTCCCTCCCCGCCGTCCTGTTGTGGGGGTGAAGGAGCGTTGTCGGTTCTTTCATTCTTGACTTCATCACGGAGCCGTGAGGGTAAATTTCCTTCCTCGTATGGATGTGATGCAATCGTGACTCTCTGAGGTTCCTCGTAGCTGGGGAAGTTATCGAATACGTATGGAGAGGGGAGACGAGCCTGCCTGTCTATTTGAGATTGTACATAGTCGCTTGTGCGTTCCAGTCTGGTCCTTTCTAAAGTAGATCTTGCTGCGGTCAGATCACGCGACCCTTCAGCTTCTTCTATGTACTTTGCTTCCGCCATGGCAGCAGCTTCTTCTCTTTCTAGCTGCAGCACTTGCAACTCTGTCGATATTTTTGCCATTTCCAACTGGATTTCGGCTTCTCGGGCGGCCGCTTTCCTTTGTCTGGCGGCCTTTTCCTTCTGGATTTCGGCTTCTCTGGCGGCCCTTTCTTTCTGGATTTCGGCTTCTCTGGCGGCCCTTTCTTTCTGGATTTCGGCTTCTCTGGCGGCCCTTTCTTTCTGGATTTCGGCTTCTCTGGCGGCCCTTTCTTTCTGGATTTCGGCTTCTCTGGCAGCCTTTTCTTTTTCTCTGGCAGCCTCTTCTCTTTGTCTGGCGGCCCTTTCGGCCTCTTTGGTGGCCAGTTTCATTTTCAAAACTGCCTCTTGTTTGGCGTAATGCAGTCGCACCTTGGCGGCTTCTGCCTTGGCTCTTGCCTGTGTGGACTTACTTGATGTCGTTCTACTGCCCTTGTCGCTGGGCGCCATCGACTTGATCCCGGATCGAGCTGACATTGCAGCACTTGGAACACCTGATAACGCCTGGGTGGGCTTACTTGATGTCGGTTTACTGCCCTTGTCGCTGGGCGGCGTCGACTTGATGCTGGATTGAGCTGACATTGCAGCACTTGAAACACCTGATAATGCCGCTTTTTCACTGTCACGTTCTCCTTCGGGTGTAACGAAACGCCGAATTTAACGTCCGGATAAACCACAGTTAATAAGAACCAGATCGCAGTAAGATTAACCATTTACTGTTCACTCTTCACATTAACATATGGTGAAAACTGTTGATAAAACAATACAAGATTGATACAGTATTTGTTCCTTCCTTAATATCACATTTCAAGTGTAAATACTTGCAAAGGTGACTATAACTACATTACACTAAGGTGCAGTATACAGGGAGAGTTTACCTGCTCCATTGACTACTTTAAATACACTTCCATGCAAACTATCCGCGACTCTTTAACTAACGAAAGCATAAACATTATCTACCGTCGTTACCTCTAACAGGATCAGCATTAATATCTTAGTTCAATATATCGATTATCTATTAACTTACAGCGTTGCTCTCACTGTGATTTCTCATGCCTGCAAAACTGCTTGTGCTCAGGTGAGCCTCGTGGAAAGCCCCCACCCTCGCGCTAATTTCAAACCGGTGTTTTCCCACAAGACGCAGCGAAACCGGATGTGACGTCATCGCATGCCGATATATTTTACATGCAATGAATACACTTTAAACACTTCTAATTCTAACTAGAAAATACTATTGAATGAATTACTAAGCGAAAATATTATAAACTAAATAACTGTCGTAAAGACAGCACAGTCTGCTAACATGATAAGATGTGATAACACTTTTGATCTGGATGGCCTGCAAAACAAGACTCTTCTCTGTACTTGTGATGATAATAAACCAACTTACCAATTTACCACTTTCAACTTCTGCTTTTAGAACTCTCTGAGGTAGAGAATTTCACTCTCGGCCCTGAGACGAGGATTCCTCCTCATGTCTTAAATGGGTGTTGCCTAATTTGGACATTCCAGTTCTAGATAATCTCAATGGGGCAGCATCTTCCCACATCAGAATATTCCATGTTTCAATGTAAACAACCCCAGTCTTCTACACTCCATCAAGCATAGGGCCAATCTGCTCATTGTCTCTTCTTACACTAACCCCTTCATCCCTGGAATTAACCCAGTTAATATTCTCTGCACTGGCATCACTGACAGTATACCCTTTCATTAAAACTATATATAGAAGTTTATACCGTACCAATCCCCCAGCTGTGATCTCACCTGTGCCCTGCAAAGCTGCACCAAAACTTCCTGGTTTACATCCTCAAATCCCTTTGCAACAAAGCCCAAAAATCCCATTAGAAATCTTCAAATTACTTGTTGAACTTAAACAGCAAACCTTTGTGCTACATCCACTTGGAGCCCAGGGTTCCTTTATACCTCAGAGAGCAGCAATGCTCTGGTTTAAATATCCTTAGTAGGGCAACTACAACAGTAGCACACTCTTTATTTTATCTTTACATTGGACTTGATCTCTGGCCTCGTGACTCAGGGGTGAGGGAGGCACCACTGAACCAGGGTTGACACACTGATGCAGAAAAGTAAACAGGAACACAGCAGTGAACCAACAATGAGAATAGATGGGATTATAAAGCAAAGTTACCAGGATATACAGTCTTTCCTTCTTTGACTGACAACATTGATTACTGAGCGAGCACTTTCCAACATTAGTTTCAAAGTGCCATGAGGCAATGTCTGACAGATATGGGTCTTTAGGCTACAGTATGCAGTTTCCATTATTAGTTCTAGCTTTTCTAACCACACACACACTTCACCAACAGCAGAAAGCCATAAACCCCTACCCATTCTGGACTACATTCTGTGGCGAAAGTTGACTAATTGTCCTATTGAAACCTTGATAAAATCATCTCCAAACTGCTCTTCCCTTCTTGTGCCATGGGCAATTTTTAAAATATATTTGATTACATAAAAATCTGCAGCTGAGTGCATCTATTACATGCTCTGCTCTGATTCCATTGGCTGCGGAAAATTTATCTCCAGGTGAGACAAAGCCAGAAGACCTGTCAATGCTAATGTTTGCTGCAACAAAGCTGTCCAATTAAACAATGTTTAACTATGTATTTAACCCTCTTTGTAAAGGAAGAAGAGTTCCAAGTGATTCTGTACTATGGTAAATTTATACTCTACATACATTTTTGAATAAAAGAAAATATTGACATTAATTAAATATTGATGCATTTGTTGCAGTTATATGTATATCTCTGGTATGAAGATATAATGCCAGGATTTCACTATGATTGTATGTAGAACTGACAGCTTGGTCACATCTTCAAAATATTATAAAGAATGTATTTGACAAGAAGTAGACAAACTTCATTTTGGCAAATCTTCTTAATGACATTGAATTCACTGAGACAAGGGACAAGAGATAATTCTGCAGTTTGCCAAACAGGATTATAATATTCCATTTTTTTTGTACAGTATGACTGCTGTTGATTTTCTCAGGCAATGATAATTTTTCTTAAGGTTTCTTTCAGTATTTTTGAATGACTTATACAGCCTGCTTCATATAAATGCAAATGCTTTCTCTTCCCTTCTTGCTTCAGTAGAACACCAGCAAAATCACTGAGATGGATGCTTGTAATCAAAGGTAGCTGGTTGCAGATGAGTATGAAACATTACTAGGAAGTTTCTCCAGTAGAACTATTGACATGATTTTCACAGCACTGAGGATTAAAGAGCATTTATAAAACCATTCTATTTCTATCTGGTTATACAGATTTCTCAGCTGCACGATTATGCCTCACACTGTAAAGATTTGTAGCCTAATGCAACAATGGCTACAGCACACCTGCATAATGTTTGTTTCAGAGCTGGCCACATGACGTTTGCATAATCCTCTACTAGTTCCGGCTTTCATATCTAGAAACCCTATGTCATCTGAGTCAGTATTCAGAAAGGATCTCTTTCCAAATACATTAGAATGTTTATGATTGCTCTCAATTACAAATTTTCACACTCTGATGTATATAATACACTAAAGTACTTCCTCCAATATCTCTGTGGACAAACCTAAACTCCTGCAAGTACTTGTGAGCGAAAGTATATAGCTACTTCCTCTCTATGCCTTGTAGCGCATTGGGGAGCAACTTTGTCATTTTTTAGTATTTTTCAGTTTTTGTTTATAAGGCCAAGTTGCTAGCTCAACACTCAACTAGCACGGATGGAAAGCATGCATGGAACTGGCTGGATTTGAACCCAGAACCACTTGCCTCAAAGCCCAGTGTGGATGCCACTACACCATCTGCTGGCTTGGAAGCTATATGTTATGGAAATATTCTTTCTGAGGTCATCTTGTATAAGTTCATCAGCTAATATATCTGTCCAGTTTCTTGGTTATCAGCCCAGCCCTCTTTGCCAAGTCAAAAAGCTTTGGATACAATACTCATTCCAGATACATAAACACAAAACTTCAACTGACATTTACCTGTTGTAGCAAGGATTACATAGTCAGAGAATTATATTTTAAAATCAAAGTCTCATTTGCTCTTTAGGTTTAATATAAAATGCCCCATGGCAATACATTAATGAAGAGTTTTTTTCATTGGTGACTTCAATCAGCAACTCCAAATGCATTGGATACAACGAAGCTATGAGCCCTGACTCTGTTCTAGCAATTGTATTGAGGATCTGTGCTCTAGAACTTGTCAAGTTCCAAGTACAACCACAAAATTTCTACCCAACAATGTGGAAATTGCCCAGTTAAGCCCCAGGAAGCAGGCAGGACATCTCCAACACATCACTTACTGCCCAATTAAATGACTCTTGATTAGCAACAAAATGATGGAAGGGATAATTAATTGGCACTTGTTTAACAACAATTTCCTCATGGACGTACAGTTTTAGTTCCCACAAAGTCACTCAGCAACTGACCTCATGACAGACTTGGTCCAACGTGGACAAAAGAGCTGAACTCCAGAGATCAAGTGAAGATAGTTGTCCTTGACATTAAGGCGGTATTCAATTGAGTAGGGTATCAAGGAGCCCTGGCTCAAAGAAAATCAGAGGTGAAATCCTCCATTGATTAGAACCATACTAGCACAAATGAAGATGGCTGCGTGGTGGATGGAGATAAATCATCTCTGCAGGGGTTCCTCAGGATGATGTCCTAGGCCCAGCCATCTTCAGCTGCTGCATCGATTACCTTCCTTCACCTGGAAGGTCAGAAGCATGGATATTCACTGATGATTGCTCAATGCTCAGCACCATTTGAGATTCCTCCGATAATGAAGCAGCCAATCCAAATGCAGCGAGACCTGTTAGGTGGTGTGGTGCATTCAAGCAACACAAGTGCCAGGCAGTGACGATATCCAATGAAAGAAAATCAAGCAATCGCCCTTTGAGTTCATTTCTCACTGTCAATATCTTGGGGAGGGGGTGCTGACCATAGATCAGAAACTGAACTAGAAAAGATATATACATATGAGCAAGTCAGCGGCTAGGAATCTTGCAACTCACTCCTAACTTCCCAAACCCTGACTTTCATCTACAAGCCTCAAGTCAGGAGTGTGATGGAATACTCTCCACTAGCCTGGATGAGGGCAGCTTAACAACATTCAAGAAGTTTACTGCCGTATTGAACATTGTAGCCCACTTGATCAGCACCCCATCCACATCTATTCACTCACTCTTTCACCAGCGCACAGTAGTAGCAGATTGTACCATCTACAGGATGTACTGCTGCAAGTTACCATGAATCCTCCGTCAAACCCACCATCTTAGACATGCCTCCCTGACATCATTGTGGGTAGAACCACACCTCAAGGACTGCAATGATTTAATAAGGTACAGTGGCTACCATCACCTTCTCTAGGGTTGTTAGAAATGGCCAAGTAAAAGCTGACTTAGTCTGCAAAGCCCAAATCCCCTGAATGAATGAATGAATCACAGATGATTGCATTGATGTTTATAGAATAAATTTATTGGCTGTGTCAATAAATGTATCAGTTGGTAAGAGCTTAGTTTATAAAAGTCTTGATAACACTTCAAGGGTATTGCTTCAGTACTTGTAAATTCTCTTTCGGAACACTTCATTCTTTTAAAAATCTGGCTGGTTCTTCAGCAGATTTTTTTGACGTTTAAAATGTCAGGTGGCATGTGCCATATGAAACAATTGCTGCACACTTTTTGTCTCAGCGTGCTTGGTTTCACTCATGTTTCTTTCAAAAGTCTGAAATTGTTTTGTAGGAAGTGAACATTGTACCTAAACAAATTTACATTTTCTTTTTCAATTTTTGCTCCGTGTTCTCACTTGATATGATAATATCATCTATTATACCTATCACTCCTGTGTATACCTTAGCATCAACGATACACTGTTTCTGAAAGCTGGGGAACTGAGATATTCAGAGAGGGTGTTTGGATTTGTGCAGTTCTGTCAAAGAGACTATTAGAAGTGCGAAATCTCTGACAGATGCTCATCCAAATGCTTTCTGCAATAGCCTCAGATTGCAGCAAGACCCAATCAAAAAGAAGGCACGTCATAACCCTTGCAAGGACAACCAGAGATTTACAGCAGATGCCAGCAAAGTCTACTTCGTGAGAGCTGTTTGGATGTTTGACATGCAAGAACTGTCTGCTTCTCAACTTGCGAATTCAGAATGTGCCACTAGCCTTTATCCTGACTGTCATATTTCATTTGACAACTTTTTTTTAAAACACAAATAATTTAAAGATAGCACTTCCTTTAAATATTTATTGAAGAAAATGTATTCTTATTATTCTTTTTTTGAAAAGTAGCACCTGGCTGAAAAGTGTTGATCTGCTAAAAGGAGCCATTTCATGGTTGACAGAAACAAGACTGACTTTTAACTTCTCTTTGACATGATCTACCAAACAGTTACATCAGAGTGGAAAAAAAAAATGATGGATCACCTAGCATTTGTTTACAACTTGGATTTAGATACAGCAATAGTTTCCCTTTCGCATTCAGCTTTGGGACAGGTTGGTATGTTGGCAGGATTGTCCTATTAACCAGCCAGACAGACATACTCACAGAGGTAGATTGTGAACTATTATCTCACAAACTTCCATCATAAACCCCTGGGCATTTATGTTCAGTCCCATTAACAGGACTGACACAGAGCAATGAATCAGTCCAATGATAACAATGATGTGAGGAAGGCATCCTTAGCACCCTTAATGTTGACTCCAGGTCACCAAGATTGAGTTCATAGCACTGTCACTGAGCAAACTGGTTGAGCCCTAAAAGACACTGTTCCCACACCGGTCTTGTACAGCTGATATCAGAGACCCCGTCACGTCGAGTTTATTGTCATGTTCACAATTATAGTGAGGTACAGGTACACACTGGAAAGCTTGCATGCAGCAATGTCATAGGCAACACACAGAATATTAATTATACATAAATTATACAAGTCAATACTGTGCAAAATAAAATATTACTTCAAAGACTATAATTTGAATCAAGTTGTTGGAAGTGCAGGAGATGGCCATAGTGTTCCATTAGGATTGTGAAGGCTGCTTCGAGAAATCGAAGGGGATGAGAGGAAGTACAGGAGCCTGATGAACTGTGCTCAACGTTTCAAGAGCAGCTTCTTCCCCTTCATCATGAGATTTCTGAATGGTCCATGACTGCATGAATATGACTTCTCTATTCAACACCCACAAAATGCTAGAAGAACTCAGCAGGCCAGGCAACATCTATAAATATAAAAAAGTACAGTTGATGTTTAAGGCCGAGACCGCTCTATTCCTCTTTTGCACAAATTATTTGTTGTAACTTATAGTAATTTCTATGTTTTTCCCTGTACTACTGCAATAAAACAACAATTTTCATGACATATATTATGTCAGTGTTAATAATCAGATTCTGACTCTGGTTGTAGGAAAGTAGCTGTTTCTGAACCCAGTGGTGTGAGGCCTCAGGCTTCTGCATCTCCCTACTGACAGTAACAAGGAGAAAAGGCATGGCTCATGTGGTGGGGATCCTTGCTGAGAGATGATGTCTTTTGAGGCAGCACCTCCTGTAGACACTTTTGATGGTGATGCTGTTTTCAACAACAATGTACCAAATGCAGAAGCATTTGTCTACAATGTCATTGACAGAAATGGCTACCACAGAGTGGAGACAAAGATGTGCCTGTGGTGAACTACATATACCTGTCTGGACACGCCCCCTGCTGACTGCTCCTGTGGCTCCTCCCACAGACTCCGGTATAAAGGCGATTGAGGCCGGAGCCCGGCCTCTCTGTCTCCAGGATGTAGTATGGTGGTCACTCACTGCTTGTTCCTTCTTCCAGTCAATAAAAGCCGATATCTCGCCTTCACGTCTCAGAGAGAGTTATTGATGGTGCATCAGTGCCTTAACAACAAGGATGCTTACTGATAAGTGAAGTGGAATGTGTTAAAAACAGTGTGAGGTGCCAACTGAATAAAGCTGTGAGCATTCAACAAATGACAAGTAACGTTCATACCACTTAAATGGCAGGCATCGACCATACTCTGATCAGAAGAATAGGTCGGAAGCTGGGAATTCTGTAGCAAATAATTCATTTCCTGACTTTCCAAAATGTCCGCCATATCAAAGATGCATGTCAGGAGGTTGAGGGAACATTCTTCACTTGTCCGCAAGAGTGTAATCTCTGCAACATTAAAAAAAGTCAATGTCCTCCAAACCGGAGTTGCCCACTGGATCTGCAACCAAACCGTTGCACCAAACATTCAATCTCTCCACAACCGGGGCACTTTAGCTGCAGTGTATACAAAATGCACTGCAGTTTCTCTCAGCAAGCCAGGCACTAATCATTGTGTCAAGCATGCTATGGTATATCTACTTTGAGCCTTTACTAGTATGGTTGGAGCTACACTACCAACCCATAATGTCCTGTGCTTCCTGTGTACAATACCAGAGAGTTAAGATACTGTTTGGTACCTGAAAATCACATGATTTTTCCATGCCCATAAACTTAGCTTGAGTACATTCCAGTAGAGTTTTTTGGGTCTCTACTTAGCTTGTGAAATTCACATCACATGGACCTTTAAATGTGACCACACAAACCATTTTTGTTCAGTAATCAGCCTTTGAGTTTTCATTTATTATCATATCTTGATGTGTTTCTCCTTGTCTGTGAAAGATTTGCACTCCCAAGATTGGCCTTTTGTGTTAGACTGTTACAAACCAATCAATATATTCTCCTTAAGCTCAAAAGATTGTGTCAAAAGAGTTACAGTAACCTTCTAACTCTGACTCCTCATCTTTTTTTCTTCAGTCCTGATGCAGGGTCTCAGCTCAAAACATATTGACTGTACTCTTTTCTACAGAGATTGCTTGATCTGTTGAGTTCCTGCAGCAGATTTTCAAAAGACTTTCACATGTTATGTTCTATTAAGCTTTGAAACTTTCTTCATGCTTGCTCACTGTAGACATACATGTCCATTGTCACTTGCAAACAACAAAGTGTTTATGTGTCCATGTTGGTTGTGGCTGAAAGCACTTCTAAACCCTTGGCTTCTGATTTCTCCATATTTCATGATATTCCTTTCAATTCCCTCAGGGTTTTGATCTTTTTTACTACAGATCGTGCCCTTAGATACAAAGCATCTGTCACCAAGTAGACATTTAAACACTCATCAGAAGACTTTCTGCAGTATGGCACAAACAGATACAGTACAGATTGGCTTAATTCCAACTGAAATGGTAGCACGTTGGGACAATTGAGATTCAAATGCTGTAGACCTGTTTAATTGCTGTATTTTTTTTCCTCCTGAGAGCATGGTACATCCATACCAAATCACTCACTCTAAATTATGGAGAGCTTAACAAATGTGACATATAGAAGGGAATTAAAACATTTCTATTAAAATAGCTACCTTTTTTTAGTTGAATGTCTGAGGCTGCTCTTCAATTGGTGTTTCCCTTAGTTCTGAGCAAGAAAATATTCCTAGATCTGGAATGTAACCTGTGTTTTGGCTACAGTCTAGACTGGGTAGTGCTGATGCACAGCTAGTGGTTCTGTAGAGAATCATGCTAGCGTATGGTACGGCAGGGGACAACACCAGCAGAGCAGTAAGCGTAATCATTTTTACAGTGCAAGCGATCACCGATTGGTAAGGTGATCGGTAAGATCACCACTCTCTGTAAGGAGTTTACAACACAAGTTTCCTCTGGGTGCTCTGGTTTCCTCCCACATTCCAAAGACATACAGTTAAAAAAAATAGGGTTAGTGAATTGTGCACATGCTATGTTAGCGCCGAAAGTGTAGCAACATTTGTGGGCCTCCCCCAGCACAATTGCTGCTAATTTGAGTTGATGCAAATGACACACTTCACCGTATGCTTTGATGTACATGTGACAAATGAAGCTAATTTTCTATTTTTAAAAAAAAATCTCCAACTAACTCCAGCATACAGTATATAGTCATGCATTCCTGATCTCCAAGTCCTCACATGGCAGAGCGGAATTGGAGAATGCAATCAAATTCAAATACACCTAGATTTGACATATTGCTCCACCTCTGGCCTCACTGGTGCATTTGGGGGCCTTCTGAATAGCATATGCTTCCTGCCAGCAAGAGCTGGTGCATAAAATGCAAATCCTCTGAAATGAATAGGATCACTGATCTTAATCTAGAATGCAAACTTAAAATCTTGCAACATTTCTTTATGATATATTTTTGATATTAACAGCAATTGTGTTCTAGTTTCAAAGGTTTCAAAGGCACATTTAATGTCAGAGAAATGTATACAATAAACATCCAGAAATTCTTTTTCGTCGCAACCATCCACAAAAACAGAGGAGTGCCCCCAAAGAATGAACGACAGTTGAATGTTAGAACCTCAAAGTCCCTCTCCTCCACTCCTCTCCCTCCCGCACATAAGCGGCAGCAAGCAACAATCCCCCCTCCCTTCACCAGCAAAAAAAATGCTTATGCTCTTGAGGTTCCATTTTTTTTAAAACATATATTATTTTCTTTTTTTTACGTTTTAAAATTTCTCATTTTGAGAGAATGAAGAGCGAGAGACTCCTTTGACTGATTTCTGGGGAGGTTATTTGTTTCTACTGCCGGCCTGTTCCCAACTTAGTACTCTCAGCCCACAATGCCTTGTAGAGGCAGCAAAATGCACCATGAGAGCTGGAGAGATACAATGTTTTAAACTTATTTAAGTTTAATTCTATGTTAATTTATGTTTGTCAAGTTCGTAATAGACAATAGACAATAGATGCAGAAGTAGACCATTCGGTCCTCTGAGCTTGCACCGTCATTCTGAGATCATGGCTGATCATCTACTATCAATACCCGGTTCCTGCCTTGTTCCCATATCCCTTGATTCCCCTATCCATAAGATACCTATCTAGCTCCTTCTTCAAAGCATCCAGAGAATTGGCCTCCACTGCCTTCTGAGTTAGTGCATTCCAGGCCCCCACAACTCTCTGGGAGAAGAAGTTTTTCCTTAACTATTGCTTTGCTTCTGTAGAAAGTTAATTTTTCATGGCATTTATACTCTGAGCATGTAAACCTATGGCAACAATAAATTTGGACTTGATTGAGCGAAATCTTGGAGTGAGGGCAATCATCTTCCACAGCATGTAGGCCAAGACCACTGCAATTAAGTCCACTCCATTAAAGGATTGTTTAGGGTACTAACTGCTGATTGAAGACCAATAAATTAAATTGAAAATAAATAATCTAACACAGAACTTGAGAGAAATTAGTTACCTAGGATAAATTAGGAAGGACATGAGGAAAAACCTTTACCTTTAAATAGGGTGTGTTGTAGGAATTGGGAATCCTTTGCTTATGGACCAGGTGCGTTCCATTGTGGCCATCAGGAGGGGGCTGGATGGATGTGTGATGGAGAAATATTTGCAAGGCTACAGAGAAAGAGACCATGAACGGATTAAGAGCGTTGTGCTGGTAGAGAGTTAGAAATGTTGGGCTGAATGGCTTCCTTCTATGTTGTAACCATTCTCTGATTTTTCAGAAGCCCTGTATTTGACCTCCTGCTCATATGTGCTGCAGTACTGAGCCCTGGAAGGTACAAGAATATACACTGCAGATAATCAACTGTTCTCTGTACAGTCATCAGTATAACCCAGCCCAATGATACACACACTACCTCTAAAGAGAAAGGGTTACAAACAGAACAAATAAATGAGACAGTAGTTTTTTTATTAACAACATTTAATGATTAGATTCCAAAATCTTATTACCACCTTCGGAATGAACGCAGAAGATCTTCAGGATGATAGCTTGGATTGAGAGTTCCCATGGAAACAAACTGGTCTTAATCTAGTGCCTGTCTCCCAAGTGTCTCTGTGTCAGCAACTGTGAAGAACCTTTTGGCTTCTCTACCAGATAAACCCAAGATTGTTTTGTCGAGAGTGACCTGGAACTAATTAAATGTGAATGTTCATGGGGAAAAAAAAATTCTCAAAGGGCAAACATAGAAATTTACACTACCTGGAGGCTGAGGTCCAACAAAATGCCCTCAAGGTAAACAACAGATGGTGTGTGGAATTAATGCAGGAGATGCAACAACAAACTGACATCCATGATATGGGTGGAATCTTCAGTGTTGACAAAACAGTCTACAGCTCAAATACCTAAAAATCAATCTTGCTGAGAGCCAAGATGACAAAGACAGAGAGGCAGTCAGTGCCCACTAGAGGGAGCACAGCAAGGATTCCTCAGTTGAGACCATCTTTGATCTGCTTGTCTTTGACTCAATCCCACAGCTGTCTATAAAGGCAAAGTGCCGGAGGAACTCAGCGGGTCTGACAGCACCTATGGAAAAGAGTGAACAGTTGATGTTTCAGGCCAACACCCTTCATCAGGACTGGAGAGAAAAGATGAAAAGTCAGAGTAAGAAGGTGGGGGAAGGGGAGGAAGAAATACAAAGTAGTGGATGATTGGTGAATCTGGGAGAGGGGGATGGGTGAAGTAAAGAGCTGGGAAGTCGATTGGTACATGAGAGAAATGTCTGGAGAAGGGGGAATCTGATAGGAGAGGCTAGAAGGCCATGGAGGGAAGGGAAGGGGGAGGAGCAGCAGAGGGAGGTGATGGGCAGGTAAGGAGATAAGGTGAGAGAGGGAAAGGGGAATGGTGAAGGAGAGAGGATGGGGACATTACTGGAAGTTCAAGAAATCAATGTTCATGCCATCAGGTCGCCCTGCCACAGGGAAGAATTCTCAACTACTTAATCTTAGTGGCAGTGTAACCCCTCCCAAAATCAGAGTGAATTCTATTTTTTGAGAGAACAATGGACATGATCTTCATGAAGCAACACATCCAAGAAAATATTGGGATCAGAATCAACAACTCACTGGAATGATGAAGAATTCTTTTGAAATCAATCTGCCCTCAGAAATGCATGGCCTTTTTCTCTGCCATGTATGACACGCAAGACCCAATTCTAGTCAATGCATTCACCACGGACACAAACCAACTGTAAATGGGGATCAAGCAAAGCATTGTCACTTGAGCAATTCTCTTGACCCACAATTTGGTTGGATCTCAAATTTGATCTACACTGTGTGGTCAGTTTATTATGTACTTCTTGTACCCTGTAAAATGGCACAGAGTCATGGTCTTCTGCTGCTGTAGCCCATCCACTTCAATGTTCAATGTGTTGTGTGTTTGGAGATGCTCTTCTGCACACCACTGTTGCAATGCATAATTATTTGAGTTATTGTCACCTTCCTGTCAGCTGTCATCCAATAACTAGTGTGTTCCTCAGGAGCTGGTGTTGGGACCACTTCTTTCTATGATGTATATCTATGATTTAGATGATAGAATAGGTGGCTTTGTGGCCAGGTTTGCAGATGATAATAAGGTTGGTGGAGGAACAGATAGTATTGAGGAAATAGGTAGGATGCAGAGAGACTTAGATTTGAGGAATGGGCAAGTAAGTGGCAAATGAAATACAATGTTGGAAAATACATGGTCATGCACCTTGGTAGTAAAAATAAATGTGTGGACTATTTTCTAAATGGGGAGAAAATCCAAAAATCTGAGGTGCAAAGGGACTTGGGAGTCCTTGTGCAGAACACCCTAAAGGTTAACTTGCAGGTTGAGTTGGTGGTGAGGAAGGCAAATGCAATATCAGCATTCATTTCAAGAGGTCTAGAATACAAGAGCATGAATATGATGCTGAGGCTTTATAGGGCACTGGTGAGGCCTCACCTTGAGTATTGTGAACAGTTCTGGGCACCTAATCTTAGAAAAGATGTGCTGGCATTGGAGAGGGTCCAGAGAAGGTTCACAAGGTTGATTCCAGGAATGAAAGGGTTCTCATACAAGGAACGTTTGATGGCTCTGGGTCTGTACTTGCTGGAATTCAGAAGGATGAGGGAGAATCTCATTGGATCCTTTCAAATGTTAAAAGGTCTAGTCAGAGTAAATGTGGAAAGGATGTTTCCCATGGTGAGAGTCTAGGGCACAGCCTCAGGATAGAGGGGCACTCTTTCAAAGCAGGGATGCAGAGAAATTTCTTGAGCAAAAGGGTGGTGAATTTGTGGAATTTGTTGCCACATGCAGCTATAGAGGCCAGGTCATTAGGTGCATTTAAGGCAGAGATTGATAGGTTCTTGATTGGACATGGCATTAAAGGTTACGGAGAGAAGACCAGGAACTGGGGTTGAGGAGGCGAAGAAAAAAGGATCAGTCCTGATTGAATGTTGGAGCAGACTTTATGGGCCAGATGGCCTAACTCTGCTATGTCTTATGGCCTTATGGTCTCAAAATTAATAAGGCATTTTCGTCCACAGAACTGGCACTCACTGGATGTTTTTTTGGGGGGTTTTTTGCACCCTTTCTATAAATTTGAGAGACTGTTAAAATCCCTGGAGATCAACAGTTTCTGAGAAACTCAAAATTGGGGGAGATATACCCAAAATGGTAGGTGAAGATGCTTATTGTGGTGAACTACATATCCCTGTCTGGACATGCCCCTACCCCCCCCCCCCCCCCCGCTGTCTGCTCCTGTGGCTCCTCCCATGGACCCCGGTATAAAGGTGATTGGAGACACCCGCTCTGGCCTCAGTCTCCAGGATGCAGTGTGGTGGTCAATTGTGGCTTGTTCTTCCTTCCAGTCAATAAAAGCGTATATCTCGCCTCACGTCTCTGAAGGTTATTGATGGTGCATCACTTAAACTATCTGCAACTTCTAAATTAGAATAGAGTTAAGTTGAGGAGGCATGAGAAGGAAAATGAATGGGTATTATATTTACATAGCTGCTGCTAGGACTCGAAGGAGGTTGTGCAACCTAGAATATTATTCCTCAGAATGTAGAAGATTGAGGGGTGACTTTACGGAGATGTATACAATCATGAGGAGCATAGATATGGGGAATACACAGTCTTTTTCCCAGGGAAGGGGAACTAAATACCAGAGGGCAGAGGTTTAAGGTGAGAGGTGAAAGATTTAAAAGAGTCCTGAGGAGCAAACACATCACTGAAAGGGTGGGCTGCATACAGGAAGTGGTTCAGGTAGATACAATAACAATATTAAACAGATATTGGATAAGTATATGGATGGGAGGGGCTTAGATAGACATGAAAGAACCAGATTCACAGACAAGTGGGGCCAGTTTGGTAGCCATCATGACTGGCTTGTACACAATAGGCTGAAAGGCCTCTTTCCATGCAGTTATTCTGTGACTGCATTGGCATTCCTCCCTCATAGATTTTTGCGAGATATTCTGTTCTTCCTCTCTTGCCGAATGCCTGGATTACATGGGGAGATGATAAAGCAAAGCAAAATGAATAGGACTGTTTCCCAAGGTGATTTCACCATGACAAAATGCAGATCACTTTAAAGTACATACTCTGAATGAAAATCATACCCTGGATTTTCACCTAGTAGCTTAACACCATGCCACCTATCAAATATGAATAGATAATACATTTTTTCAAATGACTTTGGCAACGATGAAGCCATGAAAGCCTTAAGAAACTGTGCCATGCATCACTGTCACCGTGAGGTAAAAATTGGACTTTACTCCATCATCTTGCAAGCATGAAATGAGAGCGACAGAAACTAATTTTCTGTGACGACTAAATTGAGCCCCAAAGTCCATTGAAAATGTATGATCTGATTATATTTTGATCAATGGTATAATGAATAAGTTAATGGATGAACATAATGGAAGAGCTTAGAACTATAGAGTAATAGTGAGAAAGCAGGGAAACAGCGCTTCATCCCAAATCATCCATGCCAAGCGACTTGCTTCTTGAACTACTCCTATTTGTCTGCATTAGGCCCATATCCCTCTAAACCTTTCCTACCTATGTCCAGCTGAAATTTCATTTAAAAGTTGTAATGGTACGAGCTTCTACCGCTTCCTCTGATAGTTTGTTCCATAAACCCACACCTCTGCCTGAAAATATTGTTCTCATGTCCCCTTTAAATCTTATTCCTGTCACAGTAAGCCTATGCCCTCTTGTTTTATACATCCTGGGGAAAAGACTGTAACCATTCACCTTATCTATCTCCCTCATCATTTTATATACTTCTATAAGGTCATCCCTCAGCCTCCTGCACTCCAGGATAAGAAGTCCCAACCTATCCAGTCTCTCCTTATAATTCAAGCTCTTCAGTTCTGGTAAAAGCTTCATGAGCCTTTTCTACTCCCTTTCTCTCTGACAGATATCTTTCCTATTGCTAGGTGACCAGAAAAGCACACAATGTTCCAAGTATGTTCTCACACACCTGAAACGTGACAGCCCATCTCTTGTATCTGTGGCAGCTGAGGAATTTAAATTCAAGTGATTAAATAAATTTCGAATGAAGGCTATTAACAACAATGAAATCGCAATACTACCAGACTGTTGTAAAAAAAAACAAATCTGTTCCATTAATGTTCCTCTGGACAAGAAATCTGCCACCTTTATCACAATCAGGCCTACCTGGGACTCCAGCTCAAGCAATGTATTTGACTGTAAACTGCCTCTTCAGTAGAAAAGTGGAGGGGCAGTAAACGCTGACATTGCCAGTGATGTCCACATCTCATGTCAATAAATAACTAAACAGAAGAAATGTCGGATATGGAGGTGGCCTCTTCAAATAAACCAAGTGCTTGTTTCAGGAAAATTGGGAAGATAAGATTCCTTCGCATTTCCCTGGGCATCTTTCTGGTGTTGCAGAAATTTCTTCCAGCGCTTTATTTCAGATTTAGAGAGTCACAGAGCTGGATCATCATACAGGATGGAAACAGGTCCTTCTGCCAGATTGGTCCATGCTGTTGAAGAACGCATCTCAGCTAGTCCCATTTTCCAGTAGTTAGACCATATCCCACTAAACCAGGGGTTCTCAACTGGGGGTCCCTGGACCTCTTGATTACAGGTATTGGTCCATGGCATAAAAAGGTTGGGAACCCCTGCTCAAAGCCTTTTCTTTTCATGTACCTGTCCAAGCACCTTTATAATATTAGTATACCAAACTCAACCACTTCCCTATCAACTCATTCCATATACTGATCATATTCCATATACTGAAAATGTTTCTCCTCAGGGTCCTATTAAATCTCTCCATTCTCACCTTAAGCCTAACTCCATAGTTTTTGATTCCCCAACCCTGACACTATGTGCACTCACTCTATGTATACCTATCAAGATATTCTGCACCTCTATAAGATCACCCCTCACTCTCCTACATTCCAGTGTAAAAATCTATCCTGCTCAAACTCTCTCCATAACCCAGTCCTTCAAGTCCAGGCAACATCCTGGGAAGTCTCCTTTGCACTCTTCCCAGATTTCTAATGTCACTGATGTCAGTAAGTGTTCATTCCACATGCAAGTAATCTATCAGTCGCTACTGATTGAACATGCTCATAATATAGTAAAAAAGTCATGTCTCTGTTCTCCTTGGAAAGTCATTTTTCAAATTGATTTGCTGCCTTATATCATTGTTCCATCACCACAGTGTCCTGCTTATACTGAAGCACCTTCTACAAATAGAATACTTGGAAAATAGCAATCTTTTGTCCCTGTCTAATTGTCAGAACTGATGCTGAGAATGACAGGACATTGATAAAATCTTGAATTCAGTCAATTTTGTTTTCCAGATAACTTTCAGCTTTTTCAATCATCTGGGTGCAATTAAAATTCTCCAGCTGACGTCTGCTGAACATCCATCAATCTCGGGAAAGGCTCTGCCTAACCAGATAAATAAATCTATTTATTTGATCCGACATTATCCTAGTATACAGTATGTGCCTGCTGTTATATGAATAGTAGTGATTGGTTGGGTTCTTAAGTACAATCCAAAATTTCTATTGACCGTATCCACTGACCTACCTTCATCATCATGCAATTAATGTCAAATCATCTTCAAATTCAAGCTTCCAAGGACACCAATACTGATTTACATACCCCGTCATTAATAATTAATGACATTTTGGGATTGCATCGAAAAATAATGTGACAATACACGTGCTTCTCCAACCTTGGCATTTGATTTAAACTGTCTATAACTACAATGCCTTTATACTCGGTGGCCAGTTTAATAGGTACACTTGGTTGTTAATGGAAATATCTAATCAACCAATTATGTGGCAGCAACTCAGTGCATCAAAGAATGCAGACTTGGTCAAGAGGTTCGGTTGTTGTTCACACCAAACAAAAGAACAGGGAAGAAATGTGAGTTAGGTGACTTTGACCGTGGAATGATGGTGTGGCTTGACTATCTCAGAAACTGCTGATCTGTTGGCATTTTTATCACTAGCAGTCTCTAGAGTTCACAGTGGTGGAAAAAAACCAAAACAAAACATTGTAGAGAAAAACAAAAAAAAACGTAGAAGAATGAGGGAAGATTTGATAGAGTTGTATAAAGTTATGATGGGTATAGATAGAGTGAATGCAAGCAGACTTTTTCCACTGAGGCTGGGGAGAAAAAAAAACAAAGGACATGGGTTAAGGGTGAAAAGGGAAAAGTTTAAAGGGAACATTAGGGGGGGCTTCTTCACACAGAGATTAGTGGGAGTGTGGAATGAGCTGCCAGTTGAAATAGTGAATGCAGGCTCACTTTTAACATTTAAGAAAAAATTGGGCAGGTACATGGATGAGAGAAGTATGAAGGGATATGGTCTAGGTGCAGGTCAGTGGGACTAGACAGAAAAATGGTTTGGCACAGCAAAGAAGGGCCAAAAGGCTTTTTTCTGTGCTGTAATGTTCTATGGTTCAATGGCTCTATCCAGCGAGCAAAAATGCCTTGTTAATGAGAGGTCAGAGGAGAATGGCCAGAATAGTTCAACTTCACAGAAGGGTGACAGTAACTCAAATAACCACATGTTACAACAGTCAATGTCAAAGTCAAAGTAAATTTATCAAAGTACATATACAGTGCCTGTTAAAAGTATTCACTCCCTTCCCCCGGAATTTTTCATGTTTTATTGTTTTAAAACATTGATTCACAATGGATTTAATTTGGCTTTTTTGACACTGGTCAGCAGAAGACTCTTTCATGTCAAAGTGAAAACAGATCTCTACAAAGTGATCTAGATTAATTACAAATATAAAACAAAAAAAATTGATTACATAAGTATTCATCCCCCTTTTATATGGCACACCAAATCATCACTGCAGCCAATTGATTTTAGAAGTCACATAATTAGTTAAATGGAGATTTGTTCTTGGAGACCAGTGTGCAGTCAAAGTGTTTCAATTGGCTATAGTCAAAATACACCCGTATCTAGAAAGTCAAACTGCTGATGAGTCAGTTTCTTGGCAAAAACTACACCATGAAGACAAAAGAACACTTCAAGTTACTCTGCGAAAAGGTTATTGAAAAACATAAGTCTGGAGTAGGATACAAGAAAACTTCCAAGTCACTGAATATCCCTTGGAGTACAGCTGAAAAAAAACCTCACATGAAATCTCCATTAGAGTTTGCCAGAGGGCATGTGGGAGACTCTGAAGTCAGCTAGAAGAAGGTTCTATGGTCTGATGAAACCAAAATTGATCTTTCTGGCCATCAGACTAAGCACTATGTTTGGCATCATCACACATCACCAAAACCACACCATTCCAACCGTGAAGCATGGTGGTGGCTGCGTCATGCTGTGGGGATAATTCAATGCAGCAGGCCCTGGTGGGCTTGTGAAATGAATTCAGCAAAATATAAGGAAATCCTGGAGGAAAATCTGAAGCTGTCTACAAGAGAACTGCAACTTGCATGAAGATTTGTTTTCCAGCAAGACAATGACCCCAAGCATGAAGCTAAAGCTACACGGGAATGGCTTGAAAACAAAGTTAATGTCCTGGAGTGGCCAAGTTATAGTCCAGACCTTAATCTAATTGAATATTTGTGGCTGGACTTGAAAAGGACTGTTCACTCATGACCCCTATGCAATCTGACAGAGCTTGAGCAGTTTTGTAAAGAATGGGGAAAAACTGCAGTGCCCAGATGTGCAAAGCTGATAGAGACCTATTCACATAGACTCAAGACTGTAATTGCTGCTAAAGGTACATCTACTAAGTACTGACTTAAAACAGGTTAATACTTATGCAATCAATTATTTTGTGTTTTATACTTGTAATTAATTTAGATCACTTTCTAGCAATCTGTTTTCACTTTGACGCAAGAGAATCATTTTCTGTTGGTCAGCCTCAAAGAAAAGCCAAATTAAATCCACTGTGATTCAATGTTATAAAACAGTAAAACATGAAAACTTCTGGGGGGTGGTGAGGGGTGAATACTTTTTACACTGCATGTTGCCTTGTACTACCCTGATTCATTTTCTTGTGGGCATTCACAAGAAACACAATAAAATCAATTTAAAGACCACACCAAACAAGATGGTTAAATACCACTGTGCAAAAGACAACCAAATGTGCAATTTAAAAAAGAAAAAGAGTAATAAATAAATAATATTGAGAACATCGGATGAAGAGTCCTTGAAAGTGAGTACATAGGCTGTGGGAACAGTTCAGTGATCATGTGAGTGAATTTGAGTGGTTATCCCCTCTTGTTCAAGAATTTGATGGTTGAAGTGTGATAACTGTTCCTGAACCTGATGGTGTGGGTCCTGCGGCTCCTGTACCCCTTTCCTGGTGCCAGCAGTGAGAAGAGAGCATAGCCTGGATGGTGTGGGGCCTTGATGATAGATGCTATTATCCTGCAATGGCGCTGCATGTAGGTATGCTCAAAGGTGTTGAAGGCTTTGCTCGTGATGGACTGGACCATATCCACCACATTTTGTAAGATTTTCTATACAGTGGTATTGGTGCTTCCATACCAGGCCATGATGCAACTAATCAATACATTCTCCAGTGCATATCTATGGAAGTTTGTCAAAGTTTTACATGATGTGCTGAAATTTTGCAAATTTCTAGGTGACTAGAGGAGCTGCCATGCTTTCTTTGTAATGGTACTTATGTGTGGGACCCAGGACAAATCCTCAGAAATTAAAAAAATGAGGAATTTAGAGTTTCAGACCTCCTCCATGTCTAATCTCCTGATGAGGACTGGCTCATGGACCTGAGTTTCCTCTTCCTGTAAGTCAACGATGAGCTCTTTGGTCTTCCTGAGAGTTTGCTGTGGTGGCACCACTCAGACATATTTTCAATCTCCCTCTTACATCTTGACTCATCACCACTTCTGTTTCGGCCAATGACAGTGGTGTCAGCAGTCTTAAATATGGATTGGAGCTGAGCTTAGTCTTGCAGTCATAAGTATAATGCAAGTGGATCAGGGGGCGAAGCACACAGCCTTCTGATGTATCTGTATTGATGGTGATTGCAGGTTGTGGTATTGTTGCCAATCTGAACTGAATGTAGTCTCCAAGTGGGGCAGTTGAGGGTCCAGTTGCACAAGGAGGTAATGAGGCCAAGGTCTTGAAGCTTACCGATTATTTTTGAGAGGAATATGGTATTAAATGCCGAGCTGTGGTCCATGAAGTGCATTCTGCATCTTCACTGTCCAGATGTTCGAGGATTAAGTGAAGAGCCAATGAGATGGCACCTGCTGTTGACCTGTTGTGACAGTAGGCAAATTAGAGTGGATCCAAGTCACTTCTCAGGCAGTAGTTGATACATTTCATCAGCAACCTCTCAAAGAACTTCATCACAGTGGATGTAAATGCTACTGGATGATAGGCTTTGAGGCAGGTTACCACATTCTTCTTGGGCACCAGGTATAATTGAAGCTCACTTGAAGGAGCAGTGTACCTCAGACTGCTGAAGTAAGATGTTGAAGACATCAGTGAACAGTCCAGTCAGTTCATCAGCACAGATCATTAGTACTCAGCCAAATGCCCTATCTGGGCCAGAGGCTTTCCATGGGTTCACCCTGAGATGCTCTCATGTAGGCCTCAGATACTGAAATCACAGATCATTGGGGGCTATGGGAGTTGATGAAGGATCCTCCATGTTTTGGTAATCAAAGCAAGCATAAAGGCATTGAGTTTATCTGGGAACAATGCTTTGTTGTCACCTATGTCACCTGTTTTACTTTGTAGGAGGTTGATAGTATTCAGTCCCTGCCATAGTTGTCGAGCACGCTGTAGTGATTCAAGTTTGGTCCGGAACTGCTACTTCACATGTGAAATGACTCCCCGGAGGCTGTTCCTATTTCCCTTGGTCACCAGACCTGAACACCACTGATCTGGCCCTCAGCAGATTGCAGATCTCATGATTTATTTAGTGAGGCAGTATAGAGTAGGCCCATGGTGCCCCAGCAATCTCACAACCGCAATTAACCCTAATCTAATTACAGGACAATTTAAAACAACCAATTACCTACCTGGTATGTCTTTGGACTGTGAGAGGAAACCAGGGCACCCAGAGAAAACCCTAATGCATCCCACGGGGAGGACTCACCGCAGAATAGTGCTGGAATTGATTTCCTAACTCTGGAACGCCCCGAGCTGTAATAGTGTCGCTCTAACCGCTAGGCTGCTGTGGCACCCAAATACATCTGCAATGGACTTACTACTACATTGCCAATCTTACTTCGATGCCAGACCTGAAGGCACTGATCTGGCACTCAGTAGATAATGGATCTCATGGTTCATCCTAAGCTTCTGGTGGGGGAATATTCTGAATGATATTGTGGGGACACACTTGTCTAGAGCTAATGTAATGAAGTCTTTGATAATCGTGGTATATTCATTCAGATCTTCTGATGAGCCCTTGAAAACATTCCATTGACTCAAAGCTGCTTCTCTGCCTCCCGGCACCACCTCCCCCCCCCGCAACCACCTCTGGAGTCTTGCTCTTTAGCATCTACTTGTATACATGTAGGAAGGGGACAGCCAGATGATCAGATTTTCTGAAATACAGTCTAAGTATTGGTTAAAGTAATGGTTAAAGTTAAAGTCTATCCTGAGACTTTAGGGTCATCAGGCCAGTTCTTATGCCGGTTTCTGTGGCGTGAAGTGACTGAGAGTACGAGACTCCGAGACTGCCCCCCCCCCCCCCCCCCCGCCGGATGGGACACCAGTCTATCGCGAGGTTAACCCCCAGCAGTTTGCCAGTACCCATTTTCAGCTGGGTGGACTGGAGCAGTGTGTGGTTAAATGCCTTGCTCAAGGACACAACACATTGCCTCGGCTGAGACTCGAACCTTCAGATCGCTAGTCGAACGCCTTTACCACTTGGCCATGTGCCCACACTGGTATTGAACGGTGGGCATTCCTAATCATAGTATAACAGTGGTCAAGTGTGTTGGAGCCCCTGGTGCTGCAGATGATATCTTGATGATAATTAGGCAGAGATTTCCTTAAGCAAGACTGATTGAAGCTCCCGACAATAATTTGAGGTAGTCTACTTCTTGTTTGAAGATGGCAGCATTCAAACATTGAGTCCTTGCCTCACATTAGCCTTTGCTGTTTTGTAAACTGCGATGTGCAGAAGAGCATCTTTGAATGCACAGCACCTCAAAACTTAAGGTGGGCTGAAGTAGCAGAAGACCACGGACATACACTCACTGGCCACTTTATTAGGTACAGGTCATACCTAAAAAAAAATGGCCACTGACAGTATAATACATGTTATAGGGTGCTATCAAAATCATCAATAAGAATATTTCTCGCAGACATGTTGTAAACTCTTATAACTTCAGACATAGTCTGTTTGCTTCAAAGATCTATTTATTTATCATTGCAGATATCAATATTATCTGAAATTGATTAATAGGTTTCCTATGTGCTGATTTGGCCTATAGTGAATAATTGATGGTTGCACTGTAGCCGCTAAGAAGTTTTACTGATTGGATTAATTCCCCTCCCACTATAAATCAGTGCAATAGGTCATCTATCCATATTCCTGAAGACATTTTTGCATATTCCAAAATGCACGGCATCAAATGAACCTGATGCACCTCGACTTTCAGTGTAGCATTTGTGAAATGTTCCCTCTACCCCAACGGTTCTGTTTCCTTGCAGCTCCATCACCTCCTCTCTTTAGCCCTCTACCTTGGTTTCCAGAGGGTTTTTTTGTGGGTGTCACAATATCATAAATATTTGAATCCATCATATTTTGTTGACTGCATTGTTGCCATCACTGCCTCTGGCTGTCATCCTAATTACTGTCTGCAAATTGTTGACTTTTGTTGACCATGTAGCTGCTTTGCAACTCTAGGAGGACCCATGGGAATATGCAGGTTTCAAGCAGAATCACTCTACCTTTTCTTTTTAAACCTTACAGTTATCACAGAAAGCCATCCTCCTAATCGTATTAAGATGTTTCCAGGTAAACACTGAGACAACTGTTGGCCTTTCCTCTGGAACTCCAAAACGTGCATCGTTTAATTAACTAACCTAACACTTTCACATTAGCCTTGGAGAAGTAACCTCTTCCCCTCTTTAGTGTTTCCTATTTCACTCCATCATCTGTTCTGCACTTTAAATCACTTGGGCTATTTACAAAGGAAATTATGACCCCATCCACTCTTACCTGATTATCTGGGCATTCTCCCTCTTCTGCTTGTTTGACTACCTCATTATTTCATATGGCCTATGGGAAAAATTTCCAACAGTGCAACCTCCTGTGCCAACTTTCAGCAGAAACAAGGTTACCCCCAGCAACCTTAACACTACCAGGTAGTCACCCAGCAATCATAGTCATAGTCCTAAAATCATAGAGCAGAAAACAGACCTGCCCAAGTCCACCCTGTCCTCTACTATCTGTGCTAACCCGATATACCCATTCTGTTCATCTCTGCACCTGGTTCACCCTAGGCGGTTCCCTGGGCCATCACCCTTTCACATCTACTTCAGCCATGTCACTTGCAGGTCCACCCTTTCATCACCTTTTTACGTCTACATGAGCCCCACCCAGCCTCATCGCTCTTTCAGGTCTGCATTGAGTTACCTACGCCTTGTAGGTTACCACCGTACCGTTAGCTGCAGCTTGCTCTCACCCTTTCCCATCCTCATGAGTTCCATACCATCATGTCTCTTTAGTTCTACCTGAGTCCCATACTGCCACATCTATTCCAGGTCCGCGTGAGCTCCTCAGGTCTGTACCTGTATCAAACCACGGTCTTCCATTCGCAGCCAATCTTGACATCAGATTGGATCATGCTGAGAGTTCCAGACCGGACCTCTTGCTTCACCACACAACTACAAATTGACACAGCTGACATTTCTTGCACAGCCCCAATTCATTTGAATGGCATCACTGACTATTAAAAAGAAAAGACTTATTTGCTTTAATATTGCTGCTTCAATTAATTAACAATTGTTGAGTCTTTATATGTTTTAATTATTGAATTTTTAATATTTAACTTATTTTTCCATCTTTTAATGCCTCCTACAATCCAAGACTTCTGCGAACATAGAAAATGCCCTTGGTCAGCACAGGGTAATTTGTGGATGGAGTCTTACTTTCTGCCATCTGTGGTGTAGTCACAACTGAAAGCCCGCTGTGCTTCATGGAAAGACTGCAGTTACTAACGTTGGCAGTGCTTTAGGTTATCTGCAGGATGTATACCAGGCTCAGCATGATTCAGTTCACTAGAAGCATTTCAGCCTAGAGTGAGAATGTGAGAATTGCATTAACAACACCTTGGAGATCTTGATAGCTTGCCACCTAATGACCCATTGAGTCTATTGTTAGAATCTAATAGATTTTTATATAGATTCCGGATTGGACATCTCCCTAATAAAGTTCACAACAATCATCAAAATAACACTTTGCTAACAGAAGAACATTGTATTCACTTTTCTTGATGTTTATTTTCTATTTCTTGGTGGATAGATTTTACCAGGAATTGGATTAATGAAATAGCCCTGCATTTGTAAGTGAGGAACCTTATGTCAAGAATTATAAAGGCTTTTCATTTATTTCTAGATGAATTATTTCAGAAGATCGCCACATAAACTGCTTCATCAAAATTAATTATCATGGCTAATCCTTTATCAAAGGTTTATACTTAATAATAAAAGGAATTAACTATATCACAGTGACACTGTTCAGAGGATGAAAAATAACCTGGAAAGATTTGACATGGCAGGAGGACTGAAAGGCAATTAGTTTTCATTTTATTTCAGTTTTGTTTCCACCCAAAGGTTGTCCCTCAAAGAGAGACTGTGTCGCGTTATCAATCAATTGATTGTACGAATATAGTATTTTTTTTAAATCGCCAGGAATTGATAATTAAAAAGATAAGAAAAAATTTATATATACTTGTCTGAATGAATAGGCTTTGAATCAGAATGAGGATTAGTGGAGATTTAAAAGGGAAAAGGCTTGCAGTGGTTACTGAATTGTATAGACTCTCTCAGTAAGTTGTACCTGCAGAACTTGCCTGCAGTTGTCAGTCAGAGCAACTGACATTTATTCTTCTATATAGAAGTAAGTCCAGGTCTTCCCTGCAATCATATTCGGACATAAATGTCATGAACCTATTGGAAAATTTGGAATGCAAAACATGACTGCTTGTTTCACAATGCCTCAGCATTTGCACTGGGAGATAGCTTCTTGGATTCTAAACTGAATCAGAATGGGGGCAGGATTCGTGATGGTATCAACTTAAATAGTGAATCTAAAACTATGAAAATGAAGTAAAGGAGATAAACTCATTCCTTTTCTAATTGAGATTTAGTTTAATCTTTTAATTACTTTTGCATTTTAGAAGCTTTTAGTTTTTCCAAAAATGTAATTCTATAACAGATAACAGTACAGAAGTATTTGGTTAACTGTGCTAGTTCTAGTCCTTTGAAGAAGCTATCCAATTCGTTCCACTTTCTAGATCTTTCCCACTGTCCTGCGATTTTCTCCTCTTCAAGAATGTTCATCCTGCCGGAGTGCAAATTTAAATCAATTTCAACAAATTTAGTAGTATGTCCAGGTGCATTTTATATCCCTATTAAAGTGCACATACAAATTTAAAAGAAAGCTTTAAGTTGTTGACGCTGGCTTTGCTGATGAAACCAGCTCCTGATCTACACCTGTTACCGCAGGAACAAGGAATGAAAGGGAGCTGCTTATCTAAATTTTTGATATGCAGGGAATTAACATTGCAATGGG
The DNA here is from genome assembly GCF_030144855.1 of Hypanus sabinus. NCBI lineage: Eukaryota > Metazoa > Chordata > Chondrichthyes > Myliobatiformes > Dasyatidae > Hypanus > Hypanus sabinus. The sequence continues at coordinate 157,265,601 of NC_082711.1, read as the reverse complement.
AGCAATATAACGATGTCCTTTTTCAAATGAATGACAGGTTTTCAAATACAATGGATGCTGTTCAAGAATTTTGAGAGGTGTTTTTTGGTTCGGCAATCTTAGGCAAACTTGAAACATGATGCTATTGTAGAGAACGGAACAAACCCAAACGTAGGACATTGGCACGGAGATTGAGTTGGGATGCAGACGAGGGTGTGGGAGTGGCTGGAGCTGAAAGGCAAACCGGAGGGTGAACAGGAAAGCAGGAGGCAGGCAGAACTTATCTTGACATGGAGCATAGAAAGGCAAGCGACAGACAATACTTTTCTTGACATGGAGAGATGGAGTTACACAGGTAATCCTCGGTACTGAAGTAAAACTTAGAATACACAATCCTAAGTGGCTGGGAATGTTAATTATCAAACTGGATAAAACAACAATCTGGCAACAAGTGGATGCAAAGCCAGGGTTTTTTATGCTGCCGGTCTTGATGAGAACCAGGTGTGCCACCATCAAAGGGAATTAGGAGAAAATGAGAAATTAACGATCTGGACCATGACAGATGCTGTTCAAGTATCTACTGATGAAAAGTAATGACTCCCTTTTTGACTATACTCTTGTGCTATTCCCCATGGTCACACTTTAACATGTTGTGATGCCCCCGATGGTTTGGGGGCATCAGCCATGAGGCTGAATTGGCCACAAGTAGTGACTAGATCTCAGGTAATAGAACTATGACCTTATTTCCCAGGAATGTCCTGATAACCTTTTAACAGCATATGTTGTCAGAGGCTTTTTCCATTACCTCTGTGACCAGAGATAATTTGAAGTAGTTGATATAAATCAGTGGCCACTTTATTAGGTACACCAGTTGACTTGCTCACTAATGAAATATCTAATCAGCCAATTATGTGGTGGCAGCTCAGTACATGAAAGCATGCAGACATGGTCAAGAGGATCAGTTGTTGTTCAGACCAAACATCAGAATGGGAACAAAATGAGATATAAGTGACTTTGACTGCGGAATGGTTGTTGGTTGCTGGACGGAGTGGTTTGAGGATCTCAGAAACTGCTTATCACCTGGGATTTTCACATGCAGCAGTCTTTAGAGTTTACAGAGAATAGAGTGAAATATAAACACCATTAAGTGGGTGACATTTCTGGGGTGAAGTGCCTGGGTAATTAGAGAGATCAGAGGAGAATTGCAAGACTGGTTCAAGCTGACAGGGAGGTGAGAGTAACTCAAAATAATCACACATTACAACAATGATGTGCAGAAGAGCATCTTTGAATCCATAACACATGAAAGTGGATGGAATATAGAGGCAGAAGACCACACCAGATTCTACTCTTGTACCTAATAACATGACCACAAGATAATGAAAACAACTTTTTAAATAATCCTAAAAGATTATAAGACATTATAAACATAAATTTGTTGTAAACTTTAATATTAATTAAAAACAAGTGAAATCACTTAGCATCACTTGCCTTTTTAATGAATGTTAGTATCCCCGTTTAAATGGGGATACCCCCGCTAGATGTGGCTGGTGTGGAACTGAAGGATCAGGTACAAATCTCATCTAGTCCTTCATCTTAGAATGATCAGAAACCAGCCTTGGATTCAGTCTTGTTTCAGTATTTTCACGCTGCATTGCAGATACAGATCCACGGCTAACTACAGAAATGCTGGCTACCCATCAACACAAGCTAGACCTCCTTCTGTTGTCAAAACCAACCATGCCAAGTAACCCCAACTGTTCTCAGTTTATATATTTATGACAAGCCTACAAAATGCTTTAGCGGTGCTAAGTAATGTTGATGCAGCATAGTGGGTCACCTAACTCTGCTCATGGAAGTCTGATAAATCAGTTAGGAGGTTCACAACACCGTGTTGTTAGGCTCCTCTGCTTTAGTTTCTGTGTGCTGCATTCCAAGGAAAATAATTCTAAAAGGTCAGGAGTCAAATTCTGCAGAGGGCCTCACAGATGCCCTCAATGTCGCTCTACTCCAAATGCAGTTTGGATAACTTCATAAATGGAGGAATATCTAGACTATGGTTTAAAAGCTGAATGATTCTCAATCTGACCCACAGCTCCCACTTACCACCCTACCTCATCAACTATGCTAATCCCATACCTGCACGTCCCTGCCACCATTTCCAGGTGCAATGCACAACACTTTTGGGATTGTTCATAAGATTTTATAGACCATGGTGAATGAAACGAATAATGCTCAATATGACTTTTACCATGAGGCATTGATCGTGTGGACAGTCAGAGACTTTTTCCCAGAGCTGAAATGGTTGCCACAAGAGGACACAGGCTGGGGAGTAGGTACAGAGGAGATGTCAGGGTAAGTTTTTTATTCAGAGAGTGGTGAGTGCATGGAATGGGCTGCCAGCAATGGTGGTGGAGGTGGATACGATAGGGTCTTTTAAGAGACTTTTGGATAGGTACATGGAACTTAAAAAAATAGAGGGCTATGGGTAAGCCTAGTAATTTCTAAGGCAGGGACATGTTCGGAACAATTTTGTGGGCCGAAGGGCCTATATTGTGCAGTAGGTTTTCTATGCTAATGCCGTAGCTGAACATCCCTTCGCAAATCCTACAGAAACAAAATGGAGCATCAGTCTGGTAGCCTTTGACAGCTCACTAGCATCCAAGGTATTTTCACTGCTTTTAAATGCCTCCTCTCAGAATGAACTGGAACTGGCTCTGGTGCCGTATAAAGTCCAGTTAGAAGGTGGGAGCTCAGAAGTGGCAACACCAGATCTCCAGCTGTTCCGGGTGTCCGTGTGGTGCAGGTGCAGAAGCTGTGCTGTACATGGAAGCTGGGTGGTCGGTGTTCCCTGCAGAACTACTACCCACATCAAAAGTCATCAAAACCCAACATTCTCCATGCCCTTTTCAAAACAGTCCCATGCAGTTGTGATGACACTTGGCTCTGCAGGTGTGATTTATAGCTCTTCAAACTCTAAACAGATTATGGCAGAGAAAAGCATTAAAACATCTAAAAGAGAACTATTTCGTACAAAAAAAGCTGTTGCTGGGAGTCAAGGGACTGAATTAGGGAGAGAGTCTGAGCTGGTTGTGACTTTATTCCACTGGAGAAATGTATAAAATTATGAGGAGCACAATGAGATGAATGCGCAGCATTGTGGAATCAAGAACCGGAGTGTATAAATTTGAGGCAATACCCCTATCAAGTCTCTCCTTAAGGAATTAAGTCTTAACCTAGACAGTCTATTGGGCCTCCACTGTAGCATAGCTATCACAGCTCAAGGCATCGGAGTTTAGAGTTCAATTCCGCTGTCCTCTGTAGCTAGTTTTTACATCCTTCACATGTGCGCATCTGTTGTACCTGGGGCTGAACAGAACTTGGGATGAACAGCTGATCCGAAGGACCGTTCCTAGGAATCTCCCCTTATGCTTGGGCCTTGCGAACAAAAGCCTTGGTTCCCCAACAAATTGGTGCTACCACCCTGGCTTGGAGCAAAATGGTGGTAGGCTGCTCCTCTCATTCCTGTTCATCAAACTGACAGGACAAGGCATCTGGCTTCTGGTTCTTTGACCCTGGTCGATAGGTCAAGATGAAATCAAAGCAGTTAAAGAATAAAGACCACCTGGTCTTCATGGAATTCAGCCTCTTAGCCTCCTGAACGTAAGTCAGGTTCTTGTGGTTAGACCAAACAATAAAAGGATTCTTAGCCCCCTCTAGCCAGTGATGCCATTCCTCCAAAACTACCGTTACCGCAAGAAGCTCCCGATTCCTGGTATCATTGTTCCACTCTGCCAGGGATAGCCAACTGGAGAAGGAATGCACATTTACCGCCTAAAGGTGATCATTGAGACAAGACAGTACCCAGTGCGATGTCTGAGGTGTCCACCTCTACGATGAAGGGATGGTCCGAGTTTGGAGAAACCAAGATGGGATCTGTTGTGAACCACTGTCTAAGCTCTGCCAAAGCAGCCTCCGCTTCAGTAGTCCAGACAGAAGGGCCCGTGGATTTCTAAGTTGCTGCTGTCAGCAGAGCTGCCATTGACCTGAAGTTCTTGATGAGCTTCCGGTAGAATTTGGCAAACACCAGGAATTGTTTGGGCTTGTTTGAAACTGGGTGGTGGTGGGCCTTGGTAGGGTCCATCTTGTGATTGCCATTGAAACCCAAAAATGAAACAGTCTTCATGTGATACTTGGACTTCTCCAAGTCCGTGGTCCAGAAGCTTCTTTAAAATGTCCCTGATATGAGCGACATGTTCCTCCATGGACCTTGAGAAGATTAGAATTTCATTCGTGTAGATGAAGGCATACTTATGGAGTCTCCCCAAGCACATTGTTTATAAAGGCCAGAAAAATGGCTGGAGTGTTCCTAAGGCCGATGGGCATAACTAAGTATATGTAGTTTCCTGTCAGTGTAATGAATGAAGTCTTCCAGTTATTGCCTTCCTTTATACAGACCAGATTGGGTCTGGTAGGACTAGTTTTGTGAATGCTCTCGCTTCTTGGAGCATCTTGAGGGCCGTATTCATGAGTGGAAGGGGGTAACAATTCTTGGCCATTATGTGGTTTAATCCCCTATAATCAATGCACGACTTCAGGCTCCCATCTTTCTTTTTTACGTAGAAGAACCCTGCACCAGTGGGTGTGCAGGAGGGCCAAATGAAATCCATGGCAAGAGTCTCCTTTATATACTCTTCCATTGCACTTCTCTCTGGGCCCGAGAGCATGTATAATTGACCCTGCAGGTTACAAGTCCCGGGCAGCAGATCAAGAGCACAGTCAGTGCGATGGAAGAGTCAAGGCCTTTCCTTTGCTAAAAACCTCCTCCAAGTCCTTATAGACAGAAGGGATTTTGACCAGGTTGGGTGTTACTATCTCCTCTAGTCCTTCCTTTGAGAATGACTCCCGAGGCTCTGTAGGTAGCAGGGGTTACTCGACAGGCCTCAGAGTACAAAGTTCATTCGCAGAAGCGGTGGCCAAATCAGAGTCCAAATCCCCGTCTGTATCCTCAGACAATGGCCGTGTCGCGTTACAGATGGTTCTTGCCCCACCCCGAGGATTAAGCTTCAAGGATCAGCGTAAAGGAGCCATTCCTTTCCTTGAAACCTGACAGCTGAATTCCTTAAGCTTAGCTGCAAATCTTCCAGACTGCTCAGACACATCTTTGGCCCTCTCCTGAACTAGAGATTCCCTCTCTCTAGTTCCCATGTGGTCCCAACTAGACAGTGTCAGGACTCACACAGTCCTGTTGGCCAGAGCTGGCTCATCTGTTCTTCAGGGCAGGACTAGGTCTCTAGAACATCTCAGGTTCCTTTGCACTGAGGGCTGCCCCCTTATTGGTCATCGGTCAAAGCGGTGTCTGAGTGTCAGAACACCATGCCACAAACAAACCCTCTTACACTGATTGGACCAAGCAATGATTCTCCCCTCCCTCCAGTCCAAGGATGGGACAACCAAGGGTACCTAAGGATCAGGGGTATGAGTGGAGAGTCAATAATGTAGAAACTAATATCTTCCACATGATTCCCTATCCTCCTCTGCAAAACCACAGCCTGTTGCTGGATCTACCCAGAGTCTAGCAGGCGGCCGTCCAAGGCAGTTGTGGGCGTGGACTGGCTCAACTCTTGCAGTAGTATGTTGTACTGATGGGCAGTTCCTAAATCTAGAAAATCACCCTCTGCCCCTGAGTCCACAAAAGCCTTCACCTGCCTCAAGTTCCTAACCCAGGTAAACTCTGTCTTCAATACAAAACCAGAATCCATGGGATTGGGTGTAGAGGCTGCTACCATCACGGCGCTCCCAACACTGGATGATCTTAGCAGTTTTCCCACCAGCTGCAGCCTGGGATATTCGGCCCACAGGTGACCTGCTTTCCCACAGTAAAAGCAGCTACCTTGCCTCCTGATGCACCATCAATAACTCTTGGAGACGTGAGGCGAAATATAGGCTTTTATTGGCTGGAAGAAAGAACAAGCAGCAATTGACCATCACACTGCATCCTGGAGACCGAGGCCGGGGCAGAGTCCCCAACCGCCTTTATACAGGGGTCTGTGGGAGGAGCCACAGGAGCAGTCAGCGGTGGGGGGGGGGCATGTCCAGACAGGTATATGTAGTTCACCACACCTCCGACGCCGGGACCTCTTATCGGTGAGGAGTCTAGTGCAGCCAACCTGCACAGGCTCGTCAGGATTTTGAGCAGGAGACGGGCTGGTCATGGTCGGAGGTTGGGGAGCGGAGCTGTGATGCATTGGGACTGGGCTCAGAGCTGGTCTCTCGACCTTCTGAAGTAGTCCCTTTTTTGCTCAGCTGGGCGAGTATCGAGACAATTGGACTGGTCGACCAGAACCTCTGAGCACTCTGCTGGCTTTCCCAAGGCAAAGGTGCCCTTCAGTTCATCTCGGAGTCCATGGCAGTATAAAGTGTCCAAGGCTTCCCTGTTCCAACCACTCTCTTGGGCCAAGGTCTGAATTTCGATCACTTAGTTGCCGCTGACCATCCACCTTGTCGATCTTCATCAGGTGGTCAAAGACTTGTCTGACTCTGGCGGAGTAATGGAACACCTTTCCTATGGTGGCCATGAATTCCTCTGAATCCAAGCAAACCTCTGACCTGCATTCCCAAAGCAGAGAGGCTCAGGCCAGGGTTGTTCCAGTCGAAAGAGAGATATTGAAGTCCACCTTTCCACACTCGGATGACTGGAGTTCAAGCAGTAATGAGCATTGGATGAGGAAGCCATGCCAAGAACCCAGGTCAGCGTGCAATCTCTCCAGGGTTGGAAGATGAACCGGCTCCGCAGAGCGACTGACTGGCTCTCCCCAGCAAATCTGACTTCTCGCTTGTGAAAGTTGACAATGGCCACCTGGAGGTCATGAGTCTCCAGGCTCTGTCTGGAAATTCTCTCACTGTGCTCGGCACAGCGGACAAAAGACTCCGATATTCTGCTGGGTCCATGCTGACTCAATCGTACTGTGACAAGTATCCCTGACAAGGATGGTTTGGACCCAAATGCAGAAGTAGCTGAAGCAAGGATCAAGACATGATATCAGACTGGATCGAGAACTGAGCACAGGGCAAACTCTAGACAATATCACTCGTAAGGTTTATGACTGAACCCTGAGGCTCCATTCAGGTGCTCTTTAAGTTTCAGTTCTTGCCATCTAAAACATGATTGCCAATTAGCGGGACTGTTCTGAACCCTTCAAGGGGTCACGCCAGCTATCCATACTCCGGAGAGTTTGAACGTCTAAATCCCGGAAGCTGGCGTGGATAGAGGCATCTGATAATAGATGGGAGTTATATGCAGGCCTCCGGAAAGTAGCCAGGATGTGGACTATAAATTACAGTACAGTACAACAAGAAGAAAAACAAATACAAATGTTGAATGTACTCAGCAGGTCAAGCAGCACCTGTGGAGGGAAATGCTGCCTGGTCCGTGAACATTCCCACGGTTTTTAATACAAAGAGCTGAGAACATAAGAGATCAATCCAACAATCATCCCATGTGCATGGATGTGAATTAGCACATTGAAGTGTTTATTGTGTTTACTATAAAGTTTGTCCACAGATCCTTGATAAATGGCTCTTGAGTGTTTTAATGAATTACTATTTATGCAATATGTAGTCAGTAGTGCATGCATTGTTATGGAAAGCTCTATATGAATAGTTCAGTCAGATTAGCTATTTATTACAACACAACTTAAGAGAATGGTCTATCCATTCATACATTTAAGTGGGTTATACACTTCCATTCATATGAATGTCATATTGCATAGGTTATGTTTTATAACTTCAAAATATTAAATTAATTCAAAAGGAAGTACAGAGTCTGAAGTGCGGGTGCGGCTTGAGATTACTCTAAGCGAAGCACCCACATATCACATGATAGTGTGATGACATATGCGATTAACGTAGTTGTACATATAATCTGTAATGAATTATTTAAACAAACAAGAATACTGAATCAAGTAATATATATACAAGACTACTCAAGTATTATTGAAATATTAAATCCACGGGGGTATGGGTTTAGGGGTGGGGTGGGGTAGCTTAAAGGTGAGCATAATCACTTTCGTTGTGGGAATGCTATGATTGACGTTGGAAGCATGACGCAAAACAACACATTGCTCTTTATGTTTTAATGTTCCAATGTGCCTGTGTCAAATAAAGCTGATCTTCTTAATCTAACGTGGAGAGATGCATGTAGAAACTTAAATTATAGGGTAACCCGACTGAAAATTGGAGTTTAAAGACCTTGTTTGGTACATTGAGATAGGCTACCAATGGCACTATGATCCATGTTGTTAAAGTTATTACCTACAGAGTCTGAAATGCTGTACTTCCAATTACCTTTCAGAAAGATCAAACAATCGCATAGAGGATAGATTTTATATTCAAGAGTATCAGGGGATAGGAGCAAGTGGAGAAAATTGTCGGTGTGGTGAAAGACCAGCCAATGATCTTGCAGGTGAACATGAAGGGTTAATTGGGCTACTCCTGCCCTGATCTCTTACATTCTCACCTCTTTGTATTAAAAACAGGAAACAGTGAGAACGTTCAGCAGACCAGGCAGCATTTTCCTCCACGGATGCTGATTGACCTGCTGTGTACATTCAGCATTTCTATTTGTTTCCCTGCTCTACCTTGATTTTCTATTGACACACTCATACTTTCAGCATCTTTTCCTCCCCCTAATAATCACTAAATATCTCAGAAAATAACAGCAATGCAGCACCATGATCAGGCATAATTATCCATTTTCAAAGTGCCTTTTGAGGATATGAGTATAAATTTGATAGTATCCACATACCCAATTGGTGATGCCTGTTTTCTTAGTCACTCCAATTTGTATCAATGATGGCATGCAGAAGGGCTAAAATATATTAATCCCTTTGGTACAGGTGTACACATGCAACACTTCTCTTCATCCTTTTTTTAGCACATCACACGAACTATCAGTTACTGTTTCAGTAAGACTTCTTGTTGAAAATTTGTTAAGCTAAAGGAATGGAATTATACATTGCTGAGTGGTTTCTGAACCTCATCGTGCTCAGGAGACTTCCAATTATTTTTGCTGCGCACTTCATTCCAAAGCATTTCTAACTCATTGGCATGTCGCCCTGGTATCACAGTCTAATTTGTCTATTTCAGGATTTAGCTGAATACCAAGATATATTCAGCTAAATTGCAAATATTTTCAGCTTTAAAATGCATTGCAGAAAGAACTGTACACTGTAAATGACAATTTAACATCCTTTTCACTGTGATGTATAAACTCACAGAGCATTGACTTTATTTGTCATACAATCTCGTGATTTCATTCTAAATTAAATACTTTAACCCAGTTTATGTGCACTAAACCATTCCATGAACTATTCTACAAAGTTCAATGAAAGTATGCAAAGAAAAACAGCATTTTCTTTTCTTTTTGTTGTCCTCCGGACCTGTTTGTACATACTTTTTTCACCTCAGTGATCTCATACATACAGATTCAAGTTCTTTCAATTTGTAGAGCAGAAATTATAAAGAATCTTGCGTTCAGAAACTTGAGATTATGAAAATGTTTGAAAACAAATTCTTTTTTGCAATCATATTCAGATGATTTTCCCAAACAAATTATTATATTCTCCCTTTCTTTATCCATCTACTGTATCTATCATCTGCCAGTTCTGGTTCCACCCATACCCCTCACCTCGTTATACTGACAATCTCTCCTCCCTCCGTCGAGATGAAGGGTTGACCTGAAATGACAGCTTCCCATTTCCCTCCACAAATGCTGCCTGGCCCACTGAGTTCCTCACGAAGTTTGCTTTTGCTTGTCCAGAATTTACTGCTAGTGAAGAGCTGTTCCATTTGCCATTGATGTACAAGCCTTATGTCACAGGGAGGACCAGAACACATAGCCCAGATCAAATAGCTAAAAAAATACTGGATGAGCAGGTAAATCATATCAGTGGACTCATCAAACTGTCAAAGCTCTCAAATATTAATTGTTTCATTTCTAAGTATCTTTGCCATTTGGGGCCATTGACGGGACATAGGACAGTACAACATAGGAACAGGCCCTTGGGCTCAAGTTATCTACATCAAATATGATGCCAAATTAAACCAGTCCTCATCTTTCTGTACTTGATTCATATCCCTTGATTCCTGCATATTCATGTGTCAATCTAACAGATTCTTCAACACTACTATCAGATTCTCTTCCACCATTACTCCCAGCAACCCATCCCAGGAACCTACCATTTTTGGTGTTAAAAAATGCCCAATGCATCTTGTTAAAACTCTTTTCCTTGTGCTAAACTTCTTTTCCTCATGCCTTCTCCACATGTCATCTAGTATTTGATATTTCCACCTTGGGAATAAGATATTTCTGCCTTCCCTATCTACATCTCTTAGCTTCTATCAAGTCTTTCCATGACCTCCAACAATCTAGAAAAACAAATCCAAGTTTGCCCAATCTCTTCTTTTTACTCAGACCCGTTAATTCAGGCAACATCTTGGTAAACCGCTTCTGCATCTTATCCAAGCTACTCAAAGCCATTAAGATCCAAACAATTATTTTCTTTAAAACAATTATAAGATTTAATCAAATAAAGAAAAAAAAACAATGCAAGAACACTCCATATTAGGAATTACCTAACTAAATTAATTGAAAAGTAATAATAATCGATAAAAGATCCAAATAGTTCTTGGTATCACAATTGATTCGAAACTGGGACTCAAAATGTCAGTCTAAGAAATCTCGATTTTCTGTGTTCAAGTATTAATCACAGCTGTTCAAATCACTAGCAGAAAGGTGTCTGTAGATAATAGAGGAAACTGGTATATTATTGCAAACTGGCTGACTAAAGTTGGGCTGCTGAGAGAGCCTCCAGATGGCTATGGATCAAGAGGTGTAACCCGTGGACCAGTGCTGCTGGGACACAAGGCAGGGCCTGATCAGCAGCTTGGGCAACAGTGTCTGATGTTGAATGACCCAAAACACCTGCTGACTCCAGGTCACATCACTGATGATGTGTCCCACCGCATTCCAGCATGAATCTCAGCATCAGGTACAGCAATTGAAAACAACTGTATTTATCTTATCAATTTTCCCCATTCGTTCGACCAGAAACACATTGAAAGAAAAAGTCTGGAATACATAACCATCTGTAATAAATTTATACAATAATGCAAGTCTCTGCCAGGTTTGGATAAAGTTATACCTTGCACAATAGAAAAGCCACCTTCAAAATCACTGATCAAACTTTGTCAACCATGCACGCATAAGAAAGACAACAGGAAACAGCCCAACATATTTTAATCCAGGAGCTTTCTTGATTTAAATTGTACATGTTATATTTTGCCATTGGCAGATGGCACATTTGAAGAAGCCTGTGCACGGAATCAGGAGCAAATCCCTCCCAACTGATGCTACAATTACCATTAATTGCTTCTGGTCATGTGTAATGTCCCTCATCTGTCTCTATGGTAAGATTTTCAAAAGGTAAATAAAAAGACCTTTTTTTTCTGCTTTAAGTAATTCACTTGATAAAATTTCAACAAAAGTTTAATAATAATACAGCTATTATGATTTTCTTGAAAATTAAGCATGATGATATAATTGAATACAAATACTATTAGTGTATTTTTGGTTAAAAGAGTCATTTATACCTTCTAACAAAATAGAAGTAAGGAACTATCTTAATTTCACCAGGAGACATTTAAATTATTTTCATGGACTTAGATTGTACATTGCAAACTTATTCCAGACTACTGAAGCTTCTGTGGATCTGTATAAGGTGTGAAATATCAGTACTGTAGTGTGAAGCCTACTTGTAAGGTTTAATGAGTTCGCTATGATACCATTCGTATTATCATGAGAATCAGCAGTAATGTGATTTCATGCCATTGGGTTACACTTAGCAGAAACAGATAACTTGGAAAATTTTGTTCATTACACATTTATTATTCAAAGGAATATTTGCATCTTCAAGCACCTGCCTTGCAGAGGTCCATCGAGAAAGTCATAGTCTTATGTGCATCTGTAAATTTAAAATTGGAAGCTGGAGGAAAATTTATTCATAACCATAATATTTTCCCTAATATATGCAATATCTACTGAGAAATACTATCTGAAATTAAGCCATATGAACAGTCAATATTTTAGGAAGAAATTCCTCTGTTACTGAATTGGTGTGTGACTCTATTTTTAATTACTTGACCTTCAGATTACTTTAAATGTGAAAAAGACCATAAGTAATGCTTAATCTTTGTCATCGAGTCCATAATGTTGGCTCACATGTGAAATTGAAATGCCACACTGATTCAATGGCCCACTTTCCGACATTTAAGGTTAAATGATAAAGTCAGGTCAGGACCAGAGAGAGTACAATCTGTAACTAACCGAAATGAAAAAAATATATATTCTATTCATCTTCATGATTGCAAAAACTATCCAAGGAACACTAAGAGAACAAAATGTGCACAAACTTCAACTCATTGATTTGGAGATTTGGGTCAGTGATGAAGGGACACCACTCATAACCAACCTTGAAGAAAAGAGCCAGTGAAGCTTAAGTACCATGTAGTTCAGTTCCCCCTTTGCTGATGAGAATGTTGTCAGGTGCTTTCTGCATGGAATCTGCAGCATCAACACAGCCTGAGTACATCTGAAAGCCTCTCCGTTTTCACAGTGTAGAATTAGACACGTTCACAGAACAGAAGGAGGACAATATGTCCATTGTCACCAATTCATCCTTTTAAAAAAAAACCTTGAGACTAATCTCACTTCCCACTTCATTGTCTATGATCCTGTAGACACAGCAAGTTCTTTTTGCATGCATTGAGGCTTACTGCCTCCAGCACTCTATCGGGCAATATGTTCAAGAGCTCCGTAGTCTTCAGTTCTTTCTAACCCTTCCACCAATTACATTTGTTCTGTGCTATCTGTTTATGAAGTCTTGCTACTAAGGGATATTACTCCTATATTTCCATCCTTTCAGGGATTTTAATAATTGCCTTTGTAAAATGGAATTTCCACTCTGTCTCTTTTGTTCCGAAAGAACTGAATCCAGCCTAACCAAACTTACTTCTTTGACTAAAATTCTTATGCCCTGGCAATGTTCTCAACAATCTCCCCTTCATCCTCACCAAGGTAATTACACCCTTCCTGTAACCTGGCATCTGAAATATTATGCCATAACTAAGTATGGCCTAACTAGTGATGAATGTAGTTCTAACTTAATATTGTGTTCTTACACTTGTTGCCTCAGCTAGTTAGGGAAAGTGTCCACATTGCAACAGAGCTGGGAATTCGGTAAGTTGTTCTGCTTTTGAATTTTTAAAATGGAGAATGAGATAGAGAGATAGATAGATAGATAGAGGGAGTGAGAGAGAGAGAGAGAGAGAGAGAGAGAGAGAGAGAGAGAATTGGAAAGCATCATATGAGGAAAATGAGGAAATTGTCCACTTAAAGTCATCCATAGGATGGAGCTGACTGGTGGATCACCAGAGAGTGATTTGGCTTTTCAATTCTAATTGCTGCTTTCATGATAATAAATTGAAAATAATATAGTGGTTAGGCAGAGCACCTCAGAGAGGTACATCCTGCACCATTTGGGAATGCCGGGGTGCTTCCTTGGCCCGGACAGCCACAGGAGCAGAAACAATTCAGAAGATCACATTTCAAAGAAAATTTATTGTCAAAGTACATATATGTCACTGTTTACTTGAAATTCATTTTGCTGCAGGTATTCACAGTAGGACAAAGAAATACAATAGAATCAATGAAAAACTACACACACAAAGACTGAAAAACAGCCATTGTGCATGAGAAGACAACCTGTGCAAATACAAACAATAAGTAGGTAGATAGAGAAAGAATATTGAGAACATGAGTTGTAGGGTCCTTGAAATTGAGTCCATATCAGTTCAGAGTTGAGGTGAGTGAGGTTTTACACACCGGTTTAGGAGCGTGATGACTGAAGAATAGTCCTCAGGAAGCAGAGAGGCTTCTGCGGCTTGTGCAGCTGTTGATTTTCTGGCCCTGTGGAGCTTGTTACCACAGAAATATCTCTGAATTGGATCGAATTGTGCAGCCAAACATAGAGAGCTTGTATCCTATCTCAAAAAGGAGGCGATGAGAGAAAATCACACAATCAAGGTGATCAGTCAATACATAGAGCAGCCGCTAATGCTTCCCAGTAGCAGTTTGTACTCACTGCACTGGTCGGGTGTGCTCCTGAGCCCTGTACTTTAATACTAAGCATCCAGTAATTTGCCCCACCCCGATAAAAACCAGCTCTCACTGCATGCTGCCACAATGGAAAACTCCATACCGAATTCTGTAATGGTAAAGTCACCTTAACTGTTTCATTGCTGTGTTCAGCACTGTGTACATTATTGAGTACTCCAGGGCTCCTACAACGGTGGCACAGCCAGTCAAGTGTCTCTGTATATAAAATGCTATAATGATCAGCTTTCAGTGCAATTCCATTATCACTGAAATCCTGAGAATGCATCCCGAACACTAAGCATGCTACCGGTGTACCTCACACTGAGCAATCTTGCAGTTAATATAAAAACAGATGATAAAATCTATTATAAAATATGTAATTGGGAAAAACACAGCAAAAAAAAATACTAATTCAAACCCCTTAGAGTCTAAGACAGAAGAAATATTTGGAAATACGGAAACAGCAGAGACATGATAATGAAAATATACTCTATTCATGTACATAGACGGAGGCAGAAAAACATCGTGAAGTGATGGGAAGACCATAGCTTGTGGGTGAATGAAGAGCAGAGAGAAATTAACAAGAGGTAAAAGGTAAATACTCAAGAAATAAGGGCCAATAAAAGTCTTCAGCATCTGAAAACTTGTTTCCCAAATTTTTGACAGAACTTGTCACGCTTGCACAGGCAGCAACCTTCCAGTCTCCAGTCAGGTAAAAGGAGTCATTTCCAACTCAGCTACTGCAGCTTACTTAAACCCAGCTCTCATCCACAGTCCTTGCTTACCCATTCAAACAGCCAGCCTCAACCAGTTTCTCCTAGCTTTAGTTATTTTGTTGACTGTGGTGTTTAGTATCTGTTCACTCTCATTTTGTGGCCCCTTGTGCCTGTTATTTTTGTAGTCTATTATTAAAGTTATCATTCATCACTAACTTACCTCCGCTGCTCTGTTTTTGAATCCACACTTCTTGACAGGAAGAGTAAACCAGCAATTGACCCAGCAGAGTTTGCTCTCCAGAGAAAGTTGTCTGCTGACATGAATGTACAGAAAATTATTGACCATCTGCTTTCCACTTTAAACCAACTCTCCGACTTTTACAGCAACCCTGTGCCACTTCCTCCCTCGATGCTCCAGATTTCCAGATTCTGTTGCCTGAATGTTCGGTTGGATCCCGAAACCAAAGCTACTACTTCTGGTTCCAGTGCATCTAACACCTCGAGTTCCAGCCACCTCCGTTTTCTCTGGGCCA
Organism: Hypanus sabinus; assembly: GCF_030144855.1. Taxonomy (NCBI): domain Eukaryota; kingdom Metazoa; phylum Chordata; class Chondrichthyes; order Myliobatiformes; family Dasyatidae; genus Hypanus; species Hypanus sabinus. Next base: position 157,250,158 of record NC_082711.1, on the reverse strand, counting down.
AGCCAAGGTCGCCTTCATCGCCCCTCTCTCAGCTAGGTGAACTCTGACCTGGGCCGCCGATAACTGGAGCAATAAAGTTACCATTTCCAATATATATCAGGTGCTCAATGCTGAGATGTGCTCGGTTTTCGACCATCCAGGAAGTGGAAGGGAGGCAGCGCATCGGATTTTTTACCTGCCTCAAGGCTCATGCTAGTTCAGGACCTGTGCTAAGGAGTGTGGCTGGAATGCAGAACCACCACAGGCCTATTATCATCACGTCCTCTTGGATCACTTGAAAGACCCAGCTGTCTACCTGGGACATGCCCAACGACCTTGAAAGCCTCATCACTCTGGCCTTCCATATTCTTTATGGAACGATCATCCAGATATCTCTAGTTTTCTCTAGTTCTCTCAAAATTCTAGTTCTTTTCCCAGAACCCGTTCAGGCTACACATCAGCAATGTCACCAGAACTCATGCAGTTAGGGAGAGCTCCCTTAACCCCCTCCAAGAGTGTGTGCGTCAGTGGCGAAGCAACTTGTGCGCTTACGGTGGAGCAGCCGATCACCGGCATATCAAACGCCAACTGCTTCCAGGAAACAGGACCACCAGGTAGAAGCAAGGGGCCTTCTATCTGGTAAGCTCCCCCAAGCCCCTTGTTCCATCACCTCTGCCTAACTCACTCTCGCTATCTTCCATTCCTTGATGACTCTATGTACACAGGAAGCTCTGGTGGATTCCGACGCAGCAGATAACTTTCTGGACTGCACTCCGGTTGTGTGGCTTGGACTCCCTACTGAACCTGAACCTCTTCCCTTCTTCATCCATAGACAAACATCCGTTGGGTCTGGGGTGGTCAGAGCATGTACATGACCTGTGAACATGAGCTTGAGAGAGCACTGCAAGGGCATGCAATTCCTCCTTATCGACTCACCCAACACTCCTTTCATTCTGGGTTACTCCTGGCTCCCCACGCATGACCCTCACTTTGCCCAGTCATCCAGTTCATTGTTGAGTTGGGGACCCCCCTGCCTGCATCCTCAGTTGACTGCACCCTGTAAATCCGTGGAGACGGAGAAAGCCCTCAACCTCACCAAACTCCCACAGGAATACTATAATGTAGCCGTTGCCTTCAGTAATAGGAAAGCTAGCACCCCCTCACAGACCACACAACCGCGCAATCAACTTCCTCCCAAGCACTACCCCTGCCTGAAGTCAGGACACTGTGTCGGACGAGGGTCGCAATTAATCTCCCACCTCTGGCTCCCTCCTCAGCACTGCAGTGAGTCTGTGCTCTGGCTATCATCCACAGAACAACAGTCAGTGAGAAAGAGCCAAACAGCAAATGGATAAGGTTCTGCAGTGCTTCATTACCTCCAACACTTCCACATGGAAGAAGTACCTGCTCTGGGCTGACCTGTCCCACAAACTACACACCTCCTCTGCAATGGGTATGTCTCCCTTTGAAGTGCCAGCCCCCTTTTCCCCCATGGAGGAGCTAACGATGGAGGTCCCGTCACCAGGGCACAGGCTTACCACTGCTAGAGTGCTTGAAAGAGGGCACAGAGTGTCACCCTGGCTGCCAACTGAGCCTACTGCCACCGTGCCAACTGCGGGCAGTGTCCAGCCAGACTAATCTAACCTGGGGGCCAAGTCTGGTTGTCCACCCGAGATCTGCCCCGCACCACGACTCCTGTAAGCTCTCACCCCAGTTCATTGGTCCCTTCAAAATTACTCGTCGCATTCATCCTGTCACTTACGGTCTCCAGCTGCCACCGTCCCTCAGGGTCAGCCCTACCTTCCACGTGTCCTGCCACAAGCCTGTTGTCGATAGACCACTTAACCCACGTGAGCCTGCATCTCCAGAACTTAGGGTGGGTGGAATGGGTTGCATGGTTCACCGGCTGATGGATTCATGTCATCGTGGACGATGTATATAGTATCTGGTCAAGTGAGAGTGGTACAGTTCAGAGGAGAATTCGTGGATCCATTCAGTTTCACCTAGGTTCTTTCACTTATTGAGGAGTTCCACCGAACCCATCCAGATCATCTGGGGCAGTTGAGTGCCAGCCTTAGGAGGGGTCCTCCCGTCAAGCCTGCATACTTCAGGCATCTCCCAGTCTCCACCCACCTGACAGGAGTCACCTGCCCCCCACTTCCGACTCATCACCTGCAGCCTATATAAACACAGTGCTCATCCACTGTCCTTGTTCACCCATTGAACCAGACAACCTTAACCATTGCCTCCTAGCCTTCAGTTACCTTGTTGCTTGTGGTGTTTAGCATCTATTTCCTCTTGTTTAGTGGCCCTCATGGCTTGTTATTTTTGCAGTCTATTATTACAGTTATTGTTCTCCACTGACTCATCTCCACTGCTCTGCTTTTGGGTCAAGCCTCCTCTACATTTTTGACAGAAGTGACTATGGAGGTTGTGGAGGTTCCATCAATTCTGGGACACATATCACTGACTGTAGGTCGGAGAATGTAATCCAATTATTTAGTAAAAGATAGAGAACAAAATAATGAATAACAAGCTGAATCCAAAAAATAAAACAAATCAACCTTTAGGTGCTGTACCTAGCAGAATTGATAAGGGGAACACAGAGAAGGTGAAGTATTCAGACATTCAGAAGTCTTCACCAAGCTGCCACAATAGAGATTATTAAACACAATTAAAGGGTATGGATTGAGGAGTGGGGAATGGGCAGAAATCAGAGGAAAGTGAAAGGATGCAGAAAAATGTCATGGGGATATAGATAGGCTAAGTGAATGCATGAGGTCAAGTAGAGTACAATGTGGGAAAATGCAAGATAATTCATCCACTTTAGTAAAAGAAAAGAAATGTGTTTAAATGTTGAGAGACTGAAAGGCGTTGATATTCAGAAGACCTGAATATCCTTGTACATGAATCACTGAAGGTTATCACACAGGTGCAGCAAGCAATTGCAAAGTCATATAGCATGTTGCTCTTTCTTTGTAACAGGATCTGTGTACAAGAGTAAAGATGCCTCACTGGACCTGTATGAGACCCTGGTGAAACCATAGCTGGAATACTATGTACAAGTTTTTTCTCCATACCAAGACAAAGATATACCTGTGATGGAGGAAGTGCAATGGAGGTTAATCAGATTGATTCCTGAGATGGCATATTTGTTCAAGGAATGAATCATCTCCAGAGATCATCTTATTGAAATTAATTTAATTTTAATTTTTTTAATGAAGCTTCATATGATAGAAGAAAGATTATGTTTATCCTGGCCAGGACTTCTAGAACTGGGGTCGCACTCTAAAAGTAAAAGATAAGAAAAAACTTCTTCGTCCAGATAGTAATTAATTTTTGGAAGCTTTGTTGTGGAGTATATTTAAGATAAAGAACAATACATTTTTAGATATTAAAGAAATGAAGTAATATGCAGCTCATCTAATCAAGTGGTATTGTGATAGGTGAAAGATTAGCTATGAGTCTTTTAACTGTGGAATACTTTTGAATTGTCAAATGACCTTTTTCTATTCCTGCTTCGATTTGTTATCTTGTTAAGTTCTCATGAATTCCAATAGCTTCCTTTCTAACCCATCTGTCTCATATGTAAAAGGTATATGATGTTTACCAGTTCAGTATGTCAGAACAGTATTTCATTTAGCATGTTGCATTACAACTGGAATTGTGGAAAAATAGCTTTTCTTAAAAGTTAATAAAACATTTTCATTGGCGCATTAACTACATTGAATCTTCCAATGCAGTCATTCTTTGGAGTATTAATCACAAATTATATCAGCTGCCAAAAGACAAATAAATGTCATTGACAAATGATGTTTGAAATGACCTTTCCCTATTTTATGCAAGTAGTGATGCATTAACAATAAGCATATAAATTTTACTGCACATTTTCATTGTAAGAATCATATTTGGTTGTAATAGCTTTGCATTCAATTGTAGTTGATTGCATTCATGAAGATACAACAGCTATTATTTCTGTTAAGTAAATAGCAATAAATACAAGCACAGCCTAATAAATTGCATCTTAGTGCACTTTCCCGCCAGAGTGACATCACAAAAGAGTAGAGTTCAGAGCAGGTAATGTAACAAATTTGCTTTTTCCGAACAAGCTTCATGAATAAAAGCCAATATGGCATTTGCTTTTCTAACCACTTGCTGCATCTGCCTGTTAGTGCAGATGCAGATGTTTTTGTGATTTGTGCACAAGAACACCTCTGTACTTTTCTCTTCTTCAGTCTTTCTCCATTTAGATATTAGTCTTCCTTTAGATTCCTCATAATTACTTACACTTTCCAACATTAAACCCCATGTACCTGTTTGGAGTTGTCCAGTCATTCTGTCCATCTACACCCTGTTGCGGAGCACACATATCCTCATCACAACACATCTTTCCACCTATTTTCATGTTCAAGTTCAATATCAAGTTTAGGATTAAGTTCAAGTTTATTATAATCTAACTGTACATCCATACAACCAAACAAAACATCAGCAAACTTGGATAATTCACACTCAACCTCAAAAACTGCTGATCTTCTGGGATTTTCACACAAAACAACCTCTGGAGTTTACAGAGAATGGTGCGTAAAACAAAAGGCATCCGTTGAATGGCAGTTCTGTGGGCAAAACAAACTTGTTAATGAGAGAGGGCTGCGGAGAATGGCTAGTTTGGTTCAAGCTGGCAGGAAGGGGTCAGTAACTCAGATAACTATGTGTTGCAACAGTGGTGTCTGAATACACAACATATTGAGCATAGAATTGAAGGGGTTGCAGCAGCAAAAGACCACACCAGGTTCCACTCATACACCTAAGGATTCTACTGAGCGCAGAATTTATAAATACAAGTATTTAAATAAATCTAGGACAAAAACATAATATCAGTGATAATGCTTTCTTCCACATTCCAAAGGCGTACAGTTAGGATTAGGGTTAGTGAGTCAAGTGCATGTTATATTGGCACTGGAAGCATGGCAACACTTGTGGATGGCCACTAGCACAATTGCCGGAGATTTGATTTGGTGGAGATGATGCACTTTATTGTGTGTTTCAATGTACATGTGACAAATAAATCTCCCAAACAGGGTCCCAAAATTGAAAGCACTTCAAATGCTGAAAATCTGAAATAAGAACAAACATTGCTGAAAGGCCACCCCCCATGGGAAGAGAAAGAGAGCTACTGTTTCAGGCCAAAAGTCCGAAAGGACTGATGAGCAAGAAGAAGCATGTTAAACTGCGAGGAAGAGTGGAGTAGTGATTGGATGTTTCTGGAAGAGAGAAATTGATGTACCCATGGTGATAAGTTGCAAACAAAGTTATCTACTTAAACAGTGAATAGGAGCACTTAGAGAGTAAGAACATTAACAAAATAATGTAGGCAAAAGAGCCTAGGAGTTGTGAAATGTGGAGCAAGACATGCCCAGCAGGTCAATCTGGGTAAGTCCTCCACTCCCAGAGGGAAAAATGGAAAGCTAGTCTAAATCAGGTCTAGAAGCCATTTTGAAATGCCATAATCCTTTATTACAGAAATAGTAGTAGAATATTAGAAAACCATAGTACATTGTCACATGTCTGAGAATGTGCGTTTTTTAGTGTTCTTTGATGATATAACAAGCAGGGTAGATAAGGGGGAATAGACAGATGTTGCGTAAATAGATTGCTAGAAGTTATTCAATAAGAATTTTTAATATCATAAAATGATTTTTAAAAAACACTTGATGACTGTGATTGTGATGCATACTAGCAGGGGTGGGAGATTGGCTAACTAGAAAATAGAATTGGGAAAAATATCAGACAAAATATTGGAGGAACTCAGCAAGTCAGACCTCATCTATGGAGCACAAAGAACAGTTGACATTTTGGGTCAAGAATCATCATCATCTTCCTCTCTTTCTTATCAACTTCCTTCTCCTAGATTCTACCACTCACCACGGGCAATTTACAGTGGCCAGTTAGCCTATCAGCTCACAAATCTCAAGATGCAGGGGGAAGCCAGAGCACCTGGACACATCTACATAAGTCAAGGGGAGTCTGCACAAGCACCATCCAGAAAGTGGCTGGGTATAGATGTGTGATGTGTAAATGTAGCAAATTATTTGCAATACAAATAGAAAGTTTGCTATTATTCCATGAAGGATGGTGTATTAAAGAAGAGAAGCTTTGCTAGAACTGTCAGACTGTTAATGAGACCATTGTAGCCCTGGTTAATTAAACCCAAAGTTGCAATGTAGGAAGTTCTGCCTGCCGAGGGATGAAAGCGAGGTTTCCCGATTTTAAAAAAAGAGAATTTGAAAGAAGCACTATGCAAGGGTAGGGCGGACTGGACACAGGACGGACAAGGAGAGAAATGCAGCAATGATTAGAAGCTGAAGACATGAACTGTTTAGAGTGGAATTCGTAGTGAGTACCTTTACCCTACTAACTTGAAAACCTCAGAGTGAAGGAGAGACAATAACGATAAAAGATTTGTTGAAGCTACGGCTATTACACGCAGTGGCTTTAACGAGACAATATCGGCAGAGACCAGTGTCCAAAATCCCTCCCATGTAGTCAGGAATTCATTCTGCAAAATCATACAATGGCATTTAGTCAAGTTTTGTACAAGTTTGTGAATTGACTTACTGTGAATGATCAACTATTTCATTCCAACAACCCATGAAATATGATGGCGAGCCAGCCAACAATCTAAGAACCAGCGCAGGAATGAAATGTGTAATGATGCAGAGGATTTAATGCGGTTGGATCTGTAAGTTTATTTTCATTCAAAAAATCTGAATTTGATTTTCTGCAAGAACTGATTTTTTTGCAAAGACTTGGATAAGTGAATGAGATTTATTTTGTTTAAGAGTTGTGATGTAGGAGAATTGTCGTGAAAGGCATTAGATTGTGTATATATAATTTTTGAATTTGAATTTAAACTTGCAGATATACTGCCTGGAACTGAAACTGAAGTTAACTATAATTATTGAGAATAGGAATTGCATTTGGTTTTCTAACTAACAAGGAATAAGAAAAAAGGGAAGTTTGGTCTGTAAACTTTTAAAAAGGGAATAATGCTAGATCTAATTAGTTAGAGAAATTGGAGTAACAAAGGTAATTCTAATGAATATCATTGATTCTAACTGAATAGGAATTTGGCTTTTGTTGATATCTAAGATTTGAAACCTAAACAGAATATTGAATTTTGAATTGTTCTTGCTCACGTAAATATTTTATACATATTGTTTTTTTTCCTTATAAACAAAACCTTATTTCCAAAAGTGTGTGGTTTCCATTCACTGTCTCCTGCTGATACCTAGAACCTTCTGATGGCCTACTAGCACCTAGTGTAATTTGATTTTCTCTAAAGAGTGTGGCGACTAATCACACGGTAAGACTTGTGCTACACAGGTGTTACACCATACCTGGATTACCGCATACATTTCAGCTTGCTTATTGAAGGAGGAATATATTAACACTGAAGGGGTTCATAGATTCCTGACATGAAAGGGTTGAGGAAAAGTTGAGCAGATTGGACCTATTCCCACTAGAAGATAGAGAACTTTTCTTACTGACACTTTTGGAATTGTGAGGGGTAATTTGGAATTGGGTATAGATGCTGAGAGGATTTAGATCCAGGAATATGGATGCAGAATAAGGGGTTGCCCACTTAAGATGGAGATCAGGAAGAATATCTTGCCCTCAGGGCCACTAACTCTTTGGAATCTAAATAATTGAATAAGTTCAAAGCTGAGGCAGATTGATTTTTTTTAGACTATAGTGGAGCCAGAGGTTTTGGGGAACAAACAAGAAACTGAAGCCAATGCCCAGATCAAATTAGCCATAATCTTATAGGAGATCCATGGTCAGTGTGTTGAAGCCCCAAACACCTGCCAGTATCGCTGTTAAGGGCTATTTGTCAAATTAAAATAGACCATTTTCCTCTCTTAATGAGGGGATGGTTTAGTGTGTGGTTTAGGATTTTCAGCACATGGTCTTTATCCAATCAGGTTTAATGCAAAAGTTGGGAGATTAACATCGGGGTTCCAACACTCCATCACATTGAACACATTTAAAAGCAACCCATGCCCCAACCTACACCCAAATTGATCAAGTAAGTTAAATGGGCCAGCTTAAAATTTTGTCTGTAATTTATAACATTTAGAAACAATGTGTTGGAGATTGTTGAAGCACCCACTGTGATGGAAATTCACTATCCTGGGCAGGAGGTCTCATGTTTGCTAAACTTGTTTTCTAAACACAAGCAGTTCTCAGTTAAAAGATCAAAAGCAGATGTTACTAAACTTCCAACTATCAGTTCGTTTAACTTCTGGTCATAAATAGAAGTCAGATCTTAATTTTTAAGATGTAAATAGAAAGCAGATTTTAATTTGAAGTTAAGACAAGCACATTCTGTAGAGCAGCTTTACAAACAAGTTCTGTATTTAGAAGATGCTCTGTCTATTAGAAAACAAATGCTAGTCACAGCACTTGCTTTATTACTGTTGAAAGATGTAGTGTAAGACAATGGGAGGTATAATTTGGGTTGTTTCAAACAGATGAGCTGACTCTTCAGTTACTTATTTCTAGGAAGCTTGCTGACCAAATGGATAATATCATATCAATAATGGAAGTGATTTTAGTTCGGAAGCTTTGTGTGCTTAAGAAAAATAGTGGAGTTAAGAAACTGCAAGGGTAACAAGAAAATGATGGGCATACTGACCTTTGAACAGTAGCCAGGATGTGGGCTACAAATTACAGTAGGAGACAGAAAATGCATACCAATAGAGAAATGTTACGATAATCGTAGGGGATTTCAATATGCAGGTAGATTGGGAAGATCAGATAAATACTGATTTTGGATCTAAAAAGAGAGTATTTGCAGAGTGCTTCTGAGATAAATCTTTAGAGCAGCTTGTGGTTGAGCCCAGTAGAGACAGACAGACAGACAAACATACTTTATTGATCCCGAGGGAAATTGGGTTTTGTTACAGCCGCACCAACCAAGAATAGTGAAGAAATACAGCAATATAAAACCATAAATAATTAAATAATAATAATTAGTTAATCATGCCAAGTGGAAGTAAGTCCAGGACCAGCCTATTGGCTCAGGGTGTCTGACACGCTGAGGACAGCTATTCTGGATTGAGTGTTATGTATGAATGGAATTTGATTAGGGAACAGAGGGTAAAGGAACCCTTAGGAGGCAGTGATCTTTATATGATAAAATTCACTCTGAAATTAGAGAGGGAGAAGCTAAAGACAAATCTATGAGAATTATAGTGGCGGAAAGGGAATTACAGAGGCATGAGTGAGGAACTGGTCAAAGTTGATTGGAAAGGGACACTAGCAGGGATGGAGGAAGAGCAGTAATGGCTGGAATTTCTGGGAGAAATCTGAAGGTTGCACAATAGATACATCCCAAAGAAGTAGTACTCTAAAGGCAGGATGATGCAATTATGTCTGATAAGGGCCATCAAAGCCAACCTGAAAGCAAAAGAGGAGGGTTTCAAGGTAAAGCAAAATTTAGTGTGAAGTTGGAGGATTGGGAAGCTTTTAAAAATCAACAGAAGGCAGCTAAAAAGGCCAAAAGGAGGGAAAAGATAAAATATGAAGCTAAGATTATAAGTAATATCACAAAGGATACCAAAGGATTTTGCAGATATATAAAGAGCAAAGGAGAGGCGAGAGTAGATATCAGACAGCTGGAAAATGACACTGGAGAGGTAGTGTAATGGGGGACAAGGAAATAATGGATGAACTGAATAAGTATTTTGCATCTGTCTTTTCTGTGGAAGGCACCAACAGTTTGTTACACAAGTGTGGTGGTGGACGATCCCAAGTGCAGGACACGGGTGTGGAGGCAGAGTCAGGAGGCATTACTAACATAGTGAGCGTGGAGTCAGTATCCAGGAGTGATGCTTGACCTAGAACTGGCAGTCCTAAGAATCTTGAAACAATATTACTCACACCAGACTCAACCAACAAACCAGCAGCTCCTTGTTGTGATCACAAGGTTTTTATACTTCATTTGCTGATGGAAAGCAGGTGTTTGTAGTTAGTGGAAACTGGGAATGATTGGAACTAAATGAGGTGATTGAGGCCCAATTCCTGAGGTAAATAGCCAGGTGGGTGATTGCCAGAAGGGACCATGATACAGTTAGGCAAAAGTTCAAGAGTGTCAGGGGGCAGAAGTGAGTGCAGTTGTTATTACTAGGGAGAAAGTAATTGGGAAACTGAAGGGTCTGCAGTTAGATAAGTCACCTGGACCAGATGGTCTACATCCCCCAGTTTTGAAACAAGTGGTTGAAGAGATTGTGGAGGCATTAGTAATAATCTTTCGAGGGTCACTAGATTCTGGCATGGTTCCGGAGGACTGGAAAATTGCAGATGTCAGTCCAATCTTCAAGAATGGAGGGAGGAAGGAGAAAGGAAATTATTGTCCAGTTAGCCTGACCTCAGTGGTTGGGAAGATGTTAGAGTCAATTGGTAAGGATGTGATCTTGGGGGTACTTGGAGGCACTTGATAAAATACGCCAAAATCAGCATGGTTTCTTTAAGGGAAATTCTTGCCTGACAGCTAAGTTGGATGTTGAATAAATAATAAGCAAGATAGACAAAGGTTCTTTGTAGAAATAACAAACAGAATAGTCAAAGCAGAATTGATAAAGGCCTTTGATAAGATGCCACACATGAGGCTGCTTAGCAGGATAGGAGCACATGGTATTACAGAAAAGATACTAACACGGTTAGGGCATTAGCATTAGCCTCAACAGTTTCTCCTTTGGCTCTTCCCTCTTTTTCCACATTCATAGGGTAATCATGCACACTCACATGGACTGCAGCTCTGCCTGTCTTTTCATTGGCAACGTAGAACAGTCCATGTTGCAAGCTTTCCCCAGTAATGCTCCCCAACTCTTCCTCCACTACTTTGATAACTGCATCAGTGTTGCTTCATGTATCCATGCTGCAGTCGTCAATTTCATCAACTTTGCCTTTAGCTTTCACCCTGCCCTTAAATTCACTTGGTCCATTTCTGACACCTCCTCCCATTTCTCGATCTCTCTGTCTCCATCTCTAAAGACAAACTCAACTATACCTCTTCCCATCCTATCTCCTGTAAACATGCTATTCTCTTTTCTCATTTTCCCAGGATGCAGCTTTCCATTTCAGGACACCAGAGATGTCCTCCTTCTTCAAAGAATGAAGCTTCCTTTCCTCCACTATTAATGCTACCCTCTCTTACATCCTCTCCATTTCCCAAATATCCACACCCACCCCATCTTCTTACCACCTGAATAGTGATAGAGTTCCTCTTGTCCTTATGTACCACCCCATGAACCTCCACAACCAACACACCATTGTCTACAACTTCCACCAGCTCTAAAGGGATCCTGCCACTGAACACATCTTTAGCTCCTGCCCACTGTCTGCATTCTGCAGGGGACGTTCCCTCTCTTGTCCATTCATCCTACCCCACTAGTCTCCTCCCAGCACTTATCCCTGCAAGCGGCCAAAGTGCTACAAATGCCCATTCACCTCCTCCCTCCCCTCCATTCAGGACCGCAAACAGTCCTTCCAGCTGAAGCAACACCTCACCTGTGAATCTGGTGGGGTCGTCTGTTGCATCCAGTGCTTCCGATGTGGCCTCTTCTACATTGGTGCGACCCACCGTTAATTGGGGGAAAGATTCGTCAAGCATCTCTATTCCTTCAAAAGCAAAACTTCCCAGGGATACAACATTTTAATTCCGATTCCCATTCCCACTCCGACCTGTTGGTTCTTTGCCTCCTCTTGTGTCACAATAAGGCCAACTTCACGGTGGAGAAAAAACATCGTGTATTCTGTCTGGGTGGCCTTTAACCTGATGGTATGAATATCGATTTTTCCTTCCAGTAAAAAAAAATTCCCTACCCTTCCCCTCTTCTATTCCCCATTCTGGCCTCTTAATTCTTCTCACCTGTGTGTCACCTCCTCTTAGTGCCCGTCTTCCTTGCCTTTCTCCTATGGTCCACTCTCCTCTGCTATCAGATTCCTTCATCCCTGCCCTTTACTTTTCCCAACCATCTGGCTTCTAGTAGCATTTTCTAGCCATCCCTTTACTCCTCCCCTACTTTTTTTAATTCTAGCATCTTCTCCCTTCCTTTCCAGTCTAGAAGAAGTTTCTCAGACTGAAACATCGACTGTTTATACATTTCCATTAATGCTACCTGACCTGCTGAGTTCCACCAGCATTTTGTATGTGTTACTATCGATAAAGCGTTGGCTGACTGGCAGAAGGCAAAGAGTGTGAATAAAGGGAGCTTTATCTGATTGGCTGCTGGTGACTACTGCTGTTGCAGTTGTCAACGTCCATACTGCTTCGTTTCACTTTGCACATCAATCATTTAGATGGCTGAATTGATGACTTTGTGGCCAAGTTTGAGGATGATATGAAGATAGTGGAGGAGCAGGTAACATTGAGGCTGCAGAAGGACTGGTGAGATTAATGTCTTAAGGTCTTATGATCTTACAGAAGTTAACTTCAGGCATTTACAGGCTTCGTTAAAAACTATGCTTCCAGGCCCATTTGTGTTAAAAGGATGTCTGAAGAAATATCAAATGCATGTGAAGTCAGCCAGGTGGGTGAGAATCTGTATAAATGTAGAGAGAGTTTCAGGTTTATTAAGAATGGAGTTAGGAACATCAAGAAATATGAAAGAAAAACAGGGTGGACGAATACCTGTTCCTTCAGCTTCAGTTTCTGAAAAAGATGACTTGTTTGTCTGCATCTTGGTTTGTCTTTTCAGTATATAGAAATTGTAGCTGTGTTTTGGAAATCTTTGATCCTTTATGTTTAAGAAATCATTTGTGCTTTGGAAATGGTTTGTGTTTTAGAAATGGTATGTGATTCGGAAATGTTTAAGATAGATATCCACTGTGAATTTTAAATGTTTTTAAATGTGTATCACTGAAAATAAATGAACTGTGTCTTAAGCTGGCTGCTCTGTTAGCTGGAACAATCTTCTCCTTGGTAGGAAGAGGGGACCCACCACTTAAATAGTGGGTATTGGCAGCTAACACTCACTGTGAAGAATAAACAGGGAAGTTACCTAGTCTTTGAAGGTTGGGTGGTCACAGTCTAATGCCCTTTAATAAGAGTATTCATGGCTATTTATAAATGATATGACTTAAGGTCTTTGTTTGAGTTTAGAACTTTGTGGTCAACAAACCCAATACCATCACAACCCAAATGCATTTATTAATCAACTATTCTGACAATTTTATCCATACTTTTTCAATTCAGGTCCAAAATGTACTAGAGAAAATGTGGAAATCATAATCATTCAATTTGCAAGGATAAAAGTAAAAAATGCCTCCCATAGGAAAAATAAAAATAAAGAGAGACAAGCTTTTGGTTTACAGCCAAAGCAACACGCTTTTTCAAGATTGAGATGAGATCAAATTTAAGATGATTTCCAGAGTGAAAGTAACATGTTAAGTGTAAGTGCAACTGGATAGCATCAAGTGTTTTGTGGAGAGCCTGTTTCTGTAACTGTGATGAGAAATTATTTTATATATAGAACCCACCTACACATAGTAAATAACAGATACCCAAAACTGCTGGAAGTAAGCAACAGTTGAAAACGTCATATTGGCACTATGTTGATGCGGATTATAAATTAACTCACTGCTGGGAATAGCAGCCGATGATTCCAAGAAAGTGATAGACATAGGAGGCCCAATTTCACAAGTGTGTCTTATTGTAGCGATGTGCTACACACAGCGCCTAAATAACGACACGCAGTCGGTAAGTGGTTTCAAGACTGGTTCATTCAAACTTCGCAGCGCTGGCATTTAATCCCTAGCGCCCGCCCTCTCTGGGTGGAAATGACGTCAGAGGTGCATTACCGAAGTCTCCCCCAACGCGCTGGCTATTTGTGAGCCAGTTCGCCTGCGCAGAAAGTAGGTCGCCACATAACAACCCCCCCCCCCCCCCGAACCGGTGATACACCCCCCAATGTCCATAGTCTGGATCAGCCTCTGTTTGGGAGGTCTGCCTCTGTGCCGCGGTGCCTGAACCTCGACCAGCTGCGCCAAATCCACATGGGCTGGTTTGAATCAGTCCACCGTGAAAACCTCCTCTTTTCTCCCAATGTCCAGAACGTACGTGGACCCGTTGTCATTGATCACCTTGAACGGCCCCTCGTACGGCCACTGTAGCGGTGCCCGGTGTCTGCCCCTTCGTACAAACACAAACTTACAGTTCTGCAGGTCTTTGGGTACATGGGTCGGGGTCCGTCCGTGCTGTGAAGTCGGTACGGGGGCCAGGTTGCCGAGTCTTTTGCGTAGTCTGTCCAGGACTGCTGCAGTTTCTTCCTCTTGCCCCCTTGGGGCTGGTATGAACTCTCCCGGGATGGCCAGGAGTGCACCGTACACCAACTCGGACGACGAGGCATGCAGATCCTCTTTGGGTGCTGTGTGAATTCCAAGCAGGACCCAGGGAAGCTTGTCCACCCAGTTAGGTCCTCTCAGGTGGGCCATGAGAGCCGACTTCAAGTGACGGTGGAAGTGTTCCACTATTCCGTTCGACTATGGGTGGTAGGCAGTAGTGTGGTGTAGCTGCGTTCCCAACAGGCTGGCCACAGCCGACCACAGGCTGGAGGTGAACTGGGTGCCTCTGTCGGAGGTAATGTGGGCACGCTACCCAGGTTGCAATCAGTGCTCGGGCGCAGGAATCGGCAGATGTGTCGGTGAGCGGGACCGCCTCTGGCCACCTCGTGAACCGGTCTACCATAGTTAGGAGGTACCGCGCTCCTCGGGACACTGGTATGGGGCCCACGATATCCACATGAATGTGGTTGAACCTCCGCTGGGTGGGTTTGAACTGCTGCAGTGGAGCTTTAGTGTACCGCTGCACCTTGGCTGCGCACACGTTCTGGCCCATTCACTGACCTGCTTGCAAAGTCCGTGCCACGCGAACTTGCTGGAGACCAGTCGGACGGTTGTCCTGATAGATGGGTGTGCCAAACCATGTATGGAGTCGAAAACTCGCCGCCTCCAGGCTGCCAGGATGGTGGAGCAAGGTTGGCCGGTAGCCACATCACACAGGAGAGTCCTCTCACCTGGGCCTACGAGAAAGTCCTGCAGCTGCAAACCCGAGACTGCAGTCCTGTAGCTGGGCATCTCGTCGTCTGCCTGCTGCGCCTCCGCCAGTGCTGCATAGTCCACCCCAGGGACAGGGCCTAGACAGCTGGTCTGGAGAGTGCGTCAGCCACGACGTTGTCCTTTCCCGAGACATGCTGGACGTCCGTCGTGTACTCGGAGATGTAGGACAGATGTTGCTGCTGGCGAGCCGACCAGGGATCGGACACCTTCATGAACGTGAAGGTCAATGGTTTGTGGTCTGTGAGCGCGGTGAACGGCCTGCCTTCTAAGAAGTATCTGAAATGCCGGATTGCCAGATACAGTGCCAACAGCTCCTGGTTGAAAGCACTGTACTTGAGTTCGGGTGGTCGTAGGTGCTTGCTGAAGAATGCCAGGGGTTGCCAGCACCCTTCGATGAGTTGCTCCAGCACCCCACCGACTGCTGTGTCGGATGCATCCACCGTGAGGGCGGTCAGAACGTCTGTTCTGGGGTGCACCAGCATCGTGGCATCTGCCAAGGCCTCCTTGGCTTTAATGAAAGTGGCCTCGGCCCCCTCGTCCCAAGTAGTCCTTCCCTTTACCCGACATCAGGGTGTATGAAGGGCGCATGATACCGGCTGCTGACGGGAGGAAATGGTGGTAGAAGTTCACCATACCAATGAACTCCTGTAGGCTTTTGACCATGTTGGGCCGGGCAAAGTGGCAGATCGCGTCTACCTTGGTAGGCAGAGGTGTTGCCCCGTCTTTGGTAATCCTGTGGCCCAGGAAGTCGATGGTATCGAGACTGAACTGGCATTTGGCCGGGTTGATCGTGAGGCCGAAATCACTCAGGCGGGAGTAGAGTTGACGGAGGTGGGACAGATGCTCCTGGTGACCACTGCTGGCTATAAGGATGTCATCCAAATAGATGAACGCAAAGTCCAGGTCGCGTCCCACCACATCCATTAGCCGCTGGAATGTCTGTGTGGCATTCTTCAGGCCGAACGGCATTCGGAGGAACTCGAACAGGCCACACCAGGTGATGAGTGCTGTTTTGGAGATGCCTTCGGGGTGCACCGGGACTTGATGGTATCCCTGGACGAGGTCTATTTTGGAAAATATTCTTGCCCCGCGCAGATTTGCTGCAAAGTCCTGTATGTGCAGCACGGGGTAGTGGTCTGGAGTTGTAGTCTCGTTCAGTCTGCGGTAGTCGCCACATTGTCTCCAACCCCCAGCTGCTTTGGGCACCATGTGCAGGGGGGAGGCCCATGGGCTGTTGGACCTCCGTACGATCCCCAATTCCTCCATCCTCTTGAACTCCTCCTTCACCAGGCGGAGCTTTCCAGGGGAAGCCTTCGAGCACAGGCGTGGAGGGGTGGTCCCTGGGTCGGGATGTGGTGCTGAACCCCGTGTCTGGGCATGGCTGCCGTGAACTGCGGTGCCAGAATCGATGGCAAGTCTGCCAGGACTCTGGCGAATTCGTTGTTCGACAGCCTGATGGAATCCAGGTATGGGGCCGGCAACTTGGCTTCACCCAGGGAGAATGTCTGGAAAGTCTCAGCATGTCTTTTCCCTTGCAGGTCGACCAGCAGGCTGTGAGCTCGCTAGAAGTCTGCCCCCAGGAGTGGTTGGGCCATGGCGGCCAGTGTGAAGTCCCACGTGAACCGGCTGGCGCCAAACTGCAGCTGCACTGTGCAGGTGCCATAGGTCCGTATTGTGCTGCCATTTGCGGCCCTCAGGGTGGGTCTTAGCTTCCTGTTGTGGGTGTCGTACCCCGTCGGGGGCAAGAAGCTGATTTCCGCTCCGGTGTTGACCAAGAAGCGGCGTACAAGAGGCTGTCCTGTTGGCCAGCCGCCATAGTCATTAGCGGCAGCTGGCCCTTGTAGGACTGGCGACAACGGCGGGCTTTTGTGCCCCACCGCTTGTGGTAGAAACACCACTGTTCACTGACCTCCTCACTCCTGCCTCTGTGTTGTGTGTGCCCCCCTGCCAGGCCTGGTCTGGTCCGCTGTTGAGCGCATGGCCTAGAAATCTGACCGACGGACGCCACTTTCTCCCTCTTGGCTTTCCACAGCACATCTGCCCGGGCCGCCACCTTCCAGGGGTCGCTGAAATCTGCGTCAGCCAGCAGCAGACGTATGTCCCTGGGCAGTTGCTCTAGGAATGCTTGTTTGAACATGAGGCAGGGCTTGTGTCCGTCAGCCAGGGCCAGCATCTCGTTCATCAATGCTGACAGCAGTCTGTCTCCCAAACCATCTAGGTGAGTGAGAGGCCAAAGGTCCCAATGAGCAGCACTTTGAATGCTTCATATTTGCCTTCTTCTGGGGGCAACTGTATGAAATCCGCAACCTGGCAGCCATCTCCTGGTCAAGGGCGCTCACCACGTGGTAGTAACACATGGAATCAGAGGATATCTGCTGAATCTGGAACTGGGCTTCTTCTTGGCTAAACCAGACGCGTGGTCGCAGCGTCCAGAAAGTCGGCAGTTTTAGCGAAACTGCGTGAACAGATGAAGAGTCGGTCATCTTTGGTCTAAATCTCGTTTGGACCGTCGGGGTCACCAATGTAGCGATCTGCTACACACAGCGCTGAAATAACGACACGCAGTCGGTAAGTCGTTTTGAGACTAGTTTATTCAAACTTGGCGGCGCTGGCATTTAATCCTTAGTGCCCACCCTAATGAAATGACGTCAGAGGTGCATTACCAAACTCTCAGAAATAGCACGCTGCACAGAAAGTGGGTCGCCACATTATTGGCATCAAACACTCAGCTGGCAGCCGTATGTCTCAGGAAATCGTGGGGTGAGCCTCCCATATCTTTGCATTCATTAAAATGAATGGAAGGAAATCACAGTTTGCTAATGCATGTTGCCAGCTCTCCTAAAGGGATCCAGCACCCACTGCCCAGGAAAGTGGGTGAGGGTAGAAACTCAAAACACATTCAATTTAATGTAGGAAAGTGTGAGGTTCTGCACTTCAGAAGGAAGAGCCAAAGGGCCGATTATTATCGAAATGCAGAGAGACTTCAAATAACTGAATATCTAAACATTATTGTCAAGGAAACACAACAAAATACTACTGCAGGTACATCAGGGAATTAAGAAGGTGAAAGGTATGTTGGCCTAAATTATTAGAGGGTTGGAATTGATAAAGAGAAGTATTGTTACAATTTTACCTGCTGATGGTGAAATAAGATATACGGTACATTACACTGTATTAGCCTCCTTCTTTAAAATAAAGGATATACTAACATTATAGGCAGTGAAGAAGAGATTTAATAGGCTAATTCCTGAGATGAAAAGCTGATTCTATCATGAGCAGATAAAGTAGTATAGCTATTGTATATTCCTTGGAGTTTAGATGAATGAGGGATCATCTTGCTATAACGCACAAGATCTTTAGTGTATGACAGGGTAGAAGTTAAAATGTTTTTAGTAGTGGGAGAATCTTATATGAGGATGTGATTAAAATGGAGGTGTACAGAAAGTTGAAGATATTTCAAGAGAAGATGGATGGAATTTTGAAAGATCAATCGGAATTGTGCACCGTGAGGAACAGGTGTCGAAGAGTAGATGAGGCATAGCTTGAGACCAGAGTCGTGATCTTATTGAATAGTTGGGCAGGTTTGGGGGACCAAGAGGCCTACTCCTGCTATTTTTTTAATGTTCATATGTCATGATGAATTTTACAGCAGGAACGATGTGGTAATCCAATATTTAAGAAATCATGCATTATTTATATATAGGGAAGAAATAGATCATTTCCTGGTTACATACAGTATTCTAAAGGGCGACTGGGTAAAATTAAGTATCTCCTTTTAAAAATAAGCTACCAGAGGAATGTGGTGGAGACTGAGCAAAACCCATTTCTACCACGAGCGGGGAGTGAAACTGCAGTGCCATTTAAATTAGCTCAGGTAAATGTCAGATATGAATCATATTGCAGGAAATTAAATTGAAGGCCCACTGTCTTTAACAGAAACTTTTTTTCTTTGTTTCCATTCACCCATTTTAGAAAGGTGGAAGAACTCATTAAGTAAGAAACAATTTATCTGTCAATTAATTTACTCACAACTACTTTTGCTAAGATTACCATCCCAAAATACACGTAATTTGTGTCTATTTCTGTGAATAAATCCTCTTGGAATTTATTGTTTTGTGCTTTATAAATGCTGGCCAATAAAACGATTTATTTACCTAGATTCCCACCAACAGATTCTTTGCTAAGGGATAAACCAGTTGTGCAATCTAAGTATCAAGAAAGGTAAAATACTTTTATATCATTTCTCTTCTTGCAAACATCACAGCACTCAAAACTTCTGAATTCACATTTTCTACAGAAGTAGAGGTCTGACTTAATTTTTTTATCAGGAAACTTGCATCTGAATAAAAATCTTCAAAAGCACTGCCGTTATAATGAGTGCAAGTCTTAATAGGGAAACACAATTCAATTTTTAGATTTCCAATAAACCAGCCATTTTGATTTTTTTCTAAGCTATTTCTATGTGTTACATTAGCTGCTGAAGTACAGTACATTTGTCTGAAGATGATAATGGTTTTAAAATTTTCTATTATTTCTTCCTTTAAAACTTTCGGCAGAAATTGTGAGATTCGTAATTATAGGTCTGCCCTTGGGACTTCCAGTATGAGAATATTTTTCCTCATCCTACAGCCAATGAATAAAGTTACATTTTTTTCTATGCAAACCAATCTTTGACGTTATTTACCATAAATGTCAAGTTATTGCATAAGATCTCATAGATGGCATTATAATAACTGCTGCAATTTATAGTGAAATGCACTTTCAATGGTAATATTCCGCTGACTGCTGTACAGGGTCTTTCAGTAGGAAACTGTATTAAAAAGGATTTTTATAAAGCAGATTGAAGTTGCATTGTTACAATTTCTTTTCAAAACATTTGCCAAATACACTTTCAGTTATTACACAATGTGACAGGGTTTCTTAACTATGGTAAAGTTTTAACCTATTGAAAAGTCATCTTTGTAAAGTACTTTTGAATGAATAGAGAGAAAAAAAACATTTACTGTAGGCATCAAGTTATAGGTTGTTGTTCTTTTCTTTACATCAAAGGAGTGCAGCTTAATTATTTCAGCTTATACTAGCTACATCACAGCCTGGTATGGAAGCATCAATGCCCTTGAACAGAATACCCTACAAAAGGATACAGCCCAGCCCATCACGGGGAAATCCCTGCCAATCATTGAGCATATCTACATGAAAGACTGTTACAGGAAAGCAGCATCCATCATCAGAAATCCTCCCCACAGCCCAACCACCAACCAAGGCACACTGCCTTCTCACTGCTGCCAACAGAAAGAAGGTAAGGAGCCTCAGGACTCACACCACCAAGTTCAGGAATAGTTACTACCCTTCAACTATCAGGCTCTTGAACCAAAGCGGATTAACTTCACTCAACTTCCCTTGCCCCTTCATTGAAGTGTTCCCACAGCCAATGGGTCCATTTTCAAGGACTCTTCATCTCAATATTTATTATTTGTTTATTTATTTATTTATTATTATTTCTTCTTTTAGTACTTGTATAGTTTCTTGTCTTCCGTACTCTCGTTGAAAGCCCAGTTTGGGTGGTCTTTCATTAATTCTGTTATGGTTATTATTCTATCGACTTATTGAGTATGCCCACAGGAAAATGGATCTTGAGGTTGTATATGGTGACATATATATACTTTGATAATAGAATTTACTTTGAGCATTGAACTTTAGTAAATGGGAATTTTAAATAAGTTGTACAATCATGCATGTTGGAAAGATGGTGTTAGCTCTCAATTATTTTAAGCTTAAATATTATGAGTGATTTCACAAGATGTGAAAAGAATTTGATTATTCATTCTTCAGAACATTCAGGGTATTAGAGCTGACTTTGGCACAAAATTGACCATTAATTCAGAGATGGTGAAATTGTCGCAAATTTTTCAGAGCACCAAGCTTTCTTCCCTGTCCAGGACCCAGGATAGATAAACGAACCTGGGCAGAAAATGGAGTTAGCCACTCATTCATTATCTCAATTCAAAACTAATTTCACTCTCACTCCTCCACACCGTATCACATTTCCTTGGGAATGATAACAACATGGGCCTTGTCAATTCTGTCATGTACTGGAACTGAAATCCCTGGCCAGTTCCTTGCTCGCTCCCTCAATGTCCAGATGTTCTGTGACTATGCACAATGGCTCATGTAGGTTAAGATGGCTGTCGGCTTGTCGCCTTCATTCAGCAGCAAAGCAACATGCTACTTCCATTCAGCCACCAGTACAAACCAAGTGATTGATAAATGCTATCTATCCATTTATAGCAAAGATCACAACTCTACATGCAGCCAGAATCATTCAAGGAATTGGGCTATATAGATAGACAGATATATATATATATTTTGCATGACTCTATGTATGCTCCCTATCTTGAATGTGCTGTAACCAACTCACAAACAAGAGGGAATCTGCAGATGCTGGAAATCCGAGCAACACACACAAAAGGCTGGGGGAGCTCAGCAGGCCAGGCAGCATCTATGGAAAAGAGTATAGTCGACCTTTCGAGCCGATACCCTTCGGCAGGACTGAATGTGCTGCGTATGTTTTGCACCTTAACTCCAGAGGAACATTATTTCCTACAGCTCTATTCATGTATGGTTGAATGATAATTAAACTTAAATTTGATTTGAAGACAAAGAGATAGGGTACATTGTTGGGACTCAAATATTATCACTCCAGGTGAATCCTATAGGATTCTGTTCCATGGTGAGAAGTTGCAATCGGGAACGTAGAGGGAAAGAATATAAAGAAGAAACATACCGTCACGATGTGCGTTGGCAATATCGGAACCCAAGTGCAGAGAAACAACTAATTCAGATGTAAAGACGGTGATGAAAGTTTATTTTTAATTCCAAAGGAACACTGATAGCTCAGCCAAACGTCACCACGAGAAGTAACTTTCTCAAAATTACAACTCAGAGATTAGTGCTAATTGGGCATCCGCTTAAATAATACAAGTAACACAGAATCCCTGAGCCTAAAACAAAATAAACCCAAAGCTTAACCTGAAGGCAGCAGGATATCGCATTGCAAAGAATGAATCGCTCAATAAAAACACAAGGATCGCTAAACAGTTACCCACTGTTATTAAACAACAATTAACCAACTCAGGTGCTATTAAAGTCTCAGAACCCAATGCTCTCTTCACAGGATCGAAGAACTCATTACACATACATAAATAAGAAAGAAACAGAGTAAAGGACAAGAAATACATCTGGAAAGGTCATAGTCATATTGAATTTTGGGGTGAGCTTGAAGGGCTGAGGGATCGACTTCAGGTCTTTTTTTTATCTTCTCATTTCAGTGAAGATTTATTTTGGATGAGATAAACAAAGTATAGTCTAGCACTCCATCCACCTGCAGATTATAATTGAATAAATGTTGCTGTGGGCTTAATGGCAGTATTATTTTGAACCAGATTTCAAATGAAAATAGGTTGTTAATCACCATGTTAATTTATGCTTGTGCAATATTACAAGACTATTGAACAAAATTGTAATGTTGTCATATTTCTACCGCATTTTTCAGTTAAACATCATTTATAGTTTTGTATTCCATAATTTGGTTTTCATTGGCCAAAACCTATCATTTTCCCTGTTCAGCGATTCCAGTCAACATTCAGAATTATTTATCATCCTGTCTCTACTTATGGCATATGTTTCTTCAAATTTTAAATAGGCATTGGAGAGTATTCAGAGGAGGTTTACAAGAATGATACTGGGAATGAAACTGTTTAATTTATGAGAAGCATTTGATGCCCATGGGCCTGTACTCGCTGGAGTACAGAATGAATGTGGATGAAGGTGGATCTCACTGAAACCCTCTGAGAATTGAAAGTCTTGGGTAGAGTGGTGATGGGCAGAATATTTGCAATAGTGGGAGAGTCTAGGACCACAGAGCACAGGCACAGAGTAGAAGGTCATCTCCTTTAGAACAGAGATGGAGGAACCTCTTAAGTCAGGGTAGTGATCCCGCGGAATTCATTGTCACAGTTGGTTGTGGAGGCCAAATCATTAGGTATATCTAAAGCTGAAGTTGATAGGTTCATGATCAGTAAGGTTATCAAAGGTTACAGAGAAAAGAAAAGAGACTGGGGTTGAGCGGGAAAATAAAATCAGCTATGAATCAGTGGGCCAAATAGTTTAATTCTGCTCCTACATCTTATGGTCATATGGATTATTCTGTTTTCTAAAGTTCTATTTCCTCTTCAACCAAAAGATCTTTAATAGCATTTTGAGCAGCAGTTTATTGCTGATTACCACTAGAACAGCTAAAGGTGGTCAGATGTTAATTAGTGAATGCATCTTCATCTGCATCTAAGCACTGGCATTGATGAGTCAAATTGCAGCTGAAGAAGAAGATCAAACCCTTCATTTTCTGACTGTGGATGATCTCTGCCAGTCTACAATTGGCTCTAATAATCAATTTCTGTGGTTGAAGCTGAAATGCCAAGGTCCAATTTGATCCAGAGATGTCATCAGTTTGACCTGTGCATTAGTCCCCATATCCTTCAATTGCTTTCACTATTTTTAGACATATATTAGTCTCTTTTTCTAAATTCATGGAGGGAGAGATTACTGCACAGCAGAGGCAGTCGATTGGGATGATGGCCTTCATTATGAGAGGAGTTGAATACAAGAGTAAATGTGTCATAAAGTCATAGAGCTTGGAAAACAGGCCCTTTGCTCCAACAGGTCCAGGCTGACCAAATTGCCTTACTGAGCTAGTTCCACTTGCCTACACTTGGCCACTACACCCTGAGTCCTGCAGGCCTCTGTGGCTTGTCGTAAAAAATTTACTACACGTTACCTTAACAAGAGTCGTTAAGCCCTTATGCTTTCGGTTTAACCTTGTCAAGTTAATTGTGACTGGCATGTGCTGTTCCTCCACACGTGGGTCCAGCCCTGCGAGCGCACACCGTGATGCCTTATCCCCCCCCCCCCCAAACCTTTCCTGTCTATCTCTGTCCAAATACCTTTGTAAATGTTGTAATTGTACCCACCTCTACCACTTCCTCGTGCACACACCTCCTTCCATATAGGCATCTCCCTCTGTGTAAAAAATTTGCTCCTCAGGTCCCTTCTTTAAATCTTTCCCTCACAGTGTAAACGTATGCTGTCAAGTTTTGGAGCCCCTTAACCTGGGGAAAAGACTGTGACTATTCACCTTGTCTGTGTCCCTCATGAATTTCTAAACCTCTATGAGTTCACCCAGCCTCCAGAACTCCAAGGAAAGAAGCTCCAGTCTGTCCAGCCTCAAGTCCTTGGAATAAACTTGTATTTGCTTTTCATTTTATTGACATTATTCCTATTGAAGGGAGACCAGAACTGAACATAGAACTCCAAAAGTGGCCACAGTGATGTGAACCTTTGTCTGACCATATCTCTGGGCTATTGTGCACATCCTGACCTGCTTTCATAAATAAATAATATAAATGACACCAACAAATATTAATTAGATTGTTTTTTGGGATAGCGTGCCTCTCAACTGAGGAGGAATTGAGTATCTAGACCTCTAGTTCTAGAGTTTAGAAGAATGAGAGGCGATCTCATTGAAATGTACACAGATCTCTGAAGGATGGGCAGTAGGATGCAGTGAGGATGTTTTCCCTAACTGAGGCATTTTGAACTAGGGTCACACTATCAAAATTAGCAGTGGGCCTTTTAGGGCTTAAAAGAGGAAAGATTTCTCCACTCTGAAGTTAATGAATTGTTGGAATTGCCTACCCTGATGGCTGAGTTCATTCAAAGCAGAAACTGCTAAGATTTGTAGAAACACAAACATGAGGAAATCTGCGGATGCTGGGAATTCAAGCAACACACACAAAATGGTGGTGGAATGCAGCAAGTCAGGCAGCATCTATAGGAAGAAGTACAGTCAACGTTTCGGGCCGAGACCCTTTGTCAGGACTGACGAAGGGTCTCGGCCCAAAATGTCGACTGTATTTCTTCCTACAGATGCTACCTGGATTGCTGAGTTCCACCAAGATTAGTAGGAATGTAGACAGTTCAGAAATCATTGTTTAAGGTAGCCTGGGCATGATGTTGTTGAATAATGAGCAGGTTCAAAGGGCCAGTTGTTCTTCGATTCCATGTCTTCCTAGATCATGGTTTCCCTGCATTCCCCGCACACTCCCAATCCAGCCACGGTGTTGGCCAGGCTGTGATATTATCTAAGGATCCTATAATCCCTGCCTGTAACAGAGCGCCATGAAGCACAATTTCCATGCCAAAGCTGTGCAGTGTCTGGACTCTCGTGTCTAAGCCCACGTGTCTCAAGTGCTGCTGAAGAGTTCAATGGAGGGCTAACAGCCAAGACAATCATTGGAGCCTCACAGCTACTTTCAGATATCCCACTGAGCAGGGAACTGGAATTTCTAGGTAAAAGTGTGCATTGTAATTTGTGTGGCCGACCATTGTCAAACCTGGATATTCCAGGTTTGAGTATAGTGTGCAGTTTTTTTGCAGTTTCTTGTGGAAGCAGCCCGTTCACTGGACAAATGATGGATTTTCCATGCAGGAATAACCTGTAATATTTCAAAATCAGACTGTTTCAATTCAATTATTCTGCATTATCTATAAGGAACCAGCAGTAAAATATTTTTTTCTCGGTTAGCCAGCATAGTAATGAAATTCTCTGCAGCTCCACTGCGCTGTACACCCAAAGTTGAACTCTAACATTGGTCAAATACATTGTGGGTGAAATGAGTTCTCTTTTTATTATCATTGAACTTTGACTTATGATATTAAATGGCTTCTATTTACTTGTCATCCCTGATTAATCTTCTACAATGATTACTTCACTTTCTGAGACAGTCTCCAGGATGTCCTTTCATTTAGTATTGACACTCTATTTGCCTAACAGTCATTTATAACTTTTATAATTACCATCAACAATGGTGCTATTTTGAGTACTCTTTTCAGCAGAGCTTTCAACAATTTTGGAAAAAGATTGCTTTCTTGGGTGACTCAGTATAGATTCAAAATATTGGATTTAAAATATAAATGATCTCACTTTTATGATAATCAGAACAATAACTGTGCTGTCTTTACGACAGTTATTTAGTTTATAATATTTTCGCTTAGTAATTCATTCAATAGTATTTTCTAGTTAGAATTAGAAGTGTTTAAAGTGTATTCATTGCATGTAAAATATATCGGCATGCGATGACGTCACATCCGGTTTCGCCGCGTCTTGTGGGAAAACACCGGTTTGAAATTAGCGCGAGGGTGGGGGCTCACCACGAGGCACACCTGAGCAGAAGCAGTTTTGCAGGCATGAGAAATCACAGTGAGAGCAACGCTGTAAGTTAATAGATAATCGATATATTGAACTAAGATGTTAATGCCGATCCTGTTAGAAGTAACGATGGTAGATAATGTTTATGCTTTCGTTAGTTAAAGAGTCGCGGATAGTTTGCATGGAAGTGTATTTAAAGTAGTCAATGGAGCAGGTAAACTCTCCCTGTATACTGCACCTTAGTGTAATGTAGTTATAGTCACCTTTGCAAGTATTTACACTTGAAATGTGATATTAAGGAAGGAACAAATACTGTATCAATCTTGTATTGTTTTATCAACAGTTTTCACCATATGTTAATGTGAAGAGTGAACAGTAAATGGTTAATCTTACTGCGATCTGGTTTGCATTGGCTGTGGTTTATCCGGACGTTAAATTCGGCGTTTCGTTACACCCGAAGGAGAACGTTACAGTGAAAAAGCGGCATTATCAGGTGTTTCAAGTGCTGCAATGTCAGCTCAATCCAGCATCAAGTCGACGCCGCCCAGCGACAAGGGCAGTAAACCGACATCAAGTAAGCCCACCCAGGCGTTATCAGGTGTTCCAAGTGCTGCAATGTCAGCTCGATCCGGGATCAAGTCGATGGCGCCCAGCGACAAGGGCAGTAGAACGACATCAAGTAAGTCCACAAAGGCAAGAGCCAAGGCAGAAGCCGCCAAGGTGCGACTGCATTACGCCAAACAAGAGGCAGTTTTGAAAATGAAACTGGCCACCAAAGAAGCCGAAAGGGCCGCCAGACAAAGAGAAGAGGCTGCCAGAGAAGCCGAAATCCAGAAAGAAAGGGCCGCCAAAGAAGCCGAAAGGGCCGCCAGACAAAGAGAAGAGGCTGCCAGAGAAGCCGAAATCCAGAAAGAAAGGGCCGCCAGAGAAGCCGAAGAGGCCGAAACCCAGTTGGAAATGACAAAAATATCGACAGAGTTGCATGTGCTGCAGCTAGAAGGAGAAGGAGAAGCTGCCAGGGTGAAAGCAGAGTACATAGAAGAAGCTGAAGGGTCGCGTGATCTGACCGAAACAAGTTCTGCTTTGGAAAGGACCAGACTGGAACGCACGAGCGACTATGTACAATATCAAGCAGACAGGCAGGCTCGTCTCCCCTCTCCATACCTATTCGATAACTTCCCCAGCTACGAGGAAGAGAATTTACCCTCGCGGCCCCGCGATGAAGTCAAGAATGAAAGAGCTGACAACCGATATACTTTGACACCAAAGTTACAAAGTTCGATGCGAAGAGACGCGGAGGTTGAATCCAGGATGGCAAATTCCATGAGAAACGTGCGTTCTCAGTCATATGGGCGCCAACGTACTTCTCCAGCCCGCATGCCGCTTGCAGCCGATCCCACGCTGCAGTATTTAGCACGACGGGATCTCGTCACTTCGGGACTGTACCAGTTTGACGATAAACCCGAAAATTACCGTGCTTGGCTCTCCACATTCACCAACGTGATTGACGGGGTCCAGCTCAGTGCAACCCAAAGGTTGGACCTTATGGCGAAATGGCTGGGGAAAGAATCACGCGACCAGGTGAGACGCATGCGTTCAGTGTACATCAACAAACCTGAGCTAGCCTTAAGCGAAGCGTGGGAGAGACTTTGGGAGAGATATGGGGCCCCCGACATTATTGAAGCGGCGCTATATCGACGTCTGTGAAACTTTCCTAAGGTGTCAGCCAAAGATCACTTTAAGTTAAGAGAATTCGGAGATTTACTCATGGAGATCCAAGGCGCCAAAGAAGATGGCTATTCAGCTGGTTTAGTATTCCTAGATACTCCATCCGGGATTAGACCAATTGTGGACAAACTTCCATTTGGGCTGCAGGACAAGTGGCTGACTGTTGCCTCAGAGTACAAGGAAGACCACGATGGTCGATTTCCTCCCTTTGAGCTCCTCACTAGGTTTGTGTGCAAGGAGGCGAAGAGGTGAAACGACCCTAGCCTTGTAGGTCCAGGAAGCAGTTCGATTTACACCGAGCCAGGCAGATCCGTTTCGAATGTTTTCAACATTGATAAACCCGTGTCAGTGCTCAAGACCGAAGCCCTTACGACTAACAACGACCCTGGCAAGTATTGTCCATTGCATAACAAACCTCACCCCCTGAAAGCATGCAGAATGTTTAGGGAAAAACCCCTTGAAGAGAGGACGGCTCTTCTCAAGGAGAAAAGAATATGTTTTAGATGCTGTTCCTCAACCTCTCACCTCGCCAGAGAGTGTACGATCGCCGTGAAGTGTCCGGAATGTGGCAGCCCAGATCACGTCGAGGCCATGCATCCCGACCTGTCACCACAAACCGAGAGCGCTCCTTCACCCCCACAACAGAACGGCGGGGAGGGAGAGGCTCATTCTAGGTCAATAGCTGTCAGCACGAACTGTACAGAAGTTTGCGGTCAAACTCAGTCAAGTCGTTCTTGTTCCAAGATCTGCCTCACTAAGGTGTACCCTAAAGGAGCCAAAGACAAGGCCATCAAAGCCTATGTGATTCTGGACGATCAGAGCAATCGTTCACTAGTCAGTCCAGAGTTCTTTAAATTGTTCAACATTGAGAGTGAGCGGTTCCCATACTACCTCAAAACTTGCTCAGGCAACATGGAAACCCAAGGAAGGAAGGCAGAAGGCATCCAGATCGAGTCCCTGGATGGTAAAGTCGTCATCTGTCTCCCTCCGCTCTTAGAGTGCAATGAAATCATGAATAACCGCGCTGGGATCCCGACACCAAGTGCGGTGCTACACCAGCCGCATCTCCACCACATCGCCAAACACATCCCAGAACTGGATCCGAAAGCGGAAATACTCCTGCTATTAGGAAGAGATGTTATCCAGGTACACAAGGTTAGGCAGCAGATCAATGGACCACTCAACGCTCCCTTCGCGCAACGTCTGGATCTGGGCTGGGTGGTGATAGGAGAGGTGTGTCTCGGTGACGTACACAAACCGATGGTTAACACACTCAAGACCAATGTGCTAGAGAGTGGCCGCCATTCAATCTTTCAACCCTGCCCGAGTGTCCCGTGCATCAAGGAAGCACAACAAGGCGTTAACAAGCGCGAGGCAAGCGACGAGTCGCTGGGCCAGTCAGTCTTCGCTCTAACGAAGTATGACAACAAACTTGCACAATCAGCTCAAGATACCATTTCTTTAAAAACCAAAGACACCAAGGTCTTCAGAGATGAAGCAAATAATGGGGTTGCCCCATTGCCAATCAGAGAACCACGCCAGCGCTCACCAGATAACAAAGAGCAGGCAGTCAAACGGTTCACGTCCTTACGGAAAACCCGGAAAAGGAAACCCGAGATGCAGCAACGCACCCGATTGGCCCACGAGGTACTGTGCACCCTAATGGCAGAGGTCACAGCCATTATAAACGCACAATCATTCCTACCTGTGTCTTCTGACCCAGAAAACCCCTTTATACTTTCGCCATCAACGCTCCTTACGCAGAAGGCAGGAGCACCTCCTCCACCAGGAGACTTCTCAGACAAGGATTTGTACACAAAGCAATGGAGACAAGTCCAGGCTCTGGCAAATCAGTTCTGGCCCCGCTGGAGACAGGAATATCTACCCTCGTTGCAACAGAGACGAAAGTGGACAGAACCCCGCAGGAATCTTCAAGTCGGAGACCTAGTCCTGCTCAGGGACAAGCAGATCACCCGCAACAGCTGGCCAATGGCCAGAATCACTGCTACATTCCCTAGCGAGGATGGACATGTCAGGAAGATCGAATTGAAGACTACCGACCAAGGCGATGTGAAAATTTACCAAGGGCCCGTTACAGAAGTTATTCTACTTCTACCCAATGACTGATTAAGAGACTAAGTTTTGTACTCTGCTCATTGTGACCTTACGAAGGTCAAGCGGGGAGTGTGCTGTCTTTACGACAGTTATTTAGTTTATAATATTTTCGCTTAGTAATTCATTCAATAGTATTTTCTAGTTAGAATTAGAAGTGTTTATAGTGTATTCATTGCATGTAAAATATATCGGCATGCGATGACGTCACATCCGGTTTCGCCGCGTCTTGTGGGAAAACACCGGTTTGAAATTAGCGCGAGGGTGGGGGCTCACCACGAGGCACACCTGAGCAGAAGCAGTTTTGCAGGCATGAGAAATCACAGTGAGAGCAACGCTGTAAGTTAATAGATAATCGATATATTGAACTAAGATGTTAATGCCGATCCTGTTAGAAGTAACGACGGTAGATAATGTTTATGCTTTCGTTAGTTAAAGAGTCGCGGATAGTTTGCATGGAAGTGTATTTAAAGTAGTCAATGGAGCAGGTAAACTCTCCCTGTATACTGCACCTTAGTGTAATGTAGTTATAGTCACCTTTGCAAGTATTTACACTTGAAATGTGATATTAAGGAAGGAACAAATACTGTATCAATCTTGTATTGTTTTATCAACAGTTTTCACCATATGTTAATGTGAAGAGTGAACAGTAAATGGTTAATCTTACTGCGATCTGGTTTGCATTGGCTGTGGTTTATCCGGACGTTAAATTCGGCGTTTCGTTACACCCGAAGGAGAACGTTACAATAACTATTTGGATTTTGTTCAGTAAGTCTACAAAGGAGATTTTATTTAAGACTGTCAGTGCATCTAAATTAGATGTTGAAGCAAGTTCTCTTGACATATAATTTTTGGTATCAGGGTATATTGGACTCAAAATAACTGGAAATATTGACATTTTATTCTACTTTTTATACTTTTAAGGAAACATTTCTTATTTCATAAAGAATTCCACTTCTGTCATCTTTTTAAAGATATGTTCCGATAAAACTAATTAGGCTTATGGACCTCATAATCTCTCCTGGGAACTAAGAACATTCAAAAACAGAAACCTCAAAACCATTGGATGTCCCGTGTCAGCAATTCCACTTGTTTGTTCTGACACAGGAGCATAAATGGGCTGTGGTTTCCCCAGGAGTTATACTGTGGGGAATGTGCCCACTGAAAGAGCGCCAGGTCGAATCTGCAACAGGAAATGAATATTTGTTTATCTGAAAGGAATAAACTCTGAGGAACTAAATGTAAAGTAATTTCCTTCTTTGAGTAATTGAGATCGTTTAGATGCTTTTAGTTGCGCAAAATCAGAATTGAAATTGTTTATTATCACTGAACTATGCCGTGAAATTTGTTGTTTTTTGAAGCAGTGCAGTGCAAGACATAAAAGTATTAGTATAAGTTACGTTAAAAATAAATTGTGCAAAAGAGGGACAGCAAGGTAGTATTCATGAAGGGCCAGAAAAGGGCAGCTTTTGGCTGAGGAGGAAAGAGATAAATTGGGGGACTGACAATCCCCACTGGAAGCTGCAAGGGTGGCAAGCAGATGTCCCCACCACCAGGAGATGTGCCAGGGCTAAGGGAATGAAACATCAATGGATGGTGTTTTCTGGCTAATGACCCTGCAGCTGACCTAAGGGCACTGTTGGAGGTACGGCAGGTGGCAACACCATGTAGGAAACATTATTCTTGCAGTATTAAGATCTTTACAGTCCTTCATATTTCTGACAATTGACTCAAGTTTAGGAACCTAGTTTATCCAGCTATCAATATATTCACTGCTATTTCACCCCCAGCCCACCCACCATCACACAATGACATTGCAGAACTCTGCAGGCAATGCTGAGCCTGCAATGGGATTGACATCAGGCAGCCAGCGCTGACAGATTCGGAAATGATAGGTCCACGCTTGGCACGTAGGTCAGCAAAGAGCAAGGCAGCAAACTCTTGCTCAAACACTCAGCAGGTCAGGTGATATCCGAGCTATGAGAAATACTTAAATGTGTCAGAACTGGAAAAGAGTGAAAAAGGGTTAGTTTTATGGTGTGGGAGGCTCTGATAGTACAAAAAGAATATCTCTAATAGCATTTGGCTAGGAATATCACATCAACAAGTTGGTAATGGAGTTAAATGAGAAAAGTTAGAGAAACAAACAAATAACTAAGAAAATCTATGAATAGCAGGCCATTACCTAAGGTAGGAGAAATAAAAATTGAGAATGAACAAAGCAAAGCAGACAGAAAGACCACTACGGAGAGAACATAGAACATAGAACAGTACAGCACAGTACAGGCCCTTCGGCCCATAATGTTGTGCCAACCCTCAAACCCTGCCTCCCATATAACCCCCCACCTTAACTTACTCCATATACCTGTCTAAGTAGTCTCTTAAACTTTACTAGTGTATCTGTCTCCACCACTGACTCAGGCAGTGCATTCCACGCACCAACCACTCTCTGAGTGAGAAACCTTCCTTTAATATCCCCCTTGAACTTCCCTCCCCTTACCTTAAAGCCATGTCCTCTTGTATTGAGCAGTGGTGCCCTGGGGAAGAGGCGCTGGCTGTCCACTCTGTCTATTCCTCTTAATATCTTGTACACCTCTATCATGTCTCCTCTCATCCTCCTTCTCTCCAAAGAGTAAAGCCCTAGCTCCCTTAATCTCTGATCATAATCCATACACTCTAAACCAGGCAGCATCCTGGTAAATCTCCTCTGTACCCTTTCCAATGCTTCCACATCCTTCCTAGAGTGAGGCGACCAGAACTGAACACAGTACTCCAAGTGTGGCCTAACTAGAGTTTTATAAAGCTGCATCATGACATCACGTCTCTTAAACTCTATTCCTCGACTTATGAAAGCTAACACCCCATAAGCTTTCTTAACTACCCTATCTACTTGTGAGGCAACTTTCAGGGATCTGTGGACATGTAGCCCCAGATCCCTCTGCACCTCCACACTACCACGTATCTTGCCATTTACTTTGTACTCTGCCTTGGAGTTTGTCCTTCCAAAATGTACCACCTCACACTTCTCCGGGTTGAACTCCATCTGCCACTTCTCAGCCCACTTCTGCATCCTATCAATGTCCCTCTGCAATCTTCGACAGTCCTCAACACTATCTCCAACACCACCAACCTTTGTGTCGCCTGCAAACTTGCCACCCCACCCTTCTACCCCCATATCCAGGTCGTTAATAAAAATCACGAAAAGTAGAGGTCCCAGAACAGATCCTTGTGGGACACCACTTCGTCACAACCTTCCAATCTGAATGTACTCCCTCCACCATGACCTTCTGCCTTCTGCAGGCAAGCCAATTCTGAATCCACCTGACCAAACTTCCCTGGATCCCATGCCTTCTGACTTTCTGAATAAGCCTACCGTGTGGAACCTTGTCAAATGCCTTACTAAAATCCATGTAGATCACATCCACTGCACTACCCTCATCTATATGCCTGGTCACCTCCTCAACGTATTCTATCAGGCTTGTTAGACATGATCTGCCCTTCACAAAGCCATGCTGACTGTCCCTGATCAGACCATGATTCTCTAAATGCCCATAGATCCTATCTCTAAGAATCATTTCCAACAGCTTTCCCACCACAGACATAAGGCTCACTGGTCTATAATTACCCGGACTATCCCTACTAGCTCTTTTGAACAAGGGGACAAAATTTGTCTCCCTCCAATCCTCCGGTACCATTCCCATGGACAACAAGGACATAAAGATCCTAGCCAGAGGCTCAGCAATCTCTTCCCTCGCCTCGCGGAGCAGCCTGGGGAATATTCCATCAGGCGCCGGGGACTTATCTATCCTAATGTATTTTAACAGCTCCAACACCTCCTCTCCCTTAATATCAACATGCTCCAGAACATCAAGCTCACTCATATTGTCCTCACCGTCATCAAGTTCCCTCTCAGTGGTGAAAACCGAAGAGAAGTATTCATTGAGGACCTCGCTCACTTACACAGCCTCCAGGCGCATCTTCCCACCTTTATCTCTAATCAGTCCTCTCTTCACTCCTGTCATCCTTTTGTTCTTCACATAATTGAAGAATGCCTTGGGGTTTTCCCTTACCCTACTCGCCAAGGACTTCTCATGCCCCCTTCTTGCTCTTTTCAGCCCCTTCTTAAGCTCCTTTCTTGCTACCCTATATTCCTCAATAGACCCATCTGATCCTTGCTTCCTAAACCTCATGTATGCTGCCTTCTTCCACCTGACTAGATTTTCCACATCACTTGTCACCCATGGTTCCTTCACCCTACCATTCTTTATCTTCCTCACCAGGGCAAATTTATCCCTAACATCCTGCAAGATATTCCTAAACATTGACCACATGTCCATAGTACATTTCCCTGCAAAAACATCATCCCAATTCACACCTGCAAGTTCTAGCCTTATAGCCTCATAATTTGCCCTCCCCCAATTAAAATTTTTTTCTGTCCTCTCTGATTCTAACCTTTTCCATGATAATGCTAAAGGTCAGGGAGCAGTGATCACTGTCCCCCAGATGCTCACCCACTGACAGATCTGTGACCTGACCCGGTTTGTTACCTAATACTAGATCTAGTATGGCATTCCCCCTCGTTGGCCTGTCCACATACTGTGACAGGAATCCATCCTGGACACACTTAACAAACTTTGCCCCATCTAAACCCTTGGAACTAATCAAGTGCCAATCAATATTAGGGAAGTTAAAGTCACCCATGATAACAACCCTGTTACTTTTGCACCTTTCCAAATTTGCCTCCCAATCTGCTCCTCGGTATCTCTGCTGCTACCAGGGGGCCTATAGAATACCCCCAGTAGAGTAACTGCTCCCTTCCTGTTCCTGACTTACACCCATACTGACTCAAAAGAGAATCCTGCTACATTACCCACCCTTTCTGCAGCTGTAATAGTATCCCTGACCAGTAATGCCACCACTCCTCCCTTTCCCCCCCTCTCTATCCCTTTTAAAGCACTAAAATCCAGGAATATTGAGAATCCATTCCTGCCCTGGTGCCAGCCAAGTCTCCGTAATGGCCACTACATCATAATTCCATGTATGTATCCAAGCTCTCAGTTCATCACCTTTGTTCCTGATGCTTCTTGCATTGAAGTACACACACTTTAGCCCTTCTACCTTACTACCTTTACACCCTTTATTCTGCTGCTTTTTCCTCAAAGCCTCTCTATATGTTAGATCTGGCTTTACTCCATGCACTTCTTTCACTGCTCTATCGCTCCGGGTCCCATCCCCCTTGCAAATTAGTTTAAACCCTCCCGAACCATGCTAGCAAACCTACCTGCAAGGATATTGCTCCCCTTGCAGGTAGGTTTGCTAGCATGGTTCGGAAGGGTTTAAACTAATTGAAGGTTGTTTATTTTGTGTTTCCAGAATCTTCCGTTTTTATTATAAATTTCCAACATCCACAGTTTTCAGTTTTTCCTTTTAAAATACATCACATTATCTAGCAATGCCAATCATCGGGGGGGGGGGGGGGGCAGCTTGGACATTGCACTGTTCAAGTCATTCTGTTTTTAAAGTTAGTTAAGAAGCTCAATAAAACAAAAAAAACTAAAATCCAAATATCATACCTGTTGCAACACACACAAAGTGGTGGAGGAACTCAACAGGACAGGTTGTCAAGCCATTCATAACTTGTAGCAAAAGACAAATGTGCACTTTAGTTCCATCATGAATATTCCAGTGCAAAATCTTATAGTTTTATTCTTTCATTTACTTGTTATCCACCAGCCAATTAGACCAGTTAGATTTATACGTAGAAATAATTACTTCAATTACTTTAACTAATAGCTTTCCCAACTGTCAAATATCTGAAAACATGGCATTGTTCAGAGAAACTTTCTTAGTATATGATCATAAATCATTTTGGTATGTCATTGTATCTAATTAAGAAGATCGCTGCAGCACAGCATTAAACAAATGCTTCTCAGAAAAAGTGGAAAGAATTTCAATTACAGGCTCAAAGAGTAATCTTGTAGTTTCATATTTCACATCAGAATGTACAGCAGATTAAGATATTTGAAGACTTTCTATGCCTAATTTAAGTCATATATGAATAAGAATTACAATTATAAAACGATCTAGAGTTGAGATTTCAAAGTAATCTTTATTCAAACGTTGCTTCTTCTTTAAGGGAGGTCCAGAATGATTGTGCAACTTAAGCCTTACAGGTACTCAGCTCGTTTGACACCGCAAATGAGATAACAATAAAAAAAAACATTTCTGATCAACAAATACAAAATGCTGGAGGAACTCAGCTGGTTAGGAGAGGAATAAACAGTCTGACTGTTTCAGACTGAGACCCTTCATCAGGACCCATCAGGATTTCCAGTGTCCCTTGATGGGCTTGAACCACCAATCTTCCGGTTAACAGCAGAAGGTTCTGACCATTGCGCCAGAGAGACAGCCTTGGAGCAATGGAGAATGCGGCCATTGATCGCACTACCTCTCGCATGCTAAACAAGCGCTCGACCATTTTAGCTAGTGCTCACTTTGCCAGTACAGATGCTAAAATTGGAATGATACAGAAAGGATGGGCATCACCCCTACACATGGATGACATGTAAATTCGTGAAGCATTCCTTCATCAGGACGCATCAGGCATTCAGAATTTGATGCCTCTGCAGATGAGTTTTATGCTGAAGTAACAAGGATCGTAAGGGTTAGCACAACGCTTTACAGTACAGGCGACCCGAGTTCATTTCCTATTGCTGCCTGTAAGGAGTTAGTACATTCTCCTCGTGACCACGTGGGCTTCCTCTGGGTGCCCTGGTTTCCTCCCACAGTCCAAAGACACACTGGTTGGTAGGTTAATTGGTTAATTGGGACTTGTAACTTGTCCCATGATTAGTCTGGGGTTAAATAGGGGGATTGCTGGCTGGCACGGCTCAAAGGGGCAGAAGGGCCTCTTCTGCACTGTATCTCAATAAATAAAATAAATACATTTTCTGGATCTTGTTGCTTTTGTTTTTATTGAAGCGCAAACTGATAAAACTGTCAATGTGTACTTTTAAAATGGAAACATAGCAGTATATAAATTGCAGGAATCTACTATACAAGGATAAACATGCTGCCCTTGCTGAACTACAAGTTGTGGTCAAAACAGTAAATCTCAATTCTGCTGACACCATCAGCGTAGCGCTAAAGATACTGGAGAAGCAGTGTGTTGTGGAAACATTATTTCTTCATCCACCAATAACTATGTTGTGTTATACAACATATCTGCTGAGTAAAAAATCAAAATGTTGAGATACAACATATACTCCTATTATGAAATAATAAAATGTACAGACTAATCAATCCTAAAATACATAGACCTAATGAGAAGCAAATATAGAAAAATATAGGATTCATTGGAAGTTTTTCCAAGTCGTACTGCAATGCATTTGTTACAAAAATATATTTAAGTAAAAATTTTCAAAAACCAGTAAAAACCTTGGTGGGGAGCTCTGTAACATATTCTGACATCATAATGTAACTTTCATATAAATATATTCAAACTGATGACCCAAGTATAGTTAATTGTAAACTCTGTGTTTGTACTCCGACATTATTTAAAGCATATCTTTTCTTATAACCTGGGAGTTTGGGACTCAAAATCATATGTGATGTATTAACAATTATTTCAAACAGCTTGGTACTTCCTCACCGTTGCATATCAAAGGGGTGCTTCTAAATTATTGTATGCACGATTACACTCGTGATATCCAATTTACTTTCTGATCAGGGAGATCTTGGAAGTAAAGCTGCACCATATGACCTCAATAATATTGCAAAACTTACGAGAAATTCCTCAGGACCTCTTAAACACTCTATTGAGGTTAAGACATAGTTGGAGATAGAGGAGTAACACAGAAACATAGAGACAATGAAAACCTACAGCACAATACAGGCCCTTTTGCTCACAATGCTGTGCTGAACATGTACTTACTTTGAAATTACCTAGGCCTCTATTTTTCTGAGCTGCATGTACCTCTCCAAGAGACTCTTAAAAGACCCTATTGTATCTGCCTCCATCATCATCGCCGACAGCCTATTCCACACTCTCATCACTCTCTGCAAAAAAACTTTACCCTGACATCTCCTCTGTACCTACTTCCAAGCACCTTAAAACTGTGTCCTCTCATGTTAACCATTTTATTCCTGGGGAAAAAGCCTCTGACTATCCACATGATCAATGCCCCTCGTCATCTTGTACACCTCTTTCAGTTTACCTCTCATCTTTCGCTGCTTCAAGGAGAAAAGGCCAAGTTCAATCAACCTATTCTCATAAGACATGCTCCCCAGTCCAGGCAACATCCTTGTAAATCTTCTCTGCACGCTTTCTATGGCTTCCACATTCTTCCTGTAGTGAGGTGACCAGAACTGAGCACAGTACTCCAAATGGAGTCTGACCTATAAAGCTGCAACGTTACCTCACTGCTCTTGAATTCAGTCCCACAGTTCATGAAGGCCAATACACAGTACGCCTTCTTAACCACAGAGTCAACCTACGCAGTATCTTTGAATGTCCTATGGACTCAGACCCCAAGATCCCTCTGATCCTCCACACCGCCAAGAGTCTTACCATTAATACTATATTCTGCCATCATATTTGACCTACCAGAATGAACCACTTCACACCTATCTGGATTGAACTCCATCTGCCACTTCTCAGCCCAGTTTTGCATCCTATCAATGTCCTGCTGTAAGCTCTGACAGCCCTCCACACTATCCACAACACCCCCAACCTTTGTGTCATCAGCAAATTTACTAATCAACCCCTCAATTACTCATCCAGGCCATTTATAAAAATCACGAAGAGAAGGGGCTGCAGAACAGATCCCTGAGACTCACCACTGGTCACCGACCTCCATGCAGAATGTGACCCATCTGCAACCACTCTGTCCTTTGTCAATTGAGAAAGCATTTTGCCTGAAATGGGAAATATCACATTCAGTGACAAGATGAGGAAAGCTCATTGGATTATATTAGCTTAGCACTGAAATGACTCTTCAAAGATTCCAATCCATTTGTTTCCAGAGTGAACCCAGAGCCCTCTAAAATGATAGGGATGCAGCCTGTGAGGTCTGCATTTGATTGTTATCATGGAGATGTTCATGAGCCAGCTACCTAAAACTTTACAGTACATAGAGGGAAGCCTGCAAACTGTTGATATCCCCTTGACCCTGCTGCCATTGTGCATTATTTTACATTTCAAAAATAAACTTTATTCATAATTTAAAAGATACAAACGAGTAAACTCAGTGCAAAATATTTTACTTGGTCAATCATTCAATATAGCGTTATCTTTTTTTTTAAAATGCCACCGCGGCATCTTGGAATGATATGGCATTTCAACGATCGGCAGGCTTACCTAGCGGACTCTGCCACTCTATCTGCTGTAGCAAAAAGAGCCTAGACTGTGGCCCTTCCCGAAAAAGCCTTTGCCTTGGCTGCAGCAAGCTTCAGTGCACGCCTCTGCGTGTACTCCCGCAGACTCGACTCTGCAGCATTCCCTCACAGACATCTTGCTGAGCTCTAAGATCAACAAGTTTCGGGCAGACCAAAGAGTGTCTTTGATCGATCAATGGGACAGTAACATTTGATGTCTATTTCAAAGAAGCCCCTGGGAACAGAGACCTCTAAAGCTGGCACCGGTGACGTGATGGCTAGCATAACACTTAACAGCACCAGTGATCGGAGTTCATTTCCCACTGCAGTCTGTAACAAGCTTGTACTTACTTCCCATGACTGCATGGGTTTCCTCCAGGTGCTCTGGTTTCCTCCCACAGTCCAAAGATGTATAGATTAGTAAAGAGAAGTTCTGGGAGTGCAATGTTGGAGCAGGAAGCCTGTTGACACTTGCAGGATGCTCCCTGTACATCCTCAAACTGTGTTCATTGTTGATGTAAATAATATATTTCACTATAGTTTTTGACAGCCATGTGACAAATAAAGCTAATCTTTATCTTTAATTGTTACACAGCTCCTTGAGATGAACCAAGGCAAGGACCCTTGCACCCATCTCCACACCCTCTTAGTAAATCCACAGTCTGCAAACGAGCTGCAAACTATCTCTTTCCCAACAGAACTGCCCTGAGAGCAGCGGGTATTGGGGATAATATTTTGTCCACACAGAATGGATCTGACTGGGAGGGCTCCCTATCACCACCAGTGAAGGAAGGTTCTGGTGCTTTGTGATAGTAAGGACTAGCGGTTATTTGTTTGGGAGTGCTGGTGAAGATGTCTTAGCAAGTTGCTGCAATGCATTTATAAAAGGCGATATATATTAAAGCCGGGTGTGCTTTCAGGACTGAATATTTAAAGTGGTAACTAGGGGGACATTTGTTACCTTGTCCTTTAAGGTATCACGTTTCTTCAGTGCAGTTAGAACAGCATTCATCCTGGTAATTGGAACATTTTCCAATGCTCCTCACCATGATGTTTTATGTGTGAACCTTTTCTGAATTAAAAAAGTGCAAAACAAAATGCAGTAAAACTTCCTCTGCATCATGTCGGAGTACCTGTATGTTAGATTACTATTTAATTTAAGAGGTTTCTCAAGTTATTTGACATATTACATCATTTATATGAATTATCTATCCATTATTTTTTCCTCCCTTTCTCCATTATATAACTATTATCTCTCAGTGCATGTTTCAAACATTGTACCCATCACACTGCTGTCATAAACATGGACTGACTTGCTTTGCAATTCCAGCTACTCTGGTCTTTATGTCAAACGGTAACATTGTTCAGTCATTCAGTTCACTGGTTAAGGGTTCTGTAACAATGCAGAGACACACATGGTAACTGGAAGAAAACTCTTAATGTGTGAAAATCCTCTGGATATTCCCACTTGACTATTTTACTGTCAGGTTAAATGGTCCTCAAGTGTTCATCATGATGTTTTAATTTCAGTATGCTGTATAAATTTTTCTTTAAGTGATGCAGATAATTCAATGTACTTTGTAATATTGCTGTGCTCTATAAATTTGTCATTGTATTCTCACTGAAATGTAAATTGATGTTAGTTTTTGTTATTCACTTAAATTTCTAGGATATGCACTGTAATGGTCAAGAATCATTATAAAGTACGAAACCAATGCAGTGTTTCATATTTAAGGTTAGATATTATAGTGAGAGAACTCAACAACGCTCCATACCAATAAAAGGAAAGTCTTGATAAACAAAGCTAGGTTTGTATGGGCTACATATTTATATATTTCATTTTGAAATACAGCGCTGTAACAGGCCTTTCCAGCCCTACGAGCCCGTGTCACTTAATTACACCCACGTGAACAATTAACTTACTAACCCGTACGTCTTTGGAACGTGGGAGGGAAGTCGCGTGATCACGGGGGGAACATGCAAACTCCTTTCAGACAGCGGCGGTAATTGAACCCGCGTCACTGGCACTGTAATAGGTTTAAGCTAACCGCTACGCTACTGTGACACCTCATAGTTCACAGCAGATGGGATTCTCACACAATTGTGGAGTTAATGAATTACTTGATCTGGGAAATTTATAGTTTTGGTTTATTATCGTCACATGTACCAAGACACAGTGAAAAGCTTGTCTTCCATACTGTTCACACAGATCAAATGATTACACAGCACATTGAGGTGGAACAATGTAACACAACAACACTGTGCAGAATAAAGTGCAAAAGCTGCAGAGAAAATGCATTGCTGATAAACAATAAAATGCAAGATTGTAACAAGGTAGATTGTGAGCTCAAGGTTTGATCTTATTGCAGGAAAAGGTCCATTCAAGAGCCTGAGAACAGAAGGATAGAAGCTGTCCTTGACCCTAGTGGTACTATGCTTTTTGTTTTTTCTGCCTGGTGGAAGAGGGAAGAAGAGAGGACTCGGGATGAGTGGGGCTTTTAAAAGCAATGGATTCATAAAATCATTCTGGAGCCTTATCCTCTTCAGAAGAGTTAAGTAATCAGTCCATTCCCTTTCTAGTCACTAGCTCCATTGTCGCATATCGCTGCACTTTCTCCAAGGTTTTGATGTCCTCCCTAACACACGGTGCATGGAAGGGACATATACTTCAGCTGAGGTCCAATCTATGATTTGCAAAGCATAAACAGCTGTAGAAGCTCAGCGTTTCAGGCAGCATCCGTGGAGGCAGAAGGGTGGTCGACGTTTCAGGTTGAGACCTTGCATCAGGAGTGAGAAAGTAAAGGGAAGATAGGTAGTGCAAAGAGGTGGAAGGAGAAGTAGAACGGGCTGGTAGGTGATAGGTGGAACCAGGAAAGGTGGGGCTGACAAGCAGTAGGATCCAGTTTGTGGGTGATAGATGGAAACAGATAAGGGGAAATAACGTAAATCAGAATCAGGTTTATTATCACTGACAAATGTTGTGGTACTTGTTGTTTTGTGGCAGCAGGACAGTGCAAATCGAATGGCGATGCTGCCTTCTTCGGGCATGGTCTTCTGAAGATGCCCTCGGTGTACTCATAGACAGATAGATCCGGATGAAGAAGGGAGGGAAGAGCAAAGGCAGAGTCAGAGGCTGGAATAGTAACGTGGATCTAGAAAACAGAGAAACAATGGGGAGATGGGTCCAGAAAGAGAGACGGAATGTGAAGAAGTATAGCAAGGGGGAAGAAACAGAGGCAGGTGTGTCAGCGATAGGCTGATGGAAGCAGGTGGGAGAGTGTTTGAAAAAAGGGAACAAAGCAAGAGAAAATCTAGATGGATCTGTAGGAGTGGGAAAGATATGGGCTACCCAAAGTTGGTAAAACCAGTGCCCACATGTTTGGGTTGTAGGCTACACAAATGAAGTAAGATGTATCGCTCTTCTAGTTTATGTTTAGCCTCATCTCTCTGGGGTGGGGTTAGAGCAGACTTCTAGGAAATAGTGGAAGTGTGATTGAGGGCTCCATCAGCTATGGTAGAGGGAAACCCTGTTTCCAGAGAAGGAACAGTGGAACTACCCGCAGTCCCTTGTATCTCTACAATTTGTAAAGGCTTGCAATAAGATGTCCTTTCAGTATTAGCAATATTCATAGATTTAAATTGCATATTGTTAACCAAGTGCCTCTATTCTTTTATGCCAAGCTACACTTAACTTTTATAACCCAAAATTATATACAGTATAATTGTTTAGAACAATTTTAGTCAATCTCCTACTGTTACCAAACTGATGTTATCTAGTATTCAACATGTAAACTCAGCCAAGCAAATTTTCCATGGGGATGGTTTAATATTTAAAGGAAATATCTGTGTGAAATTTTATTATAAAAGTGATTGGTTACTTCTAATACTGAGGAACAGGCTGTAGAAATGTCTTGATTTCCAGGGATTTGTTTGCATTGGATGTACAAAGTTAACTACATACTGACATTTAACTACCGTATCAATAATGTAGTATGGATGTAAGTCTAATGGGACACAGCAAAAAATTGTTCTTCAGCCTTAGTCTCTGTGTTGAGGTGAAATTGAGGTAATATAGAACACAATTGGATAAACACAGAAATATTTGCTTACAGCAGAGTGCAATTTTCCACTTGGCTCTCTGGTGAGGCAGAAGCAAAGTCAAGCACATGTATATTTAAAATAAAAACAAGAAGTGCCCGTAAAACTCAGCAGGTCAGGCTGTATCTGTGGGAAGAGAAGCTGAATTAATGTTTTAAATCAAAGACCTTCATTTTCACATTCACATTTACATCGCAGCTCAGGCTTCTATGAACTGACATTCAAATGCCTCCTGTGGATTTATTATTAGCGAGAAATCCAAAGAAAAGTTTACTTCTTAGTGAAGTTAGAGGGAAATAAATTCCCCTGTTCCTGAAAATGTGTACAGTGATGGGATTCTTTACAATCCATGTTCTCAGTGTTATTTTTATTACGGAGTTTGTCTTCTTTTGCAGATTGGCTGTTTATTGGTCTTTTTTAATGTTTCAATTTTCATAAAATTCTATTGCATTTTTCCTGTAGATGAGTGTAAGAAAATGAACTTCTAGTATATGGTAATCTATAGGCCCCTTGATAATAAATTGACTTTGAATTTTCAGCTTAATGAGGGATTAACCTGGGTCTGTTGCTTTTGGTGAAGACATCATACTAACTTCAACTACATTGATTACAGAAGGTAGCCAGCCATAACCAGTTGTTAGGTGGCTGTGTGTCTCACCTGAGAGTGGGAAGTTCTAAGACTGGTAACACTTGGAGAGGGTTTCCAAAACATATTTTCTCATATTAGTCATATTTTCTTATAACTGGAAGGAAGCCTTTCAGTGCATGCTGCCCCTTCAGACTATTTTCAGCAGTCCCATTCCCTCACTTATTTAATATTCCACATTATTTAATGAGTTTTAACTCCACAGCAACTTTGGCAGCCTCCAGATTGTTAGCCCAGGCCTCTAGATTAATATACTGATTTTCCCCACTGCATTACAA
Source organism: Hypanus sabinus (assembly GCF_030144855.1). NCBI lineage: Eukaryota > Metazoa > Chordata > Chondrichthyes > Myliobatiformes > Dasyatidae > Hypanus > Hypanus sabinus. The sequence goes on along the minus strand of NC_082711.1, from coordinate 157,205,559 downwards.
CAACCATATCCAATTGAACTCACAGATTGTACTTTTTAAAGAGACTACAAAGCCATAAGACATAGGAGCAGAGGAGGTGCATTGCTGTTGCAGCAATGAAGGGGTTAATGAGGGACTCATTTTAACCCTGAAGCACATTTAATAATGTCACGACATGGGAGAAAGCAGGCTTGAATAAGTGTCCAGTCTTGGCGTGTCCTCATAACAGACATTGTACCAAAGTACATAATGTTGCTGGTCACCCAGTAACATGATTTTTCCAATCCTCTTCTAATTGACTTGGAGAACTAACACTCCATTCACTTACAGTACTTGCAGGAAAGCAGGAGCTGCAAAGCTGTTGTTACTGTGAAGTCACAGTTCTTGTGAAAGCTGAAAGGCAGTGATATCATTCCTGCTTTTGTAATAAAAGAGCTGCCATGTGGCAAGATGTAGGGCGATGACAGGAAATTCACTGCGATTTTCATAAGAACAAGAAAATTTCCAGGTGGTGATTACTACTCAAGAGATTTTAAGCATACACTATTTGTTAATAGTTAAAAACATTTTTAAACATGCTCCATTAAAGTGAAAGGTTAAAAAGAGAATTTAAAAGTGAACCTAACAATTCATTTTGCCATCATGAACCATAGGCATTGAGTTTAAGAGTCAGAAAATTATGTTGCAGCTTTATAATTCTGGTCACCCTATTATAGGAAGGATGTAGAGGCTTTGGAGAGGTTATTTCATTTCGTTTAGAGATACAGAGTGAGGCAGTTCCTTCCAGCCCATCCAGCCACTCTGCCTCGGCAACCCACCTATTAAGCACTAGCCTAAATCACAGGACAATTTATAATGGCCAAGTAACCTACTAGTTGTTATGCCATGCGGTCACAGGGAGAGCATACAAACTCCTTACAGACTGAACTCCAAACACTGATGCCCCAAGCTGTAGGAGCATCATGCTGACTGCTATCCACCATGGTGGGTGCACAAGAGGTTTCCCAGAATACTGCCTGGATTAGAGGGCATGTGCTATAAAGAGAGGTTGGCCACATTAGGATTATTTTCTCCGAAGCAGCAGAGAGTGAGGTGAGTCCAAACAAAAGTTTATAAAATTAGGAGAGGCATAGAATGTGTAGACAGGTGGTACCTTTTTTTCAAGTTCGAAATGTCTGATGTTGGAGAACTTGAATTTAAGGTGAGAGGGGGTAAGTTCAAAGAAATGGTGCAGGGAAAGTTAAGTTTGCATAGAGGGGTGGGTGCCTGGCATATGCTGCGGGAGGTAGACATGATTGGAGATATTTAAGAGGCTCTTTGGTAGACACATGAATATGCAGAGAATGAAGGGAAATGGACCATGTGTAAGCAGAAGGAATTAGTTTAATTAGGTGAAATTTGCTTAATTAGTTTAGTATAACACTATGGCCGAACAGCTCCTTCTTATGCTGCACTGTTTATATTCTATGAAACATCTTTATCAGTTATTTCATGATAACTTGAATCAATCTCCATGGACTGTATTGTGGTCTAGCTGTCAAGTGATATTATGAACACTCTGCATACTCTATTATTAACAGTATTCTTGGTAGATACTTCACTTAAGTACAATTATAATAGAATCAAAACTAAAAATCTGCAACATAAAAGTCTTTCTGCAGTTTCAGTTTTATGCAGGATAGGTAATTACCCATAGCTATTTACCTGCATTATCATAAAGGGATATAATTACCAGAACATTTTGTAGCAAAAGGAAATAATGGTTCTTTCTTTTTCCACAGGAGTACAAGATTTAAGACTTCTCCAAGCACAGAGAGCAGCACACATAGTTACAGAATTCCTGGCATTATCTTTATAATAAGCATCAAATTGTAACTTTAAATAAGGGGTATCAGAAATGATGAAATATGTACATTTTAACAAGTTTGAGATCCCCTACTTCAATAATAAAGCACAATGGAATTAAATACAGGTATTGTTCCACCAAAAGATCCAATAATTTATCCTACAATATATTCTAAGGATTCCCCATGTTTGTGGATCCTTACAATATATTGTTTTGTAAAATATGGGAAAAGAGTAGTAAATGTAATAAAAATAATAGAAGAACATGCCCTATCTTTAAAATATGTATTTCAATCTTTAAAGACCAGATTAAGAAATATGTAAGATTTTTGAACTGAAAATAATAAGCATATTTGACTATTCTATCCAACTTAAATAAATGTATTTGTTAAAAAAAACCTCGGAGTAATGATACAGACATTATGTCAAGATTCCATTCATCACTGAACAGTAATCTGTTAGATTTAATGTTATCCAGAGTCTCGGTACCATATTACAATTGTTATTTTGAAATTCATATATTATCTACAAGATTAGAAAATTTCAGTTTCTATTCACTAGTTAAAAAAGAAACATAATATATGGCACATGGATTATAGAAAATATGCTTCATATCATTAACATCAACAGCTTGCAATGAAATGTTGTTACATTAAGGGACAACTGGTTTGCTGAAATTCATATGCTGCATGTATTTGGTGCTCATCTATCTCACCACTTTTTGCTGTCAGGTAATAGATGATCACTACAATTCATCATTAACAATGCTTTCCTTTTCAAGTTGCTGTTGAGTAGTCTGCCACCGTAGCCTGATACAATTTTTTTTAGCTTTTAGACAATATATTCATGAGTTCAAGTTGCTATTTCATAGCTGATTTGTGCTGTGATGATATGCAGAGGCATAGTCGTAGCAAGTGAATTGGATAGCTATCCAATTCATTGTCAATAAAACTGAACTTTTGAAAGAAATAAGAAGTGAAGACTTTAGAGAGACAATTTTTTCTTCATTCTCATATGAATGTTCATCACACAGGTTGTAGAATGAATAATTTACTATCACAATGGGGTGATTCTGTTTCTCCAATAATGGCTGAGATGCAACATACATTAAATATATTCTAACTGATAAATTAGTTCTGAAACAGTTTCCTTTTCTCTTGTGTTTTTGGCTTTCTTTACTTCATCCATTTATACAAAATTTATTTTATTCATGTTGATGTGTTTTCCAGTTAATTAAATGAGATGATCACTCAAGAAACTGGAACAGACTGCTTTGTGACCATCAAACTCTACTACAGGTATCACCACTCCAACCAGTCTGGGTCAATGTCTGCAGGACACAGTACTCCAAATTCAGCTTAACCAAAGATTTGTAAAACTGAAACATGACTTCCTAACTTTTGTATTCAATGCCCCACCCAATGAAGGCAAGCATGTCGTACACCTTCATTGGTCATCAGGAGCTTTGGGACAGGGATCAGGAAAGTTACTCCATACTGGGACCTTTCCAAGCTTTGGTCATGACACCTGGGCTTTGATAGCCAACATAACTGATCCTGGCAAAGTGTGGAAAGCTGTTGATGATAGCAATTGGGGCTCTCCCCAACCAATCTGGGTCATTATCTGCAAGACTCAGTACTCCAAGTTCAGCCTAAGCAAAGTTTTATGCAATTGCAACATGACTTCCTGGCTGAGTGGTCTAAGGCACAGCTTTCAAATTGCAGTCTCAACTAGAAACCTGGGTTTAAAATCCTATTCCTGACAGTTCAATATTTAAATCATGGAGCAAACACTAAGAGTTTTCTTCCCTATAAGAGAAGAACACTTTTTAAAAAAGTAAAATCACTTGTTATGTTGAAGTCCAAATTTCTAGTTTTTGACAACATTTATTAACCTGTGTTATAATCATTCATTATTTTACTCTTTATTGAACCCAGATCATACTAATTAACTTATGTATTTAACATAGAATTCCAACTGCTATTAATAAAGTATTTAAAGGAGAGCCACCATGTTAATGAATTCTCGATCCATACAGATCATTCACATCTGGGACATATTTCAACTAAACTGTAATGCAAATGTGTTCTATGAACTTATTCAGGAGTCCTTGTTGGGCAGTCTCACTCCTTACAAATTCCTTACTGGTCTTTGGTAATTACAGCAGCCTAAGTCTAACTTTATTGCTTCATTAAAAAAAAACTCAATTGGGTGCAAAAATATTCCGTGGAAATAAATTGCATTAAAAAAAAATTATCTGGCCCCATAAGTGAAATGTCTAGTTCTAGCCCTTTCAAGGTATAGTAGTTTGAGCCGGGAGAACTCCAATCGGTGCATTCGGCCAGGATAAATTATGAAGTCCCAGTTCGAGTAACTTTGAGGTTCTACAATTCTGAGCCCCGCCCACCAGAGAAGACGTATGGTTTGTTTGCCCTTCGTTTGATGGGTATTGAATATGGGAGTCAGGAAGTCATGTTGTGGTTGTATAAACTCTTGGTGAGGCTGTACTTGGAGTACTGTATGTAGCTCTGGTAACCCCGTTACTGGAAGTTTTGGAAAAGGTACAGAACTGGTTCACCAGTGTGCTACCTGGATTAGAGGGTATTAGCTACAAGGAGAGGTTGGCCAAACTTGGGTATTTTCCCTGGCGTGTCTGGATGGAGACCCGGTATAAAAGTTAATAGATAGGGTAGTTTTGAAATGTCAGATATTTGACTTGCATTTAAAACGGATGTGGATGGAGTTTAGTTTGTTTTTGCACAGATCGTCCTGGGTGCCTGGAACATGGCGGCCAGCCGTAGTTCTGGGAGCAGATATAGCAGTGGCATTCAGGAGGCTTTTAGACCCATGGATCTTCAGGGAATGGAGAGAGATGGATCATGTACAGGCAGAAGAGGTTTAGTTTGATTTGGCATCGTGCTGGGCGCAAACATCGTGGGCCGAAGGGCCTGTTCCTATGTTAGCCGGCAGGGTGGGGGCAGTGAAGTTGGGAATCTTTACATTTATTTATCTCGTATTTTCAGAAGTAATAAAACGCCATTAAAATAATGCAAATAATTAAAAGTTTTAAAGCATGTCAATATAAAGTGCACAAAAGTAAAATCACGTTAAAAGAACACAGCATTCAGCCGTAAATCCTGGTGGAATGAGTGGTATGTCGATTCGCCCTCGGGCATGGCTGCCCGAGGACCGCCCGCTGCCAGCAAGACCGGGCTGCTCGTCAGATTCCGCGTGGGGACCGCGACGCAGTTGCAATGGGTAAGACGGGTAAACGGGGAAATCAGCCTGGCTCCTAAACCCGCCGGTGTCCCTTGTTCCGTTCTGTCATCGAGGCAGTTTTCCAGTTTAGGGGCGCCTCTATAAATGCAAGTTGCCATTGCTGCTCTACTAGTGAGCGGTGTCTATAGTTACTGACAGGGTGGAAAAAAAACCGCTCTCCGTTAGTGAAAAGGCTTAAAGGTTGCTGACGGCTATGCTCTCTGCTTTTGTTATTGCTAATTGATGCTGCCAGCGGCCGATAATGAATAAATCACTCTCGGACTCAGAATGCATGAAGTAACCTAACTTTTCAAACTCCTCATACTAATGCCGGCTCTGATCACAGTCTGCTTCGTAGAGTCCTGTTCCAGCTCAGCACCCTGTCCCCAATTTTAATGCACCCCGTTCTGTGTTACAGGCAGCCTAGATAACACCGGTACAATTGATTATCATAAAACTAACTGGATAGATTATTGGATCCAAATTATTCAGATTATTTCTTCACATTTTGTTTTTACTTTCATCACGAAATAAGTACATCTGTTAGCGGTAATTGACTATGCTTATGAGAGGTTATGACAATTTTATGTAGCGTATGTTTGGAACAATTTGCATATATACTTTAAAAATAAGTCAAATAATCCGCAATTAATATTCCTTCTGGACAATTATATTCGGATATTTCTCCAACGTGTTTGCTAGATTTGGTATTTACCACAGGTAATATTTGTAGTTTGGCTTTAATTTTGAACCCACTGATCCTTGGGGTGGGGAGGATGGATGCATCTCCAAAAAATAGATTTTTACATGGCCAACGTTAATGAACTGATTATTAAGAAGTAGACACGGTTAAACCAAAGTCTTAGGGAGTTTATTTTGTCCCTTTCGGGCAACTGTGCTTTCTTAAAGAGCGATGAGGATCGGAGGGTTGTTAGGACCCGGAAGACATCTCAGTAAGTGGTCGGGCCGACACTGCGCATGAACACAATTGTATTCCAAAAGAAATGAACTTAAAGAGCGGAAAGAGACGAAAACAGTAGGAGGTGGAAACTCCACAGTATTAGCATTGGTGAACATATCAAAGTGAAGCTGAGTTAGGATCTGTCCTTCATACTGACTGTAAAACACATCAGCAGTTACAGCGCGCGAAAGCTGCAGAGCTGCTTTTACTGGGATCGAGTCTTTGCAGTTTATGAATTGGCTTCAGGAGCGAGAGAATCGTTGGTGCAGAAGGTGAGTTGTGGTTTTTTTAATTCAAAATATACGGTAATTCTCCTGACTCTAATTCGAAATCGAAGATTTGATTTGTGTTTTAATCCCCTAGACGCCTTCCAATTTCCAGACGCCAGATATGTTTTGAGTTTGTGTTTTTTTTCCAATTAACAAAAACATTAGCTTACTGTTTGAGGAAAGCAGACTGCAGTGTCAATTCTAAAATGAAAAGAGGCTGAGGGAGAGAGTTGTGTAGCGCAAGGTTAAATCTGGAGAGGCTCCTGAACCGGGGCAGTTCTTAATTCCCACACAAGGGGACGCAGAGTCTCTATCTCAGCACCGTTTAACCCCGCTCTGTTGAAGAGAGACGCTGCCCGTTCACTCCTGTACATGGGAGTAACGGGGAAAGGCAGGTGGTGGCGGAGGATGAAAGCACTGCTTTATTCTGACAGAAGTTTATGGGTTTCCGTTGTCCGGCTCGTATCGTTCATACGCCTTTATCCAAAGTACTTTTGCGCCTACTTTAATTGGCATATCAATGTTAAGTCTGTCACTTGTAGCAATCCTCCCTGTATTTCTGGAAGAGTACTTCATAGTGACCCCCCCCTTAAAATTTATTTGTAATCTCAGAGATAAAGGCGGAAGATATCTGAGCCACACGCGAATGGAATTGATATCGGAACAGACCATTTAGTGTTAAAGTACTTAATTTGGATTGCAGTTCAAAAGCAAGAGTGATTCTGGGCCGACTCTGCTTAATCCGTGGTGTTCACCCTTTCCATTTAAATTGTGTATGTTTCTCTACGGCCTTACTGCCTCATGACTTAATGATATGATTCAGCGAGGAGGAACAGCTTTTTTTTACCAATACAGCGGGCGATTAGGGGCGACCAGTGTTAACACGTACCCTTTTTTTAATGCCGCATTATTTTATAGCCGGGTGACGCATTGCTAATGATACAAAAATCATCGTCCGGTTTAAATGAGATGCCAACTCCGGTTCAGATAAACGCGTAGAAGGGCGAATAAGTGCCTTCCAATACACTGGGCTAAGGTACAATTTCTGTTTTTTTTCTTTTCCCATTTAAATTAAGCATTCTATTACTAAATTGGTGGCAGGCTATTATAAACACCATCTAGTGTCAGTAACTGTGCTGTTGTCTAAGTCGCTTTTTGGAATCTCGTGTACACAGAGGCGCAGGTAAAGATTAACTTCCAAGCTGATGCCAACGCACTTTGTATTTTGTCGGTGGTACATCAAACCGAATCGTAGTCAGGACATCTCGACACTGCAGAACGAATCCTTGCATTCAACGGGTTGTAGCGCTAAAAACACAGTTTAGCACTCCTTGAGCCCCATTATTTTTTGGGGGGGGGGGGGTTAATTGGACAGGAGCCCTTTCATTCAGAATTTCTTCCGAGAGTTCACGATTGAAGAAACTCTTCCCGAGACAAGACGAGACATCGGATTATACCGGGGGGGGGGGGGGGGGGGGAAGAAAAGCCCTTTGATGGAGTTCTGTGTTTATAACTGGTGCAAAACTCGGCTTGCTCGCAGTGATGCCGAGGGTACCCGCGGAATTGGTTCCTCAAAATCTCTCCTTAAAAAAAAATTGAACACTGCGGAAATAACTTGTTAGTTAATTTAAATCAATTACTTCTAAAATATCCCAGCGAGATCATCCAGCGACATCATGGAAGTGTCATTTGAAGCTTGAGATGAAATGTTTACTTATCTGTCCCTTACACCATCCAATTTTAAGAAGTGAACTCCAGACAGTAATATTATAAATTTATCTCAGCGTGTTGCTGTGCGATGGTCAGGGATGTCCTGATTCATATCAACAGCTGGGGGCTCCATTCAGTTAGAGTGTGATAACCTGCCACCAAGACCCTTGTTCCTTTCACAAAGCCACGGGAGGCCTTTTATTCCGGAGGTGGCGCCTACAGAATACTGTCTTCTGTTTAGAAGATTAACTGTGGAATATAATCGTTCCTTTCAAAATAATTTGCGATATGCCTCTAATAGAAGATCTGCTGCATAAGTAATTAAATTATTTTTGGATCACTTGTATCTGATTTTATGGCAAATATATATCGATGAGTTACTAATATGCAATTAATTTTCAGGCAGCAGAGTAAATAACACATTTAACAATCTCTTTTGAGGTAGTGAAATATTTCATATTATCGGAGAAAAATTGATACAAAGGCAATGAAGGTTGCCCAAAGGGGTAAGTTTTAAGGGCATCTTAAAAGATGCATTTGGCAGTCCATTTGTTTTCCCTCGCTATTGGAATAGAATTTATGCAATGTAACATTATGTAAGCATGAAGGATATGTGTAATTACACTAGTTTCTAGTCGCTAAAATTCATTGAAGCCTATAGAATGCATTCTTTGTTATGAAAAATATAGTGACAACATTATATTGGAATAAAAAAAACAGAAATAAGAGCAAGCAGAAACGGGAAGGGCAGTGAAGTTCCTTCCATTGAATGTGCTGCATTCCATTATTTTCATCAAACACTGAGATTGTTAGCCAAGGCTTGACAATGGTTGCAGACTTTCTGTTCGTAAATTAAACAATTATATGCCTACAAAATCTGTCTGAGTTTGCATGTAAGTTTCAATGGAAGTGGCAGTCAAAGCCTCAATGGTGATTGTACTTTTAAAGTTCAAAGTAAGTTTATTATCAAAGAATATATATGTCACTAGATACAATGCTGAGATTCATTTTCTTGCGGGCATACTCAATAAATCGATATTAGTATTATAACCATGATAAAACCAATGACAGACTGCACCAACTTGAGTGTTCAACCAGTATGCAAAAGATAAGAAACTGTGCATATACAAAAGGAAGTTAATAAAAATAAATAAGCAATAAATATTGTGAACATGAGATGAAGAGTCCTTGAAATTAAGTTCATAGGTTGTGCATGCATTTCAATGTTGGGGCAAGTGAAGTTATCCCCTCTGGTTCAAGAACCTGGTGGTTGGCAGATGATAATTGGTGGTGTGGATCCTAAGGGTACTGTACCACCTTCCTGATGAGAGCAGTGAGAAGAGAGCATGACATGGGTGATGGGGATACCTGATGATAGATGCTGCTTTCATGTGACAATGCTTTGTGTGCTAAGGTTATTTTACCTTGGTTAAAGTCAATGTTGCAAGACAAATGAAGCAGTATAACTGAAACAGTATCATGCTGCAGTGGTATACCTGACTACTAGACAGGTATATGGAGGAATTTAAGGTAGGGGGGTTATATGGGAGGCAGGGTTTGAGGGTCGGCACAACATTGTGGGCTGAAGGGCCTGTAATGTGCTGTACTATTCTATGTATTGGGAGAATGAGGTAGTGGGTAGATACAAAACCAGGTGGCGGTGTATTAAGAAATGGACACCAATCTGGACGTGGACCTGGATGTCTATTTCTACCAGCAGAATAGTTCCTCCATAAGAATGAAACATTGAAATATCGACTGTTTCTTCCCCTTGATAGATGCTGCCTGACTTGCTGAGTTTCGGCAGCATTTTGTTTGTGTATGTTGCTCAGGATTTCTCACATCTGCACGATCTCGTGTTTAGAATTACTTTAGAGAAATATACCTCACAGGGATTTCAGATATATCTAAAGATGAGGAAGGATTTTTAATCGAGCCTTGGTTATTATTCCAAACCTGTACCAAGCTTTGTCCGACAACTATTGCCTATGTTGAAATTTTGAGTGGTATACGCAAGAAATGTAAAGCAAGGTTGTGTTTGGGGCAGGAGAGAGAAAACTAAAAGGTGGAGGACCTTGAGTCCTAGTCAAAGTAAATGGATCTTAAGTGTTTTTTTGAATAAATTGGAGGAATATATGGGGAATGATATACAGTACAGTAGGCGGTAAAGACTAGAGCAAAACAAAGGAGCAAAGGAGTTTAAGTTTAATGGAAACTGTTAGAAGCATATCATTGAGGGAGGGTGGTTTAACCATGGTTGATCTTGAAGGAAAGAATGAGAATCTTCAGGTCGATTTGTTACTGCTGGCAAGCAGTTGGTGCCCAGGGCAAATTGGGGTAACAACGAAGGGAAAAAACTGTTGAGTATTCATGAAGTTTGGAGACAATGGAACTGTTAGGGAAATGGTGAGGAAGGAACTAGTCAAATATGAGGTGGTGAATGTAGAGAGCTTCTATAAAGTGCATCAGCTGTCTGCTACTTAAATATTTGTATTGCGTTTCTATGCCAATTTATTTTGAGGAAGTGGACCTGGAATAGATTACAGATGAAAATAATGAACATTAATAATACATCAGATTTTAAATATCTTTGAACTTGGTTAACCGGATTCACTTTTGGAAGTTCTGCCAAATATAAAATAAATCTTGTGGTCTTGTAAAAAAGTGAAGTTTTACATATGGCAACACTCGTTGAAGCTAATCCTGTTGTTATTTTACGTCTCTCATCACTTCCAGCTCTCAGTTGTAAAAACTGCTAAGTTTATTCTGTTTTGCCATATTTTCTGCAGATTATTTGAAAAAAGACACCATTCTCTGAGTACTTGAAGTAGTCTTTATATTTATATTTTACTTGTGAAGTGGTGAATGCTAAGGTTTATTGCCTATGCCACTAGTTCAGGGGTTCCCAGCCTGGGGTCCACAGGCTCCTCGGTTAATGGTAGGGGTCCATAGCATAAAAAATGTTGGGAATCCCTGCGCTAGTTCCGATCATTTGGTGGATTGATGCAACATTTAAATGTAGTTTGATATAAATTAATGAATTGTCAGACCACTTTGGAGGAAGGTTTAAAGAAAACTATTTTGTTTAGGGACTGGGGAGTTGTGTATAGATTACATGGGTGAGCATGATAGGTCTCCATCAAGAATTCTTCATCTTAGCCCATCACCCCTAGTGGGGTATAGGCCACTGAGAGCAGCTCACTGGTGTCTTTGTCCTGAGGCAGTTTTTCAAGTTGTTCCCAGGTGTAGCCCATCTTCAAAGTTCCTTCCTTTTCCCTGGGATGAGGTCTTGGGAGCCACGGTTCATATTTCTGTAGTTCTGAGTTTTTAATGGATGGGTTGCTAACCCCATGCTAACCTCCTCCTTTCACAGCTGGGCTTGGGTCAGTCCATGACGGAGATCTCCATTATGAATGGACAGTGGTAAATCAGATGTTCTTGCTGTGACTTAGTCACTTTTATTACCACCTTTTATATACTGTATTCAGGAAAATGAAGATTGCAAAGTTCATGCATTGCAGTTGAGATTTTAATGTGTCCTCTGTGTTACTGTGCCAGTAATGGAGCTACTGTGTTACTGTGTTCATTGTTGCACAGATGATTGCATTGTCAGAGAATTTACCAGCCATGTTTTCCTACTGTTTGCACAGTCCATACCTAGCTCCTGCTGCAGGGGAAGAATATGAGAAATTTTCTTTATTATTGTATTTTTTTTAGCTTTTCATGATCACTTCATTACATTTGTCTGAACAGTAGTATGTAAACACACAGGGTCTGTTTTTAAAGAAGCTTATTCAGTTCAGTGAGCAACTTCTTCAATTGTCCCCTCCCATCATGGCTACATTTCTGGGATCTGTATGATTTGATGCCATGAATACAATGTTGATTCCGATTTTCACCGGCATCTCCTCACGAATCTCCAGACTTGAGACCTTGAACTCTGCAGGAAATTTAGCAATATCTTGTAGTTAGTTATCCATTCTCTTCAATTTTTTGATCACACATCGTTAGTAGTCAGTATTAAATTTATATGTTTCAATATTAATAGTTATATGGTAAAGATTGTGATATTCTGATTGAGATTTCCCCTTGACAATAAGTGAAACTTGTCATTTCTGTTCATTGGTTGCATCTACTGTAACTCTTAGTAAAAGATCTATTGTGAGGATATCATCAGCTCCTCCGTAAATTGTGTACACAAGGCAACACAGCGGATTCCAGTCAATTGGGGAACATCGGGTCCAGAACATTTTGGCCCAATTAATCGGCTACCCCAATTAGCCAAAGTTTTATGGAAATAGTTAAAAGGGTATAAAAACGGCAAATCTCCATTTAGTGCATTATTGATATCAGTTACAGCCTGGTTAAATGGTGGCATGTTTGATCATGGAGTTAACAAAATTTCATGGAAATAGTTAAAAAGGTATAAAAAAAAGACAAACCACCATTTAATTGAGAAACAAATTTTTTTTAATGTAATGCTGAATAAATGAAAATATTACCAAAACTACTACCCAACTGTAAAAGTGTTTATTAGTTCCTAACAGTTATAAATGGAGGAACGAGAACATCTTATCTGAGTCTCAACATGGACAAGACAAAAGAGATGATTGTGGACTTCAGGAACGCACAGGACGACCACTGTCTGTTGCACATAAATGGCTCTGCAATGGACAGAGTGTAGTGCACAAAGATCCTTAGTGTGCACATAACAGATGATATAAGCTGGACCCAAAACAGTTTCTTACTAGTCAAGAAGGCACAGCAGTATTTACACTTTCTGAAGAGATTGAGACATACAAGGCTCCCTGCCTCCATTATAATAACTTTCTGCAGGAGCACCATTGAGAGTGTCCTGTCTGGTGCCTCATGGTGTTGTATGAAGGCTGCAATGGATAGTTAAAACCACTGAGAGGATCAGCAGAATCTCCCTCCACCCATGACATTTACCAGGAGCATTGCAGATGAACGGCAGAAAGCATTGTTGACACCCTCAACACCCATGCCATAATCTCTACCGTCAGGAAGGAGGTAGAAAAGGATCAGTACAAGGACTACCAGGCAGGGCAAAACCTTCTTCCCTTAGGCTGCAAGACTAATGAATACACTACCACCACTGTAGCCTGTATATTGTGCTGTTTACTGTTCACCTGTAAATTTTGGAATATATTTTATTAGCTTAATTATGATAATATTTGGCTTTATGTGCCTTGTGTGTTATATAGTATGTTTTGCAGGTGCAATGTGGTCTGGAGGAACATTTCATTTGGTTGTATATGTACAGTCAGGTGACAATAAACTTGAACTCGAATTTATTCAGTGTCTGCTGCTGTGTTCTTTTGATTGACTGTAAATGAGGAAAATCAGTGAAGAGTCTTAATGCAGATAAGGGACTGCCTTCAAGAAGTGCTTTCAATGATTGTCTCCTCCAGGTCTTCCTTTCAGTTGTAGCTTTCAAGATGATTGATGGTACATTCAAATTCTTTGTAGTTTCTAACTCGAAGTAGTGAAATCGTTTCATTTTCTCTCCCTGCCATTTTTGACATCCTGAGTGCTTGAAACTGCCGTGAGCAAAACAGTTCTGAATTGTTTCACTCTTTATTACTTGCCAACTATCAGTGATAAGAATCACCACTTATTGAACACAAACAAATGCAATGGACACTATTTAAAAACTTATTGCTTTAAGCAAGGTGTAGTGTCTAACGTTCACCAGACATGCACACGACTGACGCTGGTTAGAAAATGTTTGGCAAAGTCTCCTGCCCTAATTAAGTGGCACAATGTCTGAAATAAATGAAGACAATCCTGGCTATTTTTTTCAACTAGTATTTGTTCTTTCAGAGTTGTCCCAAATAAGCAGCTGCCCCAATTAACCAAGGGCATAATTAACCCAAATCCTCTGTACCTCCATTGCAAGTAGGAACGAAAAATCCAGTTTGATCTTTCAGGATTGAAAGAAGTTACAGAGAGTTGTAAAATTAGTCAGCCCCATCTTGAGTACTAGCTTTGTAGTATCCAAGACATCTTCAAGGAACGGTGCTTCAGAACTATTAAGAGCTCCCATCACCCAGGACGTGTCCTCTTCTTCAGTGCTCGCAGCAGGAGGGAGGTACAGAAGCCTGAAGGCACACACTCAGCAATTTAGGAACAGCTTTGTCCTCTCGGCCATACAATTCCTAAATGGACATTGAACCCATGAACACTACCTCACTTTTTTTGCTATTTCTATTTTTGCGCTATTTTAATGTAACTGTTCAAATACATGTATATATTTTAATTGATTTTTCTATATTATCATGTATTACATTGTACTGCTGCTGCTAAGTTAACAAATTTCATGATATGCCAGTGATATTAAACCTGATTCTGATTCCTTCTGAAAAATAGCAAGGTGATGGAAGTGGAGCTCATTACCATGGCCTCTGTTTTAGCAGGCTCATGGGTTCTGCTGAGACAGAAGACACTGACTGAATAATATTCAACAAACAAATACTTAGCTAAGAATGCGCATGGGCCTTCTAAGTCTGGAGTATACATTCCCACTGGTTCTTCAGCATTGGTTGAGACCTCAGTGTGAAGAGCCCCTGGAGACAAAAGGAAAGAGAGACCAAGTCTTCCGCTTGCACTATTGTTATACTTGAGGTGTCTGAAACTGGACACCGGTGCCATGGCACACAAGGCGACCAGTGGGAAAAGATGGGTCAAATGGGTTAATCGATGACCAGCACGATGGAAGTGGCTTTCAACCAACAAGTGAACTAACCTTCCACATGACACCATTCCTGATCTCATTGAGGCCTGTAAAGACAACATGAGGTGGAAAAGTGCTTCCCCCTCAGTAGCTGTCAACCTTGTCCACTTCAAAAAAAAGTTGTAAATTCAAAATAAATGTATTACCAAAGTATGTATACCATGTAAGACCATAAGACACAGCAGCAGAATTAGACCACTTGGTTCATTGAGTCTGCCCGTCTGTTTCATCATTTCATCACGGCTGATCAATTTTCCCTCTCGACCACATTCTCCTGCCTTCTCCCTGGAAACTTCCATGCCTTGACAATCAAGAACCTATCAACCTTCGCCTAAAATACACTCAATTACCTAGCGTCCACAGCTGCCTGTGACAAGAATTTCCACAGATTCACCACCCTGTGGCTAAAGAAATTCCTCCTTATCTCCAGTCTAAATGGATGTCCCTCTATTCTAAAGCTGTACCCTCTGGTCCTAGATTCCCCCACGATAGCAAACATCCTGTACATTCTACCTAGGCCTTTGGATATATGATTGGTTTCAATGACAACCTCCTGATTTTTATAAATTCCAGCAAGTACAGGCTCAGAGCCGTCAAACGCTTATCATACGGCAGACTTTCATTCCCAGAATCATTGTTGTGAAAACCCTCAACCCTTTTCAACGTCAGCATATCCTTTCTTAGATAAGTGGCTCAAAACTGCTCACAGTACTCCAAATGGAACTTCACTAGTGGCCTTTTAAATCATCAGCATTACATCCTTACTTTTATATTCTAGATCTCTCGAAATGACAGCCGGCATCACATTTGCCTGACTCAGCACCGACTCGGCCTGCAGGTTAACCTTTTGGGTTCTTCCTGCATGAGGACTCTCAAGTCCCTTTCCATCTCGGAGTTTTGAATTGTCTGCCCGTTTAGAAAATAATCTACATTTTTGTTCTTTTTACTAAAGCATATGACCATACACTTCTCAACACTGCATTCCATCTGCCACCTCTTTTTGTCCATTATCCAAACTGTCTTAGCCCTTCTGCAGACTCCCTGCTTCCTCAGCACTTCTTACCCCTCCATCTATCAATCGATGCAAAACCATACATAGCAAAGGCAGAGTCATTGTTCCTGGTGTGGTGGGACTCAAGACTCCTGCATCTCCTGCCTAATGGTATGCGTGAGAAAGTACCATCCCTCCACTTGCCTTTAGAGATTGGTAGAGGCCTACAGCATGTGGTCTTCTTGTCCTTTCAAATAAACCATTGAATTTTGCATAAGTTTGAGGACAAAAGAAGAAAATATCTCAAAAATGGTAGAAATAAAAAGAGTGAGGAGATGAAACACAACATTCTCTTTGAATAAAACAAAGATTGCTGGAACTATTCAACAGTCTACACCATCTGTGGTGAGAAAAACAGATTTAATGTTTCAGGTTAATAATATTTCATCAAGAAAGTTTATGCTGACAGGTCATTAATTGGAAACAAAACAATCAGTTTTTTTTTTATCCCCCTCCACAGATGCTGCCTGACCTACTTACAGTTTTCAGAATTTTGTTTTAGTTTCAGATTTACAACATTTGCAATTTTTTTAGTTTTGATTTCATCTAATTGAGTGAGTTATGTGATAGTTGACTGAATCCCAAAACAAAATTGTAGCCTTGAGATCTGTTTCACTGAAAGAGGCACCTTTTTTCAAGGCTTTACCCCAAAATGCTTTATGCCAATTAATTAACATGATCAAGAAATGTGGCTGTCTGTTGGGCACATGTTCCCACAACGTGATAATGTCCTGATAATTTATCTATCTTGTTATTTGAGTCATAAATGTTGACTAGAACACTAGAAATAACTCCTCTACTGATCTTTAAAGCAATGTTATGAAGTCACATGTCTGCCTATAACAACTGGCACAGTCATGATTATATGTCAGAAAATGACACTTTCAAGGGTGTAACTACATTTCACCTTAACTACTAGCTGAATTTGTGTGTTTAGCCTTTTTTTATATGATGTGTGCAGTAGCTTTTGGAGTTACTGGTTGTTTTGTTCACTCAGCAGTGAACTCCATGACATGGTGGAAGAGGAAAATAACATTAAATTGTATTGTTCTGATTATGATTGTGCATTGTGTTAACCCTTCTATTAGAAGTTAGTGTCCTTTTCAGGTTTTTTTAATCCAACATATCTATAAAGTAGTTCTGTGTTAATGAAAGCGTTAACATCTTGTCTGTGGTTTTCACAGTCATAGAATGTTTTAAGACTGTCAAGTCCTGCTATTCATGATCTAACATGTTTCTGTTAGCAGAGAACAGATTTTATTTCCAAGTCTGGTTTATAGCAAACCTGATTAAAAAGAGCAAACTGCAATGGGAAAGTGAGAGAGATGGGGGGGGGGGGGGGGAAGGGGGGAGCAGCGAGCGGGTGAGTGAACCCTTTGAGTTCCTCTGTGCTTTCCTGAGTCTTTTTCATATAAAGTAAGGGAGGTGGGGTTTCCTGTATTCTGTAGAATCCATTGCAAAACACAACAGCAAGCACACAATGAGCTTTTATGTTGGTCAATAAATATGTGTGGCTTGGGGTTTGGCAATCAGATCGCTCAGGAGCCAGCTATTGACCTGCTCTTCATTATAGCAGCTTTTCATGGCTTAGCAATAAATCTGTAAATTCAACCATGCCAAAAGCATTGCAAGGTATAAATAAAAAGATAGCTTTCCCATATGAAGTACTAGCTGCATCTTTTAATATAATGGGCAGTAATCAATGCAACTCTCATATTCCACTTTCCAATGTAGGTATATATGAAACTTACTTGAAGCAGCTCTTATGGAGGTAATGTGTTAACAGATGGATTACTTATGTTACCTTTTCCACAATCAATGCAGAATCAATACTTTTGAGATAAAGAAACACTGGGGGGGGGGAGGAGTTGTTTTTTCCCCTCTTTCATATGCATTTCCTTTCGTCTAGTATGCACATTCCACATTGCACTTGTCATTATTCATGCATTAGTGTTTTGACCGTAGAGACTGAAAATGGATTTTAATACTATTGATATTTTTAAACAGTTTGACTAGTACTATTTGAAGTTGCTGTTCACTCAAAATGAGATGTTTTGAAATGATTTAATATTAGTAGCAGTATGACTTAGCTCAGCATTAAGATGGGGATATTAAATAATTATTTTTACCATGGAATATCTGGTGATTTGGATTTGAATACTTTGATTTTGTGGAATTAAATTTGCCAAAGTTATAACCTTTGTATACAGATGTTAGAACCAAAGACATACCAGTTGGTAGGATAATTGGTCATTGTAAGTTGTCCTGTGATTAGTTAAGTTGAAGTCTGCCCCGAGCCTTATAGGCTCATCAGACTGGTGCCAGTTTCAGTGGCGTGAAGTGACTGAGAGTACAAGACTCCCCCCGGATCGGATGCCAGTCTATTGCGAGGTTGACCCCAGCGTTTTGCTGGTACCCATTTTCAGCTGGGTGGACTGGAGCAATGTGTGGTTCAATGTCTTGCTCAAGGATACAACATGCTGCCTCGGCTAGGGCTCAAACTCACGACCTTCAGATCGCTAGTCCAACACCTTAACCACTTGGCCACGTGCCATACAATCCTGTGATTAGGCTAGAATTAAATAGTTGGGTTGTTGGGTGGCATATCTTGTTGGGCTGAAGATGCCTCTTCCATGCTATATCTCAATAAATAATCTCTAGCTGATTCAATCCAATTTAAGTTTAATCATCATTCATGAATGCCCTTGAATATAGCCAAATGACACAGTGTTGCTTTGGAACCACAGTTGTGTAGCAGTTAGCACGACGCTTTACAGTACCAAACCAGTGTCCCAGGTTCAATTCCTGCCACTGCCAGTAAGGTATGTTTTCCTCGTGACCACTTGGGGTTCCTCCCACCGTCCAAAGACGTATCGGTTAGTATGTTAATTGGTCATTGTAAATTGTCCTGTGATTAGGCTAGTGTTAAATAGGTGGGTGGTGTGGCTTGTTGGGCCAAAGGGCCTTTTCCATGCTGTTACTCAGTGATTAGATAAATAAACCTTAGCTGACTCAATTCAATTCAAGTGTAATTGTCATTCAACCATATATGATACGGTCAAATGAGATAGCATTACTCCGGGACCAAGATGCAAAATGCAGTGCCAACAGTCACACACAGCACAAAGCACACATAGCGCATTCAAGATAGTGTGCACTTGTAAGAGATCAGTAAAATACAGCCACGAGAAAAAGAAGTCCAGATGATAAGTCCATGAATGCCACGGAAATCTAGTTGACCACTATACAGCTTGTCTTCTGCCGAGTGAACACTGGGGTCAGCATGGACTTCAGCCTGGACACTGCACCACACCGCCCCCGGAGGAGTGCACCGGGTTCTACCCCTCTCCCCTGGCAGCTGTAAACAGGAACACCATGGTTTGAGGCCCTGAGTCTGTGAATGCCGCAGATATCCGCAGTTGACCACAATACAGCTTGTCTTCTGCCGAGCGAATACAGAGGGGTAGCACCGCTCCAGCCTAAATGCTGTGCCACAGCATCCCCGGTGGAGCGCATTGGCCTTGCGTCTCTCCTGGTGTCTGTAAACAGGTGACACTGCGGCTTGAGGACTAGTGCTTGCTACAGTTGAGGCCACACAACTTCCCCGCCACGTACCCCTGCTGTCCACCAATAAATCAGTGAATCAGACGTGCAGTATTCCACAATAACCATGTTCTAAAGGGTCTCGTGATCATGAGAAAAACAACTAAGACAGTCACTTGCTATTTAACTGCTGTCTCCTTTGCACACTGACCCCTCTGAAGCCTCTCGGATGCAAACAGCAGCACAATCTGCACCAAGTTCAGCTCCTTCAGTTTCTCCAACTTGCTGCTGGGGTAGACCTGCAGTATTTCAAGTTCTTAATCTCTAGCAGGATCTTGCGATCATAAAATGTATGTTTTAAAAAGGACAGTAGTGCCCTTTGTTGACCCATAGAATTAAATTTAATAACATTTTCTTCCCTGTTGATTTCCATATTTCTGCCATCTTACTGGACTGTAACTGATATTTAATGATATTATCTTCCTTGTTAATTTCATATCTCCTTATGGCATAGAAGGAAGTCTGTTTGCCCCATCAGTTCATGAGAAATCCCATTTTGTACTAATTTCCTTTGTAACCTATTCTCCCCACGTTCCTGTCAATTCCCCAGTTAAAACCGATAGTAATTTATAAAATCCTTAAAATTGTCTTAAAGGCAGGGTTTGTTAATATTCAGTATGGACTTTATTAAATTTAAGTAATGGGAGATCTCTGGTTGGTTAAGGATTAAGGTTTATGTATTTGTTAAATCTAAGGCAAAATGTCCAAGTTTAAAGTTGAGACTAAAATGTCAATGAAATTGCACTTTAGGGTGAGCCGTCAGGTTGAATTTGTTAGTTATTGATCATGATTTTTTAAAAATCAAAATACAGATAATTTAACCTGGGATATTTGATATCTGGCCATTGCATTGTGTGTAGATGCTTCCAACATTTGAATGAATGAATGCATTGGAAACATTCTTCAGATGATTCAGGAGCAGTAAAATGCAAAATCTTGTGTGTCTCAACAGGTTTCTCGTACAGGAGAAGACATGAGACAACAATAAGTTTTGCAGTTTGCATGAATACGGGTTCAAAATATGCTTAAGTAGTGTAGCATAAACCATTGACTGAGTTCCTGTAAGGGTTATGAGTAAAAGTGCTTCCAAACTCAAATATTGCAGACTTCAAATGATATAAAGTGCCAGTGTGCAGTCTGACATGGTGATAGATGCAGTAATCTGCATGGGGTAACCGTGGGGAGAGAAAAATAGAATCCAGGTTACACAAGATGGTGGAGGATTCTTTGCCTCACATGCTGGCTCTTTATACTAATCCAATTTTATTCTCCACATTCCGTTCAACTTACCCCAGATTCTACCATTTGCCTACACACCAGGAACATTTGGCGGCCAGTTTACCGACAAACAAGGTGGGAGGAAGCCACCACACGCAGGGAAATCTGCAGGAGACCACAGAGAGTATACACGCTCCAAACACACAGCACCGTAGGACAGGATTAAACTGTGGTTGCTGGAGGTGTGAGGAGGCAGTGGCTCTACAGCTACGCCACGATTGCACCGTTCACACAAGTACTTTAAGGTGGGGGGGGGGAGGAACCTGCAGCTGCGGGGAGGAAAATAAGCATAGCAGAGTTTTGGAATCTCTTGTGAGCATACCACAAGAATCCAAGATTTTTTTGGGGGGAATTATTCACCCAGAAGGTAATTTGTTTAGGATAAACAGAAATGCTGATAGAACTTTAAATGCAGCCCAGACACTTAAACAATTCTTAAGTTGTGCTGTCTGGTTTGAAAAAGAATTGCCAGTTGCTTCGAAGATTCAATTTGCCGTCGTCGATATATTTCTGACTTGTGAAACCTGACGCTGGGGTATTCCACACCATTTGAAATCATTTGACCTTTAATGACTGCATCAGCTAAACTTGATGTAATAGGCTGTAAAATGTCATAACCTTGACTCCTGGAAATGGCCATTTAAGCCTCATTATACTTGTTCTCTCCTTTTAAAGGGAAATCATAGATGACCAATTACTGCACTGTGGGTTGCCACCATATAGTACAGGTTGAAGCTCAAGGTATTTTCTGGCTGAGAAACAGTCAGGAATTAACTAGAGAAGTAGAAACAATTTTATACAACAGGTAATTTAACCTTTTCATACTCTTTGAAACTGAGAGGCTGGTGTTTTGCTTTCAAATAAAGGTTTAATTTTCATTATTTTATTAAAAAATAGTAGGTTCAAATCTTGATAAAGACTTCTATGCAGCGGTGTGCAAAGCTTGATATGAAAAAGCAAGGCCAGAAAACATTCTCAATGAAAAACAGGAATGTGAACTCCTGAATGGAAAAGTGTACATGACCATTTAGAGCAGGGGTTCCCAACCTGGGGTCCATAGACCCTTCAGTTAAAGGTAAGACCATAAGTTATAGGAGCAGAGTTATACCATTTGGCCCATCACATCTGCTCTGTCTTTCATCATGGCTGATCCATTTTCCTTTTCAGCCCCAATCTCTCACCTTCTCCCCATATCCCTTCATGCCCTGACCAATCAAGAATCTATCAATGTCAGACTTAAATATATGTAAAGACTTGGCTTCCATGGGATAAGGCCTCATGACTTAATAAAGGTTGGGAGCCCCTGATTTGGAGTACTGAGCAATGAGATAGTGGATTTTAAATAAGACATTTCAATTAACTTGTGTTGGCCAATAGAAGGACTTGGAATAAGGACTTAATGCTGTTCTTTGAAGAGAATCAAAGAACATTTGAAGAGAATGGTGATAATGATGAATGTAAATGAATGATTCATTATATATATATCACCATAAACAACAACCCTGAGATTTGTTTCTTTGTGGGTGTACTCAGCAAATCTATATAACTATAACAGGATCAATGAATGACCACCCAACTGAGGTGTTCAAAAATGTGCAAAAGGCAAGAAACTCTGCAAATACAGAAAGAAGAATCAATAATTAATAAATAAATAAATAAATAAATAAGCAATAAATCTTGAGAACATGAGAGTTCATTGTTTTGTGGGAACGTTAGAATTTGATTGAAGTTATCTCCTTTTTTTTTAAGAGGTAATAACTTTTCCTGAACCTTACAGTGTGCATCCTGAGGTCCCTGTACCGTCTTTCTGAAAGCAGCACGAAGAATGCCTGTGCTGGATGTTGGGGTTCCCTGATGATAGATGATACTTTTCCTGTGGCACCATCTCACACTGAGGTGCTCAGTGGTTGGGAGGATGTTACCCGTGATGGACTGGGCCATATCCGTGACTTTTGGAAGGATCTTGCATTCAAGGGCATTAGTGTTTCCATACCAGGCTGTGATGCAGTCAGTCAATATTCTCTCCACTACATATATATTTAGAAGTTCGTCAAAGTTTTAGATGTCATGCCGAATCTCTGCAAACTTTTAAAGAAGTAGAGCCATGCTGCTAGAATGAATTTCATGAAGCCAAGCAAAGGTTTTACCCATGTGTTAATATGTTGCTGTATCATTTTAATGGCTTTAAAAGGGCAAAGATAACATGAATGCAATCATTAGATACTCAGGAATGAGCAGAGTATTAAGAAAGCACTGTGAGTACCAGTGAAGGGAGGGGTGGAGATGGTAATGTAATGAAAAGTGAAGAATTACAGCAAAGTGAGGCCATTTCAGGAGAAGCCTTTGACCAATTGTCAGTGGTACATGGTCCTGATGAAGAGTCTCAGTACAAAACATTGACTGTTTACTCTTTCCCATAGATGTTGCCTGACCTGTCAAGTTCCTCCAGCATTTTGTGTGTGCTGCATGGTCTAATGCCCTTCCCTTGGACAACATCGGTGGCATGGAGAGGGGAGACTTGCAGCTTGGGCAACTGCCGGTCTTCCATACAATCTTGCCCATGCTTGTGCCCTGGAAACTTCCCACGGCGCAAATCCTTGGTCTCACGAGACTAATGGAGGCTTACACGCGTGCGCACACACACACACACTGCAGCTTTAAAAGATACCAGCATTCAGGTGAAGGAGAGATTGTTTGAAGGACCTATTGCATACAGTGGAACACATAAATCTGTGCTTTATCTGTTAAAACATTGTATTCATTCACACTCTGAAGAAGTGATTTGCAATCGATTTAGTGACAGCACCATCAATAATACACCAGACCTTCTCTTTATCACTGGTTATAAATGTTTATTGGTTATACTTTACAGTTTCAGTTGAATATTACACATTGGAGAACTATTAACACAGAATATGAAAAAAATCCATAATGTGCAATCTTGTGTTGCTGAAGGTAAAGGTATGGGACATTATTAGTGAAAGGAAGTAAGATAAAATGGAATGGCAAGGCTGTTGGAGTCAATCATTGTGTAAGAGATTTAGACCATAAGTCTTAAGAGCAGAATTAGGCCATTAATCCATCAACTCTGCTCAGCCATTTCATCATGGCTGATCCATTTCCCTTTCAACCCCATTCTCCTGTCTTCTCCCTGTAACCTTTCACTTCCTGTTTAATAAGTTGAACCTATCAGCCTCTACCTTAAACACATCTAATGACCTGTCCTCCTGTGGCAATGAATTCCACAGTTTCATCAACCCCTAAAGAAATTCCTCCTTATCTCTGTTTTAAATGGACATTCCTGTACTCTGAGGATGTGCCATCTGGTCCTTCACTCCCCCCACTATAGAAAGACTCTCTCCACATCCACTCTATCTTGGCCTTTCAACATTTGATAGGTTTCAATGAGATCCCCCATCATTCTTCTAAATTCCAGCGATTAAAGACTGAGAGCCATCAATCGCTCCTCATATGCTGAACCTTTCATTCCCAGAACCTCCTCTGAACTCTCTTCCATGTCAGCACATCCGTTCTTGGATAAGAGGCCCAAAGCTTTGCACAATATTGAACTGAGGTCTCATCAGAGCGTTAAAAAGCATCAGCATTATATCCTTGCTTTTATATTCTAGTCCTCCCAATGACTGCTAAAATTTCACTTGCCTTTCTCACTACTGGCTCAACCTGCAAATTAACCTTTAGAGAATCCTGCACCATGACTTTCATGTCCCTTTAATTTTCAGATTTTTGAAATTTCTTCCTGTTCAGAAAATAGTCTATACTTTTACCAAAATACATGACCATACACTTCCTGACACTGTATTCCATTGTCACTACTTTGCCTATTCTTCTAATCTGTTCAAGACTTTCTGCAGCCCCCCCCCCCCCACTTCCTCAACACTACCTGCCCCTCCACCTATCTTTTTTTTGTCCGCAAACTTGGTCACAAAGCCATAGGTTTTGTTATCCAAATCATTGACGTGCAACAAAAAAGAAGCAGTCCCAACACTGACCCCTGTGTAACACCAGTAGTTAATGGCAGCCAATCAGAAAAGGCTTCATTTATTCCCACTCTTTGCCTCTTGCCAATCAGCTAATGCTCTATCTGTGTCAGTATCTTTTCTGTAATACCACGGTCTCTTATTTTGTTAAACAGCCTTAAACAACACCTTGCCTTTTGAAAATCCAAGTACACAACAACCACTGATTCTCCTTTGTCTATCCTGCTTGTTATTTCCTTAAAAAATCTCAACAGGTTTGTCAGGCAACATTTTCCCTTAAGGAAACTATTCTGACTTTGGCCTATTTTATCATATGCCTCCAACTACTCTGAAGCCACATACTTCACAATCAACTCCAACAATTTCTCAACCATTGAAGTCAGGCAAACTGGCTTATAATTTCCTTTATTCTGCTTCCCTCCTTTCTTGAAAAGTGAGTGACATTTTCAATTTCTAGTTCTCTGGAATCAATCCAGAATCTCGTGATTTTTGAAAGATCATTACCAAGGCCTCCACAATCTCTTCATCTACCTTATTCAGAACCTCGAGGTGTAGTCCATCTAGTCCAGGTGACTTATTTAGCAACTGCATTCACTTCTGCCCCCTGACACTCTTGAATTTCCGGCATACTGCTAGTGTTTTCCACAGGGAAGGCTGATGCAAAATACTTATTCAGTTCATCTGCCATTTCTTTGTCCTGCATTTTTACCTCTCCAGAGTAATTTTCCAGTGGTCTGATATCTACTCTCGCCTCTCTTTACTCTGTATACTTTTTTAAAAAAAAACTTAAGAGTTTCCTCTTTGATGTTGTTGAATAGCTTACCTTAATATTCCTGTTGCTTTTTGATGAACTTTAAAAGCTTTCCTATCCTATAACTTCCCACTAATTTTTGCTGTATTATATGCCGTCTCTCTTGCTTTTATTTTGCTTTTGAATTCCATTGTCAGCCATGGTTGTGTCAGACTGCCTTTAGAATATTACTTTTAGATGTATCTATTATGCTCCCAGGAACTCCAGCCATTGCTGCTTTGCCATCGTCCCTGCTGGTGTCCCCTTCAAATTAACTTTGACCAGCTTCTCTCTCATACCTCTGTAATTACCTTTACTCCGCTGTAATAGTGATACATTTGTCTTTAGCTTCTCCCTTTCTTTGATTACTCTGAGTATTTATACACAATCTTCACTCTGATTGCTGGGTAGGTTAAAACTAATATTTGAGAAGAATGCATTTGGTGATCCAAAGACCATTACTTTTTAATTGTCTGTCAGCATTTTGTCCCTAACATAAATAACTTATCATTTAAAAAAATTACTTGATATTATGAGGTTTACAAAAAAAGAGAGTTTTGAACTGAATTGACTTTATTACTTACATCCTTCATATACATCATGAGTAAATGTCCTTATGTTACATCTCTGCCTAAATGTGCAACATGCAATTTATTGCAAATCATAATAAATAGTATGTACAACAGGACAGTCAATATAACATACAATTGTATCAGCATGAATTAATCGGTCTGATGGCCTGGTGGAAGAAGCTGTCCCGGAGCCTGTTGGTCCTGGCTTTTATGCTGTGGTACCATTTCCCATGGGTCTTGTGGTAGCAGCTGGAACAGTTTGTGGTTGGGGTGACTTGGGTCCCCAATGATCCTTCAGGCCCTTTTTACATACCTGTCTTTGTAAATGTCCTGAATAGTGGGAAGTTCACATCTACAGATGCCCTGGGCTGTCCGCACCACTCTCTGCAGGGTCCTGCGATTGAGGGAAGTATAGTTCCCATACCAGGCAATGATGCAGACAGTCAGGATGCACTCAGTTGTGCCCCTGTACAATTCAAAGCAATTTGTACATTAATCTAGTGTGTTTGAAATGCATGTATGTTTCCAGCAACACTGGAACCAAGTAAGTCACAAGGTGACATTAAGGTCAGGCATAGCTGCCGAAGTCAGATCTTCACCCGTACAACATTTTTGATTGGCGTTCAGATCAGACATGCTTTAAATCCAACATTTTAACATTAAATTTTAAATAATTGTTACTATGCTGAAGATTGTTAGCTGAGACACAATGATACCATTTAAGATTGTAGTTATGGAAAATTACAGCACAGAAACAGGCCCTTCAGCCCATATTTACTGATAGGTACTTAGCATTAATTATCAACTTTATAGAAAGAAATTTTTCCTCTGATTTTCCTTATCATTATCTACCGTAGGATGCAATAATCTATTATCTTATTGGTTGTCAATCAGAAAACTGTTTCATATTTTAGGAGTCAAATTGTTTTTATCGAACATAATCTTTTTTATCAAAGATAAAGCTATATTTTGAGAGGCATTCTATCCGGAAGATTTAGGGTCCAATCATTACCTGATCTGCACCTACCTGTCTTCTCTCAACACTTGGCTGGGTCTTGATTTAGTGGGCAACCCCTCTCTCATTATTCAGAGCCCAGTAGCAAGGCCTATGTAGATGTACAGGCAGAGATGTCCAACTCCCAAATTGCTTTGGAGACTGATGTTACCAAAGTACTGCCTCAGGCAATGCTGATTCTGAAGGATTTTTAGTAGATTTTAAAATGTCAGACACTTCAAAAACTGCCAAGATTGAATAATATAGCCTCAATCAAAATGAGTCATAGACCACTACCGCATTGAAACAGAGCCTTTGGCCTATCTAGTCCATACTGAACTATTGATCTGCCTAGTCCCATTGACCTGCATCTGGACAATAACCCTGTCTATCCCACCCATCCATGTACCTGTCCAAATTTCTCTTAAATGTTGAAATTGAAATTATATCCACCACTTGTGCTAACAGCTTATTCCATACACTTACCACCATCTGAGTGGAAAAAGTTCCTCTTCATATTTTTCTTAAACATTTCACCTTTCATCCTTAATCCACGACCTCTAGTTCCAGTGTCACCCAACCTCTGTAGAAAAAGCTTGCTTACATTTACTCTATCTATACCTCTCTGAATTTGGTCTATATCTCTCAAATTTCTCATCATTTTTCTATACTCCAGAGAATAATGTCCTACCCTATACAACCTTTCCCTATAACTCAGGTTCTCAAGTCCTGGCAACATCCTTGTAAATTTTCACAACAATCTTTCAATCTTATTGATCTCTTTGCTATAGATAGGAACCCAAAATTGCATACAAATTAGGCTTCACCAATGTCTTATACAACTTCAACATAACATCCCAGCTCCTGAACTCATCAGATGGATATTCAGTTCCTGAGTCATGGCTGTCAGCTTTCTAAACACAGCGGCTGCCACCTGCCAAAATAAAACATTTGTAACGAGTCTTCCAACTATATACTTTATTTAACTTCTTGCTGTCAACGGGAGCCAGTCTTCAGTTATTAAAATGTAAACAGCAAACAATATTCAGCTTGAAGTTGCTTTACAAACAATTTCTGCCTATGGAACAGACTGATAGCCCACTACAGCTTGGTTATTGCTGCCCAAGAGGTGCAGTATATGATAATGGGTTATTTAATTAGGCTTGTTTCAAAACACAATTCTAACTTGCTTAGTTCAAGGAAGCTTTTAGACCAGATTGACACTAACGTATAGTATACCAACTGATGTGTTTTTAGTTGGAAGATTTGTGTACTCAGGGTAGTTAGCTTTACAATATTAATTACGGGTACTTAGGAACTACATCTTAAAGCTTTTACGTGGTTTATGCAAGAAGGTTATCTGAGGAAATATCCCACATGTGTGAAGAGACCCAACTGGCAAAAAAAAGGGTATATTTGTAGAGAACAGTTCAAATTTGTTAGGAAGGGTAAGAAACATCAGGAAGCTTGAAAGAAACATGGTGTGACTACAATCCATTTCTCTAGCTTTGATTTCTATGACAGATGATTTGTTTGTCTCCACCATTGGTATTTCTTTTTAGCTTCTTAGCAATTGTCCCTGTATTTTGTAATTTGGAAATGTTTTGTAAGCTAGAAATCCTCTGGGCGTTTAAAAGTGTTTTAAGAATGTTCTTTGAATTTCAACATGTATCTCTGAAAATAAATGAACTGTTTTAAACTATAGTGCTTTGTCAGCTGGAAGTATCCTCTCCTTGGTAAGGAGAGGGGCACACCGCTCATATAGTGGGTATTGACAGCTAAAACTCACAATGGAGAGTAAACAGGGAATTAAACTAGTCTTTGAAGATTAGGTGATTACAGCCTAATCCCCCTTTATTGCAAGTACTCATGGCTATTTATAACCAACAGGGCTTAAGTTCTTTGTCTGAGTTTAGAACTTCATGGTCAGCAAACTCAATACCATCACACTCAATACTTCGATTTGTGAAGGTCAATGTGCAAAAAGCTTCCTTTATGACCCTATCTACTGTACCTGTGACTTCACTTCCAATACATTTTAGATCTGTATTCCCAGATATCTTTGTTCTACAGCACTCCTCAGTACTTTACCACTCACTGTGTAAGTCCTACCCTGGTTTCTCCTAACAACCTGTAACACTTCACACTTGTCTGCATTAACTTCCATCTGCCATTTTTTCAGCCCATTGTTCCAGCTGATCCAGATCCTGCTGCTAGGTTTGATGGTCTTTCTCGCTGTTCACTACGCCTCCACCCTTGCTGTCACCCACAGATTTGCTGATCCAATTCACCACATTATCACCCAGATCATTGATATAGATGAGAGACAACACCGGACCTGGCACCGATCCCTGCCGCAGACCACTGGATGCAAGCCTCCAGTTAGAGAGGCAACCATGCACAACCACCCTTTGTTTTCTCTGGTTAAGCCAATGTCTAATCAAATTTATTACTTCATCTTGATTGCCAAATGATTTAACCTATTTGACCAACCTCCCACTGGGTTCCTTGTCAGAGGCCTTGCTAAAGTCCATGTAGACAGCATGTGCTGCCTTGCTATCATCAAGGTTATTTCCTGAAAATACTCTGAGATCCGTTAGACATGACCCACCATGCACAAAGTCATGTTGACTATTCCTAATCAACCCCTGTCTATCCAAATGCTTATAGATCCGGTCCTTAAGAAGACCTTCTGATAATAGAACCACTACTGATGCCAGGCTCATTAGCCTATGGTGTCCTGGCTTATTCCGAAACAGCGGACCATAAGTTACCCTCCAGCCCTTAGACGCTTCTCCTGTGGCCAAGGACATTTTAAAAACTGTAGTTTATTACAAACAATAAAACACATTATACAAGAACAAAAAATAGGTAATAGGCAGTCCCCTTCGTTCTGATATAGGGAATGGGTGGAGAGATGCCCATATGGGGTGATTGCTCCAAATGGGCCAATTTACTTCTAAGAAGTTGGGATGGAACAGTGAAGAAAGAAACCAAAGGAACAACACACCATGCAGAGAGTTAGAAGCACATGTGATGTGGGAGGGAAAAGGCAGCGGACAGGGATGTAGGGAGGTGGGGCAAATTGAGGGGGTTGGTGGTTGGGAAAGGGGACAGTTAAGAGAGGGAGGTGGATGAGAGTATGGTGGGGAAGGAAAAGCCAAGTGTTTGATTCCTGCATTTGGACTAATCTTTTTTTTTTTTTTTTTTTTTTTTTTTTTTTTTTTGGACTAATCTGATGGAAGATCCAAAAAGTGATTTGCTTTCCTTTTTCCTCCCCCACCAAGTGTAGTTCTGAGGAAGGCTGGACTCCGTTGCCCCATTGCTGGGGTCTACAAGTGATTTGGTGATAGAGCAACCTTGTACACTTGGAGCACCAGCTGCATTAGGGACCTGGGATCTGTATGTTTGTCAATGCGCAAGAGTTTTGTAAGTAGGGATTGATTAGGGTGTTACTGTGCCTCATTTATATCATGTGAGGGCCCGATGCCACTCAGAATCATTTCCCTCAGCTCCAAGTGGCCTGGTCAACAAGATTAGATTTTTGGACAGGCAGTAAGTAAAAGTGGCATATTTTTGTTCTTAAAGGCATATGAACTTATTCCTTCAAGGACATTTATGTTTTTTTAATGGATGCACTTTAACCAATGTGCCTACTCTGTTAGTCATACAGTACACTGCATTCCATTTAAAAAGTTAATGAAAAATGGTTCCCAGTTTGTGAGTGGCTAGTCAGTCAGCCTGATGTCAGTTATTGGTCACCGGAGATCTCTTTTGAACTTGTTTCTGTTTGCAGTAGGTGAGGTAAAGGGGAAGTTTTTGCTGCAGGAATTGCTTGATCTTTGTGTCTTTCAGTGCCACTGCATTATGTTCCAGAAAATTCAACAAATTCGAACTAGAGATCTAATAGAGATGTAGTCTGCAAATGAAACAGAAATAAAGCTTTAAATTTCCATGAAGAGTGCATCTTTATGAGTAATGCACTCATATGTAGCATTTGTTGCATTTGGGCCTGTACTCACTGGAGTTTAGATGAATGAGGCGGGACCTTTTTGAAACCTGCCAAATATTGAAAGGTCCAGAGAGAGTGGACATGGAGGTAGTATTTCCTATGCCAAGGGAGTCTAGGCCCAGAGGGAACAGCCTCACAATGGAAGAAATAGAATGGAGATGAGGAGGAATTCCTTTAGCCAGAGGGTGGTGAATCTGTGGAACTCATTGTCACAGACGGCTGTGGAGGACAATTCATTCGTTATATTTGAAGCAGTGCTTGATAGGTTTTGATTAGTAAAGGTATCTAAGCTTGTGGAGAGATGGCAGGAGAATGGGATTGAGAGGGAAAGTAAATCAGCCATGATGGAATGGCAGAGCAGACTTGATGAACCAAATGGCCTAATTCTGCTCCTTTGTCGTGTGTGTGTGTGTGTGTGTGTGTGTTAATGTAATTGGTGGAAATATATGCATAATTCACAACCACAGACAGGGAGTTTAAAGTTCACTTTAAGACACGATGACATAATGACATGAAGTTTTTATCTGCGGTTTAAATTCTGTGTTTAGTTGACAATAAGAGTTCTTACGGCTTCTCTTAAAACTTAAAAAGTCTCTGCCGTTTAATTTCAAAAACCTATACATGAATGAACAATAACTATTTAATAACATTCAGATTTTTACATTGTAACTTGTTATTAATATTCTCTAAACAATTTTTTTCTGGAGAACAATAGGTGCTACAGAAGAGAAGGGGTCCTTTTGTTAGATGTTCATTCTGCCAATTAATGCCTTTCTTCCAAGTTTTTGTTTTGAGAATTGCAAAATACATTCAACAAGAATTTAGGCAGTGTGGGCTAAGTATTGCTTGTGATATATTGCCTGGTGTTAATTGTAATGGTAACAAGTACAATTCCCTGCATCTAGGTCTAGAAAAGTTCCTGATTGACCTGGTGGTGAATATAGTGATGAACGTGGAAATGCTCAAGTTGGCTTGAATGATTTTGTAATTAACTAGTCAATTTCCCGTGGCTTTGTATTTGCAGCATCGATTTGAACTCTGTTATTCAGATAAGCAGAAGTAGAGAATGGAGGGAGAGAACCCAAATGGGGAAGGGGTTGAATTTTTAAGATGGAGGGAAAAAGATTTGGAATGAAATTGGATTGGAAAGGAACTGTAGAGGCAGTCTAGACCAGAGCCAATGTTGGTGGGGGGTCATGCGTCACAGAGTTAGTGCTGAGTAAGGATATAGGTAGAAGCAAGGATAGATGGTTGCTATAAATGGTCTTGCATATGAAATAAGCATGAACTGGACTGTCCTGGGGTATCTGTCCTTGTAATTTGAAGAAAATGATGATGTCCATAGAGGAAGAAGAGGAATTACAGAGAACGAAGTCTTGGTCAGTGGAACGGTGTGTATGATGATTGTCCTGAGAGAAGACAAGAACAATCCTTTTAATCCCATTTCACCTTCCTTATTGCACTATTTCTGCAACTTGTTCCCTTTCGTTCTTGTCCATTGATTCTTTTCCCCTGTGTGAAATAGTCAGTGAATTCACTACCATAAATTACCACCAAATTTTACATGATAATCACTTGGGTTTAGAGCTGGTAAATTGGAGGAGCAAATAGAAATGTTTCATCCACTGTTTCAAATTTGGTTTGTATCCCTATAATCAAGTCCTTTGTTAACATCAATTAGTTCACAGCACTGGCTCAGTAAAGGGCGAGGTGCCCTACAAAGCCCATTAAACTAGAGTTTATTGATTAGAAACAGTAGATCAAATGACTGAACAAATGATTTTAGTAAAGGACAAATGTTACACAAAACTTTAACGGTTCAAAATTCAACGCATCTATTATCAAAGTATATATATGTTATCCAACCTTAAGATTAGTCTCCTTACAGGCAGCCACAAAGCAAAAAAACCCAGAACAACCCATTTAGAGATAGATTGCCAAGCATTCAATGTGCAGAGAGGGAAAAAAAAAACAAATTGTGCAAACAATAAAGTAAGCAAAGAGCATCCAGAACAAAAGTGGGTTCATAGTTCATCGCTTAATTATGGTATTTGGCACTAGATGGCTTATTGGATAATGATTAGATGGAGATGATTTTTCCCAATTAATTTTCTGAAGCTCCTAACTTGAAGTTAAAATTTGCAGTGAATTTGAAACCACCTTAAGGCAAAGAAATATCATTAGGAACAAAAATAATTTAGTTAGATAATATGAGAGGAAAGAATGAAGACATCAGGGAAACTTGAGCTCTATCATTGAGCTGAATTGGTTGCTCTGCTGCAGGTGGTGTTAACTACAAATTATCCTAGGAACCATTGGTATCTGTTCATCTTGGTTGCCTACAGCCAGTTTTATCACATAATTAAATGATTGATGTATTTTTTGAAACTCACTGTAGACAATCTTCTCAAAGAGTATATGGGAAATAATGAATTCCCCAGCATTGAAATTGATAATTATTGGCTATAGTATTTTTCCCACACTATGAAAATGTATTGAGCCAAGAAAGGAACCCAACTGATACCATGGAAGTTAAGTATTGCAAGAAGTTTTGAATGGAGGCAGTGGTACTGGGGCTGATGCTATCCATGAACTGAAGCAATTCTATTTTTAAGAGCTGTAGTCAAAGATGTGTTCTGCAAATTAAAAGCAAACAACTTTGTAAATCTAAATTCTAAACAGAAAATGCTAGAAGCACTGTTCATGTGTGAAAGAAGATGAGTTAACATTTCAGGTTGAAGACCATTCATCAGAACGAGGAAAGTTTGGACTCTTTCATTGAAGTGACTTCAATAACATCAGTTTGGACTTCTTTCGTTGCAGGGACTGGTGCATGTTGGTGAGATAAACCGAGATCGTGTTTTCCTTCTGATGTAAAAGAGCCAGGCAGATTTCTACGTGTTCCACAATTAGTTTTCAGGGATCCATGTAGTGAATGAAACCAAGCCACATGTCTCAGAGTGGAAAGTGGAACTTTAAGTACAGATACTGTTATTAACTGAAATTAAAATCTTGGAAAGAAATTTAATTTTTAAACTTAAAGTTTAATGAACAATGAGGTAACTACAAGAAAATGCACCATTCCATTGAAGTCTCAGAATCTCGGAAACAAAGGAGCTGATTGTGGACTACAGGAGGAATGGAGACAGGCTAACCCCTATTGACATCAATGAATCTGGGGTTGAGAGAGTGAACAGCTTTAAATTCCTTTTCATACACATCACTGAGGATCTCATGTGGTCTGTACCTACTGGCTGTGTGGTGAAAAATGCACAACAGTGCCTCCTTCACCTTGGATGGTTGAAGAAATTTGGTATGTGCTCCCAAATCCTAAGAACTTTGTACAAGGGCACAATTGAGAGCATCCTCACTGGCTGCATCATTGCTTGGTATAGGAAATATACCTCCCTCAATCACAGGACTGCAGAGAGTGGTGCGGACAGTCCAGGGCATCTGTAGATGTGAACTTTCCACTATTCAGGACATTTACAAAGACAGGTGTGTAAAAAGGGCCCAAAGGTTCATTGGGGACCTGAATCACCCCAACCACAAACTGTTCCAGCTGCTACCATCTGGAAAATGGTACCACAGCATAAAAGCCAGGACCAACAGGCTCCGGGACAGCTTCTTCCAACAGGCCATCAGACCGATTAATTCATGCTGATACAATTGTATGTTATATTGACTGTCCTGTTGTACATACTATTTATTATAAATTGCACATTTAGAAGGGAACGTAAAGATTTTTACTCCTGTATTTGAAGGATGTAAGATATAAAGTCAATTCAATTCAGTTTTGCTGTAATTAAAGACTTTGCGCAGAGAAAGCAGAAAGGAAATAATATGCCCTTACTAAAATTATTTGTGTGTTTTGTTGCCTCTCCCTCCCATCTCCCAACCAGGCTACCTTTCCTCCCACTCCACTTTTTATTATTGGCAAGATATGCTTTCCCTTTGTCAGACTTGCTGGTTAAAGGAGATTTACATTTATACAGAGCCTCCCATGTTATTTTTGAATCATTCCAAAGCACCTTACAGCCAGGTGAGTATTTGCAATGTGTAACTACATATGCATTGTAGGAATTGTGTAAGGTGTGCATAGCACGCTTCAACAAACATTTGACGAGGGCATCAGGGGTATTTGCTCTGTACTTCAAAATGATGCCTCTGGACATTTCCCTGTGAAACATGAGGCTGAAGTACAAGGTTCAAAAAAATAAATTCTGGAACAATTGCTTTTGACCTTTAGAAGATACTGGTGCTTCAATAAGTAACACTATGTCCTGTAGATATACTTTGCAGGTACATCCATTGCAGTGCTTAATACACTGGGGAATACATTTAATTAGCTACATCTTTGTAGATGGGTCAAAACTGGAGATGCTGCAAAGTTAAATAACCCAC
Source organism: Hypanus sabinus (assembly GCF_030144855.1). Classification (NCBI taxonomy): domain Eukaryota; kingdom Metazoa; phylum Chordata; class Chondrichthyes; order Myliobatiformes; family Dasyatidae; genus Hypanus; species Hypanus sabinus. Next base: position 157,170,081 of record NC_082711.1, on the reverse strand, counting down.
AGTGCCACAATCGTTCTGGACTGTTCACTCCCAATTCTGTTGCTTAGCTCTATGGTTATGTCTGCACGTGTGCTCAAAGGTAGTTTTGTGTAATATTTCTGTAATCAAAAATGCTATGTTGCTTTCTAATGTATATTACAAAATAAAAAATAATCCCAAAGCACACACACTTCCTATTCTAAGTTTGATTAAAGATGAGATTTAAAAGCCTCTGAGTATAGTCAAGATTTAATAATCTCTTCATTATGTTTTATTTTTGAACACAATACCACTTTGACTTAGCCTATGAGGAAACACAACATTTGAGTAAGTGTTCTTGACTTGGATTCTGAAAAATGGGTTAGGCACCTCCATCTTCTGCTTGGACCTTTAGACAAAATTACACATTGGGTTCTAATTACACCTCCTGCCTTATCTGATTAGGGTTTCACTATCCGATTTGCTTTAAGTTGCAGTTAGAGAGTTTGGTGTGAGAGTAGAGTTAATAGGTTTGCTGGTTTCAATATAATCCCCATTGCTAAACAGTCCCTTTGCAACCCTTTGGACTCCACTAGGTGAAGGGTTAATAAAATTGCTGCAACAGGGTAAAAGTGTGTGGCAACATTTAACACAGCCTTCTGTTGTGGGAAGGTACTGCACCATTCATTTGACCTTTACTATTGGCAGAATCCTATCTATAGGATTCAGCAAAAAAAAATCCCTCAGGGTGACATAAACCTTTGAACAGCCAGCTTTGTTTTGGTATAATTATATTAAAAAAATATGAGCACTTTATGTGCAGACAAAAACAAAGTTAGCTCAGTTGACAATGCCATTCTTTTTTAAGGAAAGAACAATACCTTTTTTTTATATATAGTATTAAGTGCCCAATGGTTTACCTGTTCAAAAAATACCCCTGCCAGTTTTAACTTGTATTTAACTCATGCCATTACTATATATCATAGAAAAATGTGGTAATACTTAAAGATGTTACTAGTGATGTTAGCTTGACAAGGAGGACTGATATTGATCAACTTTATGAAGCATTCCAGGAAGGATACTCTGTATCACTATAGTTATGCTGTTCATTGAATTTTGCATTCTATTTTAAAACAAAATCTAACTTTTAATAAGGTTGAATCTACATGTTAATTCAAATAGGGAAGACTGTTTTGGCTATGAGTGGTATGGAGATGCATAAGGGCAAGATTGCTTGGTGAAAGACTTGATGGGACGGTCAGGAGGGGCATAACATAACATGATGGCATCATGGAAATCTAAGGAAATGCTCCCTGGCTTAAGGTGTTCTGAGGGGAAAAAAATTGGTATAGAGGATAATGGAAGGCTCTTTTAGTGAATGGAATCTGTGAGCTGTGTATAGTGTAGAAGAAAGTGCTGGAATCCTTATTGTTATGTACAACAGTAATTTGTATATGAATATCAGAAGCTTGAAGATGATTCAGTGATGTTGACAGAATAAAGGATAGCTGCAAGCTAAAGTGTGATAATTGATCAGTTGGTGAGATGGACAGAGGGATAGCAGATGGAATTGACTCCTGGTGTAAGTGTAAAGTGATGCAGTTTGGGTGGACTAATAAGGGCAAGATGTGCAGTACACAAGAATTCAGGAATGTAAAGGGACATAGAGGGGTCAAAGGCCATAGGATACAGCAGAGGGTTGTGGGCACAGTTCAGCAGATGAGGGAAACCAGTCTCCCCTCCGTAGAAGCTGTCTATACCTCAAAAAGTCTTGATGAAGCAGCCCACATAATTAAAGACACCACCCACCCAAACATTCTCTTTTCCCCTCCCTCCCATTGGACAGAAGATGCAAGAGCCTCTAAGTATGTGTACCATCAGCCTGAAGGATATGACTATTACTTCTCACTGTTATAAGACTATTGAATGGTCCCCTAGTATGATAAGGATGGACTTGTGACCTAACAATCTACTTCATTATGGCCTTGCACCTTACTGCACACTTGCACTGCCCTCTCTCTGTAACTATAATACTGTTTTTCATTCTGTTATTGTTTTCCCTTGTAAAAACAATAACAGAATGCACTGATGTGATGAAATGATCTCCATGGAAGGAATACAGAGCAGTTTTTTCACCGTCCTTCAGCACATGGGACAGTAATAAACCAATTTATTAAGTCACTTTATGATACAGTGGTTTGACCACTGCCGGAGTACTGCATGCTGATCTGTTCACCACACTGTAGAAAAGATGCGACTGCATTGGTGAGAATGTAGATGAGGTTAACCAGGATGTTCCAATGGATGGAATGTTTCAGTTATGAAGTGAAATCGGATAGTATTGATTCATTTTCTTTGGAACAGACAAGGCTGAGGAAGTCCTGATATATAAGTCCCTCATAACTCTATACATCTTTAAGTATTTTTTTTTAAGACAGAGAATAAGGGGAAAGAAGTTAAGAAGGAATCTGAGAAAGAACTTTTTCACTCAGACTGTGGTTGGAATCTTGAGTGTCTGGTGAAGACAGGTACCCTCTTAACATTTAAAAAGTATCTAGACAGGTACTTAAATCACTAAAGCATAGAAGTGTAAGGACCAAATGCTAGTAAATTATTATGGATAGTTACTTGTTGCTAATAGGAACATAGTGTGCTGAAAGGATGAATAATTCTGTGACAACTGAGACAGCGCAAGGAGATGGGAACGTTGTGTGGGATTGGGGGAAATATTCTTCAAACACCGACTGTCTCCAGCTCATAAGCAAATTGTTAATTCCATTATTCGCCTGCCTTCTGGTATTAAAGCAAGGTTGTTACATAATCTAGCAGAAGTTTTATATGATCGGGGTAATTAGAAATGGACAATAAATGGTGACCTTGCCAACAATGTCAACCCATCCCTTTCCTTAATGTACTCTTCCAGCAATAGTTTATAGCTGGAATACTATAACTTACAAATAGTACCAATTTACTTGACTTATAACAATACAAGTTCTGGAAAGCTTATTTGAGAAAACCAAAGAGAATCTTTAAGCCAATTAAGTGCAATTTCTGATAGACCAGAGTACTTTTTATGTAGTAATTATCCAGCTTATGGGAGGCATAAGCTTATGGGCGATGAATCTGGTGGTGGATTGTGGCTTCCCTGATGAAAAGGATATGCATAAACTCGAAGCGGTTTAGATGGTTAGTGCCAGGGTGGGCACGCCACCTTCGATAAGGAAGTGTGAATAATCAGTGGATAGGCATGAATCCATTTGAATTGCCTCTCTGAAAATGGTCAGACTTAAACTTCCATACAGTCTTGCTGTGGTCTAGCAGTTCCTACTGCAAAGCACATTTTCCAACAAGCTAGGCTTCAACTCTCTAAACAAGTGGCTTGTTGAAAGATGCTTCTTGTAGCAGGAAGTGCCAGACAGGAGGTAAATAAGAGGTACCCGAAAGATTCCCCTGTAGAAACCATTGGGAACATTAACTCCATTAAGATATTTTCCCTTAGTAATCTTGATATTGCTGCTGTTTTTGTTTTTGAGGGAATAGGGAGTGGGGATAAAATAGAGGAAGAGAAAATTACTTCACTTTTCCCAGAGGTCTTCGCTATGCATTTGGATCATAATGATTCCGAGCTTTCTAAAATCTGTTGTGCCATTTTATTGCTGAATAATAAGCTGGTCTGTACATTTATAATAAGGTATGATACGTGCAAAGCCAATTATATTGCTGATAATGGTTGTGTAGGTGTCAGATTCATACAGATAATTCTGTTTCCACAGCAGTGACGCAAAACTTGCAGCTGCTTCTGTGTAGCAATGACTATGCAATGAGCAACAAAAGCAAAAAATACTGTAAACACTCAGAAGGTCTGGTGGCATCTGTGGAAAGCAAAATAGACTTGACATTTCAGGTTGACCTATTGTTTGGACTGGAATAGAGAACAATTTTTGATTCGTCATTCTATGGAATGTGCTGGACCTTACCACAGCTCATCTTATGGCTTGTTTTAAGGAAATGAAACGGACTTCAACAGACAAGCATACAAAGAAAATATTTTAAATTAAAAATCTGGTGCATGTCAGTAATAACAATGTCACCTTGAGATTACCTTAGGAGAGGCAAAAATACTTAAGTTAGTATTAGTACTTCAATGACATGAGACTCAAATGCATAAATCTGGAACAAGGATCACTGCTGGAGTAACTGAACAAGTTGAGCAGGATCAGAATTGGGGATAAGAATTGTCGACATTTTGTGTCAAAACTGTTTTCTGATGCAATTAATAAATTGATCTATTTGTACCAGACCAGTCCTATATTTGGCCTCCTATTGATTCAGCTTGGACAACATATATGTACCACATTTGTTGTCTAGAGAACATCTGTCAGCTGAATGAAGGAGAATGAAAGGTTTTATGTCCTGTAACTCCAGAAACTAATCAAAACAAAAAAAAAAAATCGGTGCTGGGATATGTTTTGTCTACATGTTTTATTTTTACCTTTTCTTTAGCGAGGCATTCACTTATAACGTATGCCATTCACATACTTCTTTCTTATAACCCATAACTAATTACATAAACAAAGAATGATTAATCAAACAAAACACATATGTACAATATTACTGATATATTAAATACGCTACTATTAAATTAAATACTACTATTATATACTACACTACTATTATATTAAATGCATCAAAATAACATGATTCATGACTTTAGCAAGTCCACACACTTTCACAAAGAAATATTCTCATGGTGCAGTCACTGTTGCACAGGAAATTGGGTAGCAGTTATTTGTGTACAGCAAAATCCCAAAGGATGAAGTAATTTTTAATTCAGTATCCACCCAAGGAAAATGGCTGGCATGACATCTGATAAGATGCAGCAGATACTCATTTACCACACTGGACTATCCTCTTGAATTCTGTACCCAATTTCCTGATGTAAGAACTGATTTCACAACTTTTCCAAGTTCAAGTTTATTGTTGTTAAAGGCATACATACACTATGAAAATTAGCCTTTTGCAGCAGATAGGACAGTACGTTACAAAGTGAGAACAAAGGTTGACAGAAACTAAAACTAATAAATTACATATAATTTGCACATGTGCAAAATAAACATGATGCTAGTGCAAGATTAAGAGTGACAGAGAAAAAAATTCTAAAGTAGTGTTATGATTTTTCAGATTGGTTCAAGACCCTGATGGCAGTGGGGGAAAAAGCTGCTGTAAAACCTTGAAACGTGAATCTTAAAGCTCCAAGACCCTCCTGCTCAATGACAGCATTGAGAAGGTGTGGCCAGATGATGGGGGTCCTTAATGACGGATTCTTCCATCCTGAGACTTTATAACATAGAATCAAAATTACTCCCTGCTGTGATACAGCTGTGGCTCCATTGGTGTCCTTAACACATCTGAGAAAGAATAATTTCCATTTTTTTTTCTGTACTTGTACTTGTTAGGTTGCTCTTTGCTGGGAGAATGAGATATTTTACCACAAACAGTATGAAAATAAGGTTCCTGGGAGTATGACATTTCAGTCCCTGCAGTGATTGATATATTAATGAGCATCATATTTATTAATTGGATGGAACTGTACCAGTCCATAGACAATGCATTGCAGCTGTGTTTGACTACAGGATCTGTACTTGACCTTCATCATGACTACTCTTATATAACGTAGGCTTACTGCTATTCACTATATTTTTACAACAATTTAGATTGCTGATTGAACATCAGTGAGTTTTCTTAAGCAAGTGAAAAACAAAATGATCCAATTAATTCCAGGTTGCTTAATAATTTTCATGAAATTACAACATTTTAAAAATTCTGGAACAAGGTGTACAGTTCAGCAAATGATGTGTAAAGATCAGAACTAATGCTTCATTAGCGAAAGGCAAGGAGTCAATAAATACGTGCTAATTACTACTTCAGAATAATATACTGAGGTGGACTTTGAGGTAACAAGTATTTGCAGTAATGATCCTTGATTATCTGTGCTCTTCTCATAAGTGATGTGAAAGACTCGATGGGTTGAATGGCCTAATTCTGCTCCTATGTCTTACAATATCAGTGGCTAGAAATGACCACTGATATGAACAGCTGAACTGAGGAACATCCCTTGCTCATTGTCTGAGTGTGTGCTTTGACCTTCTTAAGCAATGGAATGTCATCTAAATCTCTGAACGTAAGCACATCACTGTACATTGTTGTTCTTTGGTAATTAATTCACCGGATGCAGACATTGCCAAGATCTGTAATCACCCCGTGAACTTGAGTGTTTATTTTAAGTCATTTTAGGAAACATTACAGCTCCAACATATTGTGTCTGGGTAAGGTTGGCAGATTTCCTCAAGCTATCAGTGAAGTAGATGAACTTTCTTTATTTGGAGATACAGCACAGCAGCAGGCTCATTAGGCCTGAATCCACCCTGCCCAGTTATACCTGCAAATTAACCTACTAAAGGGTGTTACTTTGGAACGTAGGAGGAAAGCAGAACAAACAGAGATCATGGGGGGAAATGCGAGCTCCTCGCAGACTGTGGTAAATTGGACTCAGGTCATTGTCGCTGTAATAGATTTATGCTAACCACTACTTCACCATGCCATAACCAAAATTTATGAAAATTTTACAGTGGTCATTCCCAATTCTAGGTTTTCTCTTAAATTCTGAATGTGTTTAATTAACTGAATTTAAAGCCCTCCCCAGTCACAGTGATTGGGCCTCTGGCACTGAGTTTGCTTCTGTGACTCGGAAGAAACGGGGGGGTGGGGGGAAGAGGATTGGTGTAGTGTTAGGGGATTCCATAGTTGGAGTAGACAGGGGATCCTATGGGTGTGAAAGAAACACCCAGGTGGTATATTGCATCCCAGGTGCCAGGGTCTTGGACGTCTTGGTTCAGGTCCACAGCATTCTAAAGGGGGAGGGTGATCAGCCAGAAGTCCTCGTACATATTAGTACCAATCACATAGATAGGAAAAAAGACGAGGTCCTGAAGAGTGAAAATGGGGAATTTGGTAGAAAGCTGGACATCCGGGGTAGTAATCTCTGGATTGCTGCCTGTGCTATGTGCCAGTGAAGGTAAGAATAGGATGATGTAGCATATGAATGCATGGCTGAGGAATTGGCGCAGAGGGCAGGGTTTCAGATTTCCAGATCATCTTCTGGGGAAGATGTGATCTGCACAAAAAGGATGGATTACAGCTCAACTCAAGGGAGACGAATTTCCTTGTGGGCAGGTATACTAGAACTGTTGAGGAGGATTTAAGCTGATTTGGGGGTGGAGGGGATAGAAACTGGAGTGGGGCAGTTGGTACATAGGTCGATACAATGTGTAGTGGCACTAAGGAAGGACAGGCAGATGGTAAGGAAAATTGTCAATCTGTGGAATGAGTGGAGGAGTAACATGGGGACAAAATCAAAAAGGACGATGAATGCAGAACTGAAGGTGTTATATTTGAATACACACTGTGTATGGATTAAGGTGAATGATCTTGTGCACAGTATGAGATTAGCGGGTAGGACATTGTGGGTGTCATTAAGTCAAGGCTGAAAGAAGATCATAGTTGGAAGCTTAACATCCAAAGATACACATTGTATCAAAAGGACAGGTAGGTAGGTAGAGTGGGTGGAGTGGCTCTGTTGATGAAAAATCAAATCAAATCCTTAGAAAGAGGTAACATAGATCGGAAGATGTAGAATCCCTGTGAGTAGAATCAAGAAATTGAAAAGATCAAAAGACCTCAATGAGAGTTATTTTCAGGCCTCTAAATAGTAGCAAAGATATGGGATACAATTTACATTGGGATATAGAAAAGGCATGTCAAAGGGGAATGTTACGATAGTCACAGGTGATTTTAACGTGCATGTAGGTTGGGAAAATTAGGTTGGTGCTGGATCCCAAGAGAGGGAACTTGTAAAATGCCCTCAAGATGGCATTTTTAAAGCAGCTTCTGATCGAACCCAGTCAGCGAAAAGCAATTCTGGATTGTATGTTGTGTAATGAACCAGAGTTGATTGGGGAGCTTGAGGTAAAGGAACCTTTTGGAATCAGTGATCATAACATGATATGAGTGAGTGAGTGAGTGTGAGAGAGAGAATAGTCAGATGCATCACTGGTACTGTGCAGCAAAGAAAGTTACAGAGAGATGAAAGGAGTAGGCCAAAGTTGATTGGAAGGGGACAATAACAGGGATGATGGCAGCACAGCAATAGCTGGAGGTTCTGGGGGCAAGTTGGAAAGCACAGAAAAGATGTATACCAATGATGAAGTATTCTAAAGGGCAGCTGAGGCAGCTGAGGCAACTGTGGCTGATAAGTGAAGCCAAGGACAGCATAAAAGGAAAAGAGAGGGCATATAATATGTCAAGAATTAGTAGGAAGTTAGATGAATGGAGAGTTTTTAAAAAAAAGGCAACAAAGAAATCCATAAGGAGAGAAAAGATGAAATATGAAGATAAGCTAACCAATAGTATACCAGGGGATACCAAAGGGTTTTTTTCAGCTGTATATATAAACAGTAAAAAAAAGAGGGGAGAGTGGATATTGGATGGCTGGGAAATGATGCTGGAGATGTAGCAATGGGGACAGAGAAATGGCCAACTGAATAACTATTTTGCATCAGTCTTCTCTGTGGAAGACATTCACAGTATGCCAGAAATTCGAGTGTGTCAGGGGGCAGACATGAGTGTAGGTTACGCTTCCAGGGTGCACTGGCCTGATGTGCACGAGTTGTGCTTGCATTTCTGCTAGATGGTCAATGAGTGGGAGAGTGACTGTGGTTCCCTGTCCCCACAGCAGTCCCTGACTCTGCTTTATTGCTGCCTGACAGCAAACTGCATGACTGTGAGCTTGTGAAAAATGATGCCAGCTCCTCTCTCACCTAATTTGAAATGCCCTATTGCCACAGGACGTGCAAGTAAGTGGCACTTCCCAGTAGATGCCGTAGGCAATGATTCGAACAGTCAGGGCCATGACTGATGGATTTCTTTAAGATCACTGAGTACAAAGCTAAACTCTCTTGTACCTCTGTGTCTCTGGATGAGTTTGAAGGGTTATGTACCTTTTGACATGTGTTTACTTAAATGTAGTGGACCCTTTGGTGACTTTAATCTTATTGCTTAAATTAAATTTCTTTGATTATTGCTTGAAGTTCTTATACTAACTCAAAATAGCAGTTATTTGACACAAAGCAAACAATTAATTCTATTTGGAATTTATTAAATTCGAAGCATGTGAACATTTATAGTCCTGTTTTGACAGAGCTGAACACAATTCAGAATTGCTGTGTGGATAACTGTGGAGATTTTCATTGGGTTTATTTAATGTTTTGGTAATACTGAAAGAATCTTTAGGCTGACTGCATTCCTTGCAAAACCTCAACCATAGTTGGTGGGCAGAATCTATCTCATTTAATTCAGCATCAGGAAATCGTGGAGTCTATGCTTGATGTTATGTTTTGGGGTGACCCTGGGACCCCTCAGAACATTGTTGCAAACTCAGGATATTCAACAGCTGAATGAAAGAATTTCTCCCCCCCCCCCCCGCCCCCCGGCTATATAAAAAGTAGAAGGAATGTAAAAGTGGATATCAGACCCCCTGGAAAATGAAGCTGGAGGGGTAGAAAGGGAGGCAAGAAATGACAGGGAAACCTAATAAGTATTTTGCTTCTGTATTCACTGTGGAAGACACTAACAGTATGCCAGTAATTCGAGTGTGTCAGGGAACAGAAGTGAGTGTGGTTGCTATTACTAAAGAGAATGTGAGAAGCTGAAATGTCTGAAGGTAGATAGGTGACCTGGACCAGATGGACCACAGCGCAGGTTCTGAAAGAGAAAGCTGAAGAGATTGCGGAGGCATTAGTAATGATCTTTCAGGGACCATTATAATCTGGAATGGTTCCAGAAGATGGCTCCGTCTAGCAGATCTTGTCCCCACTCTTAATAACTTCTTCTTTGGCTCCTTCCACTTAACTCAAACAAAAGGCATAGCCTTGGACCATGCCTGACTTATTGTTAGTTACATGGGACAGTCAGTGTTCCAAGCCTAAACTGGCGCCCTCCTCCACTTTTCCTACGCTACATCACTGACGGCATTGGTGCTGCGTGCTCCACCTATGCTGAACTCGTTGACTTCAGCTGCTCCTCCAACTTCCACTCTGCCCTCAAGTTCACCTGGTCTATTTTTGATGCCTCCCTTCCCTTTCTTGATATCTCTGTCTCTGTCTCCAGAGACAGCTTATCCACCGATGTCTATTGCACGGGACTCACACTGCTACCTGGATTATACCTCGTCCCAACCTGTTACTTGTAAGAACGCCATCCCCTTCTCTCAATTCCTCTGTTACCTCTGCATCTGCTTGCAGGAAGAGGCTTTTCATTCCAGAAAGATGTCCTCCATTTTCAAAGAAAGGGACTTCCCTTTCTCCACCATCAACGCTGCCCTCAACCATTTCACACACATCTGCTCTTATCCATTCCTCACGCCACCCTACCAAGGATAGAGTTCCTCTTGTCCTCAACCATCAAATACATCTTTCCCTCCCCCACCCACCCCCACTTTCTGCAGGGAACACTCCCTATGTGACTCCCTTGTCCGTTTGTCCTCCCCATTGATCTCTGCCCCCCGGCACTTATCCTTGCAAGCGGAACAAGTGCTTCACCTGCCCGTCCACTTTCTCTCTTAATACCATTCAGATCCCTAAACATTTCTTCCAGGTGAGGTGACACTTCACCTGTGAATCTGTTGGGGTCATATACTGTGTCCAGTACTCTCTGTGTGGCCTCCTGTATATCGGTGATATCCGAGCACCTATGCTCCATCCTCCAGAAAAATTGGGATATCCCAGTGGCCGCCCATTTTAATTCCACTTCATATTCCCATTTTGATATATCAGGCCAAGGCCTCCACTACTGTTGAGGTGAAGCCACACTCAACTTGGAGGAACAATACCTTATAATCCATCTGGGTAGCCTCCAAACTGATAGCGTGAATATTGATTTCTCAAACTTCCACAAATGACCCCCATCCCCTGTCCTTCACTATTCCCCATCCTTTTGTCCCTCTCTCATCTTACCTCCTTGCTCATCTAATCTCATTGCCTCCCTCCAGTGCTCCTCCCCCTTTTCTTTTTCTCATGGCCTTCTGCCTCCTTCTATTAGATCTTCCCCTTCTCCAGCCCTCTATCTCTTTCACCAATCAACTTTCCAGCTCTTTACTTCATCCCTTCCCTTCCCTTCCCAGTTCCACCTATCACCTATCACTTTTAAATCTGCTCCTCATCATTTTTTCTCCTTCATGCCAAAGGGTCTTGGCCCGAAATGTCAACTGTACTTTTTTTGCATAGATGCTACCTGGCCTACTGAGTTCCTCCAGCATTTTGTGTGTTTTGCTTGGATTTCCAACATCTTCACATTTTGACTTGTTTCTTTAGCCAAAGTGGAGTAAAACTGTGGAGGCCAAGTATATTTAAAGTGGAAGTTGGTAGGTTTTTGTTTAGTCAGGGTGCTTAGAAGTTACGGGGATGAGGCAGGAGAATGGGGTTGAGAAGGATTATAATCAGCCACGATTGAATGGTGGAGTCAACTGGATGGACCAAATGGCCTAATTCTGCTGCTATTTCTTATGGTCTTCTAGTTTGTTTAATGTGATTCAAACCCATGTTTCTGGATTAATAATATCACTATCTGGATACTAGTCCAGTTGCTTAACTACTATATTAGAGTAATACTATAAAACTGGCTAAATTATACGCCATATTTTGTATCAACATGACTTGGAAGCTTCTAAATTATTTGTTAAAATCTGTATGTTATTAATTAATCAATACATTGTAAGCATTTTAACTTATACTCCACACTAAATGAACATGAAGAAAATTGCTTCAAGTCTGGTGAATGATTAATCTTTTAAGAGCTATTATACTTGAAATAATTCATACAGAGAGCTGTAGGATAAAAGGTCCATGTCTTGCTTTGTTCGTTTTTTTTAAAGAAAACTGTCTTCACCCTCTAGTGGAGTGGAAGAGGAATTGTATGACTGCAGGTACTGCCAGCTACAATAGTCTTAAAATGCATAGAAATAACTTCATAATCTGATAAGTTGTACTTTGTTTAAAATCCGTTAATCTTTTTTTATAGAAAGTGACTATTTCTCAGAATGCTTGCCATCTTTTGAAATTACTTTTCCATATTGTGAAATCTGTTATTGTTAGGATGTAACTGGGCCACTATGTGGGATGTAAAAGCTGCTGCCTTCTCCCTCTTCCAAATGCTTGATGACCAGCTGAAGCCCTGCAGCTGATGATAGCATCAATTTATTACTTGAGTGCATCTGACCTCCTAAATATTTAAATAACCTTAAATAATCAAAGCAACACACACACAAAATACTGGAGGAACTCGGTAGGCCAGGTAGCATCATTGGGGAAAAAAAAGTACAGTCGACACTTTGGCCTGAATCATCAATTGTACTTTTCTCCATAGATGCTGCCTGGTCTGCTGAGTTCCTCCAGAATTTTGTGCGTGTGTTGCCCAGATTTCCAGCATCTGCAGATTTTCTCTTAATTTGTGGTTTAAATAATCAAAGGTCCTGTATGAGTTCAAAAGGCCAAATTATTTTTTGTTAGGGATTTGACATGTCAAACATTTTGGGCAATAAGTGGGAGGGAAGGGGGAAGAAAAGCGATTTTTAGATTGGTTTAACTGAGATATTCAAGGTTCCAAAGAGAGCTTGGCCAAAGATATTCCATACGACATACAATTCGAACAGCTTGCTTTTATATTATACCAACTGGATATGAAATGGTGGTTTTGCCAGTGAAGCTGATATCTTGGGTGTGTCTCAGATAGAATAACAAACAAGGACTGTTGAGCAGGGGATGCGGGGAGTGTCTGGAGGGAAGAGCTGAGGGTCGGGGGTGGGGGTGGGTGGAGAGGCAATCTGTGACAAATTCTAAGGACTCAGTGATAGGTGGAATGGCGGTTGATTGGCTTAGTCCCCAGATATGAGGTGGAGGAAGGAAGGTGACAGAGCAGGATGAGGCTCTGTGGTTATTCCCTACAATAGATCATTTGAGAGGCTTCTGAGAAGGGCAAAACAGAGGAGAGGATTTAATTGATACTGGGGTGACAATGGGAAGTAAAGGTTTGCTAATGGGTTGCCATATCATTTAGCAGTTGTCCAAAGGATCAGAATGCATGTTTTGAAAACTGTCCATGTATGGAACAGCTAAAAAGGCAACCTGAAGATGAAATGCATTGGCATTTCTAGAGACAGTCCACAAGTTGCAGTACTTCATAAAAAGCTAGTACAAAAGGCACAAGACCCTGTGAGACTCTCAGAGTCAAACTGCCCAGAAACAGGCTTCTTTGGCTCATTAAGTCCACCATTAAGCACCCATTTAAGCTCATCCAGTTTTTAAAATTCTCCCTACCTTCCTATCAGCTGTCCTCCTATTCTCGCCTGTACACCAGGGTCAGCTTACAGTGGCCAGTTATGGCCATTAGCTCCATTCTTAAATGCCAGTGCATGGCCTCCTTTTGTGCCAAGATGCAATCACCCTCGGGGTGGAGGAGCAACACCTTGTATATCATTGATTTAGCCTCCAATATGATGGCATGAATATCGATTTCTCCCCCTTCGACTTTTCTTCTATTCCCCATTCTGGCCTTTTACCTTTTCATCTGCCTATCACCTCACCCCTCCTTCCCTTTCTCTTCAGGTCCATTCTCCCTTTCCTATCAGATTCCTTATCTCCAGCCCTTTACCTTTTCTACCACCTGTCTTCACCTGTCACCTATCTGTTCTCCTGCCTCTCCCACATCTTTCTTTGTTCTGGTGCCTTCCCACTTCCTTTCCAGTTCAGAAGAAGTACCTTGGCCCAAATCATCAACTGCCTTTTCATTTCCTTAGATGTTGCCTGACCTGCTGAGTTCTTCCTGTGTGTCGTGTGTGTGTTACATAGGTTAGAGTTTTAAAATGGAGAAGTATTATCTTAAAATGGACAAGTTTTGTTCTAATTGTACAAAGTTGTATTGGGGAACACCTGGAGTTCTGTGCACAGTTTTGGTCTCAGAGGACATACCAGCATTAGAGACAGTCGTAAACAACCTTAGTTAGTTCCTGTGATGAAAGGGCTGTCCTTTCATGAGCAGCTTGAAGGATTAGACCTGTATTCTTAGGTGTTTAGGAGAATGAGAAGCAATCTTATTAAGACATAGAAGATCCCGGGGGGGAACTGATAGGGTAGAAGTTGAAATCCATCCAATGGAAAGAGAATCTCAAATGTGATGACATATTTGCAATATATTGGTGGAGTCTTTTAAAACTGGGATTTGTTCCATAAGTATGGTGAATCTCTTGAATTCTCTAATCCAGGTGACTGCAGATGCCAGAAGGCTGGAGGTACTTAATCATGGTCTGTTGTAAATATGCACATTTAGGGGACAGTATTATTATATACATTGCTGGAAACTGCTTGTGTTTGGGGACAGCCCATCAAATAGAATCTGTCTGGGTTTGCAGGATTTAATGTCAGTTTACAGGATGCTGGAATCTTCCTGTGTTTGAGACAGTGGATCAATATGCCCACTACTGAAACAGTCCACAGGCAGGCATTCATTCAGTGCTGTAAACTCTCCTTGATTGGCGAGCCTGAGCATCAGAGATGCTGTCCATGTTCAGTATACAGGCCGTCACCCTGCTGGACACTGTGTGTGGGGATATTGTATCAGCGAGACTGCTGCTGGGAGCTGTCCATCTCTGATAAACTGAACTTCGTAGCGTGCCCGCGAACGGATGCTGCTCTTGTTCTGCGTGATTTGCTGTCAGTGCCTGCACGGCCCGAAACTGTCAGTGTTTGCCGGACTGACCTTTAGTTCATCCATTCCTACAAAAGTGTCCTTCTGGAGAACTGAACATGGATGCACACACAGCTGGGAACTATCTGCATTCCAAGGGCTGTGTTGTCATTGCATACTCATAAGATGTAGGAGCAGATTAAAGCCTTTATGCTCAACCTTCTCAACCCATTCTTCTACCTTCTGCCCATAACCTGTGATGTCTTTACTAATCAAGAGGCTATCAACCTCCATTTTAAATATACCCAATGAATTGGCCAATTGTGGCCATGAGTTCACCACCCTCAGGCTAATGAAGTTGCTCCTCACTTCTGTTCTAAAAGGACATCTTTTTATTCTGAGGCTGCACCCTCTGGTCCTAGATCTCCCCACTACATGAAACATCTCAACATCTGCTATATCGAGGCCTTTCAATATTTGATAGGTTTCAATGAGATGCACCCTCATTTTTCTAATCTGCTGGAACCGTCTGTGCTTTGGGAGATGGGCCATCGTCGTATGCTCAGCTTTAAACTCTCCGGTGCACAGAGCACCTGTGCTCTGCTGGTGGTAGTCTATATCTGATGAGTGATAATTATTGCGTATATGTCTGCAAACTGTTCCTGTTTGGGGGACTGTACCAGCAGCACTCAGAGTTGTTCATATGTACTGTATAGTACACAACGTTATACTCGAAATCTCAGGAACTTCAAGCCTCCCTACCATAGCAGGGTGACGATCCTTGGAGAAACTTACCTCCTGGTAGGGTCACCCGTGGTGGTAAGGCCAAGGGGACGATTCCAGACCAAGAGTGATCCAACCAAGACCTCAACAGGTTTGCTGCTGGAAGGTGATGATACCTCACAATGTTGGTGGGTAGTGAAGGTGGAGGAAGGCTGCAGCAGTGAAGGGTCCCCAGTTCATGCCACTGGACCCTTGCCCCAATCCATCAAGGACCGTGTGGTGGCTGACTGCGCATCATCCTCCCCACGTTAAACACAGTCACGCACAGCCATTCTCCATTAAGGAAGTCCGCCCTGGCTTCCCAGATTAAGTAAGTACTAAGGTGAAAGGGGCAAGGTTGCAGCACCTGGAAGCCCTTAGTCACAAGCTGGCAGCTGGAAGACCCAATAGGCAAATGCTGAGGAGAACATTATACTTAACCCAAGTGACCGCTCTACTGCACACTGCTGAATACAGTCATTGCATGGGAGGTGATGCATCGCTCTGAAAGCTGCTGGAAGCGGTTTTTTTACAGCACCGACCCTAATATGACTACATCTGGATTCTGTCCTGTGTTTGTAGGACAGAACATCATTAGTGTACTGCCGGCAAAAGTGTTTTTGGTATACAGTACCTCATGTGAATGTGGCCTTTGTTGGAAAATGCATATGTTAGCAGGAATTGGCATCAGTGCCTGCACCACTGCAGACAATGTACCTGTGCGTGCAGTTATGCAATATATCGGTGTTTCGGAGGGAAAAGCATTACTGCTCTCTCTGCTGGTTAACTGTTTGTGTTTGCGGGACTGGGAATGAGCACATTGCTGAAAATGAGCAGGCTCGGGAAGAGAATCAGGAGGCTGCAGAGATTGGTAACTGCTCTTGTGATTATCCTCTGCTTTTGATCACACATTTCCATTGTGATGTCGTAACATGAATTTAGAAATCGTTGGATTAGCAGGGATAATGAGGACAACAAGTAATAGATTTTAAAAAAATATTAATCATTTGGGAAATGGTCATTGCTGGTGAAACCAACATTTTATTGCTCGTACCTAACTATCCTGGAGAAGGTTGTGAGTTGCCTTGAATGGCTGCAGTCCTTTTGATCCCCTAGTTCTGTTAGGGAAGGAGCTCCAGGATATAGACCCAGTATTCGTGAATAGTAGTGCGTTCCCAGGTATGTAGTAAGTGACTTGGAGACGGTGTTCTAATTAACATGTTAACCTTGTCCCTGGTGGCGGAGGTATTGAGTTTGAATACTCCTAGCAAACATGGAAGAGATCAGCAGTGGAAAGGGTGAGCAGTTTCAAGTTCCCAAGTGTCAACATTGCTGAAGATCCATCCTGGGCCCAACATACTGATGCAATTACAAAGAAGGTGCAACAGTGGCTGTACTTCATTAGGAGTTTGAGGAGGCTTTGGTATTGTCACCAAAAACTCGGGCAAGCTTCTACAGATGTACCATGGAGAGCATTGTAACTAGTTGCATCATTATCTAGTATCGAAGGGCCATCAAACGTTTGCGTTGTACTATTGCCGCAAACGATGTATTTCACAACGTACGCCAGTGATATTAAACCTGATTCTGATGAATAATGAACGGTGTGTGGGTAAAACGATTTTCATTTGTGAGACAGTAGGTGTATTCCAGAAAGAGGAGTGCTTTGAAGATGCAACGTGACAACAGTCCCCTCCAGTCTATTCAGGCCACATCAGCCAAATACACCCACATGACCAATTAACATACTAACGTGTACATCTTTGGAATGTAGGAAGAAACAGGAGCACCTGAGGGAAAACCCACATGATCACAGGGAGAACTTACCAGCTCCTGACATGCAGTGGTAGAATTGAACCTGGACCACTGGCACTATAACAGCATTAGACTAACTGCTACACTACCATGTTGCCCCACAGTTGTTGGATAAAGGAGAAGGCAGAATTGAAGTCTTCTTTAAAATAAAATCTGTCCTTTGATAATCTTTTTCCTCATTGTTTCTCTTGTAAATGAATTTCATTGTGTGTATTTTTATATAAAAAGAATATTTATTTAAAATTGTAAATGAGAGTGATTTGTATTTCTGATATTCTTCACTGATATTCAGATGGCATATACATTAATTCTCATTATCCCCACAGCTGTGGTTAGTTCCTGGGCATTAACAGTCTGGCCACTGACAACATAATGGAAACATTCAGCAGTTAATTTCAGCTCGAGCTGTATATCAGATAACATTCCCTGTAAGCGTTCTCAATTTTCTTAAATCTTCTAGTCCATCAAAATGCAGAATGATCTTGTCACAGGCTGCTAATGAACAATTAAAATCTGAAAAATCTCACAAAAGGATTGTCAAAATTCTTTAAAACATGATTCCCATCAAGCAACTTGTCTCTGCTCAACGTGCTGCTGTTCTGTGAGCCTCCTGATTCAGTATTTTGCTGCATTTGAAGAAAAATAGACTCTATCCCACAGCAAATCAGTTCTCTGCGGAGAAAGCAATCGAATCGCTATCCTTATGGTAACACCCATTGACAACACTTCTTCCCTTACAATTCCTGCCCCATTTTACTAAGGAATGCGGTGGTGGTGTAGGGCAGGGAAGTATGGTCATATCAAATGTGCGAAATGAAAAGGCATAATTTTATTATTGTGCATAATAAATGGAATTGAACTCCTATGCTAATATGCCCATTCATTTTGTGTCAACGAAGATGAAGACAACAGGTGCATGGAATCCACAGCACCTAAAATTTCCAACACTCCTCCCCAACTTGTACACACCATATCACCTTTCCTTCACGTTGTCCGCAATAGTTTCTAGACCTTAACATTCCAGGCCATGAGATGTGCATGCTTCCTCCTGTAAACAGTTCAGTGAATTTCAAGCTGTTATTTCTATTAAATCAGCTGCTATCAGAAGTTAGTTGAGTGATACAGCAAGTTAAGTTGGTGACGTCAGATTTTACTGATGCTCGGAATCTTGAGCAGCTATAAAAATGCTGGGGGAGCTCGGCAAATCAGGCAGCATCTATGGATAGTGAGTGTTTCAGACTTATCCTGAAATGTCCTGTGTTTAGTTTCCTTCATATATGCTGCCTGAATTGCTGAGTTTCTCAAGAATTTTGTAGTTGATTTGAACTTGGATGTGGAGTTTTTTTGGAACAAAATGAAGAGGAACTAACTTGAGTGGCAAAGCAACATCATTATTGGAATGTACACTCAACAATACAGATCTGACTAGGAGACTCAACACAACATCTCAGAATCAGGTTTAATATCATTGGCCTATGTCGTGAAGTTTATTGTTTTGTGGCTGCAGTACAATACATAATTTAAAAGAAACACTAAATTCCAATAAAATATATAAAATAATTAGATAAGTAGTGCAAAAAGAGAGAAAAAAATAGGTAGTGTACATGGATTCATTGCTGTTCAGAAATCTAATGGCAGAGGAGAAGAAGCTGTTCCTAAAACATTGAGTGTTTGTCTTCAGGCTCCTGTATCTCCTCGATGGTAGCCGTCCTGGGTGATATGGGCCCTTAATGATGGATTGTACTTTTTTGAGACATCGCCTTTTCAAGATGTCTACGATGCTGGGGAGGCTAATGCCCATGGCTGGTTTTTAACTTCCTGCAGCTTTTCCTTTTCCTGTATTGGCCCCTCCATACCAGACAGTTAGAATGAACTCTGTAGAAATTTGCTAGAGTCTTAGATGATATACAAAACTTCTTCACACTCCTATTAAAATATAGCCACTGGCATTTCTTCTTCATATTTGGTTAGGCCTAGATTAGATCTTGAGACGTGTTGACACCCAGGAGCTTGAAGCTGCTCACCCTTTCCACTGCTGATCCCTCGATGAGGCCTGGTGTGTGTTCCCTCGACTTGCCCTTCCTGAAGTCCACAATCAACTTGTTAGTTTTATTGAAGTTGCGTGCAAGGTTGTTGCTGTGACACTACTCAACCAGCTGATCTATCTCACTTCTGTGACACAAGCAATAGTTGTATCATTGGCAAGTTTATAGATGGCATTTGAGCTGTGCCTAGCCACAAAGCCATGGTTATGCAGTGAATAGAGCAGTGGGCAATGCACATTTCTCTTGAATTCATTCAAATAAATGAGGAGCACCTGAGAGATTTTGTTCAGAGAATGTAGCCGCTGCTCATTAAAATTTTTATTGTTTCTTTTCCCATTCTGTTCCCTTTGAACTGAGTAGCTTGTTCGACTATTTCAAAAAAAAGTAGTCAGCCACTTAACTGTGGTTTAATTTCTTGCAGTCCGGCTAAAGAGTAGATTCCTTACCCTGAAGGGCAATAGTGAACCAAATGAGTTTTCATGGCAATCCAGCAATTTCATGGTCACCACTACAAATTTATTTATTTAATGGTTAAATTGAAATAGGCCAGATGTCACCATGAGATTGAACTCATGTCTTCAGATCAGTGGTCTGTGATCTGGACATGTGAAGTAACTTATCCACTATACCTACTGTACCCCATGGCATAGTTCGCCCGATCTCTGGAGATCTATGTCACCCTCCATATAGAAGCATTGGTGTGTCAAACTGACTGGAAATTAATGCAATTAAGACCCAAAGCATTCGTGTAGCAGATAAGAAAGTTGAGGCAAATACAGAAGTTAAAGTGAACATAAAGTAGGCAGGAGCAGAGTGGGTAGGGAGGAAGTCTGAAAGCCTAATGTGTATTTACTTTCATGCAAGGACTTGGGGCATGAATTGATACATGGGTTGTGTTGAAGCTATTACAGAAACGTGGTTGAGAGAATAAATGGGAGTACAGATGCTAAAGGCAGGATGGAAGTGGAGGTAAGATGGGGGAGAGTGGGAAATTAAGGGAAACATCATGTCCATGCGTGGGGCAGGAAAAGTATCCAGTGAGGGTACATGGGTGGATCTCAAAAATAAAAAAACTTATGCAGGGCCTATAAGAATGTAATTGGTAATCTATGTGTGATTGTTGATTTCTTAAATGTATTTTTCTCATTTGTATTTACTGTAGTCTTGGATGCTAAGGGAAGAGAATTGTCAAACCAAAATAACAGATAAATTCTTGTGGCCTAACCAAGTGTATCCTAGGATAGAAACAGTTAACGTTTTTGGCCAAGTTCCTTCATTAAGCCTGCCCTGCTGAGTTCCTCCAGCACTTTGTGTGTGTTCTGCAGAATCTTTCGTATTCTAGGACATTATGGTAAGCCAGGGAAGCAATTGTTGGCATACTGGCAGAGATATTTGTATTGTCAAGATAAACTGGTAAACTGATAAACTGCAGGCCAATGAGCCTGACATCACTGGTGGGAAAAGTTACTGCAGCAAGTTTTTTTTTTTTTTTTTAATAATTTTTTATTGCATTTTTAAATGATTACAAAGTATGAAAAAACAATGTATATAACCCATACCCCCTCCCCTTAACCCCTCCCCCCTAAGAAGACAGAATTTACCTATGTGAAGGTAAGGACTGATTAAGGATAGCCAACATGGCTTTGAGATTGAGAAATTGTCTCAAAAGTTTGATCTGAATTGTTTTGAAGAGCTGACCAAGAAGATTAATGGGGACAGGATGATAGACGTCTATGTGGACTTTCACAAGGCTTTTTGAGGCCCCACATACCAGGATGAACCCGAAGGTTAGCTCACATTGGATCCCGAGTGAACCATGGGGGGAGGGGTGCGGATAACCAGCTTGGTGGTAGGGTTCAAAGGGTGTTAGTGGGGGGGGGGGGTGTTGCTTGTCAGATTAGGGCCTGTGATCAGCCGTATATCAGAGAGATAGGTTCACTGTTTGTCATTTATATTAACAAGTTAGGTGAGAATGTAATTGGCATGGCCATCTGCAATTGAAATTAATATTCAATTTTTGAAGGAAAAATTGGGACAGGGAACTATCAGTGGAAAGGAATTGTTTGTTAACTGCAGGTGACACCAAAATTACTGGTATAATGGATGGTGCAGAAAGATATTTAAGATTGCAACAGAGTATCAAACAACTGAAAAATGAACCAATGGATGGCAAACAGAATTTAACTCTGTTAATGGTTAATGGAGAGTTTTGTTGTAGAACGGTGACTGAAGTGTACCACACTGAAAGTGGTAAAGCAGATGGACAGAGTGGTGATGAAGGTGTCTGGTACAGCCTGGTCCATCACGGGCACAGCCCCCACCACAGGCATCTACAAGGAGGTGCTGCCTCACCATGGTGGCATCTACCATCAAGGAACCTCACCATCTGGGCCAGGCCCTCTTCTCGCTGTTGCAGTTAGGCAAGAGGGAGAGAAGCCTCAAGATCTTCACCATCGGGTTCATGAACAGCACAAGCATCAAGTTCTTGAAACAACCTGCACAACGCAAACACTAACTCAGCATGAATCACAATGTACCTCCTTGTGAACTAACATGGATTTGTCTGTGTGTCTCTTCTTTTACTCTAAAGTCTTGTTTCTTTCATAGGGTTTCTCTGGCCTCACAGACTTGTAGAATTTATATGTAATTTATATTCTGTGTGTAGTGTATGCCCATGTGCCAGTAATGCTGCTGTAAACAAGATTTTCATTGTACCTGTACCTCAGTGTACTTGTGAACATGATGAATTTCTCTTGACTTCAGGGTATTTAGTACAAGGGTTAAGATGTTTTATTATGACTGTATAAGGTGCAGATGAAACCACACTTGGAGTATTATGTGCAGTTCTGGTCACCAAGCTATGGGAAGAATATCATTAAGCTGGATAGGATACAGGAAAAATGCACAAGGATATTGGAATTTGGAGTTATGGGATAGGCCAGGGCTTGTCCTCCTGGAGCACAGAAGGCTGAGGGGTGATCATTGCAGACAGGTACAGGTTAGCGTAATACTATTACAGCGCAAGCGGCCCAGGTTCAAATCTGCCGCTGTGTGTCAGGAGTTTGTACTTCCTCCCTGTGACTCCCGCGTTCCAAAAATATACCGGTTAGCAGGTTAATTGTTCACGTGAGTGGAACTCGGCAGCACGGTCTCGTTGGGCCAGAAGGACCTGTTACAGTGCTATATCTCAAAGTAAATAAATGTAACGCTGTGAGGGGCAGAGATCAGCTGAATGGTCAATATCTTTTTTCCCTGGGCAGGGGTCCTAAAACTAGAGAGTAGCTTTTATGTAATGAGGGAAAGTTTAAAGAGATTGGGAGGGGCAACTTTTTTCACATGGATGGAGGGTACAGGATTCAGATACAGATTTATTTATACTATATATATTAAAACATTCAGTGAAGTGCATCATTTGCATTAGCAACCAACACACCCATGGATGTGCTGGGGATAGCCCGCAAGTGTTGCCACACTTTCTGGTGCCAACTTGGCATGTTCACAATGATCAGCAGAACAACACAGCAACAACAACAACAATCACAAAACAAGACAACAGCAGCAAAACAATCCCCTATCCCACCTTCCCTCCTGCCCACCCACTCACAGACACAGACAGGCTTCCAACCCCAGGACAAGCTACCCTGGAATGTCCTTGATCTCAAACTCTTAGACTTGTGGAAATCAGGGCTCTGACCTTCAGGCTTTTACTTATGGACTTAAAGACTTCTGCTTTGCCTTCCGGACTTTTCCAGCCTCTGAGTATTGAGCCTCGGATTCTCTGATCACACGTTTGACCTTCGGGTCTTGACTTCCAGAATTGCACATCCTCCTACTCTGGTACCCTGGAGAGTCACCAGCCCTCGTGACTTCCAACCCAGGAATTTTCAACTTGGGGATCGCTGGTTTCCTCAGCACCTGCTGACTCAACCTCCAAGATCACTGACCTTTGACTGTGGAGTCCTTCGACTTGGACTTCAAGTACCAGCACCTGCCCTGACTCTTCATTTAACACCCCTGACTTCGAAGTCTCCATCAAATTTCTATCCCTAAACCCTAACCTGACCCCTAACTACCCATTGTGTCCCCAAAACCATTACAACAAACCTAAAAAAAAAACAACGATGGACATCACAGCTCAGCGCCATCTTGACCAGAAGATGATATGATATGTGGAAGTGGTAGAGGCAGTACATTTACAATAGTTAAATAGCATTTAGACAGGCTTAACAGGATTATGGACAAAATATAGGCAAATAAGACTAGCAAAGTTAGGCAACTGGTTGGGATGAATGAGATGGGCTGAAGGCCCATTTTGGTGCGGCATAGCTCCAGATGTTCCAATGATTCATTCCCTGAATGAATGGTGGGAGCACATTTATTAGTAGTGTTCGCATGAGACCTGGATAAGTAGCTGAAAGGAGACAAGGTTGCATGTTTCTAGGGACAGAGCAGGAAAAAACTTATAAATGGATTCTGAGCTCGAACAAAAAGCTGTCACATGTAAAGTGGTTTGAAATGCCTCTACTATTTTAGAAATATTTAGTTATTCCACACTCTGTGCTATGGCCTATATTTGTGATTGATTATATAAATTCACAGCTGAGAATGACATGAAGTCTTATTGCCATGCATGATATACTGGGCATGTTCAAAACTATACAAGGATCTCAAAAAGAAAGTTAATTATTTAAAAAGGGAAATTTAATATGGTTATAGAACAAAAATTTAACAACAATGCAAAACAAACTGACAATATCACTGGAGAATATACAACTCATATATAAGGAAAGGAAGATAATGAACAATACGAGGACAGACGTGTCTGGGGGCTAATAGGAGGTACTCCAGGAGGAGAAAGCTGAAACCTGGGAACTGGTGCTTTGCTTTGATCTTGTTTAGATAAGGTTCCAGAGGGATCATTTGTAACCACTGCTCCCACCCCAAGCCCTTACATTCTACCCTTGCATGTACAGTACTTTTGGGCATTCCTCTGGCATCTGTTGGTGATGATGTAGTTACCTTGTCGTGCACACCTTCAGAGTTGCACAGTTTCAAAGCTGTCTTCTTAGATGCAGAGGGAGCTCCAGCATCCACCCATATATTAAATGGATGGAACTAATCCCCTTAGAAGTGGGGAAATCAGGCCAAGGTTCACAGCACTATCAGGAGAGCTGCCAGCCTTGCATTTAGCAACATAGCCATCATTGAATGGGAGTTTGAGAGCAATCTCTCTGACAGCAGAAATTCAGTTCAACTTAAGTGACAGCTGTGGACATTTCTTATTATTGATCCTGTATCTAATTCCTTCTTGTGATCATGGTGTACAATTCAAATGTCTAAGTGCAAAACCGACTATATTTTAAAGGAGGAGAGAGATGTAGAGGATTATATACTCAAACCACAAATACCTCAGGACAGGTCAATAAAGATATTATGTTTTAAATAAGCATCCAAAATAGTTGGCTTCATAAATGGAGGCATAGAATATAAAAGGAAAATAGTTCATACTCTGGATTTTCCTCCTGGAGCTTCAGCTTGGCAATGGCGACCACTTCTCAAAGGACATCAAGTTCTTGGAGCAGTTGCAGGGGAGAGCTGCTCAAGAGAAATTATGGTGAACAGACATCAGGAAAGACCAGGAAAACTGGGAGGGAAGCTGTGCCAGGGAGTTTGGATAGCATTATAAAAGAAAGTCTGTTGCTCTCTTGTGTGCTGTTTCCAAATTTTCATAATAACTGAGGCAAGGTTCACATCAGGAGTATTATTGGATATTGGCTGGGCTGGTCTGGACATACTTTTAGGAATTGCTATCTGCTGACCGTGCACTTGTTTGGCCCAGATGTGGAGGTCAGTCTCAGTGTCCTGCCCTTTATGTACTGGAGGCAGACAGTAACGAGACCTTTGGTGACGTAGTGAAGAGATTTGACCCCTGGAACATTTTGGTGGGTACGGACAGAGGATTTAGCTAAGGTGGGGCTTTGTTTTCTGTCAAAGCTGTCATTGAAGTTATCAATGTTTCCAGTATCTCTGACAAACAATAAAAAAGAAATAATACAATAAAAAGATAAGAAACGGGAACAAGGGAAAGCCACTAACTAATCAAATCATTGCCTCAGCTCCACCTTCCTGCCCATGACCCATAATCCTTGATTTGATAAAGCACAAGTTACTATTTCTCTGTCTATTCAGTGACTCACCTTCACAACTCTGGGCAGAGAATTCCAGAGGTTCACTATCCTCGGAGAGAAGAAATTCTCCCTCATCCTCATTTTAAATAAAACTGCCGCCAAGTCATCAAGAAACATTAAACTTTTTTTTCCTGAATGATTACATTTTACTTTTTCCTTTGTTTCCTAATCTGCAGGCCAAAAATTCTCAGTCAGATCATTGGGACTTTACATCCCTCAACAATCCTGGGACCAGATGCAATTGATGGTGGACTTTCAAGCCCATCGGGAGTTTAGTGACAGGTTTGTGACCTCTAAACCAAGTCTACCAGCAGGTCTGGACTTGCAGAGCATGTGTAATGCTCGGACTTGTCTCTGTTTGAAAGGCTGATTGCCTGCATTTCCAAACAGCATTTTTCAATCCCATGATTTTTTGTAGAAAACATGGCTTATTGACCTGAAACACGTTCCTGCTCAACAATTGTAGCCTAATTATTAAGTATTTTCAGTAATCTCTATTTGTCTTGGTATCTCTTGCATCTGTAGTTATTACTGGCTCCTGTATACAGATTATGTTGGATAAACTAGAGGTGAAGAGGAGAACTCTCAGAAAGCTAGAATATAGAAATATTTTTACAAATACTGTCCAATCCTAATATGAAGCCCTTTCTGGCTCTTCAAAGGGAGATTAACAGAAAGTAGAATGAATGATTTTTATCTCTAATTGAATGATGACCCTATAGGTCAATGCTATCTGGAGGCCAAATTCTTTCGAGTAGAAAACGTTACTTGTATACTGGCAATGCTTGATCACTGTTGCAATGATAGGCAAATAACCCATTGCTTTGGGCTAGAATATGCCCATGCCTGGCTTGCTGGCTGGTCTGACCAGATCTGCAATATGGAATTCCAAGCTTAGACACTATAGCATAGATCAGAAATGCATTTTCTTCCTGGATTCCCCATTGGCTCTAGGAGTGCTTCAGTAGTTGCTGGGCTAGGGGGAGATAAGTGTATTTCATGTCTGGACTATTACCTTACAGGAGCCAATTAAGTCGAAGTCAATCACATGCATTCATTCGAATGGAGTCACTGACCTTTTAAAGATTAGTCAAAGAGTCATACAGACTAGAAACAGGCCCTTTATTCCAATTTACCCATGCTGGTCAAGATGTCCATCTCAGCTATTCCTGTTAGCCAGCTTTTGACCGATATTACTCTAAATTTCCCTATCCATGTAGCTGTCTAAATATCTCTTAGATTTTGTTATTGTACCTGCATTCATCACTTTGCCTGGCACCTCATTCCATACAAGTACCGCCCCCTGTGTGGAGAAAATTGCCCATTGGGCTCCAATTAAATCTCTTTCATCTCTAATTTTTGATTTTCAAGCCAAGGAGAAAAAGACTCTGCATTCACCTTTCTCTACACACCTCATGATTTTTCTAATACTTCAAAATTGCATCTTGGGTACTGCGCTCCAAGGAATAATATCCTACCCTTCCCAGCCTCTCCCTATGACCCAGTCATCCATGCCCTGGCAACATCCTCACATCTTTTCTGCTGTCTTTCCAGCTGAATGGCATCTTTGCTCTAGCAAGATGAGTGACACTGTACACAATGCTGTGTGTTGTCTCACCACTGTCTAGAGCATATTATCCCAACTTCAATATACAGTGCCCAGACTGGTGAAGACAAACATACCAAAAGCCTTCTCCACTACCCTCTCTATCTAGTATTTTTTTACTCTATGTTTCTAAATTAACTACAGAATTTTGGTGTATAAATAACTTCTACTTTTTTAAATGATTTCAAACACATGCAAGTTACTCTGAACTTTTTGAAGCAGGGAAATAATGTTCTATTATGCTATTCTATCCTTTCTTGGGGAGCAAAGGGACCAAATCTGTACACAGTACTCTAGATGTGGCCTTGATACAGTTAACAATACAATAGAGAGAATTGCAGGAGGGGATCATTGAAGAATTAAAACAAGGATCATTCCACATATTCTACAAAACAAACATTAGCATCCAACTAAACATGACAGGAGTAAACAAATGGGGTTAAAGGAGAAGTTGCTCAAACAGAAGGTGGAGCGGGATTGGTTGATCCTCTGTTCAAGGAAGAAATTAAGTATTCTCAGACCACCTTGGTATGTGGTGGAAACAGAGTGGAACCAGATACCCATGGTGAAGATAAACTGGTTGGAGTTTGAGACCTGGAAAATGCTGACATGCCAGAGGCTACCAGATCTTTTAGAGATGGAAGTGGGAAGGTGCTCAACTGGGAGAAAGGTACGAACAAATACAGTTGAGTACTGAAGCCTTTGGCCCAGGATGCCTAAGACTTTTGCACAATACTATATTTGTCAATGTGGAGCAGAGGGCGAGTTTGCAAATCTGGCAGGAGCAAAGAATGTTGGGAATGGTGAGGGTGGAGAGCCATGGGAGGAATGTGGAGCAGGTAGCAGAGAAGGAGTGCCAGGGGTGGGGGATGGCACAGGTGCAGACACACCCAACACTGAGACACCAAGCAAGGTCATTTGATTCCAAACAATTGGTTCTTTGATCATTACAGAGGAACATTCCTCTGCTACTTCCTGTTCCCTCCCCTCCCCTCTCCCTTCCCCTCCAACCATGCTTCCCTTCTCCTTGCCCCCCTTCCACTCTCAGTCCACAATAGAGACCCATATCAGAATCAGGTATATAATTACATATGTCATGAACTACTATTGCAGCAACAGCAGTATAGTGCAATACGTAAAATTACTACAGCACTGTGCAAATGTCTCAGGCACCCGAGCTCTATATATATATAGATATGTGCCTAAGACTTTTGCACAGTACTGTAAGTTTGGTGATGTAAGAGCCATTTGAAAGCAAGTATGATTAGACTACAACACACACAAAATGCTGGTGGAACACAGCAGGCCAGGCAGCATCTATAGGGAGAAGCGCTGTCGACGTTTTGGACCGAGACCCTTCGTCCTGGAAAAGGGTCTTGGCCCAAAACATTGACAGTGCTTCTCCTTATAGATGCTGCCTGGCCTGCTGTGTTCCACCAGCATTTTGTGTGTGTTGTTGTTTGAATTTCCAGCATCTGCAGATTTCCTCATGTATGATTAGACTATTCTGTTTGCAGATCTTGGAGAGTTAATAGAAGCAGGCACAGCAGGTTGGTAGATTGGTGCTGAAGACGATGGAGGGAAGATATCCTGAGGAAATAAGGTCTGAGTCCATCTGCGAGACAGGGGCCTGATATTCCGTAGTGGGTTCATGGTTGAGCAGGCAATAGGAAGAGGTGTCTGAACAGTGATATTCAGCTTCCACAAATTAGAGATTTATATCCTAAACCACCAGAGTGCTGCCCTTATCAGCAAGTCTGACAGTGACGTTAGGATTGTTTTTTGTAGTGGAGTCATGCTGTTTGTTAGTGGGTAGAGTGAACAAGAGCGTAGGAAAAATTGAGATGGTCAATATCAAAGTTCAAAGAAAATTTATTAACAGAGAACATATATATCACATTGGCAGCTGGTGACAAATCCAGAGAGGGTAAGAGGCTGGAAGGAAAAGCCCAGTAGAATGAAGCATTCTAAAGAAGGGTTCTGCGCAGAAATAAAATTCTGGAGCTCAGAAAATCAACTAAGTTCATCGGTTTCCTTCGTATATTTCAAGCACACAGGGAAAACCAACTGAAACCTTGAAATAATTCCTCAGACACTGATGAACTAATGCAACAACAAGAAAACACAATGCTTTGGGTGGCAGAAAATCTACACTGAAAGCATTAAATGCTGGAAGAAAGCAGTAGATCAGGCAGCATCTGCGGAGTAGGGAACAGATTTAACATTTGTGTTCAGTGGCTCTCCATCACAGCAGGACTCATACATTATTAATGTATTGCGCAAGTATTGGCAGAGATTTGTCTCCCCAGTGTATTCTCCTAATGGCTCGCCATTCAGACAGAATAAATTTATTCATTCTACTTTCTGCCAATGCAGCACATATTAACAATTCAGCTGGTAGTTCATCTTTCTCTTTGCTTAACTAGTTTTGGAACAAAGGCATTTTGAAAACTGATAAGGGAAGATATCTTCCGTTTCATCAAGTTTTTTTTTCAAGACAGATGTTTCACCGTATTATTGGCATGATGAAGATCCCTTATGGGATAAGATGGATAAGAAATAGGATAATAGATCTATTAAATTATTCAATTATTCATTACTCAAGCAAAAGGCAATTGAAGCAGTTTGATTTTGAAACAAAATAATACATATTTGGCAATGGGAGAGTTTGCAAATACTTGAAATTTTGGGTTTCTTTTCACCTGGACCATATTGTTCTGGACCTGGAGTCCACAGACCCCTCGTTTAATGGTCGGGGTCCATTGCATAAGCAAGGTTGGGAACCCCTGCTCCAGAGCCTAGAAAACTAAACCTGATATCCTTAATGTGAGATTGTGGTGGGAGGGATTTTATCTTTAACATAAAATTTGAAACCAAGTTTCTGTATACTTTATTGGGTGAATGCAAAATGATCCCAATTCCCGTGGATAATATTTATTCTTCAAGCTGCGTTTTGTAAAATACATCTGGTCATTAACAGTGTGGGATCTTGCTGTGCACAGGTTGGTGGTTGGGCTTCTTGCTAAAAACACCTCGACAAGATTCTAAAAAGGACGTGAAAGATAACATAGAAGGGAGTTTCTATTAAAATTGGATAAGTGCCTTTTTGAAGAAATATGATAGATACAACGAACATAAATATCAAAACAAAGTTTCCAAAAGTAACAGCAGCTAAACATAAAATGTTTCCTCTAAATTTTAACTTGAAGTATTTTATAGTTGGATCTTTCTCCTGGGATCTCCAATCATTCTATCATTAAGTTTATGAGAAGCTATTGGATGAATCAGTAGTTCCTGGTCCACTGAAACTTGAGATTCAGGTCTAGACAGGTTGAGTGATGCTGTACATATTTATAATTTTTGAGATTTATATATAGAATCAAAACTCAAATGATGATAATATTCATATATTGCCATATATGCTTCTTGGCTACTTTATTATGTAGGTACATAATAAAGTGGACACTTTGTGTATTTTTGCATGTTCGTGCTACTCTTCTGCTGCTGTAGCCCATCCACTTCAAGGTTTGAAATGTTGTGCATTCAGAGATGCTCTTCTGCACACCACTGTTGTAACACATGGTTAGTTGAGTTATTAAGTGTAAAGAGGGTTTCTTCTTTTTGTTAACTAGCAGGAATGCTAATTTACTGATAACGAGAATGGTATTCCTTTGTAAACCAAATGGGGATTAATGTTCTTTCTTCTGAGTCTGTAAGCTTTTGTTGATGGGCTTTTGGGCAGATCGGTGCGAGGGGGTCGAGAGAGAGGACGCAATGCTCTAAGCTGGGTGAGGATCGGACCCCAAAGGGGGGTCCGAGGCCGGGAGATTCTCCGAGGAGGGGGGGGGATGAAGCTAGATGTGCTTGGTTGACCACTCGGAGGGTCCTGAGCTGTTTGGAGAGTCCGAGGAGTTTGGAGGGTCCTGAGCTGAGAGTCGAGGAGTTTGGAGGGGATCGAATGGTGGCCAGAAGACTTCAGAAATTGAGCTCCAACGGCTGTGCACGAAGTGGTTTGGACTTTGATAAGTTTGGCGCCTTTTCTTTAATTTTCTCTTCATATATACTGTATCGTTATTAATCACTTAGTTATAGTAACCTTTATAAATTGTACTCATTTAATCACATATGGTGTACTGTCTGTTTTTGGGTGAGGCGGGGACCTCACACAGCATCCAAACCAGCTGATTACCCAGTTTGGCGGGGCCGAAGGCTGCTCCCCCTAGACGAGAACGAGCTGAGCGAGCCTGAGGCGACCCAGGGTGTTACACATGGTTAGTTGAGTTATTAACAGCCTTCCTGTCAGCTTGAACCAGTTTGGCTCTTCTCCTCTGTTAACAATAACAAGGTGTTTTTGTCCACAGTATTACGACTCACAGAATGTTTTTTTTTTGTTTGTTTGTTTTTTGCATTATTCTCTGTAAACATTAGAGCCTGTTGTGCGTGAAAGTCCCTAGAGATCAGCAGTTTTTGTGGATTGAGTATCTCATATTTCTCATATTTCACCTATAGCTTATATTTCTGCCCCATTCTGATGTTTGACCTGAACAACTGAACCTCTTGACCATGTTTTCATGCTTTTATGCATTAAAGTTGCTGCCATACGGTTGGCTGATTAGATGTTTGCATTAATAAACCACTGAGTGTATTGTCAGATGTTTTGAATTTTCACTGTTTCATTTTAGCAGGAAATCCACTATACATATAATAGGACATCAGTCAAACCCACTATCTGGCCTAGTTCCAATACAACGCATTTTTAGAAATAAAAAATTAAAACAGAAAATGCTGATCAGAGAAAGAATAGATCCTGAAGTACCCTAAAATTGAATTTACTATAAGTATCAGTTATGAAATCTAAAACTATAAAGCATGTATAGGTATAAATTCTTCAAATTATCCACCCATTTGGCTGATCATTTATCAAAAGAAATTTGCATTTCCATTCTAAGAGAAAATGGGGTACTAGAAATCAGATGTATTTTATTTCTTGGCTCTTAAGATCTGCATTTTTACCCCAATAGCATTTGGCAGATTTCCTCTGAGCACTAAATGCATTAAAGCATAAGCACATTGAGAAAGCCATAAAGCTGTCAGTAGGAGCCACAAGTGTTCATCTGGGGGCATTTTGGTCAGAAAATTCTTTTCCTGACTTGGATATCTTTGGAAAGCACTCAACATCTTCTTGATATTATTCTCAAGGCAATAATGAATAAAGCAGTTACTGGCGCTTATTCTTTTATTAAGTAGACCACAAAACTAATAAATGTCATTTGGAAAGAAATGACATGTGTAATTTTATTCCAAGTTGGTTATTACAGCTAATGCTTTATTTTAGTTTTGACACTATGTATGTTACATATCAGTGATGTCATATTCATGTTGTTACAAATGAGTTGGCGTTGTTTGAATTGCTTACCATATTGCAAATGGTTAGGAATACTTAGATAATCAAACAGAAATAAAGACAAGTTCAAATGATATACTTTCTAGGTTTCTAAATTGCTTTTGAATTAATTAACTTGTCACCTTATTTCTTCAGAGAGGCTTCACAATGCATTGGCTAAATATCTGCCTCAAGGGAGAGGATGCTCTCAGTGCTCAGTATTTTCAGCGCTTGGAAACTTCACTCATTCACACGTGGTGATGTATGTTGCTTCACTATCAGTCAAAGAGGAACTGGTCAAGTTTAACAAAATGCAGCTGCTGCAAAAACTGCTTCACTGAGATGGAATGAATACCAGCCGCGAAGTCTAACCGCACTCGGCTTGAAGTTAGGGAGAAGGGGCATGGCCAAACCCTTTGTCAGACTACAGAGGTTTCTCCGACGGACACCCATACTCTTTGTTTTCCTCATTGTCGCTTACTTTATGGCTGGCAGTTTGCTGCTACTGCAACGGTCGGGATTCTCCATCCCACTGGGCCAGCGCAGTGCCTCCGATGGACTGGGAGTGCCAGCTTCTGCCTCAGCTGCCATAGAGAACTATGCTCCTGATACAGAAGTGATGTACAAGATGAAATACAAGTCCAGAATGCCTGTAAGCATGCAGATGTGGGATGAGCCCGTTCCTAATAGGAAATTTGGGCCACGGTGGCTGATTTCAGGACATCCAGAAATCGGACATTTGAGAAGGAGGTGGTTTAACAGCTTTGTGAAGGAACAAGAACCAAGGCTACAGCTGGAGATTGGAACGGTGAAGAAGACTGTTGGAAGCAAAGGTACTGTTTGAAATCACTAATCTATTTTCTCCTTCTTTTGACTGCTTTCTTTAAATTAGATAATTGACTTTTCTGGATTAAAATGTTGGCAGTTGGCAGATAATGAAATATTTCTCCAATGAGTAATATTGAAACTGAGCTAAGCTGAGCTTTGCATAACTAATACTACTCCTATGCTCCATAGGGTTCAGGATAGTGTAGTTCACTTTGTTGCATGGTAATCTAAATAGCCAATAGTACTTTGACAAGCAAGAAAAACTGTAATAGATAATGGTATATGATGCTGGGTATCTGATGTTAACACTCTTTTGTGTAGAGAGTGGATATTCCTTTGGCCCCGGTGGTGGTAATTAAGTGAGATGAGTTTGTGACTTTTTAATGCTGTCTTTCCAATTTCATAACTACTGCTTGGCAAAGTATGGCCACTCTCATCTTTAATTATAAATGGGTGTTGTCTATGATTAACTGGACTTCGACAAATCATTGCCATCATTCTTCAACCAGACCTTATTTACTTATGCACAAGGAGAACAGCCCGGCTCCAGGTTCTGAACTGCTCTGCAGTTACAGCTCAGAATGGTCCATTATCCTACAGTTATTGATCCTCATGCAACTTCTAATTCCATATCTTCACAGAAAATACCAATCATAATACATATTTTATGGGTTAATAACCAATTAAGTCTACATGTTCAAGGCCAGTAGTACTTCAGAATTAGAAAAATAACCATTGCTATCAAATCCTTCACTCACGCCTTCATCTCGTCATCTCGTCTCGGTACGTTGGTGAACTTGGTTCCCAGGCTTAAAAATGTATACCAAAGCGAGTCAAGCTCTTTAAGATTTTGTTCGGCATGAATCTGTGTTCTGTCAACACACCATATTAACCCTTGCCTTGCTGCAACTTCCACACTGGGAGCAACTTCACAGTCAGATACTAGGCCTTTTGACCCTGCTGGGGAAAGAAATGCTGGTAAGTGTGGCTAGAGCTAAAATTCTAGACTCTTGAATGATGTGAGGTCACCTTCAATCCTCTTAAATGGTTCAAAATCTTGTGAGCAGATTGCACACTCTTTTTATCGCTTGATACGATTGAGATAAAATGGAAGCTAATTCTAGGTAGTCGTTCTGAAAATAGCAAGTGGTCATGTTACTACCTAAGTGGTGAAAGTGAAAATTGCTTGCTGGGAGGCGATGACTGTGAATACTTTGGAATTTAAATTTTGTTGATTCTGCTTTAAATGAAAAGGGGAAAAGTCTTTTTTTGTGTTTGAGTTGCTTGTTATGGGTGATTTTACTTCCAAGATGCACTGGCCTGATATCCACGAGTTGCACTTGTGTTTCTGCCAGTTGTAGAGTGGGCGAGTTAACTCCATTTACCTGTCTCCACAACAGTCCCTGACTGCTTCCTCGCTACCCAACAGTAAACTGCTTAACTGTGGGCTTGTGACAAATGATGCCAGTTTCTTTCTTTCTCACCTCATTTGAAGTTCCCCATTACCACAGGACTTGCAAATTAGTGGCACTTCCCAGTAGGTGCCCCAGGCAGTGACTCCAACAGTCAGGACCATAACAGAGTGTGTTTGAAGTGTTAGGTACCTTTTGAAATGTGTTTGCTTAATTGTAGTGAACTCTATGTTATGTCCTTGAGCAAGGCACTTAACCACACGTTGCTCTATGAAGACACCAGTGCCAAGCTGTATTTGCCCTTGCCCTTCCCTTGGACAACGTCAGTGACTTGGAGAGGGGAGACTTGCAGCTTGGGCAACTGCTGGTCTCCCAAACAATCCTAACCAGGCCTGCACCCTGGAAACTTTCCAAGGCGCAAATTCATGGTTTCCCGAGACTAACGGATGCCTATTAGTGGACTCTGGTGACTTTATCTCTTATTGTTTCTTAAATCTATTTTCTTTGACTGTTGATTAAAGTTTCTCACACTAACTCAAAATAACAGTTCCTTGATATGAAACAGTTAATCCTATTTTCAATTTTTTCAAACAGGTAAACATTTGCAATTCTATATTAAAGGTGCTGAACAAAAATTCAGAGTTGCTGTGGAGATTTCCACTAGTTTACTTGATAGCTCATACTGGAAAGAAAGTCTTTAGGCTGACTCAAACCCTTGCAAGACCTCACCTATAGTCAATGGGATGAATCCAATCTCATTCAATTCAACATCAGCAAGTCTTGAGGTCCATGCTTGATGTCATGGTTCAGGTGACCCTAGGACCCCATTGAACGTAAATTCTAACTCAGGACATTCAAGAGCTGAATTATTTTTTTATTTAGATATAAGTAGATTAAAAGAGTAAAAATGAAGCTTGAGAGGTAGTAATGAGAGCCAGAGAAATGGCAGACAAACTTGAAGAGTGAAAGTTTGTTTGACTGCCGAGCTTGGCAAAATGCTTCCAGACATTTCGGTCCCATTCGAGTATCAGTGTATTGTGCATCTGTCTTGATTGTTGAATACACAACCAGTATGCCAAATATTCAAGCGTTTCAGGGGATGGATGTGAGTATAGTTGCTATTACTAAGGAAAAGGTGCTTGTGAAATTGAAAGGTCTGAAGGTAGGTAAGTCACCTGGATCAAATGGACTACACCACAGGGTTCAATTCTTACCACTGACTGTAAGGAGTTTGTATGTTCTCCCATGACCTTGTTGATTTCCTCCAGGTGCTCTGGTTTTCTCCCAAATTCCAAAGGCGTATGGATTAGTAGGTTAATTAGTTACATGAATGTAATTCAGTGACACGGCTCATTGGTCTGGAAAGGCCTGTTCTGTAAAGAAAAATAAAATAAAATTTCTTCTCCTTGTGGAGTCCATTGAGGAATGAAGTTATGATTTTCACTTTTTCAGTGGAAATCCACAAAGACATGCTGGGCAAAGCTGAGCTTAGTACAGGCACAGCTTCGTCATTGAAATCAGTGGGACTAAGTAATATTTAACTTGGATTTGTTTTAAATTGTTTGGTTTTTTTAGTGATGGTTTTTGAATGTGTCTAAATATTTTAAATGTTTTGGATTTTAATCTTCAGACTTTCTGTGGTCTGATTAATTTTTAATATATTGTGTAGATTTCTGAATATCGGAAGCATTCGCTGTTGTTGACAGTGTGTTAACATCTGTAGATCGTTGCCTTGTTCTTCTCCCATCTCCCATCCAGTGCAGCTCCTCAGCTTGAGTGTGGGACTGTGTTCTTTGTGTGGAGGAGGGAGCTTTGTTTGAAAACTCTGTGCATTGGTTATTTAGTTCATCAGTATCTTGGTTATCTACGGAAATTATGTTGTGTTTTTATGTGCTGCGGTTTCATTTACCCAGCTGTTCTCACTGTTTGGAACCTATTAATATAACAAATAATCTTAAAAGTCATTCATCTGGAAACAATTGTAGACAGATTTTTTTGGAGTGGTTATCTTTTTTAGAACACAATTTGAAATGTAAATAGAAAACAAAAAAAAGCATTTCAAAAATATTTTAAAAAGCACAATTTTTGTCACATGAAATTTTGCAAAGTGCAGGATAAACACCTCTGGTTTTGAATGAATT
Source organism: Hypanus sabinus (assembly GCF_030144855.1). Taxonomy (NCBI): domain Eukaryota; kingdom Metazoa; phylum Chordata; class Chondrichthyes; order Myliobatiformes; family Dasyatidae; genus Hypanus; species Hypanus sabinus. Next base: position 157,133,150 of record NC_082711.1, on the reverse strand, counting down.
CAATTTTCTGTAGTTGTCAAGCTCAAAAGGCCCGTTAGGAGGACATTGGAGGAAGCTTCTTCTAGGAGAAGAGAGCTTCAGTTGAGGGTTTGCTTTGGGCATTAGGATTGTTGATGGAGGTTTGGATTCAGATTTTAACGTTACCTCTGCTCTAACTTGAGGAAATGGATTACTGTGTGAGGATATAGGGAGCCAAAAATTAATTAAAATTACCATGAATTTAACACGGCTTCTCTGATCTTATTCAAAAGCTCATTAATTGTTAATAATGGCTTTAACCTTCTGTTTCGATTAGAACGTCAGCCCACTTAACTGACGCCCACTCCCCCACCATCGTTTCCCTCCGATGGTACACTGCTGCTGCACACAGAGTTTACTCCAGAAGCTGCTCCTGACCCAACCTCTATCATCTGGAAGGATAAAGGAAGCAGTGAAGAAAAACGTCACCATTTTTGGGGTTCTTCCTCAAGTCAAGCACCATCTTGATTGAGGAAATATCACTGGCCCCACGTTATTGCTGGCCCCAAATTCTGCAGGTCTCTCCATCACCCCTCACCTCACCCCACTGCTCACTCCAACAACTCTGAGAATCTTTACCACCACCTTCAAAGGGGCACTGATGGCTAGGCAAGAAATGGTAGTCTTGCCTGCATAGCCACCATCCATAAAAAGGAAATAATCAAAACTAAAAGCTAGTCGTTCCCTTTCTTTGCAGTTGCAAAGAATCTTGGCTTGAAGTTGAGCTAATCCATCAGGAGCTGATAAAAAATTAACAACTTGGATAGGTAATTGATGTTCCTGCAGCCTCCGTGCATTATAAAGGCAAAGTTAGTTGAGGTGAGTTACCTGAGCTCCTGTATTCTATGATTTGGCCCACTGGTTAAGGTGACAAATAGAATGCATTAGACATCTGAGTCACTAACAACACGTTATTCATTGTGAAAGAGTTTCTGCAGTCTAGCAGTAACTAGCAGGGTACCCATATAATACCATCATACAAATATTGATATTGACGTTCATTCCAAATCAAGGACTTCCAATTAAACTACTTTTTGAGATTGTATCAGAACTAATCAGTTCTATCCTGCAGAGTGTTTCAAGCATTCTCCCTTTGTTCTGAAATTTCAGTAATGGAAGTGCTCTGTATCTAACAGTTTTACTTTTGCTTCTTGCCCTTGATATCACAGAACATTTGCAATTAAAAAGTCTTCGCCACTCTCTCACAGCTGGCATCAACAGTCCACTTGTGTTGCAGCCTCTCCTGGCATCTCCATTAATTCTGATATTCCCTTTCTTCTGTCCAACCCCTGCCTTTCTTCTGACTTATAACAAACTTGTTTCATAACTTTACTCAGCTCCAAGGAAACGATGTTGAGCCAATGCCTTAACTCTCCTTTACTCATTTTGCAGATAGTGCTGGACCTGCTGAGTACTGTCTTTATTTTTAGTATTGTGTCTCTTTTTTTCAAAAATAAAAGGCATCCACTCTAAGTTTATAGCCTTTGAAGCTATATACTCTATGTATTTCTTTTTCAAAATCCATTGTATCTTGAGGCCACATCCATCAACCCCCTGAAAGTTGCCATGCAAGTTGATATGGCTGTTAAGATATCTGATGTTTTGACTTTCATAAGTCGGGGAATTGAGTTCAAGAATCAAGAGGTAATATTGCAGCTCTATAAAACAGGTCAGACCACAAATGGAATATTTTATTCAGTTGTGGACAACTTATCATAGCAAGAGTGCAGATAAGATTTACAAGGATGCTACCTGGACTGGATGGCATGTCTTAGGAAGGTAGGTTGAACAAGCTAGGGGTTGCTGTTTGGAGAAAACGAAGATGATAGGTGACCTGGTCGAGGTTTACAAGATGATAAGTATCATAGCTGGAGTGGGTAGTCAGAGACATTCCCCCCCCCCCCACCCCGGGTGGAAATAGCTAATACAAGCGGTCATAATTTTAAGGAGATTGGAGGAGAGTATAGAGGAGATGCTAGTGGTAAGTTCTTTACACAGAGATTGGTGAATGAATGGAATGCTAATGGCTAATGTCTGCACTGAATTTAACTTTCCTCATTATTATGTCCCATCTACCATCTTCACAAGGACACAAGAATAGCAGGAGTAAGCTATTTGGCCCATCAAACTTGGCCTGCCACTCAAAATTTATCATGGTTGATCTACCCCAGGCCTCAGCACTCCTATGCCAATTGTAGCTCAAAAGTGTATCCACTTCCAGTTTAAATCTCTTCAATAATTTACCCTCCAAAACTATCTGGGGTAGATTTCCTGTGACTCATCAGTATGTTCATCTTTGGTTGGGTGTCTCACAGCTATAATCTGATTTCATGATCTTTGTTTATTTTCTATTCTGTCTATTGAAGGCAGAGTGTTGATTATTAATAACTGTTCCTTGCAGTGACATAAATAGAATTTTGGCAGCTATATGGTCCCTGCTGCTAATGTTTTGCTGGTTTCTGCAGGAAAAGCAGCTACAAAATTGGAGCTGTAAGGTGCTCCTAAAGGGTGTCATAGTGGGAATGAAAAGCAAGCAGGAGAATTAAGAAAATCCAAAAATCTGCAGATTTGCAAGTCTGAAATATATATAGAAAAGCAAAAGTGCTGGAGGCACTGTGTGGGTCAAGCAAAGAGAGAGACAAAATTAATGTTTCAGGCTGCATGGCTTACATGAAAGTGTTAAGCATTTGCCTCTAGAACATAGTACGAGAACAGGCTGGTGATGCCTTCATCGAACACAATGTCCATTCCCTATTCACATGCCTATCTGATGGCCTCTTTATTAAATGCCATTATCAACCTATTTTTTCCACTATTGCATTCCAGGCACTGTATATTTAAAACAAAACTTGTCCTGCATATCTCCTCTAAATTTTCCTCCTCTCACCTTCAAAGTTCAAAGCACGTACTGTGTATGTCACTGTATAATACCTTATGATTCATTTTCTTGCAGGCATTCACATAACACAAAGAAATACAATGGAATTGCTGAAAATCTACACACAAGGACTGACAAACAACCAATGTGCAAAATAAGACAAACAGTGCAAATAAAATTAAATAATACTGAGAACTTTTGTATACTTAGGTTACTTAACATACTCAATAAAATTAGTTTTTTTGAACACCGAGCACCTTGAATGCATGACCTGTATTTGATATTTTTATCCTGGGAAAAATTTTGGACTACCTATCCTATCTATGCCTCGCATGAACTTCTATCCGGTCTTCCTTTTGCCTCTGACATTCCAAAGAAAGCAACCAAGTTTGTTCAGCCCCATCTAACTGAATTTAGAGTAGAGCTCACAGAGGAATATTTACCCACTTTACTGCATAGTTTGACATTAAAGTGACTGAATTGTTTCCAGAAGAAAAATTGGAGGTGGGGAGGGGGCAACTAGAAAGGCCCTCAGCAATATCTACACCCAAGCAGTCAGGCCAAGAGCCAACATGATGAATTGTGGATCCTACTCTGCATCCAAGTGCTGCAGATGCAGTGAGGCACCCTCAAATAAACGCCATTTGGTGTATCCACGGTTGAAAAACCAAGGCTTTACCCAAGCTCGCTTTGTGAGCATTGAGCTGGACTCTAACTACTGACGTAAACAGAAATGAAGATATACATCATCTTTAATGTAAGACAAAGTCTCGTGGTGTTTCACAGGAGGGTAACAACAGGAATAGAATCTTCTTTTACACCACACACTGGGATGACACTATCATATCACAGACATTAATTCCAAGCACCAGATATCACTGCTGTGACCATCTGCAGCTTTTGTAACTACTTCATAATCCAACTTGTATTTCAGACCTTTACCACATTCTCCATCGACTCTCTAAACTGTTTGTTTTGACAACATTATTTATTTCAAAAAAATTTTTGGGGTCAGAATTGCATCCCACAGTTGAAACATCTGTGCAAGATTTTTTAAACAACTGCATCTGATGAATGGCAGGCATGTTCATCGGTGGTAGATTTACTGGACTAATTGACATTCATTGCAGCAGATTAAAAGCTTCTTGATTGCTTTTTAATTATCTTTAATAAGCCTTTAACTCATACTAATTTGGTAAATGATATAACAGTTTGTCATTTTGCCCTGTTGACATTTTAAAATGCATTGTACAAATTAGGTTCACTTGAACGGGGTGCACTTCAAGAGAGTGACTACACAGTATTAACCTCTTCTGAAGAGTTGTTATTCTCCTGCCACAAATTAACATTCCTCGTGTCTTCTGTAGTCGTAATCCAATAGAAAGTGCAGCAGCAGATAAATCAAGTTTTTGTGTCATAGCCATTGTGGCTTTTGTTATAAAGAATAGCTTGTGCTAAACATAATTAAGCAAATACTTAACCACTGAAATCGAACTTCAACATACAAACATACATTATGCCTACTGGAGCAGGCTTGGATTACACATTTTGGAAGGACACTTTCTTACCTTTTACCCTGTATATCTACCTACCTCATCAATCTGGATTGAAGGCCTACCATTTTAAAATCAACATCTTTGAGTGGAATAAAAACTTTCTCTGATGAAATTTTATGTGAAAAGAAGTAAATTAGTAAACTTTTTTTTAAACCAGCTGTTATTTTATGACGGGTGCTGGTGACTTGCCTGATGGAAAATCATGATGTGGATGGTTTTCTAAGGACGAAATGTTGTTGTTGCCCTTCTTCAGGCCTTGTGGCGCATCGGGCGCCATTTTTCCATTTCCGTAGCATTTGACTGTTTTTTGAAGAGGCTAAGTTGCTAGCTCGATGTTCAACCGAGCACAGATGGAAAGCGTGCAAGAAGCTGGCCAGATTCAAACTCAGGACCATTTGCTTCAAAGTCCTGTGTTAATGCCGCTACACCACCAGCTGGCTAAAGAGAAAAATTCACTCCTGCTTAATTTGGGGATGGTGGGGGGAGGGGTGTCACCTATATTTGAGTAAGTGCTGAATAATTAATAATGCATAAGATTGACGAAATGAGTTGTGGTATAGAGGGGGAAGGTAAGAAAGCTTCTTTTCAAAACAGTTAATCTCAGGCATCCCACCTCTCCCAGAAGTTCCGAGAGTCTCCCGTATGTTGATAGCAGCTCCCTGACACCCACAAATTATATACAATGTTACGTATTCAGGCAACAATAAATATATGAGTTAGGCAAGGGTTTATATAACAAACAACGCGTTTATTAAACACTGAAAACAAACCCTCCAAAAGTAAACAAACACTAACGTAACCGGAAACAGCTGCTGTGCGGCAGCTTGAACAGTTCTTAAAGCGATGCAGCTCAAACAGTTCTTAAAGCATGTTGCAAAAACAGTTCTTTAAAGTAGTATTGCCAAAAAGTAAAAATGCTCACAGTCCATTTAAAGGAGAGACTTTTTAAGACAATTTAAATTCTCTTTCATGTCGTCTTGCTTCAGTCCCCGACGTCGAACTTTTCCCATGAAAAATTTACTAAACGAAACGGCTTAAAGGCACTGACCTTTCCTTTATCACACTGTCCTCAATCTTCTGCTATCCCACAGAGATTAACACGAGAAGTCAACGAATTCCTTCTGAATAAGGATTAAACAAGGTCGAATCCGTTTCACCATCGGAAATAGATTCTCCTCGATCTTTAACTCCCAAACTCTGATCTTCACTCGCCAGAAATTCTCAACTAGCAGTATTGTAAAGAAACTGCTGGCCATGACCTTTTAAACTTTAGGCATTAGATAAAAACTTCATCCTTCAACTAAACTGCGTCATCACATTAAATCATGCAGTGGCATGAAGTCAACATGGCAAATCCAGCCACGAACTGCCCCTCCTCACAGGGTGGGGTCTTCCTTTTATACCCTGTAAAAAAAAACCTGTCACATGATCTCTACTGGCGGGAAAATGACATCACTCCTCCATCACAAGACCATTACCTCAAGTCCAGTATAGCTTCAACCCCAGTCACGTGACACAAGGGTACCACTGTCATGTGTCACAAGTACGTAACAACAATATCCCAGAAATAGATATTTTTGAGAGGGAGAGGGTGAGGGAGAGGAAGAGGAACAGTGAGAGTGAGCATCCTGATTGGTCTCTCTTCGTGCTAAGTAGACCTATCAGGTTTCGCTGTGGGCGGCCTTTACAGTCAACCTCAACAATAATGACAGTGTTGCTTGCTGCACTGTTTGCAACAGTGACTTTTCTTTTGCCCAAGGTGGGTTAAAATGTAAAAGACATGTTGAGGTGAGTTTAACAGGTATCATTCGTTCGTTAGTATAGCTAACGTTATTTAAACCAACTGCGAAAGAGTTACTGTATTGATGTCCTACGTGATGGGGCCAAACTCCCTGAAGACTTGCTTAAAGTTGTAATGGAATAAAAAAACAGCTCCATGATCATATAATTACGTATTTTAATGTCACATTTTCTGCACATGCTGCCCAACTTGGTTTACAGATTAGACAAAGTCACTAAACAAGGTATTACATACACCCTTGGAGGTCGACTGCCCGGGGGTGTTTTGGAATATGGGGTTGCAGGGGGCAGGGGTGCTACCTCCCTGAAATGAGTATTTGCAGGGTGGGATGTCTGTGTTCTAAACCTGTTCCTGACTATGATGGAACCAACAGAGCAGCAGCCTACATAGAGAACAAGGGAGGACTGGGGAGAGACTAGATTCAGAATAAAATGAGATGTTGCTCTTTGCCGCACACAAATGGGCTGTCATTTTTAAAACTTATTACAACAGTGACCAAAGCTGCTCTAGAGGCTGCACAGTGCATTGGAATGAACTGAGGTGGTGAAAGGCTCTTCAAAAATACGAGCACCTTTTCCTTTTGAGCTATTTATTTTGCATTAATGCATTTGCTTGTACAAGGCATGTGTTTCTTTGCAAATAAATCCTTTTGGGATTCACAAGCATTCAGCACAGAATGTTAAATTGTCACTGTATGTTCATTTTTCTTTGAAGCTGTAATAATGGTGTGCTGCTTTTGTGGTCCGTAAAGTAAAATACCTTGAATATATTTATAATTTAATCTGTTTTACAGGCCACCATGCTGTAGTAAGGATGTAATTTTAATCCAAAGAGGGTGCAGAAAAGAATCTTAACGTTGTTGTGAGGAGTATAGGACATAGTTGCAGGCAGAGTCCAGCTAGATTGGGATTGTTTACCAGGGAGCAAAGAGGAATCAGGTGACCTCGAAGATTTTATATGAAGGGCACTGATAGAAAGTCCATCTTTTTTTCTAAGATGAGATTGGGGTCTAAAAGCAAAGAACACAATTTTATGATTAGTCAGCAGATGATTTTTAAAGGGGTTCTGAGGGGCAAATTTTCAAGCAGAGGGTGGTGGGTATATGGAATGAACTGCCAGAGGACATGTTAAAGGCAGTTATAATTACAATATCTTGACAAAAAGATAACTTGGACATGGATAGGAAACTCTTGAGGGATGTGGGCCAAAGGATTTTTTTCTTTATAACTCCATGAATATATTACTGTCTGCATTGTAGTTGCAATTGTTGGGTAGTGGTTTTGCATCTTGGAGATTTCTCCCAAGGGAAAGTCAGTTAATAAAAAGAGATGCAAATTACACTAGTTGTTAAATTCAAGGTACAATTCTGAAATCCTGCAAACCTTTACCTTGGCTTTAGGGCCCTTTTTTAACCTGAACAACAAAATTAAAAAAGAATTACATTTCATAAAACACACAATAATATAATCACTTTCACATTAAATATAAAGAAGTTAAAATGAAATAATTAAGACTTCCAGTTATAATGGTGCTACCAAACACATGCAGCAGCTTACTGATAGTATAAATGGCAAGAAATTTGACTAAAATATCAATAAAAACATCTTTACTGAGGAAAATTGTGTTAAATTTGCCCCCCAAACAGACAGGGATGAGCAATGGCGAGGTGAGTTCGGGGGTGGGGGGGAGTCAAGCTGGGCTGGTGTGTTGCAGAACCAATGCAACTGGAGTGAGCCGTTCAGAAAGGAGATGTTGGCGATGAGGCAGAGGAGTTCTGTTGTCCATACAACTTCCCTGGGTGGGAGGTTGGATTGCCCTAGGCGCCGAGCAGATTTGAAGAACTTGAGAACGGCTTCGGGCTGCGCGGTAAAATCTGAGCCCGGAACAAGTCGATGGGCAGCCTGTTCAAGGCTTCACAGCAGCCAAATCCTACTGTGAGGCATGATCCGCTGTTTAGACAATTTAAATGCAGGCCCAGATCGGAGGTGACTGCTGACTTTGCTCACTCTCCGCGATATTCATTCCTCTTTCCAGGTGCCAGAGTCTGTTGCTGCAGTGGTTCCGGGGGACAGTGCGAGGTACAATCCATTGTTTGGTCAATTTAAGCGCTGGCCCAGATAGACCTAAAAGACAGGGTGTCTGGATCCGAGGCGAGAGCTGATTTTGCTCACTCTCCGCAATTGTCACTCCTCTCTCCGGGACACTGAAGCTACGATGACTGCCACGGCTGCTGTGCTTCATGCCTGCTCATATGGTGAACTGCTAAGCCTACTCTGGGACTCAGATCTGAGAACAGTTTGGTGCAGGGTGTTGTTGCTCACTTCAATTGTTTGCATGATTTGTATTTTTTTCCCCTTTCTCTTGGGCATCGGGTGTTGGTCTTTTTAAAAATTTTTTAAAACTGGCTTCCTTTGGGTTTCTTGCTTTGTGGCTACCTGTGAGCAAACAAATCTCAAAGTTTGAAAGCTTATGTATTCCTTGATAATCAATATACAGCACTTTGAACTTTAAATGCCAGTTACCTCTTGGGGAATTTGGACTAAGAATCCCACAGGCAAGAAACTGATGTAGCAAAAATTAGCGCCCTCGCACTCGAGGATATGCTTTTACTAATTGCCTAATTTTTGGCAACTTCCAATAGTATCGTGCAGTTAAACTGAATTACCTGTCCTGCTCTCAAAAGTGATTCTTGAAATGGCATGCCATCAACTGACTTGTCTTTTAACAAATTTGAATGCATACACTTGCAGCTTAACTTCACGGATGCAACAGGAGTATAAAGTGGGTCTGTTGGTTGGTAGGTCTGAACCTCATCAAAACAACCTCTCTGCCAAGCAAAATTTAAGTATTACTTGTGTACAATTTAATTTTTTTCTCATTTTTATCACTGGATATCTTGCTTATGAAACCAGTATTTTGATCACAGTAAGTTCCTATGTCAAATATCATGGAATGTTGAAGAGGAAGTCCAAATTAAGTAATGCCGTGACAGAAGATAATGGCCCATTAATAGTTAGATGTAATGTAGTACATTCATCATCCATCACATTATGTCCTCACCAGACAGAGGCATCGCAGTAAATCAAGGCAATTGTTATTATCAGCACCAAACAGTTGACTGAGTTCATGAAAGACAGCTGAAAACCAAGAATTTTTCTTTGAATATTTGAATGAAATTTAGTTTCAGTCTTAAATTTTCAGTAGTCTATTTCAAATAAATCATCCTTGGAATCTCAAGCAGCAAGTGTGGTGTGGAATTTAAGGCAGATTTGTTCTTTACAGCTACACACATAGGATGCTTCAGAGATGAGCTGAAGGAGAAGGCTCTGAAAGGAGCGGTGTTTTATGACTTCCGTAAAATGACGGTTTCGCAGTGTCAAGACAGTTGTGCAGAAAGGTAAGGGAAGATGTGTTCAACATCAACTTTATGTATTTACCTTTTTTCATGTTCCTGCATTTTTCCTAAACAGCTGTGACTATGAGAGGAACCCTATTAAAGTTATACCGAATTTGTAAAAAGACTGGTTGGTCTTAAAATGCCTGGTCCTCTCTTCAGTCAGCTAATGTCACCAGTCCTTTAAATGACCTTTGGTGATTCGAAGATAGGTGGAAGGGTAGGCATTGCTGAGGAAGCAATGCGATTACAGCAGGACTTGGGCAAATTGGAAGAATGGGCAAAAAAGTGGCAGATGGAATACAGTGTTGGGAAATGTATGAAAATGCATTTTGGTAAAAAGGAACAGTAGTGTGGACTAATAACTAAATGGGGAGAAGTTCAAACATCAGAGGTGCAGGGGAACTTGGAAGTCCTCGTGCAAGACTCTCAGAAGGTTAATTTACAGGTTGGGTCTGTGGTAAAGCAAGCAAATGCAATGTTGGCATTTATTTCAAGGGAAATAGAATATAAAAGCAAGGAGATAATGCTGAGCCTTTATAAGATACTAGTCAGGCTCGACTTTGTCAACATTATTAACAGTTTTGGGCCCCATATCTCAGAAAGCAAGTATTGTCATTGGAGAAAGTCCAGAGGAGGTTCACGAAGATTATTCTGGGAATGAAGGAGTTAACATATGAGGAGCTTTTGGCAGCTTTGGGCCTGTACTCACCGGAATTTAGAAGAATGCATGGGGATCTCATTGAAACCTACCAAATGTTGAAAAGTCTAGATGGGGGAGATGTGGAGAGGATGTTCCCTATGGTGGCACACAGCCTCAAAATTGAGGAATGACCCTTTAGGACAAAGGCAAGGAAAATGTTTTTAGCCAGAGAGTAGGAAATCTGAGGAATGCTCTGCCACAGACTGCGGTGGAGCCCAAGTATTTGTGTTTATTTAAGGCGGAAGTGGATCATTCCCTGATCAGTCAGGGCATCAAAGGATATGGCCAGAAGGCAGATGTATGGGGTTGAGTGGGATCTGAGTTCAGCCATGATGGAATGGTGGAGACTTGATGGGCTGAATGGCCTAATTCTGCTTCTGTGTCTTACTGTCTTTATATTAACGTCCTTTATGTTGGGAATTTTGTAACATATTAAATCTGTTAGGGCATGTGACTATGTCTTCATTCATTTTATGAGATTATACAGAGACAACACCTTAAGGAAAAGCAGCATTCATTATGTTGCAGCAGCACAAAAAAAATGCTGGACGAACTCAGCAGTTTGGGCAGTATGTAGGGAGAGAAATGAACAGTTGATGCCTTGGCCAAAGACCCATCTTCAAAACTGATAAGAAAGAGAGCAAAAGTCAAAATAAAAGGGTGGGGGTGGGAGGAGAGCAGAAGCTGGTGGGTGATAAGATGGTGCTCCTAGCTTGCAAGATCATTGGAGTCAGTTCGTGTTGAGAATCAGATAACTTTAGAACACTTTTTTAAAAGACTTCCTTTGTAATCTGATGGCAAATTTGTCTTCACAGAGGTTACCTTTATGCTGGTCTGGAATACGGTGCAGAATGTTACTGTGGAAATCGAGTTACGTCAGCGAGTGCAAGACAGGGGGATTGCAACATGGAGTGTAAAGGGGAGAAGCACACAGTCTGCGGTGGTGTCAATCGACTGTCGGTGTACAAAGTAGAAGACCTTCGACCAAGCAACAAACGATGTATGTTTCTTTCTTGGAAGTATTTAAAGGAAGAGCATCCAACAGCAAGTTATAGAATGGTGCTAATTTATGTAGCAGTACCTTAAACCCCTTAGTGGCTTGCTTCTAAACTCAAGAAAACATCAGCCAATTTACTTGTATTTATTTATGTTGCCCTGCATTTGGCACGTTCTTCACTGTATATTAATTCAGGACTTTTATCTATTATTTTTATGTGTTCTTTGTGATGTGAGTATGGGGAAACAGCTATATGCTGCCAGGAAATAAGATGAGCATTTCTTTAAAAGGTTCCAAAGCTGAAATTCAAATGATCTGTCCTCATTATGTCTCTGAGGGTCCCCCGATGAATCATCATCTTTTTCATCTGTTTGTTGGTTTTAGTCCCAGCATAAGTTATCCATCTTTAAGGAAAGCCTTTCAATATAAGCTTTTGATTTGCTTGTACTGCTCTGCATCTGTCCTTTTCCTAAAAGGATAGATGTGACGTCAAAAAGAGAGCCCTCTCAGAAATGGGCTGTCCCACAGACGGGTTCACTCCAACGTTGACCACCTTTCCGGTCAAGATGGTGCCTGCGTACAATGTTCCTTTGATCGACATTTTCTGAATAGATCATGAAAGCACCTATATTTTACCCTAATCATACAATCAGCCCATTTTAAAAATTCTCTCCATGTTTGCTTTGATTGTCCCAGATTCCACCACTCACGTACATATCCGAGGGAATTTACAGCGGTCACTTAACCAACTCATCTGTAGGTCTTTGGGTTGTGGGAGGAGTCCAGAGCAGTCAGAGAATGCTGATGCAGTCACTTGGAGAAGGTGCAAACTGCACATTGTGAGGTTAGGTTTGAACCCGGGTCTCTGGTGCTCCGGGTAGAAGTTCTTCTGAGTGTGTCAGTGTGTCGCCTCATAATGTGCTCAACATGGGGCTTGAATGTCTAACCCTGAGGTTAAGAGTCTTGTAGTCATAGAGTATTGTACTGACTAATCCGACTGGCCTCCTTTTCAATTCCCTCTTGGGGCAAGATCCCATACTTTTTCTAAAGAGGAGACGAATTGGGTACCACAGCCAAAATTTTAGTCCATATTTGAATTTCCATTGCAGAACAGAAAATATTTACTTGTTTCAAAATTCCTACCTACTTGACAACTGTATAATCATGTCAGTATAGCTCTCTCTGCCTCAGTTCACTGTACTGACATTGAATCTTGGAGGCAAAGGCATGCTAAATCTGGGATTAAATTATCATCTATTTATTTATAGTTGCTGAAATATAATCAACACCATTGTCTTCAATAAGTCATTATAATATCTGTGCTTATGTTTATGACTGTGTTTATAATGGACATTTCCTCAGCGGCTAGCTTGCCAGCCCTTCTCACCAGAAGAGCTTGAGTATAGTTTTTCTCTTTTGTAAAACAAGGTAACACAACAAATAGATTAAATTCTGGTGCATAAGCCACATTTGTGGATAAGTAGCTCTCCTTTGTGAGGTATTTAATTTTAGGAAAAAGTGTACCTTCAGTGTAAACTCCAGTATCTGCTCACAATTTAACCAGCAACTGAAAGTTATAACCACTAACACGAGGTGCACAACGTGAGAAATCTAAGGCAGGTGGAGCACCAAGGTCACCGCTGGTAGTTGGGTAGTGGTGTAGAGTATGCTGTGCTCCACTGGGAACTGAGAAGCCTTCCTGGCACTTGTAGTGGGAGCAGGGAGATTGTCTGGCTGCATGAATGGGAGTGGAAGATGGGACATCAGAGGCAATGTGATCTCAGATGATTGTCATGACAGCCCAGGATAGATTTCAAACTTGTATCTTTCCCAGCAAACCACAGATGTCCATGGAGCTGGAGAGTAGTGTGAGATTCATAGGTACCATAGATTTCTTGGAGTATTTTATTTTTTTCTAGCACTACTGAAAAGCTATTGACCAGAGCAAAGTTTAATCAAGGTGGCAGGAATGGAAACATGGCCTAACAGCCTGGGAATGGTCATTCTGGCACTGGATATGGCAAATGGAGTGCGCAGACCTCCACTAGGAGTGGAGAGGCAGATTGCCCTATCCTCTACTGGGAATTGAAAAGCCTTGCTTCCTCCACTTGAAGTGGGAACAGAGATATGGACTGGCAGCAATGAATGGGAGGGGAAGGTGGGACATCAGACATAATGTGATCTCAACTGATGTCCTGACTGTCAGGATGGAAAGTTTATTGATGTACAGGTGGCTAGAACTTGTGCACAACCCTGTCCTTCCACTAACTTTATGCAATTCTCGAAAACAAATACTGGAGAATTGGCAGATTTAATTGCATTTCTTGATCAGAACATCATTTTAAATTACCAAGTAGAAATTTATTTGATTTAATAGTGAATTTTTAGTCAATTTACTGCTGTATGAGAAGTTTCCTACAGTTTCTATTCCAACAGTACTGAAAACAAAATTTCTTATATAGGTCTGTTATGTGCAATTTCTGTGATTTGATGAGAGTACAATAAATACTCCACATTAAACTGATTGAAATTAAGGCAATTATCATTACATTTGTCAACCACTGACTTCCAGTAGAGACTGCTCATGGTTTGGAGAGGATCATGTGTAAATTATCTGTGTTCAGTCAAGGGTTCTTAACCTTTTAAAAGGTCCATTGCAGAGTGTATTGTCTTATATACGTGAAACATGAAGAGTTCAAAGGAAGTGTGCACTGTTTATGTAAGAGCTCTTCACAGTCTGTCTCCCAGGAATTTTCTGTAAATTATAAATTTTTACAACCCAGTCAGTCACAAGGCAAAATCCTCGTAATATTCCTCAGCCCATTTTATAACAACTACAGCATGATCCTCCCTGGATCTGAAGGAGCCCCTTCTGATTTCAAAGCAACAAAAACAAAACAATGCAGATGTTCTGCATCTGAAATATATATTTTTTAAAAAACTGCTCAAGATATTTAGCAGGTCGGGTAGTATATGTGAAGGCAAAAAAAAAGAGAGTGAATGCTTGTATCCTTGCAGTTGTAGTACATTTTAGGCCACATTTGGACTGCTGTGTGTGTGCATTTCTGGTCATTACATTACAGGAAGGATGTAGAGGCTTTGGAGGATGTGCAGAAGAGGTTTGCCAGGATGTTGCCTGGATTAGAATGTATTGGCTATGAAGAGAGTTTGGACAAAATTAGATTGTTTTCTCTGGAGTGCCAGAGACTGAGGGAGATCCAATAGAAGCATATAAAAGTTTGAGAGGCACAGCTAGGACAGATGATCTTTTCTTCCCTGGGTAGTCATGTCTTTCAGCTCAAAAGCCAGATCCAAATTATAATGAGGCAATATTATTTCTTCTGAAATTTAAATGGTTGACACTAAATAGTAGCAGGTGGAGACTAATCAGAGAGCCGAGGAAAAGTACATGGATTCACCCCCTATAGTTGTACAAATCAACATCTCCTGACGCTTGTAATATCTCCTCTTTAAGCTGATCCTGACAGCATCTGCTTTTTTTGTTTACAGAAAGTCATCATCACAATGCCAAGACTTTGCTCCATTCCAGAGGCCTGTCAGTCTTATTATAAATAATGCTTGTCGACTAAGTAAAGTTGTTTCTTGAACTTGCACTGCAGCAGTGATTTCACGTCCATTCCTTAAGACCATAAGACATAGGAGAATAGAGGGGCGTTCATTTAGAGTGGAGATGGAGAGGAATTTCTTTAGCCAGAGGATAATGAACCTGTGGAATTAATTGCCACAGGCAGCTGTGAAAGCCAAGTTATTTGGTGTGTTTAAGGTGGAGGTTGATGGGCTCTTGAATAGGCAGGGCACGAAAGATTACGGGAGGAAAGCAGGAGACTGGGGTTGAGAGGGAAATGGTTCAGCCATGATGAAATAGTGAAGTGACTTCATGGACTGAATGGCTTAATTCTCCAATGTCTAAAATATCTGAATTGGGCCGTCAGTTAATTGGAGCAGCTGCTAATTTGGGACAATTCTTAAAGAACAAAAACTAATCGAGGAAATAACAGGGGTTCTCTTCATTTATTTGGGACAATATGCTCCTTAATTGGAACGGGAGTCTTTAAATTTTTTTTTGAAGTGGATAGTTTCACAGCTGCTGATTTCTCTCTACTTCCATCTAATGCTATCTAATCCACCTCATGTGATTGGGGATTTCCAAAGCAGAGGGCAGAAGTCAGGGTAGTGAGTTCAACTTCCATCATCTAGTTACTTTTCATTCAATAAGGGACAGTGGATTCCAGTTAATTGCACTATCAGTTAGTTAGGGCAGCCACTTGTTTGGGACAACTCTTAAAGAACAAAAGCAAATCAAGAAAATTCCCTTTGTTAATATGAGACACCATGCCATGACAGACAGCTATTGCCAAAAATGTTCTAACTAGTGTCAGTCACGTGCACATCGTGAGGTCATTAAACATTACACTACTTAGCGAGAGCAGTTTTTAAACAGCATCAGTTGCAAGTGTTTTTGTTCAAAAAGCCATGATTTTTGGCACTGATGGTGGGCAAGAAATAGGCAGTTAGGCAATCCAGAATTACTTTGCTCACCGCGGTTACGAGCATTCAGTCTTGGAGATGCCAGGAATGGCTGAGAGTGAAAGTGAAACAATTTCACTACTTCAACAGGTTAGCAACCATGAAGAATTTGAAGGTATTGACACTCACTTTGAATGCTACAATGAAAATGAAAAATTTGGAAGACGCAAATGTTGAAAGTATTGTATGAACAGTCTATAATCTGTACTAGGTGTCTGCCCTGATTTTGCTCATTTACAGTCAATCAAAAGAAGATGGCAGCACACCCTGAATGAATTAGGAGCTAAGACACAGTTTTATAGCACCGCAATAGCATTGGTAATATTCTAATTTGTTCTGTATTTCAAATGATAGAATTTGTTCCTCAGTGAAATGGTAGATTGTCAGTTTTTTTAGACTATTTTAACCATTTCCATAAAACTTTGGCCATTTGGGACAGCCACTTAATTGGTCCAAAATGTACTGGTCCCAATATGTCCCAATTAACAGGAATCCACTGTATTTGTATTAAGGAGCAGGCATGGGGTGCACCTAATAAAGTGGCCACTCAATGTATGTTGAAAGGTTTGATGATCACCTTGTACATTTTGTTTCATTTTCAAAGATTTCACATTTTCTCTAACTTGCATCAGTTAGAGCAAACCAGCATTTCTGATCCATTAAGTTTCTTGATCTTTCTTTCATTTGAGTCTGAACTTTCCCCCTTTTTAGTCCTTTTTGGTCTTTTCTTTGATTCTTTTTTTGGTCCCTCTGAGTTGTAGAAAAGGCAGGCCACAGATACTTGATTGAATACTTTCACAGGATCTCAAAACCTATAATTATCTTATCTCCCCATCTTCTATTCCTCAGAGGCCCTGTAGCTCCTTGAGACCTTAAGCTAAATCCACGTTCTGGTTTATTTCACCTGCTTTGCTATTTTAAGCTCTAACACTGATGGTCTTGATCTCTTCATTTTGTTTTCTCCATCTAAAAAAAGCATCAAGTTCACCTTTAAGGAATAGATCATCTTAGAAAAATTACTTACAATGTGATTATTTTGTGCATACTGTATATCCTGCACCGTATAGAGAAAATGCTTGTAATCTGAAACCTCCCTTGATGCCTGTTAGCTATTTTTGCAGGTCCTATGGTTCTGCAAATGCAGTTGATGCTTTTAAACTAGAATCCATCTGTGTTATCAAATTTTATTTAGAAATCAAAATATAACATCTTAAGATGCACTACTTCAGTGTTAGTTTCCCATTATCTGTTAGATGTATGAGATGGTGCAAAATTAACACGACCCTCAGTTTTTCTCTGCCTCTGTCTACATTCAGCTTTTGATAAAGTGATAGATATTGCATTATCAAAATCCTTCCAGATACTGAAAATAATTACCATGAGTAAATAGAGCCAAAGTTTCAAATTGTTCTTCTTTTTGATTAATATTCTCTTTCTCTCGCTTTGGGCTCTGATTCTACTCAGAATTGAGAGGTCAGATTCATTTATTTAGCAAATGTACAGTACATCGAAACACACAGAGAAATATGTTGTTTGCGTTAACAACGCAAGGATATGCCGGGGGCAGACTGCAAGTGTCGTAGCATTTCCAGAGCAACATTCTTTTAAAAACACAAATATTTGAAGTCTAGCTCCAACCTGGGTTTAAAAGAGGCTGGACAAGAAAGAGTCAGTTCAGTTCATAGTGTATCTGAGTTTGATTGCAACATTTATGAAAGGTATTGGATAGGTACATGAATGCAAGGTGTTTGGAGGCTGATCGTCCAGGTGTGCATCAATTAGACTAAGCAGAATAACAGGTTTGTCACAGACTCGATGGGCCAAAGGGCCTGTTTCTGTACTGTAGTGCTCCATGACTGGGTTAAGTCAGTAAGTTATTGATACTAACACTTCTGATCTATAAACTTAATAGAACTTAGGGAAGCTAGGAGCTAAAGGCAGGTGAAGACAGCTACTGCAGGGAAGTGAGCAATTCTCACCTTGTCCTCCCAATTTCCACTCCCTCAGTCCCTCAAATCATCCTCTTCCAATGAGGTCAGGTGTCAAATCACACAGCTATGATCAGTGTGCTCCTGCACTCCCAGAGAAGCACAACACACAACTTACTATAAGAGTTCTCTGCTCTGGAGGTGCGCACTATAAGATTAGAAGACGAAAACCAACCAAGAAGATCAACTTCTATAAACACAAAGTCTTCAGAAGCTAGAAATCCAAAGCAACACATAAGAAATGTTGGTGGAACTCAGCAGGTCAGGCAGCATCTGCGGAAAATAATAAACAGTCAATGTTTTGGGCCGAGGCCCTTCTTCAGGACTAAGAAAGGGAGGAGATGCCAGAATAAAAAGGTGGGGAGATAGGAAGGAGGCTAGCTGGATATTATTCTCTATTGTGTTATGGCAACCTCCATAATATGCAGGGAATCTGAAATCTTCGCTTTTCCCAACAGAACCTACCCCTCTCTGCTCACAGAGCTTGCTGCTGTTAAAACTCAATTCTGAATTCTACTGCATCTCAGTTGACTCTTAATTCACCTGTTCTAAATGACACTTCCTTCTCAGTTCCTGCATTATTTTCATAGTCCTCCATTCTTATTGGTTAGTGAGACATCCAGTGGTGGGTTCTGAACAATCAGCCAACAAAATATCTAATCAAAAGGCAGTTAAGTAACGGCAGAAGCTGTTACCTGGCCTGAAGCTGCAAATTACAGCCCAATATATTGAAAGTATTTATATCCGTACATTCATTTGACAGTGCACAATGGTTAACATATCTTTTATGTAAGGGCCCTTGCCAGTAACTTTGTATTCTGCATGAGGCCCAAGACCTCACATGCAGTGAAATGGGTGGAGAGGGAATGGGGTAGAGGAACGGTTGGTGCATCAATGCAGGAGTGGATGACTGGGTGAGGTGGAGGGGAGGTGTGGTCATGGACAAGATAGGATTGGATTGTTGGGGATTGGAGAAGCAAGGAAGAGACTCAGCAAGGGGTCTGTAACATAAAGATCTACCTGTGTGCAGGTAGATCTAGGCACTGAACTTGATAGGCCTGGATGTGCCCCAGGAATTTAGTGATCAACAAAGTAGGCATTACTTTCTCAGTTAACTTCCCACAGAGGCATTCCAACAACCACAACGTGCCTTTGGATACAACTGCACAGATCCTAGGACCCATGTCCAGTTGTGTTCGGAAAATCGGAGAGGAAAATTTCAAACCTTGTCGACCACGCATAGGGCAACTAAATGCCGTGCCACAAAATAGCACTTCTGGGTCATGTTATCTGACACTTTAACAAAAACTTACCTTTATCAAAAATTTTTTTATTGAAGTGGAGCAGCACCGTGCAGCGGTCAGCAGAACACTATTACTACACCAGTGTGGGTGTCCTCCGGTTTCCTCTCACGTTTCAAAGACGTGCACGTGGTTAGAGTTTGTAAGTTGTAGACGTGCTATGGTGGCGCTGGAAGCATAGCGATATTTGTGGGCTGTCCCAGCACAATCCTCGCTGATTTGATTTGACGCAAATGAGGCATTGCACTGTATGTTTCAATGTACATGTGACAAATAAAGCTAATCTTATCTTACCAATCTTACAGAAAGAAGTTTACTCTAATAGCATTTTGCAGTCAAAATTTAGCCCCAAGCTACAAAGGGCAAGCAATCTAAAGTTTTCAAAAAGGGTTAAATTTTTAAGGAGAGACAGAGGGGTTTAGAGAGGGACATTCAGTGCATAAGATCTGGGCAAGCTGGCCAGGCCTGAAAAAACAGTTTCTAATGTCTTATACAATAACGTTAGGGAAAGGAAAGAGGCCGCAATTAAGTGGTAAAATGGAGATCTTGGGGAAATACAGTGTTGCAGGAGGTTCCGGACATTAGGAGGAATATAGCAATGGGTGATACTACTCTGAAACTGTTAAATTTGAAGCCTGCTAGTACATGAAGTACAGTTGATCTGAAACTAGAGGGAGGATGGGTGAATGGCGAATGCCTGAGGACAAGAGTAATTGTTTTCTTCATGGCTTTGGTTAAATGATGTTACATCACATCTTGCTTGGAAAAATTATACAATGTTCCATAATTGATGATCAAACTCAGTAGATTGGGGCCCATGCCGAGAGTTGCAAACCTCCAGATATCTTGGTTGGTTTGCGCCACCTCACCTGTTGCTTTTCATAGGGGCTTCCCTTTATCTTGCTCATTATATGAAATAACTTGCTGGATATGCACAGAAGCTCTCTGCTGTGAGCTTAATGAAAAATTAAGGCTTGTAATTCAGAGTATAAGAAACCTTTTGGAAAACATAATTTTAATGTCTTGCTAATCCAAGTCTCCGTCATTAAAAATGAACAATTCGATCTTCTCTATTTACATTTAGTAGCCAATTTATTAGGTACACCTGAACACCTGCTCATTAATGCAGATACTGCAGATCAGTCGATCAGATGGCAGCAACTCATCGAGTAAAAGCTATGCAGACATGGCCAAGAGTTTCAGCTGTTATTCGGAGCAAACACCAGAAAGGGGAAAAAATGTGACTTAAGTGAATTTAACTGTGGAATGATTGTTGGTGCCAGATGGGGCGGTTAGTGTATCTCAGAAATTGCGGATCTGCTGGGATTTTCGTGTACAACAGTCTCTAGTGTTTACTGGTGTGAGAAACAAAAAAAAAATCTAGTGAGCGGCAGTTCTGTGGGAGAAAATGTCTTCCTAATGAGAGAGGTTGGTGGAGAATGGCCAGACTGCTTCAAGCTGACAGCAACTCAGATAACCAGGTGTTACGGTAGTGCTGTCTCTGAAAGCGCATGTCAAATATTGAAGTGATGGGCTACAGCAGCAGAAGACCACGAACATACACTCAGTGGCTACTTTATTAGGTACAGGAGGGAACTAAAAATGTGCCCACTGAGCGTAGATCCAGGAATACTAGATATTCACAGCACATACCAGTACTTTGAGTTGTTGTACTTGATGCAATGCAACAAATATGTTAGAATTTACAAATAATTTCCGGTGTTACAAACACAAGAGATTCTCCAGATGCTGAAAATTTTGCATAACAATACTGGAGGAACTCAGCAAGTTAGGCAGCATCTATTGTGGGGAATAAACAGTCAACGTTTCGGGCCAAGATCCTTCAGCTGGACTCAATTTGTTACATTTATTTTGTCCCGTGTCTTTTTCTCTCTCCAAATCTGATACTTCTCTCCTTTTCATTTTTATTCTCTCTATTTTGAATCCGTTTAACTCCCAATCCTCACTCCATCAATAAAAAAAAGATAGTTTTTTCTGCTTTAAACTCATCTTGCCCATTTCCACCTATCCCTCCAAAATTACCTCCATCTTCAGGAGGGAATAGTCCAAAATAAAAAAAAAGACACAGACCTGTAAGGATTGTTGAAACCGAAAGGGAGACGAAGTAGGTTACTACGAGCTAGTTAGTTCTATATCTGTCGGGGCGGAGGGGGATATTTAAAAAGCTATTTGTAAAGCCATTTTAGCAAGTCACTTAAGATTTCTTTTAAAAAATCAAGCTAATAGGGCAATGGTTCGGTCAAAGAGAAATCATGTTGAAGTCACCTGTAAGAGCTCCTTGAAGAAGGAACATGCTGTTGATAAAGGGGAGCTGTGAAATTGCAATAATTTGATTTCAAAAGGCAATTTATACATTACTGCAACAAAGAGTATTGTGGAAAATAGAAGCCCGTGGTATAGCTTATAGAAAATGGGTTGGTTATCCGGAAACAAGAGGAAGCATAAACTGATCTTTTACTGGTTGGTAAGGTGTAACACCAGGCCCCAGTGGTGATTACAATTAATTCAAACAACCTGTGGTATGGTTACTAAACCTGCTGATGTCACAAAGTTAGACAGTTTACTGTATTGTGTAGAGCACATGAGGTGATGCTGTCTAATCTGCTGAGTTTCTCCAGTATTTTGTGTATGTTGACCGTAAACTGATATAGATTGATTAAGTGAGTAGTGAAAATTCTGTCAAATGGAATATAATATAATAAAATGCAAAAATTGTCCATTTGGCAGGAGAATGCAGAGACCTGAAGTGTAAAGGAATCAAGGTGTCTGAGTGTATGCTTGAAAAAAGGCTAGAGTGCTGGTTTCAGCAAGTCATTAGGCGAACTAACAGAACATCATGGTTTATTGCCGAGGAATTGAATACATGCTTCAGTCTCAGCTTTGGGAAACTCACGCCTGGAGTACTGTGTGCAACGTCAGTTTCTGTATCTAGAGAAGGATGTTAATGCATTGGCAGCATTTCAGAGAAGGTCCAAAGGATCAAAGATTCAAAGTACATTTATTATCCAAGTCTGTATGCTGTATAGAACCCTGGGATTCGCCTTCCCACAGACAGTCACAGAACAAAGAATCACCATGAGACCTGTTCAAAGAAAACATTAAGCACCCAACACGTAAGATGAAAGAACAATTCATACAAGCTGCAAAAATGAGCAAAAACACAGAATATAAAACATCAAACCGCTACGTCTTTGAACTGATCTAGGAATATTCAGTTCAGTTCACTTCAGTTCAGTTTAGCACTGTGTCATTCATTGACTGTAGGCCACAGAGCCAGTCTCCCTCGATCAAAATTGCACAGCACAACAATCTTAAAAAAGGAGTAACCACAAACCACATCACAACAAGAGCTACAGAGTTCAATTTACAAACTGCGCTGATTAAACTTTTCCCAAGACCCAGGACCCCCAGCACATCCTCTAGCAGCTTTGAGCGAGAGGGCGAGAGTAACCAGTCAAATACTGTTAGACCACGCGGAACATCTGCTCACCGTCCATTTGCATCCTCAAAGATTTCAGTTCTGCCAGATGCTTCAATTGGTGAGATCAGCGAGAAATTTATTACATCTATACATTGAACCGGCATGTTCTGTGAGATGAGGTTGGGCATGCTGTCTTCTATGTGCTATAGTTTAGAAGAGTGAGTGGGGATGACTGAAGATGTTGGAACCCTGAGGATCTTGTTTCAACATGGATATGAAGAGGATGTTTCTTCTTATGAGAAATAGAGGTCACTGTTCAATGTGAGAGTTGCCTTAAGTGCCATGGTGATTTTTCTCTTCCTTCAAAGGGTTGTGAATCTTCAGAACACTCTTCCTCAAAGTCAGTGGAAGCAGAATGTTTTTATTTTTAAGGCTGAGGTTGAAAGATGCTAGGTAAAACCAAAGAGTATAGGGGGTTAAACTTGGAGTAGGTAGGCCGGAATGCAGAGCTGAGGTGAACTATGATCTTGGTAAATGATGGAGTCAGCTTGAAAGGCCAAATGCCCACTCCTGGTCCTAATTTATATGTCTCTATGTATCATGTGCAGCAACCACACCTATCTGACCCACCCCCCACCAACCCCAATCCAATAAAATAGGTCCAATATTCCTGCTTCCTTCATATAATGCATTCTGTAAAACATAAGACATTGGTAAGATGAAAGAAATATGTTAGTATGTACAACTCTAACGATGATGGGGTTTTAATGACCAAATACTGAGGAAATGTTGATGAAAAGCTTATTTTGACAACTACTGACTTGTTTACATTGGCTATGAAATTTCAAGGTTATGAGTGCAATCCAATGTCTGGCATGATATAATTCAGTCCAGCTAGTATTACACAGCTCTAAATAATTGATTCTGTATTCTGTATCGCCCTGCATTTCAGATTTTTGTTTATTAAATTATTTACTAATTTTGCTGCAAACATTGACGCAAGATGGTCAGGTTGAACCCTTTTTGGATCAGTGCAAAAGGGGACAGTCTGCAAATCTATTTTTTAAGTGCAAACCTTCCTTTGATGTTACAGCTCATGCCGGTGTTCCCATAGTGAAAGAGTAGGAGATGACCTATCTAAGGGAAGAAAATTCAATGTAGTGATCATTTTATCCAGAATTGAAATGACAAATATATCACAACATGAGTCGGGCATTAATTATTGCAAGCGCAAAAAAAATACACTGAATTGTAGGGAGAGAGATTTCAGAATATTTAATTAGGCAGTGCGTCTCTAATCTCAAGTACATGTTTTATTTTGCTGGAAGACTGCACTGTTGACTTGAATTCTTGTTCTCTCAAGATGTAACAACAATTTCCCTTGTTTTAACTTAATTGTTTTGTCACGTAATGTAATTATATTGGTTGTTATTATACAATTCATTAAAGTGAACACTTGAATAGCAGCGGAGGAGGTACTGCTGTGAGGAAAGGAGCGTGTTCAGCTTCAGATGCAGATTTGGGTTGGCAGGGTGGAGGGGGAGTTGCAGGAAGACTGCAAACACAAGCTCCATAGCATTAGCTAGATATCTTGAGATACAAAGATGGTGTTTTTCTGTAGCGGGGAGTTCTGGTGGTGGTGGTGAGATTTTGATATTAAGAAGGGTGCCGCAGTTTTACTAATTTTTGTGCAGGTGTTAGTGTCATGGAGTATTACAGCACCAAAACAGGCCCTTCAGCCTATCTAGTCCATGCCGACCTGTTTCTCTGCACCCACTCTCAGAGCCAGCTCTCCATACCTCTTCTTCCACATAACTATCCAAATTTCTCTTCAATGTTGCAGTTGAACTGGCATCTACCACTTCTGCTGGCAGCTCGTTCCACATTCACCTCACCATCTGAGTGGAAAAAGATCCCACTCAGGTTCCCTTAAATCTTTCACCTTTCACCCTCAACCAAAGATTGTGTCACACAAACTCAGGGGAAAATGCCTGCATACATTCACTCTGTCTATGCCCCTCTTAATTCTGTGCACCTCTAAGATTCCACCTCATTCTCCTACCCTCCAGATGAAAATCCTAACCTATTCAAACTTTCCCTATAATTCAGGCCTTCAGATCCCAGCAACATCTATTGATTTATGAAGGACAATGAGCCCCGTTGGAGGGTCTCAGCCTGAAATGTCAACAGTACTGTTTTCCATAGATGCTGCCGGGCCTGCTGAGTTCCGCCAGCATTTCGAATGTGCCAAAAGCTGTCTTTGCTGACCTATCTACATCTGACATTACTTTCAAGGAATTATGGATTTCTGTTCTTAGATCTCTCTGTTCTACCTCATACCTCATTGCGCTATCATTCACTGCGCAAGTCCTACCCTGCTTTGTCCTCCCAAAATGCAACACCTCACACTTGCCATTTTGCAGCCCATTTTCCCAGCTGGTCCAAATCATGCTCCAAACTTTAGCCTTCTTTGCTGCTTACTATGCACCCAATCTTGGTACCAATCACATTTGCTGAGCCAGTGTATCATCTAGATCTAGAATGTAGATGGTAACAACAGATGCAACACCAATCCCTGAAGCTCACTGCTGTGTTGGGCACTTTCTACATGAACTCTAATGGGAGTTTCTCTACCTCTATCTACCTCTTTCTTAACTGTCTGTTGCAGCCTGACCTGCCGAGTATTGTAATGTCTGTTTTCAGATTTCCGTCATCTGCCGTTTTGATTGTTTTGACTAGCAGCTCGACCTTGCTCTTGTCCTAAGCATTCGGTTGTCAGATACTAGGCTAAACCTAAGTCCTGCCAGGCAAACAACAAAGGTCTTGTGCCCAAGCTGATGAAGAGTATAGAGATCTTCTGGCATCCAGCTCAGGTATCCTCTCACCAGCAATTATCAACAAAAGTATTATTAAGCGGCTGTTCAGCTCATTCCTGTCTTGTGAGACCTTGTTGGATTAGAATACCTGCACTTCAAAGTAATTTGCAGTGTGTGGACCTTTTGAGGTATGTTAATAGGGCAAGGTACCCTACAAATGCATTTTACAGGTTGAGCACCCCTTTCAAAAATGCTTGGGGCCAGGAGTGTCTCAGATTTTGGAATATTTGTATCTGATATTCCTTGGGGATTGGACCCAAGTCTAAACACAAAATCCATTTACATCACATATACAACTTATACATATACCTTGAAGGTAGTTTTATATCATATTTTAATGGCTATCACTACATTGGTCACACAGGTGGACAGTCAGTGGTTGTTTGGCATTGCTATCATTCCCAACTGTATGTGGCAAGATGGCGCCAGTGACCAATGCAACTGATGATGTCCTGCAAACAGTTCACAAAGATACGTCTCTTTCTTCTTTTAACTGTATGTCTAATACTAATCTGTGTATGATTGGAGCCTGCAATTTACATTTTGACGGTGTGTTTTTGGGCCGACTGAGCGATCTGTTGCTTTTGCTATCTGAGGGAATTCGGCCTGTTCCGGAGCGAGGTTGATAAATTAATATGCAGCCTAATGGCAGACCGCAAACCTATGACTGGCTCCATTACTCGCCGATCCTGCCTGTTAAAGCATCGAGCAAATGAGAGTGGAAGGTGAGCGGGCGTTCAGCACCATCTGCTATGTTTCATCGGTCTCTCTCTGCCTCTTGCTTGCTGCTGCCAGAGGAAGGTGCAGGAGTCTTGGCTCTTGGGCAAGGATTGATCGGCAGTTTGCGGATTGGATTCATTTTTTTAGGGGACTCTGCAGTGCTTGTTATGTGTCTTTTTTGTTTCGGGTTACATCATTTTTATTGCTATTTTGATCGGGGTACTTCGATGCGGACTGGCTCTGCAGCCTACAGTCAACGAACAATGCAGTGTTAAATTAGACTGAAATGAACTAGGCTGAACATTCTTATACTGTTTCAATAACTCTGCAGTTTGATGTTTAATATTCTGTGTGTTGTTCCCTCATTTTTTTTGCTGTCTGTGTAATTTGTTCTTTTTTAGCGCAGACAGTGATGTTTTTCTTTGAACAGGGTTCCATGGTGCTTCTTGATTTTGGGGCTGCCTGCAGGAAGAGCGTGTACATACTTCGATAATAAATGTTCTTTGAATCTTTGAATTTGAATTATCTGTTACTAGTAAGCAGTTTTTGCCTTACACTTACAAGGAAGTCTGTAGATGCTGAAAATCCAAGTATCGCACACAAAATTCTGGAAGAACTCAGCAGGCCAGGCAGCATCTATGTAAAAGAGTAAACAGTTGGCATTTCAGGCCAAGACTCTTCATCAGATGTGATGAAAGGTCTTGCCCGAAACGTCGATGCTACCTAGCCTGCTGAGTTCTTCCAACATTGTGTGTGTGTTGTTTGTCTTACATTTGTTCATCAGACTTATGTACTGACGCAGCCATTCAGCATGCCAGATTTTTGTCAGCAACTATCTTGGCAAACTCATCAATGAATTTCTTTGCTGCTTTGTGATCACCTGACATTTTATCACCACAAATCTCTAAAAATCTAATGCCATCCATTTTCTGAAATGTTTGCAACCAGCCTGCTGAATATTCACAATTACCTTCAATTTTCAGTTTGTCATGATAGATCTTTGCTTGTTTCACCCTCAGGACATCGTTAAGCAGCATATGTTCACTCTGACACTGACAAATCCACTCTTTCAATACACAATCAAATATCTTCATTTCTCGCTTTATGCAGTGTTTTTCTATTTTTCATTAACTTCTGTTCATTACATATGAGGGGTAACTGATAAGTTCGTGGCCTAAGGTAGGAGTCAATTTTAGAAAACCTAGCCCATTTATTTTTCAACATAGTCCCCTCCTACATTTACAGACTTAGTCCAGCGGTCGTGGAGCATACGGACCTCCAGAAAGTGTCCGCAGATGGGGTGATTGATAAGTTTGTGGCCTAAGGTAGAACGAGATGAGTTATACAGCCCTCGTTACATGCACATGGTCAACTCTGAGTGATTATAGAGAAAGTTTGAAGTTAATAACTCATCGGGGTGATTGATAAGTTCGTGGCCTGACAGAAGGAGATGAGTTATTAACTTCAGACTTTCTGCATAATCACTCAAAGAGTTGAACTGTATGTGCATGTAATGAGGGCTGCTTAACATCTCCTTCTAGCTTAGGCCACGAACTTATCAATCACCCCTGCTGTGGACACTTTCTGGAGGTCCAAGATCCGAATGCTCCACGACCGCTGGACTGTGTGTGTAAATGTGGGGGGGGGGGGGGGGGGCGGAGAACTATGTTGAAAAATAAGTGTGCTAGGTTTTCTAAAATTGACTCCTTTTACCTTAGGCCACAAACTTATCAAATCACCCCTGGTCGGTGAGGTCACCTCTCAGAATTGCAGTGCACCAAGACCTGCTTGAACGTCACTTGGGAACCTTCCCAGTGCCTTATGGAATTTTCTATTTGTGACATTATGCCAGCGCTCAAAACAATTTCTGATTTCTGAGGTTTTCAGATTCTGAAATTTCGGATAAGGGGTGCTTAACCTGTACTATTGTTGCTGCCTCAACCTGTATAGTACTGTTGTTTCAAACTTTGCAACAGACACTGCCAGTCTTGCATTGCTCTTGTCAGCCACAGATGGTGCTACATCAACAACATAGATAGCGAGAACACAATATCCATGGTCGACCTAAACCAGCGAAAGGCCATACAATATAACCAGTTTACATTCTATGCATAGAATATTTAGCAGCAGGAAACATGCATAAACAGATGCAGGTGAACTTTCCTTTAGGATCATCTTGGCCTGTCAAGACATTAAAACCATATGCAAGACTTAATGAAGTTTAAGGAGAATAGTGCAATTTAAAAATATAGTTTAGTTCTGTTTACTATTGACAAAAATCTTGGAATAGATCTGAAATTTTGGAAGTGTTCAGCAGGTGAGGCAGCTTCCATGGAGAGGAAATCAGAACTCATGTGCAGTTCAGTGATCTTTGAAAAGAATAGTTATATTAAACCAAGAAATCATCAACATGTAATATTAACTATTTTTCTTTTTACAGATATTTGACTTTGCATTCTTCCAGCATCTTCAATTTCTCTTTAGATTTTTAGCATCTGCAATTTGTTCTTATATAAATGTGACTGAAAGAGGCAAATAAAAAATAATTATGAAATTACAACTTTCTGTAGATTGGAATGGAACTAAAGCCAAGCATGCTGCTTAGAAGCTGATAATGATTAATACTCTAATTGAGTTGAAATCAGTGGGATAAACAGAAATCTGTTTGCGATCAGTTGATGTGATGAACCATGTTGTGATTATTAAACAGAGCTCAGCTTTTTAAAACAAATCACCGTGGATCAATTTGTAATTCTGGTATCTGCTTGGATTTTATTTGGAAACGGAACAGAATTAATTTGATCCATTGCAAGAGCAAGAACTTGCATTCAAACGCTACTTTTAATGGATAACACAGTCCAATTTGATTCATGGGCGTCCTCCATGTGACAAAAAATCAAAGAAAGAAATGTTCGAGGAAAGTTGTACCTTGATCAGAGAAATATTTTGACAGTGGATCTTAAGGAAGAATGGATAGAGAAAGAGTGAGAGAAGGGCATAACACTAATCGGGGTCTTATAAACTAATGAAAAAAAAATTAAAGGACAAGAAATGTGACTATTCAATATTTATTAGGATTAGATCAATAAAGGAAACAATGCTCTTTCGAACTTTAATCCTTTTATTCTTAAATCAAAAGTAGCATATATATTTTGGGCAACATTTCAAGATAAAATATTACCACTGGCAGACACAGTACACTTTCTTTTCATTCAAATAAAATGTAATTGCTGTGTCAGTCAGCAGCTAATCATCACTACACATTATCTGATGACTCTTATGGACATAGCCATGAGTGAAATTCTGTTCAGTTCTCAGTAATTGTTTAGCAACCCCTTAATTCTGCAGTTCTATTCAGATTAATTTATTGAACTATGAGATAACCTCTATCATATGAAGTATCACTTCATCACCCTCTCCATGTTGTCACATTCTTAAGTTTTTAGTATCAATTCTATGACATTAATTGAGGTTTTTGTCACTGCTCCTCATTTGTCTTGGTTTTATCTTTTGTATTGATTACGCTCCGCAAAGCAACCAAATGTTTTTTCCTTCTATTTAATTCAAGTTGTTGCTGTTATCCATATGTATTGAGTGCCATTCTTAGTGTTTGAGAAGGTTGTGAAGTGTTTCTTCAGTAATCTCCCAGAGACCACCAAACTAAAGCTGCAGTCTCTGGTGTGTGTGAGCAGCACTTCCAACGCAGTTAGCAGAGTCATAGCTTATGCTCATTTATGAAAATAAATTGTCTTTTCAGTAAATGCTTCTACAGTCCCATTGTTGTTGACTTAAAGTAATAAGCCCTTTTATGTTGCTTCAGATAGGAATGTTCTCTATCGAGGATGTTTCAAGATACCTGCGAATCTAACGGAAACCTTCCCAGTCTATTCGATCCAGCCTAACCTGACTGTTGTTAAATGCACTGAGTTCTGTACTAAAAAGGTAAGTGCAATCTTCCACTATAGAAGACCAGTGATGTAATGGCAGATAGGTTTTGGGTCTTTGTTTGAAATGTGTAAAGGCTGAAGGTTTAAGATTTACAAAATTCCCAGGCAAAAACGGAAGTTCCCACTTGATACAACTCCTCATGCAGTGTCTGTGGCGTAAGCTAAAGTTCCTGAATTGATTCTAGCTGGTTTTGCTCCTCGACCAACTAAAGATTAAACCTTTGAAAATAAAAATGCTTGCTCAAAAAGTGTGAAGGCAAAATCAAAAAGTATATTGAAGTCACATGTTCTCCTTTTCTTGACCTGCTGTCATACAATGTTGAGGGGAAAATATACTTTGCTTGGCTTTTTCACATGCTTGCAGCAAGCCGACATCCATTGGTTCGTGAATCTTATCTTAACGTATTCTCTGAGAGCCGTGTATCGATTTCTTCCATTGTACCATCTCTGGGAGGGCACTTTCCCCTCTCCTCACCAGCCAATCCTTTTTCTGAAACAGAAACACAAACAAAAAGAGGAGTAAACACGAGGAAATCTGCAGATGCTGGAGATTCATGCAACACAAACAAAATGCTGGTGGAACACAGCAGGCCAGGCAGCACCTATAGGGAGAAGCACTGTCGGAGAAGGTAGTACTATCCTTCCTTTCAGTTAGTCCTGATGAAGGGTTTTGGCCCAAAACGTCGACAGTGCTTCTCCTTATAGATGCTGCCTGGCCTGCTGTGTTCCACCAGCATTTTATGTGTGTTGTTCAAAAAGAGGAGTAGGTCATTTGATCATTCAAACCTGATGGACAACTTAAGGTGCTCACAGCTGATTTTTTTAAAATTCAAAACCTTGGCTGGGGTATATAAAGGAGGAGGAGGAGAAAGAAACTTGCCTGGAGACCAAGCCCTGTTGGCAGTGTTAATTGTTTTATACAGTAACTACACGTAATACACTTAAATTTATTTCCTTTGTAATGTCATCCTTGGATAAATGTCTGTCCAATGATACTTGATCATTATCATCTGAGCATCATTGCATGGGATAGTATTTCCCTGTGTTTTGTTACATTAGTGTGCCTTTTTTTCTGCCCTTTGACAATGGACCAACTTTGTTTATAGTATTTTTCTTTACACTTCAGCTTTTTTTCAGATTCGGATTCATTTTCAATGAAGTGATGGGCCTGAACGTAATATTGAGGAAAATTGACAAAGATTAACTATTGCTTGTAACATGAGAGCTGAAATCAGTGGATTTATGTCATTGGGTATGGTTACACAATGTAGTTACAGTGATGAGCTGTGTAAGTACAGGGGAAGCTAATACCTGATGTGGTATTTTCTACGATCATAATGAAACACTGCTTGTGAGCATTGTGGTTAATCCTTTGGAACGAAATTACAATGAATTACAGCAGAGAAGGAAGTAAGTAAGATAGTACATACCAACAAGCAGCTGTTCTTTTGCAGCTATTGGGCATAAAAAGTCTAAACCGGTTGGTCACAAACTATCTCTGGCCTTCAGATTAGTTACAGCCCTTCAAACCAAAAGGCGGAGCCTCAGCAGGGGGAGGGAGCTGATCCCAAGTGAGCTATGTGGTCCCATTCAGAACAGTAAGATGCTGCATTCTGAAAATCAGGACAAGTCACTTTTGTTCTTTACCATTGTGTCATGAGATCTTACCATGCACGTGCTGCAATCAAGCTACCTTCCTTTGCCTTCTCATTAAGATATTTAAAAGGCAAGGAAAGAATAGCTCTGTGTTAAAATCAGTCACTAAAGTCCCTCAGTCATCCTCTTGCCAGCAATTTTAACCTGCTCTCCTGATCTGGCATTTGGGCATTTCCTGTGGGTCCAAATGAGAGTGTGACTCGAAAGGCTGGAGAAAGTAAATCTCCTGACTCCAGTTGATAAGTAGGGTAAGGCCGTGGGTATTAGTATTCAGAGAAGTTTTCTATACTGGTAATTATCTGTGAATCAGGATCATTCATTTGATATGTGGGAAGTTAAAAATGCTGAGGGTCTGCACTGGTTCACCTCTGAATAATTGATCTGTTACCCTCAAGAGTAGAATTACATTTATGATAGTAACCATCCAGTGTATTGAGAATCTTGTAAAAGCAATGAAAGGAATAGTCATTTTATCTGTTTTTCATGGTATTGGTGGAGGAATGAATATTGATCACAGCATCAGGCAACACAGTGAGATCAGTCACACTTACTGGAACTGTACCAGGATGAGATGGCAAGAAAATTATCTTAAGCTCTAATTTGGGCTAAGAGGAACTGAAAATGCTGCATAGTCACCATCCTGACCTAGACCCCAGAGACAATCCTCCATCTTGGGCTTGGTAGCATAGCAGTAGGCATAGTGCTCCCGAAGCACCTGCAACCCTGGTTCA
Source organism: Hypanus sabinus (assembly GCF_030144855.1). NCBI lineage: Eukaryota > Metazoa > Chordata > Chondrichthyes > Myliobatiformes > Dasyatidae > Hypanus > Hypanus sabinus. Next base: position 157,100,594 of record NC_082711.1, on the reverse strand, counting down.
CTTCCACCATGGTCCGTAAGGAGTTTGTACATTCTCACACCATGTGTGTTTCCTCCAGATGCTCTGATTTCCTCCCACGTTCCAAAGAAGAGTGGGTGAGTAGGTCGATTTGTCACATGGCTTTAACTGGGTGACATGGGCTCACTGGAACTGAAAGGTCTGTTCCTGTGCTGTATTGCTAAACTGAAGTATACAATCTGCTGATTCACCATTGGGACTGCAATGCCCAATGCTGTGAGGCCTATGTGAAGGAAACTACGTACTTACCATCCAAGGCTAGAGTGGGAAGTTCCCTTTTAATCCTATCAGTAATCCTGCAGAAGCAGTTTTGCATATGGTTGCTGTTATGGTATTGTTGGTGCACAGAGTGGTGAAGAAGCCTTTCGGGAACACTGGCCTTTATTATTCCGTGCATTGAGTACATCAGTTGGGATATTTTGTTGCAGTTGTACAAGATGTTGGTGAGGCCACATTTGAAATATCGTTTTCAGTTTTGTTCATCTTGCTATAGGAAAGATGCCTTTGAGCTGTAAAGAGTGCAGAGCAGATTTACGAGGATGTTGCTAGAACTTGAGGGACGAAGTTACGGGGAGGGGTTAAGCAGGTTGTGAATTTTTGCCTTGCTGCATAGGAGAATGAGGGATGATCTAATAGAGGAATTTAGATAGGATCTATGTGCACAGTCTTATTCCCGGGATTTAGGAATCAAGAGCTAGAAGGCAAAATTTTAAGGTGAATGGGTAAATATTTAATAGGAACCTGACAGGAATCTTTTTAAACCCAGCGGGTAGTGGGTATATGGACTGAGCTTCAGAAGAAATGATTGAGGGATGTACATTAACAACTTTTAAAAGGTATTTGGACAAGCACAAGGATAGAAAAGTTTTGGAGGAAGATATGGTTGAATGGGACCTGATTATAAGGGAATCTTGGTTGGCATGGATCAGCTCGGCCAAAGGGCCTCGTTCGGTGCTATATAGCTATTATTTACTGTTATTGTCTTAACTCAGTTTTTATTTGTGTTTTGAAGAATTGTGTATGAAGGCTCAAGTAATCTTTCACTGTTTATTGTTGTGTGTTTTGCAATGGTGTACTAAATTGCATTTACTTTTGTGGCCTTAAAAGCAACTTATTGAAGAATAACAACCATTAGAGTATAAGCCTGTTTTAATAGAGACCAGTAGGCTTAAAAATGGGATATTGCTGTCAGAAGTTAAGTATGGGTCCTGACAGTAAGCAAATTTTATACGGAACATAATTATGGCCCATATCCAAGCATTCTGTGCTTAGCTTAAAGTCAAGACATTTACAAGCCTTAATGTAAAAACTAATCATAAGTAGGCAAGATATTAAAAAATTTAAATTTTTTGACGCAGTTGTAAAAGTTGCAATGATGTCAAATTTCTCTTTTGATGTAAGTGCATATGAATGTAAGAACTAGGAGTAGGAATATACTAGTTGTATGTTTGAATCTAGAAAGACTGTAACTGACCTTTGTCTCAATTGTTTGCATTCCCCACCTATCCCTTATTTCACCCAGTCTCTTGAAATCTATGCCCTCATTTCTGTTCTAAGCAGTTTTCTCCTTGTTATGGTGCTGTATCCTCTGCCAAGGTAATGACAACCAAGGTAAAAATCCTCACTACATCCATCCTGTCAAAGCCTGTATTCACTTTGCAGCTTCAATTAAGACCAGAAGACATAGGAACATAACTAGACCATTCAGCCCATCGAGTGCTCTCCAGTATTTTATCATGGCTGATCCATTTCTCTCTGAACCTCATTATTCTGCCTTCTCCCCATAACCTTTCACGTCCTGACTAAACAAGAACCTATCAAACTCTGCCTTAAAAACAGGCAATGACTCAGCCTCCACAGCTGCTTGTGGCAACAAATTCCACAGATTCACCACCCCCCTGCTAAAGATCACCCCTCACTCATCGAAACTCTGTTGAAAGCAGACCTAGTTCACTCAATTGCTTCTTGAAGAGCAAACCTGACAATTCTGGAGCCAGTTTGATGAAGCTTGTTGCTGATCTTCTGTGGCAAGTGCACCATTTTTTTTTCAGGAAGGAGAGCAAAATACAGTACAATACTCCAGCTGTGATGATATCAAAATCCTAATTGTTAGATGACATCTTTATTCCTGATCAGCACACTATGTTAACTTATCTGATTTGAGGGTGTAATTTAGCTACTAAAAGTTGCTACAGTATCATTCGACAAAAAAGAAGTAAGCTGAGACAGTGCGTGGGGTCCCTGCGGAAAGTTACATGGATTGCCAACCGGTTAGAGGGAGCTGTGCGATCTTCTGTGACAGGCAGCTAGTATCCATGTGTATTGTGGCAGCTTCTTGAAGGGTCAAAGGGCTTTTGACCCTTCACAGCACTGTTGTCACAAACTTTATAAAAACAGTTATAGATGAATATGCCCCCTCAGAATCAATCAGAGTCTTCCCCAACCAGAAGCCCTGGATGAACAGTGAGATGCGGATCTGCAGAGGACCAGATCAGTGGCATTCATGTCCGGCAAACAAGTAAGAAACAAAAGGTCCAAGTACAGCTTCCAGAAAGCCATTTGAAGTGGCAACTCCCGATACTGAAGGATGCCCAACAGCTATGCCAGGGCTTGAATGATGTGAAATCAAGTGGCATATATCAAGGCTTCACCACCAGCTGAGCACAATGCCTTCTGTGCATTGTTACGAAATTCCCGTAACTGGATCACTTACCAACAAAGATAGAGAGGTCCGTTGAAGTCTGACGGTACTATTTTTAAAAGTCTTTATTTATAAAGGGGCACAAAATAAGATTAATACAGACATTCAGATAATATACATTGTTAATACTCAATCTAAAAACGCAGGTATAATAATAAACAATAGCTCTATCATTTGTCTAGGGGATATTGTATTGTCTGATGGAAAGATAAAAGTCACTGTCCTTCCAAGCTGCAGCTCTTTGGGTTTAAGAGAGACGGTTTGAAACTTGCATGAGTCTTTATGAGGCCAATCCGTTGAGTCGGGGGAGTTGGTTCCCCGTTGTTAGTTCCAAGTTGTTTTCCGTGGTACCAGCCACCAGCCCCCAGGCAAAGGAACGGAACACACATGGCTTCCTTCAAATGGCTTCCCGCTATTATGGGATCGCTAGCGTTTCTTCTGGTGCATCTGAGGGGCTGTCCCTACAGCCCCCCCCCCTTTTATCTTAATTTGCCGGGTAGTAGATGTCAATCAGGTTGGGGTGATGCAATCTCTCTCTCAACCAGCCCACTTTGCCCGAGGGCTTGCACGTAGCATAGTCCCCAATCCACAAATGTTGTCCCCAGGAGACAATGGCCATGTCTCTCTCTCATTTCCTGGGTCCTCTGACCCAACCCAATAATGCTCTTGCAATTCTCACAAAGGAGGGGGCTGCCCCACACCCTTCGGCCCCTCAGAGCTGTGGTACATTCATAACAGCTTGCCCTGACCATCATGGAGGAAACTTCACGAACTCTCACAGCCCATGATGATCCTCTGAGGCCAATGTGAGGGCATCCTTCAGAAGGGTGAACCCACAAAAAGCCAGATGGGGTACCTGGCTGAGTACTAATCAACTGGCTGGATATCTTTGACCTCTGACTTTGGTTGTCCGAGGACCCAACTGTTTCAGACTGGCTTCAGTTATACTGGTGCCTAAGAAGAACATGTTAACCTCTCTCAATGGCTATCATCCAGTAACACTTACAACCATTGTGATAAAGTATTGCAAAAGGTTGTTGATGAAACATATCAACTCCTGTTTGAGAAGTGACTTAGATCCACCCCAATTTGTGTACCGACACAACAGGTCCACAGCAGACACGATTTCACTGGCTCTTCACTCAACCCTGGAATATCTGAAAAGCAAAGATGCATATATCAGGATATTCTTTATCGACTACAGCTGTGCATTTAATACCATTGTCTCCTTAAAACTAATCAATAAGCTTCAAGACTTTGGTCTCAATACCTCCTTGTGCAATTGGATTCTCAATTTCCTCAGCTGCAGACCCCATCAATTCGGATTGGGAACAAAATCTCCTCCACAATCTCCATCAGCACAGGTGAACCACAAGGCTCAGTGCCTAGTCCCCTGCTTTACTCACTTTATACTTATGACTGTGAGGCTAAGCACAGCTCCAATGCCATATTTAAGTTTGCTCTCAACACCACAGTCGATGGCTGAATCAAAACTGGTCACAAATCAGCATTGAGGATGGAGATTGAAAATCTGGCTGAGTGATGCCAAGCAACTCAGAGGTGGAGAGGGTCAGCAACATTAAATACCTCAGAGTTATGCTGTAACTTCAGAGGATCTGTTCAAGGCCCCACACATAAGTATCATTAGATTCCCAGTTGCCCATATCTGTCATGCTTTGTTTCCCAACTGTCACTTAGTATCCCATCTGCTGATCTCTAATCTTGCTGTGCTTGTCTTTCACTCTCACAGGAACATACCGGCTTAGAATTCTCATTATCTCCCCTTTACAAGGCTCCCACATATTGCAATCCATGGGTCCTCTGTTCAACCACGCTGCCTGGACCCCCATGTTTATCCTACCTTTTGTTTATCTTCCCAAAGTACACCTCCTCACATTTGCTATTGCACTGCTTGACTTTCCAGCTGACATTTTTTCCTGCTGTCACCTTAATCAATTTTCCCTTCTATCCATATCATCAATTTTTGTATTATCTGCAAACTTAGTAGCCGTGTACATTCACGTCCAAGTAACAAACATCAGGTATCCCAGCATAGATCCTTGTACCTACAGTCACAGACTCCACCAGCAGCTCTTCACCACCACCTTATACCTCCTACTACCAAGCTAACTTTGCCAACTTGCCTTGAATCTCATTGACTTCAGCTTTTTGGATCTCTCCCTATCACCTTTTAAAAGACTGATGTTTATCTGGAGCTGTTTCACCTACAAGCAGCTGCACTCAATCCATTTTTGCCAGGTGTTGCATTATGCTATTGAGCAAAGGCTTTCCCTCCAATTTAGGACCCTGACTTGCAGACCATCTTTGTCCCTCTCCAAGTCTAATTTGAAGCTTATGGAATGATAATTACCATTCCCAAAATGTCCACTTTCTAGCATTTCCACCATTTGCTTGGCTTAATTTCCCAAAAAAATAAATCCAATACAGCACCTTGTCTGATATAATTATCTACATATTGCCTCAAATCTCCCTTGGAGAAGTTCACAAAATTTTCCCCTTCTAAGACCATTCTCAGTCAATATCAATAAAGTTAAAGTTCCCACAATAATAACCCAATTGCTTGTGCACCTTTCTGCAAAATTGTGTGTATTCACTCCTGCCTCTAAAGTATTTACAGAATTTGCCAATAGAGATGCAAACCTTGATACTGAAATGCTTTGCATGTTACCATTAATGGAACAAGATGATTTCCCTGAACGTTTTTGTGCAGCAGAAACATATTAAAAGGAAAAGCTAATCTTTTCCTTATAAAGATTAAATTGCAAGACCTTGGCAGGAAAGTATGAGATTAGCGATGGCCAAAATAACCCATGCTACAGAAATGCAAGTACATTTGCTCCATTCTGTGGGAATTTGCACCTTAAAGTTAATTCTGAAACCCAATCAAATCTCCTTTTCAGGTGTGCATTTATGCACGTTCTTTATTTTGTTAACCCATCTCTGCCAGTTCGCCCACTTATTTTTTCAAGTGTAATATGGGTAAGATAGAGCCCCAACAGGATGCAGAAACAAAACATTAATTTTGACGTTACGTGTGCTGATGATTTATAACCTCAAAACCTCAAAAAGTTAATTTCTTTAATTAGTGATGCAGAACAACATGTTTATCCTTAATTTATTTTAGTTTGGGGATCAAACAGATACTACGTTTATATTGTTTTGATAAAGTGGCATTGGTATATCAGATTTTGTCTGATCTTGTTTTTAGCATTTTTTATTTGTATTTCAGATTTCCAGAACACATGTTTTTTTTTTCTTTCTATATAATATCTAGATGACTGCTCCATCTAACATTTAATTTTTTTTTTGGGATACGGTGTGGAATTGGCCCTTTGAGCTGTGCCACCCGGCAGATTTAATCCCCCGATTTAGTCTTAGCCTAATCACGGAACAATTTACAATGGCCAGCTAACCTACCGGCCAGTATATCTTTGGGCTGTGGGAGGAAACAGGAGCACCCGGAGGAAATGTGAGACAAACAAATTAAAGCATGGGATCAGAAGTGGGTAAAATATGCTTTGTTGATCTGTGGGAATTTGCTGCATTTTGATTCCAGCTGATGTATCTCTGAGTGGTGGTATTAAAAATGAAATTAATATTCCATTAACAATTCCATTGCTGGTCATTTAAAGTTGCCATCCAGTTAATAACAATGTGATCAGTACTAGGAAAAAGTATTATTACTGGTACAAACTGCAAATAAAGGGAAATCAGTTCTCAAGTAGTATCAAGTAGGGTTGAGTCTCACATTGTTGGTTTGATTTCTACTTTTCAGAGGGAGATCTTGAATAAAAAACTATTTTTGTAATTTCAGAGCATTGCAGAACCTCTATGTTGTCAAGCATAATTTATTGTAGATAAAAAGGATAGGTAACCGTGGTAACAATACACTGAGGATTTTTTATTGCCAATTAGTTTGGGATTCAATATTGATATTTTGCAGGAGATTCCACTCTGTTGCTGTGAACTGTCATGTTCCTGTCTCAGCAGTTTTTTTTTATCTGTTCGTTCTGATGCCAAAGTAGATGTTTGATGGGGCTCGAGTGTGTTGTAGATAGTAAGAATCATATTTTAATTAGAAACTGTTAATAGTTTATGAAGCCCTTGATTATTGTATAATGTATTGCTCTGTTGCTATAGTCATTGAATAAGCCTTTGTTTAAAAGAAGTTTGATTGCAATTGTGCCCTAAGGTCGGTTGAATTCCTTGGGGTGAATGTCTTCAACCTTCATCTTATTTTTCTTGCAAATGTCATTGCTGACAATTTTTCAGAATGCATATAAAGTGTACACTGTGAACCCTCTCCATGAACCAGATTGTAAAAGCAGAGGACAACTACAACTTTAAGGCCATAAACCGCAGCAATTAACTGTGCCACTCTTCTGACTCTGTCATTTTCAACTTGTTCACTGAAGCACACAAGAGATAAAACCATTATGGAACACCACCCACCAGCAATGAGGGTCCATGTCACGCTCCTGAAGAATGCACGCCTCTTTCCAAGTTTCAAGGTCCACCCATCAGTGAAGCTAGACACTTATCAGTGAAATTTACTGTTCCATTTTCAATGCACCAGCACAGTCTCTGACAGTCTAAGTAAAGTAGTATTTAAAGTTCAAGACCTCAGATATGGAATAGAGCATATATTCTGCTGGGTAGCAGAGTTTCTTACTGCTCTGTGTGTTCTGAGAAGCAGATTATCCCCACTGCCAGTTTAAGTGAACCAATGCTGACATCCTCTGCCAGATCAACATCGCCAGCAATGAGGCCTTAATTATATTCTGCTAGAATAGGAAATCCATCTGGTTCTCGCACCCAACACCAGACTTTTTAAAACTGCTCGAAGCTCCATCGTGGTGAGAGATGACAGAGTAAAAATTCAGATCCTCGTGGGGAGCGGGGTGGTGGGTAAAGTGGTGAGGAAAAAAAAAGTGATATCTCACTGACCTAGCTCATCCGTTTTTAAAATGAGAAAGAGCATTCTGGTTAGTACTTCATTCAGTACCACCGTTGTTAGTAGTACACAAAAGCCCACTGCTCCATATATGACATATTGGTCCCATCAACCACATTGGAATCCACAGAACTGGAAATAGAAACAAGAAATTCTTGATCCTGATGGACTACTAGGCAGCACACTACCAGGAGTGCCTTCTTTTGATTGAAACGTTGAACAAGGACACTGACAACTGCTCCAAAGGAGGACAGTTGATCACTGTCCTAGCAAATATGTCTCCTTCAGTTAATATCATTACAATATAAAAAATTCATTAATACAAATTTCTCACATTTCCTGCACATGCGACAGTACTTCAAGGTTACCCAGTTGGTCGTGAAGTACTTTGTGATGTGTAGATTTTGTCTTTCATCTCAGCTGGGAAAAAGGATTACACTGGGTTTCAATGTGACAGAAAATGGCCAAGAGAAATCATTCCACATCTTGAAAAGCCATCTTGAACACTTCTCATTTTCCAGTTCCAGAAGCTAAAAATGTTTGAGATTGTTTTCAAAGCACCTTTGGAAGACTGTCATAACCCCAGTGGCTTGTTGAAGTATGATTCTCCTGTACCTTTTCTGGTTTTGACAAAGGATTTTTGATCTGAAATGCTAACAATGTTTCTATCTCTGTAGATGCTGCCTGGTCTGCTAAGTACCAAAAGCGTGGTGTTTTAATTTCACACAAGTGTTTTCCTACCTGTACAGAAATGTGAATAACTTGCATACAAACATCTTCCACTGGACTCCCATTCCTGCTGTAGGGCTTCATACCCTGGATCCATTCAAGTTGTGTTACATATGCACCTCAGCTCCAGCTGAATGACCGATTCATCTAATGTAATGGATCTATTATTGGCTGCAGCTAGAATTGATGACAAACTAACCTTCTGATAGCCATCATATGTTAAGGGAAATCTCTGGCATTTTGAAATTGGCCCAAATGTAGATTTCACAGGAGTAGTACATAAGAATGACAGTACCGGTAGACTACTTCTTATCCAAAATTACACAATCCAACAACTTCCAAAACCTGAATTTTTTTTTGAGCGTTGACATGACGCCACAAATGGAAAATTCCGCAAGACGTTGGGCAAGTTCCCAATAGTGGCCCAAGTCTTCGCTCACCACAGACAGTTCTGAGAAGTGACCTCACACATGTAATAAACAGAAGTTAATGAAAAATAGAAAAACACTCATTAAGTGAAAAATGAAGATCTGGATTGTGTATCTTAAAAGTGGATTCATCAGTATTGGAGTGAACATATGCCACTTAACAGTAAGCTGGTCATGAAGCAAAGATCTATCATGACGAACTGAAAATGGAAGGTAATTGTGAATATTCAGCAGGCTGGTTGCAGAGATTTAAGAAAAGGCACGACATTACTTTTATAAAGATTTGTGGGAATAAGGCATCTGCTGTTCACAAGGCAGCAGAGAAATTCATTGATGAGTTTGTCAAGATTGTCACTGATGAAAATTTAACATGCTGAACAGCTGCATCAGTACATACATGTGATGAACAAGTGTAAGGCCAAGGTTACTTGCTGATGGAACATAAATTCAGTCAGAGATGGTGGCGATCCCAAGCTATAATGTTATATATTCAGTTTTTTAAAGTCCAGAATCCAAAACGCTTCCTGCCCCAAGCATTTCAGATAAGGGGTACTGAGTCTGTATTTTGCATAATAAAAGAGAGATGCAAAGAACCCAACTGGGAATTGGATACCCTCAGTGTAGCCGGGACAGGTCAATATGAATTAATAATATATCTTAACAAAATATACTATGAAATTCTATGTAATAAATCTCATAACAGAATATTAAGCAATCAATCTTGGCAGCTATTATCATTAATGGCTTGGTTCATTGCATTAAAATTCCACTAAGCTGCAAAAAAATTATTGAATTTAAAGATAAAATGTAGCAGAAGATACCTTCACGAGATAAAATCACCTGGAAATGTATTCCCTGTCTATAGTGCAAAGCATGCTGTTTATTGAATAGATTTATACTCAAAGGATTGGCACCAGATAAAACTTTGTCAAGAAGTTTACTTTAGTGTCACTAACAAAAGGATAATTGCGAGGTGAAGTTTTCTTCATTAATTTTGGCAAATACTCGGGCTTTTAAATTCATTTATCATTGTTCTAAAACTCAGTAAAATTTGCATTGGATTACTGTTTATGAGCAATCTCACCAACATGCAAGCCAGGGTCTAAGCACTCCATTTTTATTTTGTGTAGAGCAACATGATTGCTTTTTTTTTAAGTGTGCAGTCAACAAGAAGAAAGAACTCTCTTCCTCACTTGACAGCAAAGATACAGCAACTTGCAGGGTACCAGCTTAAAAAGGGATTCGGGAGCCCATGTCACAATTTCATGTAATTTTCTTTGACAGGAATTTCCCCTCGTTGTCATCAGAAGAACAGAATGTTACTGTGGATTTGCCACAACTGACTTCACGCTTCATGACATTGTGAACGACCAGCTCTGTGGGAGGCTGTCAAGTGACACGACAACAGAGTTCTTAGGAGATGAGAATTATTGTGTTATCTACCAGACTCCTGTTCAAGGTAAACTGGAACATCACGTTCTGTGGCATAAAAGTGACATGTTGATTTTGAAACCTGAAGGCAACAGAAATTACTTCCAGTAGGTCCTGCATGCCACAGTTCTAGAGGAAACATTGGATTGCGAATAGAGAGAGAGAGAAACAGTTTAAAAGAAGTGAGCACAGGCACTCAGCACATTTTACATGTCACAGTTCCTGAGGAGATAATGGATTGTGTATAATTAGGTACTTGGCAAGATCCAGTAAAAACAAAATAGGTTTAAGTGAAGTGGCCATTGTGTGTGTTTGAACCAGTGTTAGAGTGGGGACTTGGGGCTTTTGATTATTGAGGATTTGGTGAGGAGAGGCGTAGGCCATCGGTAGATTTTTTTGTTGTTATTTATTCGTTCTTTCTGCACATTTAGGCATGGTAGTGGAATGCTCCTCTTATGGAATGATGGAAGGCTGGGAAACCTCCAGTGTCCCTGATGACTACACCTGTAAGAAGTGTATCTTGCTGCAGCATCTAACAGACTGTGTTAAGGAGTTGAAGCTGGAACAGGATGAACTCTGGATCATTTAAGAAGCTGAGGGGTTGATAGGCTGGACATACTGGGAGGCAGTTACACCCAAGGTGTAGGACACAGGTAGAGATAGGGTGACCATCAGGAGGGAGGGGGGTTAGGGGATTGGTAACCAATGTAGAGTACACCTGTGGCCATTCCTCTCAGCAGCAGGTGCTGTTTTAGACACTGTTGGGGGTTGTATATCCTAGCAGAGGAAAGCCACAGTTGTCAGATCTCTAGCACTGAGTCTGTCTCTGTGGCTCGGAAGGGAATGGGGGAGAAAATATACCATCCGGGAATCTCGGTCTTGTCTACAGAACCTCCTTTCTGTTTCCCTAACCAATGATTCCCTTGTTGTGAAAGGGGAACCATTGGTTAGGGAAACAGAAAGGAGGTTCTGTAGACAAGAACGAGATTCCCGGATGGTATATTGCCTCCAGGGTGCCGGGTTCAGTGACATCCTGTATCGAGTCCAAAGCAGTCATAAGTGGGAGGGTGAGGAGCCAGAGGCCGTGGTCTACATCAGTATCAATGACAGGGATAGGAATAATGAGGTACTGCAAAGTGAGCTCAGGGAATTAGGTGCTAAATTAAAGAATGGGACCTCTAGGGTTGTCATCTCAGGATTGCTACCTGGACTACATGTTAATGAGGCCAGAAATTAGAAGATCATAGAGATTAACGTATGGCTAAGGAATTGGTGTTGGCGAGAGGACTTCAGGAAAGGTGATGACTGTACAGATGGGATGGATTTCAGCTGAACTGGAGGGGGACTAATATGCTAATGGGAAGGTTTCTTAGTGATGCATGGTGGGATGGGGATGTGCTTAAACTAGAGTTGCATGGAAATGGGAACTAGAGCTCCACAACAGATAGTGGAGTGGTTATAGCGTAAGATATTGTTAGGCCTATAAACAAAGTCAGGAACCAAAAGGTTGAGCATGGTGGAACTAACGATCTGAGCTGCGTATATTCCAGTGCAAGGAGGATGGTAGGAAAGGCAGATGAGTTTGTAGCATGGATCAGCACATGGAGTTATGACATTGTAGCCATTAGTGAGACTTGGTTGCAGGAGGGGCAGGACTGGCAGCTCAGTGTTCTGGCGTTCTGTTGTTTTAGATGTGATAGAGTGGAAGGCATTAAAGGGGACATGGTGACATTACTAGTCAGGGAAAATGTCATGGCAATGCTCAGACAGGACAGGCTGGAGAGCTTGTCTAGTGAGGCTTTAAGGGTAGAACTGAGGAATAAGAAAGGTGTGACAATGTTAATGGATCATGTTATAGACCATCCAACAGTCCATGAGATTTGGATGAGCAAATTTGTAGAGAGATCACAGTCTGTCGCAGAAACATAAAATTGTGATAGCAGGTGATTTTAACTTTTTGCATTGTGAGGGGAATTCCAAAACATTTAAAGGGCTAGATAGGAAATAGTTTGTCAAATATGTTCAGGAAAATTTCCTTAATCGGTACACTGAAGTCCCAACTAGAGAGAGTGTGATACTGGATCTCCTATTAGGGAATGAGACTAGGCAGGTGACAGAAATTTGTGTAGGGGAAAACTACATCGAAGGATCATAATGCCATTAGTTTCTAGGTAATTATGGAAAAGGATAGGTCTGGTCATTAGGTTGAGATTCTAAATTAGAGAAAGGCCAAATCTGATGGTATCAAAAAGGATCTTGCAATTATGGATTGGGACGGGTTGATTTCTGGTAAAGGTGAACTTTGTAAGTAGGAGGCCTTCAAAAGTGAAATTTTGAGAGTACCAAGTTTGTATGTTCCTGTCATTGTAAAACGCAAGGACACAAATTTAGGAAACTTCTGTTTTTGAGAGATATTGAGGCCAGGATTAAGATAAAGAAGTGCGTGCATAACAGGTATAGTCAGGAAAGAACAAATGAGGTATTCGAGGAGTATAAAAAATGCAAAAGAACATTTGAGAAGGAAATCAGGAGGGCTAAAAGAAGGCATGAATTACTCTAGCAGGCAAGGTGAAGAAGACTCGTAATAGCGTCTACAGATATAGTAAGAAAAAAAAGATAGCAAGGGACAAAGTTGATCCTCTAGAAGATGTTTTCCATGCGTGGAACTGAAAGAGATGAGGGAAATCTTAATGGATTTTTTTTGTGTCTGTATTTACTTGGGAGACGGACAGAATCTAAAGAGTGAGACAAAGCGAGGACATGGACACTATACAAATTACAGAGGAGGTGTTTGCTGTGTTGAGGCAAATTTACCATCATCATCTTCATCATTATGTGACATGTCATATGCTGTAGGCAATCATGGTCCCATGACCATCCTTGTTCATGGCAAATCTTTCTTCAAAAGTGGTTTGCCATTGCCATCTTCTGGGCAATGTCTTTACAATACAATTCTCTTCAAAGATTATCTATCTACCTGACGTCAGTGATCGCACAACCAGGAATTGTGATAGTAACATAGAAACATAGAAAATAGGTGCAGGAGTAGGCCATTCAGCCCTTTGAGCCTGCACCGCCATTCAGTATGATCATGGCTGATCATCCAACTCAGAACCCTGTACCTGCTTTCTCTCCATACCCCCTCATCCCTTTAGCCACAAGGGACATATCTAACTTCCTTTTAAATATAGCCAATGAACTGGCCTCAACAGTTTCCTGTGGCAGAGAATTCCACAGATTCACCACTCTCTGTGTGAAGAAGTTTTTCCTCATCTCGGTCCTAAAAGGCTTCCCCTTTATCCTTAAACTGTGACCCCTCGTTCTGGACTTCCCCAACATCAGAAACAATCTTCCTGCATCTAGCCTGTCCAATCCCTTTAGAATTTTATACGTTTCAATAAGATCCCCCCCTCAATCCTGTAAATTCCAGTGAGTATAAGCCTAGTTGATCCAGTCTTTCTTCATATGAAAGTCCTGCCATCCCAGGAACCAATCTGGTGAACCTTCTCTGTACTCCCTCTATGGCAAGAATGTCTTTCCTCAGATTAGGGGACCAAAACTGCACACAATATTCTAGGTGCGTTCTCACCAAGGCCTTGTACAACTGCAGTAGAACCTCCCTGCTCCTGTACTCAAATCCTTTTGCTATGAATGCCAACATACCATTTGCCTTTTTCACTGCCTGCTGTACCTGCATGCCCACCTTCAATGACTGGTGTACAATGACACCCAGGTCTCGTTGCATCTCCCCTTTTCCTAATCGGCCATCGTTCAGATAATAATCTGTTTTACTGTTCTTGCAACCAAAGTGGATAACCTCACATTTATCCACATTAAATTGCATCTGCCATGAATTTGCCCACTCACCTAACCTATCCAAGTCACCCTGCATCCTCTTAGCATCCTCCTCACAGCTAACACCACCGCCCAGCTTCGTGTCAACCGCAAACTTGGAGATGCTACATTTAATTCCCTCATCTAAATCATTAATATAAATTGTAAAAAACTGGGTTCCCAGTACTAAGCCTTGCGATACCCCACTAGTCACTGCCTGCCATTCTGAAAAGGTCCCGTTTATTCCCACTCTTTGCTTCCTGTCTGCCAACCAATTCTCTATCCACATCAATACCATACCGCCAATATCGTGTGCTTTAAGTTTGCACACTAATCTCCTGTGTGGGACCTTGTCAAAAGCCTTTTGAAAATCTAAATATACCACATCCACTGGCTCTCCCCTATCCACTCTACTAGTTAAATCTGCAAAAAATTCTATAAGATTCGTCAGACATGATTTTCCTTTGCTGACTTTGTCCGATGATTTCACCTCTTTCCAAATGTGCTGTTATCACATCTTTGATAACCGACTCTAGCATTTTCCCCACCACCAATGTCAGACTAACTGGTCTATAATTCCCCGGTTTCTCTCTCCCTCATTTTTTAAAAAGTGGGGTTACATTAGCCACCCTCCAATCCTCAGGAACTAATCCAGAATCTAAAGAGTTTTGAAAAATTATCACTAATGCATCCACTATTTCTTGGGCTACTTCCTTTAGCACTCTGGGATGCAGACCAACTGGCCTTGGGGATTTATCTGCCTTTAATCCCTTCAATTTACCTAACACCACTTCCCTACTAACATGTATTTCCCTCTGTTCCTCCATTTCACCAGACCCTCAGTCCCTTACTATTTCTGGAAGATTATTTATGTCCTCCTTAGTGAAGACAGAACCAAAGTAGTTATTCAATTGGTCTGCCACGTCTTTGTTCCCTATGATCAATTCACCTGTTTCTGATTGTAAAGGACCTACATTTGTCTTAACCAATCTTTTTCTTTTCATGTATCTATAAAAGCTTTTACAGTCAGTTTTTATGTTCCCTGCCAGCTTTCTCTCATAATCTTTTTTCCCTTTCCTAATTAAGCCCTTTGTCCTCCTCTGCTGGTCTCTGAATTTCTCCCAGTCCCCAGGTGTGCTGCTTTTTTTTTGCTAATTTATATGTTTCTTCTTTGGACTTGCTACTATCCCTAATTTCCCTTGTCAGCCACAGGTGCACTACCTTCCCTGGTTTGTTCTTTTGCCAAACTGGGATGAACAATTGTTGTAGTTCATCCATGCGATCTTTAAATGCTTGTCATTGCATAACCACCATCAACCCTTTAAGTATCATTTGCCAGTCTATCTTAGCTAATTCACATCTCATACCTTCAAAGTTACCCTTCTTTAAATTCAGAACCTTTGTTTCTGAAATAACTATGTCACTCTCCATCTTAATGAAGAATTCCACCATATTATGTTCACTCTTACCCAAGGGGCCTCACACGACAAGATTGCTAACTAACCTTTCCTCATTGCTCAATACCCAATCTAGAATGGCCTGCTCTCTAGTTGGTTCCTCGACATGTTGGTTCAGAAAACCATCCCGCATACATTCCAAGAAATCCTCTTCCTCAGCACCCTTACCAATTTGGTTCACCCAATCTATATGTAGATTGAAGTCACCCATTATAATTACTGTTCCTTTATTGCACGCATTTCTAATTTCCTGTTTAATGCCATCCCCAACCTCACTACTACTGTTAGGTGGCCTGTACACAACTCCCACCAGCGTTTTCTGCCCCTTAATGTTATGCTGCTCTACCCATATCGATTCCACATCCTCCAGGCTAATGTCCTTCCTTTCTATTGCGTTAATCTCCTCTCTAACCAGCAATGCTACCCCACCTCCTTTTCTTTCCTGTCTATCCCTCCTGAATATTGAATATCCCTGGATGTTGAGCTCCCATTCTTGGTCACCCTGGAGCCATGTCTCTGTGATCCCAACTGTATCATATTCATTCATAACTATCTGCACATTCAATTCATCCACCTTGTTATGAATGCTCCTCGCATTGACACACAAAGCCTTCAGGCTTGTTTTTACAACACTCTTAGCCCTTATACAATTATGTTGAAAAGTGGCTCTTTTTGCTTTTTCCCCTGGATTTGCCTGCCTGCCAGCCACTTTTACTTTTCACCTTACTACTTTTTGCTTCTACCCTCATTTTACACCCCTCTGTCTCTCTGCACTTGTTCCCATCCCCCTGCCACATTAGTTTAAAGCCTCCTGAACAGCAGTAGCAAACGCTCCCCCTAGGACATTGGTTCCACTCCAGCCCAGGTGCAGACCGTCCTGTTTATACCAGTCCCACCTCCCCCAGAACTGGTTCCAATGCCCCAGAAGTTTGAATCCCTCCCCCTTGCACCATTTTTCAAGCCACGTATTCATCTGAAATATCCTCCTATTTCTACTCTGACTAGCACATGGCACTGGTAGTAATTCAGAGATTATTACCTTTGCAGTCCTACTTTTTAGTTTATCTCCTAACTCCCTAAATTCACCTTGTAGGACCTCATCCTGTATTTTACCTATATTGTTGGTACCTATGTACACCACGACGACTGGTTGTTCACCTTCCCATTCCAGAATGTCCTGCAGCCGCTCAGAGACATCCTTGACCCTTGCACCAGGATATGCACCAGCTGCTCATACGAATATCCTCCACCTGCTCCCATAGCTTCTCATGAAACTGATCAGGGAGATAATCAGGTGCTACACCTTGCCCAAAGATGGCCTGCAGGCTAGTGGAGGAAAGGAGCACCTTAAACCTCCTTTGCTGGAGACCTATCTCCACCTCATTGCCTGATGAACCCAATCAGGGTGGATACGTCCCCAGAGCCTGGCAGGGTGTTCCGTCTGACCCTGTGGAAGGCTGATATAAAAACTGCAAGGGCCCTAGCAGAGATATTTAAAACATCTGTAGCCACAGGTGAAATATCAGAGGATTGGAGATCCTCTAATTTTGTTCTGTTGTTTAAGAAATGCTCTAAGAATAAGTCAGGAAATTGTAGGTTGGTTAGACTGGTATGCTGTACTGGGAAAATTATTGAAAGTTATTCTAAGGAACAAGATATATAAATTCTTGGATAGACAGGGACTGATTAGGGATAGTCAACATAGCTTTTTGTGTGGTAGGTCATGTCTAACCAATCTCAGAGGTTTTTGCAAAAGTTATCAGGAAATTTGATGAAGGCAAGGTAATGGATGTTTGTGTACGTGGACTTTTAGCAAGGCCTTTGAGAATGTCCCACATGATCTCACATCCAAGCAACACACGCAAAGACGGTTTGGGCTGAAACCCTTTGGCAAGACCCAAATGTGAAGAGTTGAACTTTAGAAGGACCAACCAGGATAGGTTGTTCATGAAGAGCCATAGGGCATTGAGGTGTGTAGTAAAAGAGAGGGATCTGGGAATACAGATCCATAATTCCTTGAAGATGGTGTTACAGGTAGAAAGGGTCATAAAGAAAGCTTTTAGCATGTTACCCTTCATAAATGAATGTTTTAAGTACAGGAGTTGAGATGTTATGTTGAAATTGTACAAGATGTTGGTGAGGCCAAATTTGGAGTATTTTGGACAGCTATCTGCAGGAAAAATGTAATTAAGTTAGAAAGAGTGTAGAGAAAATAACAAGGATTTTATGAGGGCTTGAGGACCTGAGTTATAGGAAAAGGTTGAATAAGCTAGGACTTTATTTCCGAGAATGTAGAGGATTGAGGGGAGACTGGATAGAGGCATTCAAAATTACAAAAGGTATAGATAGGGTAAATGCAAGCAGGCTTTTTCCACTGAGGTTGGATGAGACTACAACTAGAGGGTTAAAGGTAAAAGGTGAAATGTTTAAGGGTACCTGAGGGGGAACCTCTTCACTCAAAGGGTAGTGAGAGTGTGGAATGAGCTGCCAGCAGAAGCAGCAAATGTAGGTTCAATTTCAACATTTAAGAGAAATTTGGATAAGCACATAAATGGGAGGGGTATGGAGGATGATGGCCCAGGTGCAGGTCAATGGGACGTAGTAGATTGATGGCTTGACACAAACTAGATGAGCCAATGAGCCTGTTTCTGTGCTGTAGTGTTCTATGACTCTGGGCTTATAACATGTGGCTAAATATTCTGGAACATTAGATCTGCATTTGGATCTAGACTTAGCTTTAGATTTATTTATCATATATACATCAAAACATCAGATTATTCACATTAATCCAGTTATTCTCCCTTTAAAGTTTTATTTGCTTTGTATCGGTAATTGTGCATGCACATTTTAAGCATTGTCAACATTGAAAAATGAAACCCTTTACAGTACAATCCAATAAGTGTTTTCATTAAGCACTTGGGTAAAGTATTTCTGCATGACTGCAAGGACCTGCAATAATGGAGCAAAATGTTCAGTCAGTCTACAATTGCTTTTCCAGTGAATCTCTCCTGCCCTGGCTTAAGCTCCAAAAAAACCTGCTCTAAGCTATTCTGATCTGCATTGTCTTCAAATAAATAGGATTTTGCCAACCAGTAGTTTCACTGTAGTCACACCGCCAGGCCTGAACGGATTCTCCAAGCTTTTACAAGGCTTGATTGATCACATTAAAACACAATTAAAAATAATCCCTCTTTACAACTAATTGTTAAAAGTAAAAGCATTAAAACAAAAAATTATGAAATGACTAAACATTAAGTTAGTTCAATTGACTAAAAAATAGGCAAACTGCCTTGTACTAGACCTTACTCTTCATGTACAAACCAGAAAATTCTGAGTAAGGAGTCCAATGTCAAGCTGCAATTGAAAAGAAAACAACAGCAATCAGCTTTGAGGAAATTCAGGATCTCCACTGTGGAACTGAAAGAATTAGAATCAGGCTTAATATCAGGTTTAATAGTGAGATAGGATTCATGGGTTCATTGTCCATTCAGAAATCTGATAGCAGAGGGGTAGAAGCAGTTCCTGAGACATTGAATGTGTTTCTTCAGGCTCCTGTATCTCCAACTTTGATGGTAGCAATGAGAAGAAGGTGTATTGTGGGTGATGGGGGTCCTTAATGATGGATTCCACTTTTTTGAAGCATCGCTTTTGAAGGTGTCCTGGATGCTGGGAAGGCTAGTGTTCATGTTGGACTTTCATATGGTGCTCCTAGTTTTTAAGGGGAAGTTTCAGGCCATTAATGCTCCTCAGAGCCACCTCAAAGTGGCCACTGACTACACCACTTCCAACTACCCTGCTGAGTAAGGTTAACCATGAAATATCCAGTTTGGAACATATTTGTGTTGTGCACTTATACTAGGTGAGTTTAAGATTAACACACTCATTTTGTGTAACTGAATGCACTAGCTGGGGAAGTTTCCATTCCCTGGCATTAAATGCTTAAGAATTCAAATCAACATAATCACACGGATTCATTGAACAGGGAAATATGGAATCTTGCTCATGACTAGTCAGGAAAGAAGGAAATCTGTGAACACTAACCAGCCCCTTGTTAATATATGTCTAATTAAATCCAGTATAGAATAAATGCAATAAAATATTAAAAGAAAAATCCATACTGGGTAGTATTAATTTGTTGTTGAAGACATATTTTGAGAAAAGTCTAGTTAACAAAAGATCTAAACGAAGGTGCATAAGCAAATTGCTTGAGTAATTCAGCAGGTGGTGCAGCATCTGTGGAGGCAAAGGGATGGTCAATACTGCAGGTTGAGAAGCTGAATCAACATCTAGTTTTCTTGTAGTCTCCAACAGTAAAAAGAGAGTTGAAAATAACAGTCATGCAATAAGACTGTAGTCATCCACTTTGGATTGTTTATAAAAACTTGAATCAATGTTTTTGTTAAGTTATAAATCCCAGTTTATGCTGAGTTAGTAGATTTACTGAAGATCAGCCTTGAGATGAGATCTACGTCTAACGTGAACAAGAACCCCAAGGGCCGCCTCCTATGGATATAGGAAAAAGCTCTGTCAGCATCAATATCTGGATCAAGGAACACAATAGAAACAACTTTTGCTTGATTACGGTTTTGTAAATGCTTGTATGTTGGAAAAGGATCATAAGTAGGTCTCCTTTGACTACATTGGCATAAATCAATTCCTGAAAAACTTTGAAGGATAGCTCTTGAATAGGGTACAGCCTTCCTGTGAGTGTTTAACACCAGCAGTATTCAAGAAAATATGAATAATTATTTCATGCTTTATTCCTTTTGTTCATGATATGTGATTGTTATTCTTCTGTGCTAGCCAAGATGCAGGGTATGCTGGGTAATATGAAAAGCTGGTGCATATCACAAGTCCTGCTTATGTGACCTCAGATACCAGGCAGACAATCTCTGCAGAGTATTGATAATGGCTGGGGTCACCCATCTTGTCAAGACATTGCCCAGAAGAAAGCAATGACAAACCACTTCAGTAGAAAAATTTACCAAGTTATTCATGATCATGGAAAGACTATGGCCACCCATGTCATACAACAGGGAATATAACAAACGAATGAACAAGCATCCATAGTTTAGTTTTGGCAAAATAAAGAACTCTCTGTATACGTTGTAACAAAAGGAAAAGGTTTTACCTTAAGAACATACAGAAGCATTCAAAATGTGTTGTTATAAGTACAGTGATCATTGCCATCCAAATCAGAATGACTGCCAAAACCTACATAAAAATAAAGTCTGCACTGGTCACTTTTGGGCTGATCCATATCCATATAGACTTGGTAACTTCTATACTAGTTGTCTCCAAGGCAACTCACTGGTTCTGAATTAGAATATTCTGTAGATAATTTTTTGCATGATCCTCTATTTATAGAGCAACATTTATTTGTAGAGGAAAATAACTCCCAAAATCTCTATTTAACAGGAATTAATTCAGACTTTCTTTTTAATGTGATCTATTGAATTTACCATTATTGGATGAACATATTGCATGCTCAGTCAATCCCTGACCAAGTGCATGGTTCTGATCATAAGTGCCACAATTTTAAATGTGATAAGGGGATATGTTGGCAGAGTTGTAGGTACTTCTTGCATGACAAGCCCCTACTGCAGCAGTGAGTGATTGCATAGTCCCTGAAGCCGCTGACAGATGGAAGCAATAATGGAAGCTAAGCAGCTGATAATCCAAGAGGGAATCAAGAATTTGCATCAGAATCTGAAGGCTGATAAAACACCAATAACAAACTTTTCAGTCCAGTGTAGAAGGAAATTGAGGGGCAACGTTTTGATCGAAGGCCTGATAACCCCATTCTTCTCCATTCCCTAATACTTGTCATTCAATTGAATTACCTGTATTATATTTGTGACACTTTCTCACAACTATATCTGATCATCTTGGGCCTGATCAAGATTAAAATGTTTATCTTTCAGTTTAAGTGTTCACTCTCTAAATGCTATGCAAAATCCAAGATTGACATACGTACAGATGGATGATCTTAGAGACGTCTGGCATAGCAGGTCACCAGATCAATGCCTGATGTTAGCATCTAATTGACCAACTGAAATATTATTGTAAACATAATTTGCTCACATTGCTTGGAATTAATCAGAATGCTTATAGAAATGCAACCAGTGGAGAGCGAGTATTTACAAATAACTTGACTAACTTGTCCATTTTTATTGAGGCTATTTTAATCTACATTTAAAACACTAGGAACCAGAAGTTGACTTATTTCTGACTTTAAATCCATTTCAAATTTAGCTTTTCAGTTGGGCAGTTGCCACTTTTCAATTTAAAATCCAGAAAGGGCAGATCGAGGTAAAACGAAAATAAGAATCCAAAGTTGGACAACTGTTGAGAGGCCAAGACTTTGGATATATCTAATATGGAGGTTGATAGGTACTGAATTAGTAAGGGTGTCAAAGGTTATGGGGAGGAGCCAGGAGAATGAGGTTGAGAGGGAAGATAAATCAGACATGATCAAATGGCACAGAACAGACCCAATTGGCCAAATGGCCTTATTTGCTCCTCTGCTTTTTGGTCTGAAATCCATTACAAGTGAATCACCGGAGTGCAATGGAAATGGTCTTACACAGATCAATTCACATGAATTTGCTTAACATAGTGGAAAAGCATGTAAATCCACCAGAGGGACTACTTTAAAAGATGGGACAATTCAGTGAAAATCTTTAGGCTACAGAATATGCAAAAGTTTGATCATTTTTTCACCAAAGAACTACAAAATACTGAATGGTATATGGACAGTATATTATCAGAGGTAACTCACTAGCACAAAGCACACTACTGCATGCATTTGAAAGCATTTCTTCATTCAAATCATCCAAAATTAAATGTTGCTTTTCTCCCTTCAGGTGTCTAATCCAATTCTCATTCAAGGTCATCGGCTAAAACGTTCTATCTCTCCATCGATGCTGCCCATTGTGAAATGTACTTCCAGCACATTTATTTTTATTTCTTATTTATAGATGTGCATTTTTTTTCAGTTAGTGTATTATGTGATCTGCAATGAAACTATCAGGCAAAAAAAAGACTCAAGATTGTTGAGATTTCAGACTCCCATTTCTTTTCCAGATACCAGATGTACTGACAGGAAATTTCTGCCCACCAAAACAAAGGCAATGGTTGCTCTCTCTAGTTTCCCGGGTGCTGGGAATACATGGGCCCGACATTTGATAGAACACAGCACTGGATTCTACACTGGAAGCTATTATTTTGATGGGACTCTTTATAACAAAGGTATATGCTGTTCCTTATCTTGCCATTTACCCAGCAACTGAATAGTAAAGTTCTAGCTCTAGAGAGCCATCTGCTTTAGTGATGGAAACCTCATGAGTAATGTAACTGTGTAATATATTGTTTAATAATATTATAAACATAATATAATGTTTAAAGTTAGTTTCAGAAACTCTATCAGTTAAATTGGTGAAACCTGTTTCATATGATTGTATTTAGGTTTGTGCAGACAGTAATAGTTCTTATTTGATTAGCAAAGTAGAGAAACAAAGCCAAATTCAGCATATCAATAGCATACAGTTGACGTGAATTTTAATTATAAATTGATATGAAATTTGCCACCCAATATAAAACCACTGGAATCATCAGCTCAAATTGAAATTTATATGTTACAATGTTTTGCATAAAAAAGTCTTCTACACTGCTTAGGAAACATATTTTCCTTAATGTCAGATCCAGATTTAACAAGTGTAAATAGATTTTAGGTGTGTGCACACTTGTTCTCTGAGAGCTTTGAGTGTAAATGATAAAGCACCATACATATAGGTCTTCTCTTTATCATATTGTATCCAACTTTAGACAATACCAATTGGATTACATACATTTAACTTCCTTTCCACTCAATATTGTGTAAAAAGACCTATCTATCAGGTATCTATATGATCTGAAACACTGATGCTTGCTTCAGTGCAATAAAGTGACGATGTTGTGGCAAGTCCCTTGTATCGCTTACAATCTAGTAAAGTGCACTTGATTTTTATAATATGATCTTGTGTGTATTGAACAATCCAAACACAAATTGATTGACAGCTTTGTGGAGCACCTGCTTTTTTGCCTACAAGCGATCCCCAGGCTCTAATTTGCTTGTCATTTTAATAGTCTATTCTCCTTCCATTCTGACCTACCTTGGTATGGCCTTCTGCAAAGTTATAGTAAGGCCCAATATAAGTTTGAGACCCAGGACCTCATCTTCCATCTAAGCATATTGAAGCCTTTTAGAATTAAAATAGAATTACACGATTTTCTAATAACTCACTGGTCAATTCCATTAAAAGCTCAATGGCCACTTTATTAGGTACCTGCTGTACTTAATAAAGTGAAAACTGAGTATGTTTGTGGTCTTCTGCTGCTGTAGCCCATCAGCTTTACGATTCAACATGTTTTGTGTTCAGAGATGCTGCTCTGCACTACTGTTGTAACACATTGTTATTTGAGGTACTGTATTAACTTCCTTTCAGTTTTTACCAGTCCGTCCATTCTCTTCTCACCTCTCTCATCAACAAGGCATTTTCACCCACAAAGCTGTCACTCAGTGGATGCTTTTTTTTTCCTTCGACCATTCTCTGTGAACTCTAGAGACGGCTGTGCATGAAAATCCCAAGAGATCTGCAATTTCAGAGATACTCAAACCACCCCGCCTGCCACCAACAATCATTCCACTGTCAAAGTTAGGTCACCTTTCTTCCCCATTTTGATGTTTGGTTTGAACAGCTGAACTTCTTGACCATGTCTACATGCGTTCAGTTGCTGCCATACGATTGGCTGATTAGATATTTGCATTGACCAATTTTGTGTGTATGTGTAACTAATAAAGTGGCCAATGAGTGTAGGTCATCATCCTCTAAGCTCTTCTCTCTTCACTAACATAACCTAAACACTGGGCAGGTCCTACAGCTCTGCATTTCACAGCTTTGTTTGTGTACTGTGTCTCAATCTACCTTCATTAACTTGTCAACCAGATGGCTTCATCAATTGCTTATAACCATGGCAACCCTGGCATCACTGTATTGGATAATTCCCCTTGTCCTATACCTCCTCCCTGACAGCATTTGCTTTATGATTTCCAGTTCTGACAGATGATTTTTGACCTAAAACGTATCTCTGGAAAGAGAAACAGTGACCGTTTATACCCTCTGTATTTTGAATTAACAAACAAACTGATTCCATATTTGTCAGGCTAGGTAGTATCTATGTTTTTTCAAGTCTTATTTCTAGTTAACATTGCTATAATTACTTAATTTCTTGCATCTGATGCATTTGCCTTTACACTGTACCTGAAAATAAGCAATATCAGTCCAGCTGATTTATAGTAGGAATAATATACAGGCAAAAGTCAAAATAGAATTATAGAAGGACAGTAATATTATTCTTTTAGGTATTGGCAGCTGTCACACACAAGAAGCTATTTTGCTAGCATTAGGCTTGCAACCAAACAACTTTAATCCTCCTTTTGAATAAACTCATCATTGTTTCATATGATAACATCTGCAAGATTCCTGTACGACAGTGTTAATTTTTATTTTTCGCCCTCTTAGGTTTCAAAGGGGAAAAGGACTACTGGAAAAGCGGCCGAACTATCTGTATAAAAACTCATGAGAGTGGGAAGAGAGAAATCGAAACATTTGATGCGGCCATCTTATTGATCAGAAACCCCTACAAGGCTTTGATGGCAGAGTTCAATAGAAAGCGTGCTGGCCACTTGGGGTATGCATCGGAACGCCACTGGAAAAGCAAAGGTAAATTGGTAGACCCTGCAAAGCTTTAGCAGTTGGATTTCTTATAGCAAATCAAAATCCCTGATATATCCAATGTACTTTTCAGGTCAGTGATTGATGGGAAATTTTCAGTAGTCTGACAGCGTGTTGGCAGATTCTACTCGTGCCTGGCCACGCGATGACCTCCCAAACGTCAAGTGAAGTCTAAGATATGACTGAACTGAGTGAAAGGGAAATCTCAAGGGAGAGTCACTTTGATCAAAACCTGCAGCAGTGGCAATATGTGATTATGCAGTATCTTTAGTGTACAAAATGCTCCATGAATATTCTGCTCTTCTGAGGCAGATAACCACAGGTTTATCCGAGAGATTAATTTCAGGAACATCAGAGATTCTGCAGGTGCTGGAAATCCAGAGCAACACACACAAAATGCTGGAGGAGCTCAGCAGGCCAGGCAGAATCTATGGTGAGGAATAAACAATCAATATTTCAGGCTCACACCCTAAACATCGACTGTTTCCTCTGTATAGATGCTGCCTGACCTGCTGATTTCCCCTAGCAATTTTGTTTGGTGTTCTTAATTTTCATGCCTTTTTTTTTAAGATACAAAGAGAAAACAAGTCCTGGATTTGTAAGGAACAAGAATTCAAGAGCTACACCAGCTAAGAGACTACAGATCTGAACTTTGTAGCAAAAGAAAAAAACAAACAGCTTAAAAAATGCAGTGAGTTGAGCAGCATTTGTGGAGATTTCATGCCAGTATTTGACAGCACGTCCTGAGGTAGGGTCTCAAACTGAAACATCGACTATTCCTCAGCAGATGCTACCTGATCCATGGGGTTTTTCCACCAGTTTAATTTTAGTGCATATTTTGTATGGGAGGGGGGAATAAAAATGGAAGATAGGTAGATGGCCAGACTTAAATGACCAGAAAATCAGAAGGGCATGAACCTGAAGTATTTTGGAGAATTGGTGAGTAGGATATAATGATGTATGTATGAATGGTGTTGAGAAGAAATAAAAACAGTCCTTGGTGTAAAACAGCTGAAATGAATCGAATTAAATGCACAAGTGGTTGACACTGTCTGAGTTTAGTGCTCTTGAATAGATACTAATTTCTCCCATTTTAATGCACCGAATAATCAGCTAGAGTAGAGGCAAAGTGCAGGTTTTAAATAAGCTTAGAGTTTATAGAAAGTGGAAGTCAAGTAATTGATTAGTAGAACAGGGGCAATCCTCTGGAATGTTTGGATCTAGCAACACATATGTCAGATTGGTTGAGGACTGTATATCATCTTCTAAAATGGATAACAGTGAGTCAAGTGGGTTTTTACAGATGTCCTTTTTTTAGTCACTGATGGCCTTCTTATTTTCATTGACAATATAATGGACTATAAACTTGTCTCCCGATCATTTGCCCAGTCCTTAGAATGACCAAGCATGTAGTAAAATTCTGAAGCTTCAGCTTCAAGCATGCATTATTAATTAGCTCAATTCAAACTCTTCCCCTGCAGAATGGCCAGAATTTGTAAACACCTATGCCTCCTGGTGGGCCTCCCATACACTGGATTGGTTGAAGTACTGCGGTCGGGTGCTAGTGGTTCACTACGAAGACTTGAAGAGAAATCTCCTTCCGGAGCTGAAGCGTATGGTTGAGTTCCTGAACGTCACGGTGTCAGATGACAGATTGTTGTGTGTCGAAACCCAGAAAGATGGAAACTTCAAACGATCCGGCCTGCGGCAGAGAGATTTTGATCCGTTCACATTGGAGATGAAAAATATCATTAACAGTTACATCAGAATGGTGGACGAAGCTCTTAAAAAGAAAAATCTCACAGGACTACCTGAGGAGTATGTTCCTGGGTGATGGAGCCAATGAGGTAAATCAGTTAAATCAGTACATCACCACTTCAAGCCTGTGTTTATAAGATACAGCAAGAATGACAACTGCATTTAAAGATCAGGTGGAAGGGGAAAGAGTGGGACCTCATCACACAAACAGATCAATAGCCTCATGCTGCAGAGGACTTGTGTCAAGAAAAAAAAATGTCTCAGTTGTCTTACATGACACAAAGTACCCTGACCTAAGTCTTGTCATCATACAACTCTGGAATTTTTACAAGGTGCAGGTAGATTTGATTTAACTCCTTCCTGGATGTTTTCCCCTTGCAGATAGATTAAAGCAAAGAGAACCTGCAGCTTGTTTATTCTACTATACCTGTCACTTTT
Source organism: Hypanus sabinus (assembly GCF_030144855.1). Classification (NCBI taxonomy): domain Eukaryota; kingdom Metazoa; phylum Chordata; class Chondrichthyes; order Myliobatiformes; family Dasyatidae; genus Hypanus; species Hypanus sabinus. The sequence goes on along the minus strand of NC_082711.1, from coordinate 157,073,049 downwards.
CTAAGGAATGTGAAAATCTCTTCTGACAATTCATTTAGCCCTCCCTACAAGTTGGTTCTGCCTACAATGCGCCTTCCATTGCAAATGTGTTAAATCAAAAATTATCAATGAGAAGAGAGCTGTTGTTTTGAGGATGGTTAACATTAGATAGTTCCTTGAAAATATGTTTTACTGTAAGAATTGAGGACAGTTGGCATAGATGTTTTCTTAAAAAAATCTTTTACAGTGAGAATACTCACAGACCTTAATGAACCACCTTTCGCTGCAGAGCCAGTGCACAGAACCCACAAGCTTTGCAATCGCAGTCACATATACAATGTTCTTTCAACCATCTGTAAGTTAGTATTAAACCCCCTGTTTCAAAGCAATACACAGTAATTGCATTAAGAATATGGACACAAATATTTAATAGCAATTTCAAAGCTGTAGGATCTGAATTTACTTTGGCATTAAGCACATCTTTTTTTTCCATTGTCTCCTTCATTTTCTAAACTGCATCAATAAGTATTCCCCTAATGCAACCATTTTGCCTTAAAATGAAAATATTAGTCACCTTTTGCAAATGTTTAACTTTCTGGTTTTAAAAAGAGATTTCAGCAATTCTGTGTAAAACAACTCCCTGCTTAGTTATGGTGACATGTGACACATCATTATGAAGATAAACCTACATTGCAGTTATTGATTAGTGTCATCATCAGAACTGAATGAAGTAGGCATCTCTGTTAGTAATTGACTTGGAGTGGCTACATTTGCAACGACCTCTACTTGATATATGAATTACCCTACTGTTCTAATTGGTCCATTGATATAAACTGCAGCTGTAGCACTGTCCCTTTGTAACTTTTTCATTGTAAATTATGCTCTAATTCTTTGTTAAACCTGCACTTGCAGTTCCAGCTTTTGCAATTTCCTCAGATATACTGCCAATTTCATTTAGTAAATGGCAGCACTGTAAACACTGTTAATGTAAACAAGGTCCAATTAAATTAGAAAATTGGTTGATTGTTGACTGGATTGCCCAAAATCTTATTGTTAAGCTATTCAATCTTCATTGGTTTCAACCTTCACCCAGAATTCCACTGAAGATTAAATACACTTTTCCCACTGTAATTCTGTCTGGACTTCCCACCTTTTTGTACATCCACCGCAATGTCTGACTTTTTGTTCAAACTCACCTGTATCCTGGCAATTCTATTCCCATCCTTTGTAGTCTTCTCACATCTGTTGTCTGATTGTTCATCAGTGGCAGAATCTCCAACCGTCTCTGGCCACACTTTTGAACTGCATCTTCTGAAGTCTTTCCTCATTGCTGCATTCCTTCTCACTACAAAATAAACACTTATTAACCTCCTCTCTCACAATTACCTACTTGAGTTATGAAATGCTTTTACATATCTTGTTCAGTTGGAAGGATGGATGTGTTGTGTAGTTATTAAGATATTATTTAGTTGAAGAATATCCAATGCATTTAATTTGGTATTGTTGGAGTTTTTGGCTATCGGTTGGCATCTTTACAGCAGAAAAAGACCATGATTGCTCTCAATGTTAATATATAGTCTTGGGTTTTCCCCTGAATCAGTATCCATCAGTTAATAACTCACTGAGCCATTCTTCAGAGGTCTTACCATTACATAAGGACAACAGTACTCTCTACTGCTGGGGCACCCATCTTTAACTTCTCATGTGCGTATTAAATGAGTATGACCAGTTTCTTGTCTTGGGATGTGTTTGGGTTCTTTTCCAGTTGGATGACATGATTAATACGATGCAATACATGATATTTTAGAATCAGATTCATCACCAGTAGAGCCACTACCTGACATCATCAAAGAGCTGGGATTGACCCTGACCTTGGGTGATCCTGATGTGGTGTTCAGATGTTTTCCCTATGACAGCAGGGGTTTTCTTTGGTGTCCTGACTACTTTCTACTTCCTAGAGAGTGGCAGATTAGATGGCCACTATAAATTGCCCTAATATGTGTCTAAGTGGTAGAATCACAATGGAGAATGTAAAAGAGATACTTGATGTTTGATGCCTGTTCAGTGGACAGTTTGGTGATCTCTCACCAACTTGCAGCACAAAATCAGGCCCTTTGGCCCACTATATTCATGCTGACCCAGGGAGGATCTATTTTTACCAATTCTGTTGGTTCCTGCCCATCTATGCCTTGGTGATTCATTTACTTGAATGTTGTGGGTGCATCTGCCACAACTCACTCAGATGGTGTGTTTGGAAATATTATTATGCATTATTGCATTTACAAATTACAATTTGTAATTGGATTTCTCTGTAATGGTCATCATGGAAACATAGGGGTGCCACAGTGGCCTAGCACTTAGCACAGTTCCATACCAGCTCGAGACTTTCTGGAATTTGGAGTTCAATTCTGGCGCCATCTGTAAGGCCTCCCCATGGAATGTGTGAGTTTTCCCTGTGTGTTTCTGGGCTCCTCCATCAGACCATAGTCGTGCCTGGTGTGTTAGTTGGTCACCGTAAATTGTCCCATAATTAGGTTCGGGTTCTTTGGGTTTGTTAGCGGCTCAAGGGGCCAGAACGGATTACTCTGTGCTTTATCACTAAATAAATTTTAGGATTAGAAATAGCATTGAATCTCATAATTATTCCAGTAAGCTCATGGCTACTACTCTGGAGGTATTAATTGCAAAGCTAGTTCATTTTACTGCAGATCCATACATAACTTACCTAAAAATATAATCATATTAACTTTTTGAGGACAAATTGTACATTGAGGTAGACTTTTAGCTTGTCTTCCAAGCAGAAACTAGTAATATACAGAAGTATAAAATATATTTCATTTGTTAAGTTGAAATGTTAATTTATATTGTCACTCTGGTTTGAACTTTATTTGTTTCAACAAGTGACCCAAGAAGTGTTTATGTGATAACTCAGATTAACTGTGAAACAAAATTGCAGTCCCCATTGAGAGTGTGGAGGCCTACTGTAATGACCTAGACATATAAGTTTGAATACCGTCATGGTTATGGGAGAATTGAAGTTTAGTAAATCTGTAATAGCAAGTTAGAATCAGCATGTTTAATTGATTGTTGAAGAAAACATGTGGGTCCTGTAGAGAAGGAAATCAGCCATCCTCAGCTGGTCCTGTTTATGTGTGATTCCCTGCTGCCTTAATGATCCCAGTAAACCAATCCATTTCAGAGACAATGGATCTTATTTTTGCCAAGAGATTACATGAAAGAATAAAATGAACAAAATATAAAACTTATTTGCCATTTGGTGTAGAGCTGTTTTGAAAATCGTACCCCTCCAGTGATTTATTTCCAAGGTTTTCTGCAAGTTGTTTTTTTTTTGCTAGAGCAAACAATAGCATTTAGGTCATGTTAAATTCTGTGGAAAGGTTGAGTACAATTCGTGCTTTTGTTTCTGAGATAATTACAATTTTCTGACTGCAAAAACAGAGCATTAGCAATAGCACTTGAATAATTTGTGTTGATGGATGGACTGCATCATATCATGGCAGCAATATCACCACCTCAAACATTTACAGCCCACCCCACCCCCCAACCGCATCTGCACGTTTAAACTATGGTGTGCACTTCTTAAATGATTCACCAAAGCAACTTATCAACAGTGCCATCCAAACCTGGTTCATTGGTCGTGTGGAAAAATAGGAACATTTGGTGCATGGGAACATTGATTTCGGATTATTGCAAAACTCATGATATTCTGTAGTGCACTTTAATTGATGTTCCTCCAGCACAATAGGGAAGCTCCCCTACACAGACTGTATTAGCTAACCACTGCCTCCTCAAGGGCAGCTGACTGTCAGTGAAGTCACATTACAAAATATGTTTGCAAATGTATGGGATATTGGAACTGTGAGCAAGAGAAGGTCTCAATGCTTATTCTGACGCTCAAAGAGATTATTATTATTGATCTTTCATCCATCTCTTACTAAAGGATATTGGTTTCAGCCAGGTCTAACTTTACATTAGGATCTCAATTATAAAATTAACAATTAATTGAATATCAGTTGCTATTTGCAGAAGACATTGCCAAACATTTATCTGCCTGAGTGTTTCCAGCTCCCCTCCTGAAAGGACTGAACCTGATTTTTTTAAATTATGCCTCGTGGTGCTAGCCTCTTGTGTCACTGCAAAGAGTTTATTGGTATCTAACTCACTGCTTTCTTTCATTGCCTTGAAAATGTCAATCAAATCTCTCATTAACATATTATATTCCAGGGATTACTTTTGTTTTCTATAATAATTTAACTTTGAAGTCCCATATAGGATTTGAGCAAATCTTCACTGGAATCCCTCCAGTAATCCTCCTGGATTATGGTGGTCAGGTGGAGACGTACACTTGCTGGCTGCTTTATTAGGTACAGGAGTGAGACCGGGTGTGGCCTTCTGCTGCTGCAGCCCGTCCACTTCAAGGTTCGACATGTTGTGCATTCGGAAATACTGTTCTGCACACCGCTGTTGTCACATGTGGATGTTTGAGTTACTGTCGGCTTGAACCAGTCTGGCCCCTCTCCCCTGACTTCTCTCATTAACAGTGTGTCTTTGCCCACAGAACTGCCGCCCACTGGATGTGTGTGTTCTTTTTTAATTTTTTGCAACATTCTCTGTAAGCTCTAGAGACCATTGAGTGTTTAAATCCCACGAGACCAGCAGTTTCACACCACCCCATCTGGCACCAGCAATCATGCCATGTTAGATCCCATTTCTTCCCCATTCTGTTGTTTGGACTGAACAACAACTGAACCTCTTGACCATGTCTGCATGCTTATATCCATTGAGTTGCTGCCAGATGATTGGCTGATTAGATATTTGCATTAACGAGCAGCTGTACCTAAGGAGTGGCCAGTGAATGTACAGCATGGAACAGACCGTTCAGCCCACCGAGCATCAATCATTCAGTTTACACTTATCCACTTTTATTCTCCCCGCCTTCCTATCAATTCTCCCCTCAGCTGTTAGAACTCACCTAGTACTGGGGGCAATCAACAGAGAGAAATTCAACCCCTCAGCTTGTATGTGCGATTTCCCACATAGACTACAGTGCAGGTCAAAGCTGAACCTGTGTTGTGGCTGCTGTGAGTCAGCAGCTGAGTCATCTAACTTAAGGCATGTTCTAACCTGGATTTTATATAATTGCAACATAACATTAATGCTTTGTATTCAAGATTTATCAAAGGCATTCAATGTGTCTTTTGATTATTTTCCAGAAACCTGTGCCCTTCTTCAACATCCCACTCCAAGCCCCATCACTATTTCTAGTATAAGCAACTAGTTCAATATCTAAGTCTAAAAAGGGAAGACTTTCAAGTTCTTTAATCTTTGGTACAGATTTGACATTTGTTGGTTATTCAAATCATATAGGAGAGGTATGAAATGTGTCTGGTGACTCCGCTGTTGATCGACTCACTGTACAGCAGCTTTTGATTTGATCTCTTCCATCCGCCACTGCTGTTCAGATTGAATTTCACCATGAGACATTTTAGACAGTTACTTAAAGAAATATTGCATTTGATTTCATTTAATCTTCTATCAAATAGTTGCTGTAATGATGCCTGAAAAACTAATAAGGAGAATTTATTTTAAGTTGCAAGGTGGCTACCATGGCAACTTCTAATAAAATAATATCTGGACATCTCTGGAACAGAAACCTGACATTAGACTCCCCTGTTAATAACAAAAGTCATTATATTTTCATTGAAATATAGGAATTGGACAAGTTGTTATGGAAACACGGATATGTACCGTGTGTTTTTCTTATCACCGTTAATCTCATTTCTTTTTGCACAAGTAATTTTTGGAAAGACTGAAATTAATAATGCTTATTATATTAATAATATTACATCAACAATCTGGGACACATTTTGTATAAGTGTTAAGGGCCATAGATTGAGATGCCTGCAAAACATTGCATCCTATCATTTTACATATTAAAAAGTTTCACTACCTTTCCATCTACTGTGGATTAGTTGTACATTATCATTCATACATTGAACCTTCTTATTTGAAACAACTTACTTATTTCCTTAAGCCCATCACCCCAACTGGGGCATAGGCTGCCTCCAGCAGCTCCCCAGAGTCCCCCTGTCCTAGGCCAGACCTTCAAGTTATCTCCCAGTGTAATCCAATAAATATCCTTCCTCTCACAGGAATGAGGTCTCTGGAACTTCTGTTGGCGTTTCTGTAGCTCTGGGTTTTTATGGGTTGGGGTTGCTAGCCTCATGCCTAACCCTCATCCTTTCTCAGCTGGGCCTTGGACAGTCCGCGGCAGAGTTATTTAACGTAACCTTTGCACACAATTACGTTTGTATGTGTCCTTGAGACTGGAATGTAAGTACCACCAGTGATTGCAAGTTCCAATTCAGCCTCTTCTTGTCAACTGCTTTGCCTTCAAATACCAATACTAGTGTTTCTTGAAATGCTGTTAACCACTGTACTCTTCAGGGGTTAGGTAAGCACATAGAAACAAATCCTTGAATTAATGGAATGTTGATACAAGAGTTCGGCATCTTGAGGTCAGGCTTCTTCTTTCTTCACCTTCTCCATTTTTGGTTTCCCCTCAGCTACCATCACCAGCTCTATCACACCGTCCTACTCTGCCTCACATCACTCTGAAAGCAAGCTAATTAGAGGAGTTTGGTTGCAGTTCAATAGAATAATAATTGAATAAGCTTGAGGCGAGTGGTCCTGGGTTCGAATCCGGCCAGCTCCTTGAACGCTTTCCATCCGTGCTGGGTTGAGCATCGAGCTTCGTAAAAAACAGACAAAAATGCTCAAGAAGCAGTTAAGGTTGCAACCCAATATGCCACAGTGCATGGAAAGGAACAATAAATTTACTTAAACTATCTGTTATATAATAATGCAACATGTTCATTGCTTTGGTGTCCCTTCTGAGCGGTGCCACAGAAGATCAGCTGGACTATGCATGACACAGCAGCAAATACAAGCAATAAATCTTGAAGTTTCCCAATTCAAAGAAACCTTTTTCTCCTGTGTTTTTCTCCCTCTCCCTCCAACAATCCCATCCCCTTCTGATCTACCTATAGTCATTCCATTTTTGTCTCCTTCCCCATATCTTCCTCATTCATGTACACGTCCCTCCTCCATCCTGGCTCTATCCACCAACAGTACCTGCCCATTTGCTACAACCTCTCCACCAGATGCCCCGAATATCCTGCTGATCCCTGTCTTACCTATCCAATTTGGAAATGAAAGCCTTTGTATTCCTGCTCATCGCCATCCACCATCATTCTGCCCTTCATCTATCTAACTCCATCTACTTCCACCTATCACCCACTTCCTCTCTGCCAACTCCATCACCCCTCCCATCCACCACCAGATTCCTTTTGCCCATTATCCTTCAGCTCTCCCTGGTCCACCTGTCACCTACAGCCCTGTCTCACATCGCCCTCTCTTTGCTTTTTACTGGCTATCTCCCTTCTCTGTTCTCAGTCCCATGCAGGATGTTGACCTCAAATGTCAGCAACTCCTTTCTGCCATAAGTACAGCTAGACCCACTAAATTCCTCCAGTAGTTTGATATTTAGCCCCACTTCACCCCCAAGACTCTGATGACTCCAGTCTCTTTGTCTCTATTAACAAATATACTTCTTTCCCCTTCATGTCTGTGAAGAGGTTGTGCATCCGCCTCATGACCACCTGAGTTTCTTCTGGGTGCCCCGATTTCCACAGTCCAAAGACATACCAGTTGATAGGTTAATTTGCCAGTGTAAGATGTCCCACGATTAGTCTGGGGTTAAATTGGAGGATTGCGGGGCAACATGGTGTGAAGGACTGAATTATTCCGCACTGTATCTCAATAAGTAAAATACTAGTAAATAAATAAATAATTTGTTTAGGATGGAGAAAAAAAATCTACTTCAGCATTAGATTAGCTGCTTCAGAAAGAGAGCATCTGAGGTCGAGCCAGTTGAACTGGATTGAGTTTTGGTTTCGGACTGCAACAGGCATCTGTTAAGAGGTAAAGGGCAGAGGCCTATGCTTTGCTCCTTATCACACCTTCTGCCAAGCATCTGGAAGTGTAATGAACACGGGTTCAGCAGAGAAATAAGCAGGGTCTCCTGGGGGAAAAATGGGGAAATTCGGACAGTGATTCTTATGGTCTGCTCACCTATAATGTGTTCAGTGCATTTGTCATCTATGTTTGTACATGGTAAATGTTTAATTCTCGCGGTGGCTTCACTATTAATCTAGCATTTTATAAAACAAACTACCACCTAAACATGACTTGAGGGCATAAAGTATTATGGCAAATTAGCAGATTTAAAAACATGTCCATCAAAATGAAGAGTTTTAGTCTGGTTTCCCACTGTAGGGAAATCACTTTGATTGTGATACTGGAGCACAAAAATAAAACAATACCTTGAAATAAAATGAGACAATTTACCTAAATTTATCTTAGATCTGAAAATCACAAACACTTCCCTTAGAATAATGTCAGAAAAATCCAATAGAAGATAAAGAAATATTATTTTCTTTCTGCAGAAGTGCAAATTTAGCCTTGTAGATTTGGAATCTTGCTTTTCTTTTTGAACTCATTTATGCAACAGCAAAGTTTAAGAGGCATTTCGACCAGTACCTGAGCAGGCAAGAGATGAAGCGATAAAGACAACAACAGGCAGGTGGGATTAGCTTTAATTGGACATCATAATCAGAAGGGACAATGTGTTCTGTGTGTGTCTGTGTTCCACGTTCTACCCGTGGTATTGAAGGGATAAGTTTCTGCCTCTGTTTCTTGGGTCCAATGCCACCAAACCAAAAGGCCACTCACACACAGTCCTTGCCCACCCCCAGCTACAGGACCTGGGCACAAAAGACCAGATTAGCGAAGAAATAGATCGAGGGGCCCAAAATACACAGCTTTTTCCTTCACTCCCCGTCCAGCAACCCCAACTCTCCTCCGCACCCCACTCAACAACCCCCACAGAATCTCGGGGCCAATTACATCAGTCACCTGCCACTTTCTCTGAAATGTCGCCATATTTTTCATGGATTTAAGCACATAGTAATTCACAAGTAACCTCAGTGACATAATGCAAAGTTGTTTACAGCTACAGAATTAAACAGTGAGAAAGTTGTTGGGTATATCTCTAGGCCCCCAGAGCTATGGGTCATATAAGCTGTGGGAGGTATGGCAAAGACTGGTGGGAAGAGGAAGGACTTCAAAGAAAAAAAAAGGCCCTAAGTTGTGTCAGAACTGCTGACACCTGGCTTAATGTGGATTGGGGCCAAGCAGCTAATCTGGACACAAAAAATAATGGATATTGAAAAGGGAAAGCTGGTCATTTTCTTAACATAAACCTTGAGAGCATGAAATATATGCAGAGTCAAGGAGTTGACCCATGAGGTAAGGGCCTTTATTTCTCAGTTTGTGAGACAAAAGGAGCTCAAAGCTTAGTGATACTTCCCTTATCCAATCAATATACCTAATGTTGCTGATACCTCCTCACAGACATACTCGCTCTGACCACCATTGGGCACACAGCACAAATGCCTGATGGTTATTCTCCCCCTTCCATCGTATCTGGAATTGTGTCCCCTCACATTCATCAGTACCCAAGCAACTTTGATTCCATGCCTGCCAACCATGTAGTCTGTTTGCCAATCCTGCATTGCTTTTCTTCATTTCCATACTCTCAAATACTCTACTCCAGGGTGGCTCTCAACTTAAGGGCCTTAAGTCTATCCATGCAAAAGCCCCACTTAAAGACAATCCTAGCAAAAGTTTACAGGAGATCAGAAAACCTGTTAACTTGCCTTCCTGATCCTACAACTGTACTGATGTACCAGTTTCACCGGCGTGCACTGATCCTCAGACTTATACCATTCTCCAGCCATCAGTTCTGTTCCTTTCCTTGAATTGAAGAGTGACTGAATCAGACCCTTCTCAGTGTCATAATTTCATTCCAACATTATCTGCATACCACATTTCCACACTGTTTTTGAGGCAATTTGTTTCCACCTGTGTTGCAGTTACAACTCTGCCTTTTCTCACTTCCCTGCTGAAAATGGCCATTCAAGTCTTTGTAACATCTCAACCTGATAATTCCAATGCTTATTTCAAATTTCCTCTTTGTAAAGTTGAGGCCACCCAAAATGCTACAGACTTGTCTCATCTTGCACTGATCGCCTAACATCCGTGTGATCACGGACCAGGGATTTCCAGCTCAATGCTCCAAGATTTTGCCTTATCTTCCTCTAATTTAAAATAGCATTTGCTTGTAAATTTGTCAGTAGTTGGCCATGCCAAATGCGCTATATAGTGAAGAAAGCATGTTGTACTTTGCATTACATTTACAATTCATTTGGCTTTGGTATAATGCTGTAGATATAACGTGAAGCTTGTATCACAGCTAAGTGACAATGTCATGCAACATGAAATGAAGCCCTTTAACCCAACTGGTCCATGATGACTAAGCTGCCATTGAGGCTAGTCCCATTTGCCATCTTCTTCTTCTTCTTCTTGTAAAGTTTAAGCAAGTTGGCAGACCAACATAAGATGCGTTACCGCCACCTTCTGAGTTAGTGTGTGGAGTAAAGAGACAGGAAGTATACCCACTAAATTTCCCCCCTCACCAAAAAAAAAAATCAAATAATATCAAAATGATGCTTTTCAGGAACTCAAACATTATAATGGTAGTGATATTCAAACAAACTTTCCATGTTAAACTGTGTCTGCCCCAAAAAGATCTCAATTTAGCTATTAAATGTTTCCTTTGCACCTCAGAGGAACTGCTTTCAAGCAGTATATGCTGCGCTGTTTTTAACAAGTGTACTCCCTACAAATACTGATATCATGCATATTAATTCTGAACAAGGAATCATTTAGTCTAGTATGTACAATATGTTAATGTGTAGGTATAACTACTTCCCTCCTTTTTTACCCATCTTCCTGTTGAACTTCCACTCCCTCTTTTCCTTCGCCCAACTTTGTTGCCATAATGACCAAATAGAGTTTTTTAATTATTGCTTTCACCTTCCCTTTATGCAAAGGCATTACTGCATTTACATCCTTAATTTTAAGCGATTGCTTGTCCAGAACTTTTGCTTATTTCCTTTAACCACAACATGGGCAGGAACCCCTCAGAACTGCATGCACCAAATGAGAGAAACACACACAAGTTGCTGAAGGAACTCAGCAGGCCAGGCAGCATCTATGGAAAAGAGTAAACAGTCGACGTTACAGGCCAAGACCCTTCTTCATGTCTAGACCTTGCAGCCTCAACAGATGTTGTCTAATCTTAAGAAGAATATCCGGCATACAACTTGAAATCCACATTTTAATAGATATCAAAAGCTCAGAGTACAGAAGTACACAAACAGGGCATACTTATTTGACCCATTCCAAGGTTAAAATGATAGCAACCATCGCAGACATGAATACTGATATTTTGTATGATATCTTTTCCTAATAGTCACCTGACACTTTGGAACACTAACAGAAACTCCTGAATGACCTATCACTGGATCTTCTGAACCATCTGTTTAAATATGTAAGAAGCCTTAATATCTGCCTTGCTTATATTGCTGAACTACCTGTGCCACTGATATAAATCAATCTTGACTTTGAAGGATTTGACCCATAACCTTCCAATCCTTTCTTATCCATGCACCTGACCAACTGCATTTTAGAAAGTTGCTATTGTATCTACCTCAAATGCTTCCTCTGGAAGCTCATTCCACTCCTTTCTGTGTAAAACAAGATGCTGTGTCTTCAAGTTCCAATTAAACCTTTCTCTGCTCACCTCAAATCACAGCTCTTCATCTAAATCATTTCTTTTTCCAGCCAGTAGTTTTCACTCCTAGACATCTTTGCAAATGTAATGGCTACTTGATGCAAAAATATCTATGGCAAGATTACATGGTCCACATCTGCCTACATCTCAAGTTCATACTCCAGCTACTGCCGTGCATGATACAAAATTGGATGTGAATCAAATCTGATGTACTTAGATCTAAGAAGCTATAAAGTAATGCCTCTATCTTTAGTTGCAGTCATTAAATTTGTTCGGCTGTGGTTATTATAGAATTAACTGACAAACCATTAGCAGAAAACATTGACAAAACTGCAGAGACTAAACACAGGTGAAAATTAACATTATCTAAAATAAAATGGGTGGCTGTTAAAAGCAATTATCAAAGCGATTTCAACAGCAAAAACAATTATAGGAGCAGGTTAGTTGCCAAGTTAATGATGTGTCTTCCAGCACCTGGTCTGTGAGAACATTATCCATTGTCGGGGAGTAACTGCAAAAGATGAATTTAGAAAAGAACTACAAAGTGAAAACACCAAAGCTAACTCATCAGAAGTGGTCCCTCCACCACAGCTAATAAACAAGGTTGTAATAATAGAAATTGGATTGATCTACCTATGATAAACACCACAATTATTTCCCCCACGCTGAATTAAGCTTGATGTAATGCTTTTAACCATTTTAGATTATTTGCATAGCTATAATTTACTGCAGTCCAAGACTTTGCAGGAACACGCTATTATTTTCTGGTCTCGCCTGGCATAAATTGGTTTTTCCTCCAGTCAGCCAGGTCTCAAGGAGAGAAACAATATGTGCACAGGATTGGTAGGTAGCAGTCATGAATCAGGACTGTATCCACCAGGGAGGCAGTCAGCGTCTTGTCAAGTGGTGTCAGTATACAGCAGGGAAACAATGTGATGTTAGTATCTCATCTCACCATTGGAATGCGCTATTTGTTCCCTTCGCTACCTTGCCAATTCTCGTGCTTGCCTATCACCCCAGCAGCATGATGTTCTTCCCACTGGCACCATTGATTAGTTTATTATTTCATTTCCCTTTCCCTCCCATAAGAACCCTGTTAGTTCAGTAATAAGTTGTGCTGTGAGCTAACGACCAATGGGATTCCATGCAGACTTAAAATGTATAAGTTCACCTAGACATCATTTATTTTATGAACAATGGGTATAAAAGAAATAAAATAAGATTTCATTTTTTATAGATCCAAGTACTGAGCACCCACTGTTTTCTTCAGTGTTTATACTAACAAGAAGCTGAAAGATTTGTTTTGCCTGAGTTGGATTCTAGGGGAATAAGATCAATTCAGCCTGGAAGAGCAGCAGAAATCTAATTAACTGTAAACCATGATGTGTGCCTGACTGGTTTGTGTCTGTTCTATGAACGTACTGACTTCTGTGCCCACTATGTTTAACAGGGTCCTTATTGAATCCGTCTAAATTAACAAATACCTTCTTAAAACTAAAATACAAAGTATGGGCACATTACACAAAGTGAATGCAAGGTTTAGGTAGTTGCTTTCAATGTCACTTTGTGGAGGAACAAGCACAATTTTCTCTTCTTATCAGAGCTTGGGAGCTTATGTATTTTGCAGTTTGTCCCTAGTAACACTTCGTCAGTGCATTGCTCATCTAGTAAAGATAATTGTATGGCAGATGTTTGAATCAGGTAATTTTGTTTTCCTTTCATGATTCATCTCTTAAAGTGACAGTATAGGGTTTCATTATTTAGAAACAAAATATACACTGTTTTGCTGTATTTGCTGTTTTGCTCCTTAAATGCAATTCTAATTTTGCACAGAAACTAATCAATCAGCGAAGTGATTGCTTCCAATTTTGTATAAATAATCTATCCCACTATGTACTTCGAACTCAAGCATCAGCTACAGAAAAATAATTACAAATTAATTGGAGTTCATAAATGTGTTCTGGCAGAAGAAAGGGCCATTCAGCCCATCATGCTCTACTTTTATATAACAACCTTATCAAGCCCATTCCCCAATTAGCACTGAGGACTATTTTCCCTTAGGTGTCTGTCCAGATTCCTTTGTAAAATCCTATTACTATCCGCAAATGGGAACAGTTTCCTTCTCTTTGTTCATCTTAATCTTGTACACTTCTTTTCCACCATAATTGTCCCACTAAAAACATCACCTTCCCCAGTATGAACTTGACACCAGAACCTCTCATTGTGATGGTGGATCTTAGAATCACAGGATTATAGAAATCTACAGCACATTACAGGCCCTTTGGCCCACAATGTTGTGCTGACCACGTAACCTACTCTGGAAACTGGCTAGAATTACCCTACCACATAGCCCTCTATTTTTCTAAGCACCTTATTCCTATCTAAGAATCTCTTAAAAGACCCTATTGTATCTGCCTCCACCACTGTCGCTGGCAGTGTATTTCACATGCCCACCACTCCCTGTGTGAAAAAGATTACCTCTGACATCCCCCTTGTACCTACTTCCAATCATCTTAAAACTATGCCCCTTCGTGTTAGCCATTTCAGCCCTGAAGCGTCTGGTTATCCACACAATCAATGCCTCTCATCCTCTGTCACCCAAGGAGAAAAGGCCAAGTTCACTCAACCTATTCTCAGAAGGCATGCTCCCCAATCCAGGCAACACCTTAGTAAATATCCTCTGCACTTAAACCTTAATCATACTTTCTTGGATTTGCCATCTATTGGGGTGCGTATTGAGACTAATTCACTTGTGATTTTTAAACCAGTTACCCATATCTTAGTTTAATAATTGAGTAGAATTATATAATCAAAAATCTTGCAGCACAGAATGGTTGCTGTCCCTTGCCTCCTATGCCATTTGAATGAGCTGACCAATTAAATGTTTGTAACCCTGCAAATTTGCCAGTTGTGCAGAAGAAAATCCTGTTGGATCGTGCAAATGGCTACTGGATGCAGGTTCTGAGCTCCCACACTCTGCACTACATGTCCAGACCACCATAAGGTGAGGTGCTGGGTAAAGTTTAGATCTAGCCCGTCTGTTTTCCCTTAGTGTCAGCTGTTGAATCTGGAACAGTGAAACCCCGTTTTTTATTCCGCGGCCGTTTGAGTCCATAAAATGTCATTGTGAGAAAAGCGGGGTCGCGTTAAATCAGGGTACAAGAAAAGCAGCGTTCAAACTGACCCAATGAGTTTTTAATTCAGCTGGGTATTTGCTGGCAGCAGCACTGTTGGCTGAGCGAATTTCTCCTGACACTAACACTTGAGAAGTTTATCTTTCGCTGAAAAAGATTTCCTTTTTCTAGCAGTTTATTCCATTTTGAGCAAAAAAAAAGGTCCAATGACTCTCACAAAATGCTGGTGGAACGCAGCAGGCCAGGCAACATCTGGTCAAGACCCTTCGCCAGGACTATCGGAAAAAAGAGATAGTAAGAGATTTGAAAGTTGGAGGGGGAGGGAGAGACCTGAAATGATAGGAGAAGATAGGAGGGGGAGGCATGAAACCAAGAGCTGGGAAGTTAATTGGCAAAAGGGATACAGGGCTGGAGAAGGGGGAGTATGGATTGACATGGACATGGAGTCCAATTACTCATTACGTTATATCCGAATTCACTTTAAATCGGGGCGTGTAAAATCGGCATTTCACTGTATAACCACATTCATTTCATAGGATCACTAAGGGCAGTGCTTTTTAATTGATGTTTTAAATGTATAAATTCAGTATGGTTTCAAATTATTAATATTTTATGTTATGTAAATATTTTTAACTATTTCTAAATGTCAGTGATAATTAGAGACATTTGGGGACAGAGGAAAAGTCCTTTTATAGTATGAGCTTTTCTAAGCCATCAGGATGGTTGGTGGATAGAGCCAAAGTTCTTTTGCTGCTTGTAGCCTAATCGCTACTCATAAACGGTTCTGCTTTATGAATAGACCATGGCAGCAAGGCTAACAGGACATTGGAAGCCCTACAGACACTGTAGGAAAGTCCAACCATGAACACTCTGAAGAGGAAAAACAAGAAAAAGCAAGGCACATTAGACTATCAGATTCTCATGTACAGCAAATTATTTCAAATCCCCCTTGACCACGGAAGCATTTCTACCAACTTCTTTCTCCTTATCAAAATCTTTCATTACAGTGAGTATTGTTCTATTCTATTTTGATCTTCTTTACAGAAACAGAATTATCCCAGCTTCACCGTCACTCCAGAGAACTGGAGTCCCTCTGTTCTAGCTTTCTGTAAGAAACCTCTTCTGTTAATGCTCCAAGGTCTTGATCTATATTCCTATGTGAAGTGCTTAAAATTGTACATGGTCTTCTAATCAATGGTCCTCATTCATCACAATGCTTCTCTTTTACAATCAAAGCCCATCTGTTAAAACATTGCATTGAAAGCAAAAACTTTATATCTATAAAGTGCATCCTGATTCTCTAATTAGAACCCTTTGTTAGAATGTATGGGTCCAGCAATCCTATTTAATATTTTATAGATAATTTTTCCAGGGTTCATGCTATATTTTTCTATGTTCATTGGCAGCTGAGTGACCATCTCTGCAGCCCAGCACTCAAAATGTAGGTATTTGAAAAGTTGGCATGCTCTTCTCATTGATCCAACAAAATCAACCCATTTCACTTGACTGTGCAATTAATTGTAAACTGCTGGTAAATGTGGAGGAGATTAAAGTTGGTGAACACAGTTTCTTGCTTCTGGGTTTTCAATGGCAGAATGCCCGTGGAGAAACTCAGTGGTGAAACATCATCCATGAGGTTTACAAATGAAGACTGGTCAATTCTGCCAAAATAGCAGAGGTCCAGTTGTGCCTGCAGATGCGTTCAGCATAGATCACTCTTATTTCTTTTGCAAAGCAGGAAAATGGTGGATGGAGTGAGACATTTCCCTCATGGTTTATTTTATCAAGTTTTTCTCTCACTGTGGTAAACTCAAACTCAGATTTACTAGAACAAAATAAATGTGACTTGTAATAGTGTATTTTTTCTAACTGAAAATATATGAACAAGTATTTGGAATGCATAAACCATATGTTTTCATATAAATTTATTCAAAATGAATCAGAACTAGATCTTGATACTATTAAAATGCTACATAAAAAGGGCAAGTTACAAACACTTTAATGTTGCAATTTCCAAAAGGAATGTTTACAGGATCAGTTACTTGCATTTAAACCTAAGCATCTTTGTATTTAGAGAATCTAAACAACGGTTATCTGATGAAGAGAGAGAACCACATTCACAACCCATGAGCCACAAACCACTTTAAAATGAGAAAAAGAGAGGGAAGTGCAGTGATGTGCTGGAAATTTGAAAAAAAAAAGCATGAAAAATGCTTCCGCATTCCAGACAGCATCTGTGAAATGACAAACAAGAGCTAATGTTTCTGTTCGATTGATTGATTAATAGCAGAGATCCTTAAAACTGTTCAATGTTTATTAGTCTGATGACCTGAAATGTTAATGCTTCACTCTCTGGAGACATGTACTGAGAACTTCCTGCAATTTGTGTTTTTATCTTGGCAAAGAGAGTACTATTATGATTAAGCATGGTATTCCATTGATCAATGGCATAGGCAAATTCTAGCACTTTGTGCTTTATATCAAAATTGATCTTTTAAAGAGATTGTTCATGCAAATAGTGAAATTGAAGCACATCTAGGAACCGTTTGCCTTAACCTGTTGCATTCTGAACCCAGCTTAAGATTCACAGGAGGGAGCTTCTCTCTCTGCTCTAGGCTTCAGCATTGAATTTACAGCTCAGTTGTAAAATGATTTGGTTTTGCATCAACTCTGAACTCACTGCCTCCACCCACTGGAAGCAAGATAGCAGTGAGTTGAAAACACAACTGCTTCATGTAGCAATTAGACCCATTCCATCCTGGGCTGGCCAACTCCAATTTGGTCAGATACAATCAATATTGAAATCTATTAAGAATTGCTATTTTCATCTTTTAGTGCTTATGTGACTCTATCCAGCAGTAATCCAACATGCTTGCATTACTTTTGCAATGATTATATTTGGGGCTTAAAATAATATGATGTTGTATTAGAGATATACAATACAGTTATAGGACCTTTGGCCTTCAGTGTCCATAGAAACATCAAATAGGAGCTGGAGTTGGCCATCTGGCCCATTGAGCTTGCTCTGCCATTCAACGAGATCATAGCTGATCTGGCCATGGACTCAGTTCCATCTACCCAACTTTTCCCCAGAACTCATAATTCCTCTGCTATCCAAAATTTGATTTCAGTATGTCTTAAATATATTCAGTGAGGTAGCTTCTAATGCTTCCTTGGGCAGAGAATTTCACAGGTTCACTACTCTATGGGAAAAGCATTTTAAAGTCATTACAAAACAAAAAAAAAGACCCTTCAGCCCATCTAGCCTGTGCCAAACTGTTATTCAGTCTAGTCCAATCAATCCACACCCAGAAAATAGTACTCCCAACTATGTTCTTATTCAAGCTTCTCTTAAATGTTGCAATCAAACCTGCATCCTCCTCTTCTGCTGGCAGCTTGTTCACACTCACACAACTCGCTGAGTGAAGAAGTTCCCCTTAAATATTTCACCTTTCACCTGAACCTATGACCTCTTAATTCTAGTCTCACCCAACCTTAGTGCAGAAAGTCTACTTGTATTTATCCTATCTGTACATCTCATAGTGTTGTATACTTTTTTCAAATCTCCCTTCATTCTCTGTGCTTCAGGGAATAAAGTTCTTACCTATTAACTTTTCCCTATAGCTCTGGTCCTCAAGTCCTATTCATATTCTTGAATTTTCTCTGTACTCTTTCCATCTTATTAATACCACTCCTGCAGTTAGATGACCAGAACCGTATACAATTCTCCAAATTTGGCCTCGCCAATGTCTTATGGTACTTTAAAATAGCATCCCAATTCCTGTACTCAATACTTTGATTTATGAAGTCCATTGTGCCAAAAGCTCTCTTTACAACCCTATCTACCTGTGACACCACTTCCAAGGAGTTATGTATTTGTATTCCTATATCCCTTTTGTTCTTCTACACTCCTGTGCCCTTCTGTTTGCCGTATATATCCTACCTGGTCTGTCTTCCCAAAGTGTAACACCTCACACTTGACTGCATTAGGTTTGATAGCCTTACTCACTGTGCATTATGCCCCCAGTTTAGGCATAATCTGCAAATTTTCTGATCCAGTTTACCTCACTGTCGTTCAAGTAATAAAAACAGCAAACAACAGTAGACCCAGTACTGAATCCTAAGGCACAGCACTAGTCACAGGCCTCCATCAGAGAGACAGCTATCTACAACCACTCTCTGGCTTCCCTTGCTAAGCTAATATTGAATCCAACTTATTACTTCATCCTGAATGCCAAGCAATTGAACCTTCTCGACCCTCCTCCCATGCAGGATTCCTGGCTCCTGCAAGTGAAACTCTCAAGCAGTAAGAAAGAAAGAGAAACCTACTAGAAATTCATCTTAACTTCTGCTTCTTCATGTCCTTAAGTTCACCACGCTAACCCTGTAACAATGGCCACTTCCACTATGTGCACTCCATTTAAACCTTAAACACTTTTTTTTATTAAACCTCACAAACAACGAGACTTGCTGTTTTCAATGCTTCCACTCATGAACCTCCAAAGTATCTATTTATACCATTCAAATGTACTATCACTTCTTCCCTAGCCATCTATACCTTGGCAATTCAAGTGCTCTTCCAGATACTTTTTCAATGCAAGTAAGATGAAAATTTGAAGATCAAGACCAAGCCACTGGGCTCCCCATAACGTTAGAAAATAAACAGCCACTGTTCACTTAGATAACTTCAAATTTATTTCTAAATTTCATAGGATTACACTTTAATCCAATCATATGGGATTCTTCTGCCTTACTACAGATGATTGAACTCTGCATATGATCATAAGAGTGTGATCAAAGTTTCCACAATCACTATCAATCCATCTCTGTTAGTAATGGAAGAATGTAGAGAAAGTTATATGATTTCTATCATACTAGATTGTCAATTTGCCTTGATCTGTCACTAAAAACAGTAATTGGGACAAGGGTGAAAAACAAAACATATGAGAAACTTGTACAGGTCTAGTTTGCAAGTACAGTAGGCCTGAACCAAACTTGTGTCACAGCTCCAGTAGATTCTGGCCTCAGATGCTGTTTGTGTGGAGTCCGCATGTTCTTCCAATGATTGTATGGGTTAAAAACATTTAAAAGCTGTGCTGGTTGTTAGGTGAATTGGCTGCTGCAAATTGCCACTGGCATAGATTGTTGTTTAGGAATCAGGGAAGTGACAGACAGTAATGGGTGTGTGTGAGAGAATAGATTACAGGAAGATGAGTGGGTGAATGGGACTGATGGCTCTGAGAACCAGCATTGTCTCATTAGACTGGTGGGCATCCTTCTATATCACAGGTAAATATAAGTGGCAACATTATGCTTTTTCATTAACAATAAATTATGATTTGTTGACCAATTAGCACCTTTTGATGATGTGTAATCTTTATCCATATTTCAAGGATAAGCAACTCACTGTTAGTGTTTTACAGTTTACCATCCAAACTTAAAATAAATAGACCAGATATGGATAGGACAAAGGATTAGAAGCTTTTAAATTGATTTGGTGAAGAGGTTTCAATCATAAATATTAAATCTGTTTCTCCCTGTACAGATGGAGTATGATTTGCCGAGATTCTGCAGTATATTCAGATTACCATACTATTTTGCCCTCATGATATTTGTATGATCATAGGTCCTACCTAACCTCACTTGTTCAACGTTTTCTGATTTTCCAGTCAAGATGCAAATTTTTTCCTTTGTTTTACAGAAATCCTATCAGTATTAATGTCTGGTTAGTATCATTCACTGAAATTTAAGAAAAAAATCGGTCACGCTAAAAGTTGGCCTTATAATGCTAAATCAACAGCCTATATTATAGCTCTCCTAATTTGTCAATGGAAATCCAAGTTTTACATAATTACACAGTCATGAGCTATCCCATAGATAAAACGTTCAGATCTGGGTAAGTTTTTGATCTCGTTCTTGAGGGCAGGAGATGTTATAATTAATTTCAGTATATGTGAGGGTAGTCAAAGACCATGCTTCTCGCATTTCTGTTGAAGGAGCCCTGGCATATATTGTACACATAAGGATTAAAAGCATTTAAATTGAAGCAAATGCATTGAATCTGTTAAGCAAAATTAATGAAGAAATTTCAATCATAAACCTAAAACATTAACTAAGTTCCTCTCTGTACAGATAGAGTCTGGTTCAAATACTCCGCACCATTTTAAGTTAGTATTTCAGATTACCACATTATTTTGCCCTTATTGTATTTGTATAAGATTAAAATTGATCTTGGTACAGATGCCCTGCTTTAGTAGTTTCACATGTGGGTTGTGGAACTTCAGTGAGGTGCTGAGGCTTACTGGGCCCAGAGACCTGGCATCACAAGAACACCACTATGAAGTGGGGATCATGATGGGTCACTAATTTAATTTATGATATTAAATGTATAATTCAACATGAACGAAAACATTGCATTGAGGTCTGTGCTTTCAAAGTGATTTAGGTAAATAGAAAATCAACTGTTTTGATCTGGTAAGTCAGAGATATTTTGGATTGTTACTGTATATTTTTGTGAAAAATGGTTAGAAATAGCTAATTGATTATATGAAATAAAGATCTATCTGAATATGTGAAATGGTTCTAACATTGGTATTTTAATAGTTTAAATGTGCTGAAGGTTACAGTTCCTGTAAGATGACAAACATGCATTTATCCTTTTGTATCAACAGAATTTATTTTTGTACAAAGCACTTTTGTATAGCAGCTTTGAATCATGTATGACCAATGTAGAAATAAACATTTTTCAAAAACCTATATCTCTGACTTTATATAATCTTTTGCATTTGGATGGTCCTTCTTCTATGAATTAATACATAAATTGTGCTTCTCATTCTGTGTTGGTGCAAAGTTGTTTTGCATAATACTGCAGACGCTAATGCAAATTTATCCCAAAAGTTAGAAGCTGACCTTGCAACTGTGGATACGGAGCAAAGTGGCTTCTCACCAACATAATGATTATCATCACACAAAGTGGTAAATGTTCCGATAGATCCTTAATGACTCATAAAATTTTGATATTAACGGAAATCACTGATGGTTTCCTTCTCTTGGTTAGAAAGAAGAGTATAATTATCAGCCTAGAAGTTTGACTTTATCCACTGAGAAATATTTGTAAAAGAATCCCTCACTAAAGTAGAACTCTGTAGTTAATTACAGAAAATCATAAACATCCTTATCCATATAGAACAGATGAATTAGTAATAATGCCAGATGCAGCCTCAGTGTAGATGATTGGATGATTCTCCCTTTGATCAAATCCTGTGGCTGTATTGCTGTAAGTGATTGTGATTGCATTTTGGAGACAATTTAGCAATACCTTATTCTCTTTGGAGAAATAACCCTGCTTTTATAATAGATGCTGTAGTTTGTGTACCCTGTTACCTTGCTAAATTTACATCACTTTACTATTTCATGTCCTGTCCCACCTCCATTTCAATGGTCAGTGCAGTGCTTTAACACATTGAAATCTTGGAATTAAAAATATTTATTTCAATTTGAAAAAAATATTTTTATAGAATAAGTACACAGATTTGCCTTGCTCTGTTTTTTTATTATATGGTGCATTTTTTTTTCCAAACTATCAAACTGTTACCCAATCACTTTCAACTGAGTCGATGATAGATGTCGAATCTCAGTCTTCTGACCACAGCATTTAATCTTGTGTCCTGCCAGGTCAAGAGGAGGATTGAACACCACTTATCCTTTAATGAACACCCAGCAGCAAGTTTTATATAACTTATTGCTGTCTGTGGGAGATCACTGGGCACAAAGTGGCTACATAGTTTTCTTTAATTGAATAAGATCAAGCTTGATCCAGGATTGAAATGCACTTAAATGCCTATTTCATATAATCTTCAACTATTATTTTTTGTTTTGAATATATATAACTCTCCCACAGCAGAAAATTCTGGAGCTTCAACACCATCTGGGCAAGTAAATTCACATCATCTAAGTATTAAGTGAATTATTCTGAATCAGTTCTGCCAGTTCAATTTAAAGTTTATTGTCATCTGATCGTACATATACAACTAAATGAAACAATGTTCCTCTAATCCAGGGTGTACCCACAAAACATATAACACACACAGCACATAAACCAAAATAGTACCATAAATAAGTTAATAAAAATAATTCAAAATGTATGCAGCACAGGTAAGCAGTAGAGTATACAGTAAATAACACACTGACCTATTGATGAGACCTCAGTGGTGATGCACAGACTGTCAGTCCTAGTCCTGATGTTTCTGTACCTTCTTCCTGATAGTACTGAGTCAAAAAAGATTGTGGGATGGGTGGTGGGAATCCTCAACAATGCATTGAGCCCTTCACCTGCAATGCTCCCATTAAATCTCACAAACAGGGTTGAGGGAGACCCCGGTGATCCTCACAGTGGGTTTTAACAATCCTCTGTAGCGTCTTGTGTTCTGATGCCTTGCAGCCTCCGTACTTGATTCTCAGTTCTTGGTTCCACTGTTAGGAAGACATTCCCACTCAGCATTTATTTTAACAGACCTCCTTGGTAACAGGACCTTTAGCCCACTTCATCTGTAACAACCATCAAGCATTTATGTTAATCTTAAAATAATCTTATTTCATTCTCCCTTCTTTCCTATCAATTCTCACTCAGATTCTACCCTGTGTACTAAGAGCATTTAAAAATGGCAATTAAACTACCATCCCCATACTCCAACAGGCAACATCTGAGATTCCTTAAAGCAGTTGCACATAGAAATTGTACTCATCCCTGCAAACGGAAGAAGTGCTACACCTGCCCCCACACTTCTTCCCTCACCACCATCCCAGGCCCCAGACAGTCCTTTCAGGTGAGGCACCACTTCACCTGCGAGTCAACTGGGGTGATATACTGTATCCAGTGCTCCCGATGTGGCCATTTATACATTGGGGAGACCCGCCGCAGACTGGGAGACCGTTTCGCCGAACACCGGTGCTCAGTCCTCCAGCAGTGGTAGGATCTCCCTGTGGCCACACACTTCAATTCCACAGACCACTCCCATTCCGATATGTCTGTCCATGGCCTCCTCTACCGTCAAGATGAGGCCACACGCAGGTCGATGGAGCAATACCTTATCTCCCGCCTAGGTAGCCTCCTACCTGCCGGCATGAACATCCAACTCACAGACCTCCGTCGATACCCCTGCCCCGCCCCCTTACCCCATCCCTACATATAATTTTAGTCTGTTTCTCTTTCTCTCTCTTTTTCCCCCCCTCACTATAATCTCCCCTCAGTCCTACCTTTCTTTCTCTTTTATTTCCCATAATTCTCTACCTTCCCCCTAGCCCATTTCCCTTCAGCCTATCACTTCCCAGCTCTCTACTTCATCCCTCTCCCCACTTCTTATCCCCCCCTCGACCATCCCATGTTACTTCACTCCTGGTGAAGGGTTTCGGCCCGAAATGTCATCACTACCTCCTCCCATAGATGCTGTCTGGCCTGCTGAGTTCTGCCAGCATTTTGTGTTTTTATTTATTTCCAGCATCTGCAGATTCACTCACGTTATACATAGAAATTGATCATTTAAATGACGTGTCAGTGCACAATCGGCCATCAAAAAGGTAAGTGGTATGTGCAGGGAACATGAATTTAAGGTTCACAAGGAAAGAAAATGGTGGCTCCAAAGCAAATGATTAATGTTGCCTTTTTTTAAATGGATTTTTCATCGTTATGAAGAAATTTGTCCTATAAAGATCGTTCAGCTATGGACTTTGTTGCCAGCAGCATTAGAAAGGTTCATTTTGAACAGCGCCATCATTACTTTCAGTTTTTAGAGCATCACACACAAAATGTTGGAGGAACACAACAAGTCAGGCAGCATCTATGGAGGGGAATGGCCAGTATACGTTTCAGGCCAACACCCTTCATCGGGACTGGAAAGGGGTAGAAGAAGAGTGAATTAGAAGATGGTGGAAAGGGAAGGAGTACAATCTAGCAAATGATAAGTGAGACCAGGTGAGGAGGAGGGAAAGAAGTGAGGATCTTGGAGGTGATAGGTGGAAGAGGTAAAGGTCTGAAGACGAAGGAATCAGACAAAAGAGGAGAGTGGACTGTATGAGAAATGGAGGAGGAGGAAGAGCACCAGAGGGAGGTGATAGGCAGGTGGAGAAGGAATAAGGGAGGAGCCAGAAAGGGGAATGAAAAAGAGAGAAGCAGAGGAAGAAATTATGGGAAGTTAGAGAAATTGATGTCCTTGCCATTGTGTGGGAGGCTATGTAGACAGAATAGAACGTGTTGCCCCTCCACTGACACTAGGCAGCAAAGAAGGCCATGGACCAACATGTGAGAATGGGAATGGGAAGTAGAATTAACACGGGAAGCCGCCTGGAAATCCTGCCTGTGGTGGCAGAGGAAGCGAAAGTGTTCGACAAAGCAGTCCCCTAATCTCTGTCGGGTCTCACCAATGTAGAGGAGGCTGCAGCGGGAGTGCTGGATGCAATAGGTAACCCCCACAGCCTGTAGAAGAAGTGTCGCCTCACCTCGAGGACTATTTGGGACCCTGAATGGTGGTGAAGGAGAAGGTGTAGGGGCAGGTGTAGCATTTGCCCTACTTGCAGGGTTAGGAACTAGGAAGCAGATCAGTAGAGAGGATTGAGTGGACAAGGAAGTCACACAGAGAGAGATCCCTGTGGAAAATGGAGAGTTCAGGTGGTGGGAGGGTGCGGAAAGATATTTTTGGTAGTAGGAGCCCTTTGAAGATGGCAGCAGTTTAGTAAGAATAATAGAAACAAAATTATGCTGAGATGAATTTCTTGGGAGCTTAAAATGGGTTTAAGATCAACTGCATTAATAATTTTTATCCATAGTAAGCCAAATGAAAATCACTTTTTATAGTTTTGTATATTCTCATAGATTATTATAATAACTTACTAAATGCTCTATAATATTTTCAAAGCATACAGACTTACAGAAGTTATTGGAAGGTATTCTAAGGGACTAGATATTTGAGTATTTAAATAGATATTGACTGATTAGAGATTTTCAGCATGGTTTTGTGCATGGTAAGTCGTGTCCAACCAAACTTATAAAGATTTTCAAGGAAGTTAGCAGGAAAGTTGATGAAGACAAGGCAGAGAATGTTGGTTACATGGACTTCAGCAAGGCATTTAACAAGGTTAAGAATGGAAGGTTAGTCAAGAAGGTTCAGTCACTTGGCATTCAATACGAGGTAGTAAACTGGATTAGACATTGGCTTTGTGGTAGCTGATGGTCGCTTCGCTGACTGGAAGAATAGTGCAGTGCTGAAGGGATCAGTACTGGGTCTATTGTTGTTTATCATCTATATCAATGACCTGAGTGATAATGTGATAAACTGGATCAGCAAATTTGTGGATGACACCTAGATTGGGGGTGTAATGGATGGCAAGGAAGACTACCAGAGCTTGTAGTAAAATCTGGACCAGCTGGCAAAATTAGCTGAAACATGGCAGATGAAATTTAATGCAGACAAATGTTGGGTGTTTTGCACTTTAGAAGGACCAGCCAGAGTAGGACTTACACAATGAATGGTAAGGCACCAAGGAGCGTGGTAGAACAAAAGGATTTGTGAACATAGATACATAATTCATTGAAAGTTGTGGCACAGGTCGTAAAGAAAAGTTTTGCTTCTTTGCCCTTCATTAATCAAAGTATTGAGCACAGGAGATGGATATTATGTTGAAATTGTATTAGACTCTGCTGAGGCCTAATTTGGAGTATAGTATGCAATTTTGTTCATCTACCTACAGGAAAGATGTGAATAAATTGAAAGAGTTCAGAGAAAATTTACAAGAATGTTGTTGCATCTGCAGGACCTGAGTTATAAGGTAAATTAAATAGGCTAGGATGTTATTCCTTGAAAAAATACAAGCAGACTTTTTCCACTGAGGTTGGGTGGAACTTCAGTTAGAGTTCATGGGTTAAGTGTGAAAGGTGAAAAGTTCAAGGGCAACATGGGGGAGACTTCTTCACTCAGTGAGTCGTGAGAGTGTGGAACAAGGTGCTTGTGCAAGTAGTGCATGAAGGCTTAATTTCAAAGTTAGAAGAAGTTTGGGGAGGTACATGAATGGTTGGGGTATGGAGGGCTATGGTCTCAGTGAAAGGTAATGGGAGTAGGCAGTTCAAATGGTTCAGTGTGGACTAGATGGACTGAAGGGCCTGTTTCTGTGCTGTATTTTTCTATGACTATAATCTGACAGTACTGTTTTCTTCTCATGTATCTGAAAAGCTGTTGACTAGGAGATATATTTAGCTAATGGTTAATAAGCAGCCAGCTGTTGCAGGTTTTTGACTTGTCCTTGCGTAAACTACCCAGTAGGATTCCTGTACAAAGTAATTCCAGGAGGTATTCACATGCCAGCTTTGTCTTCCTAACTACAGGTATTGTGCAAAAGTTTAGAATGCTCCCTAGTGGTTCAACGAACAGCCTGCAAACTTTCTCAATCAGATTTTTAATCTATTTATGGTTGGTCAAAGTGTGACAGCATTGCTAATATTAAAGTCCAACTGATGTTCCAACATGGAGACCTAATTTCACCAAACACATTCACTTCCATCCCTACTCTTGTATCAAGGCTCATACACCCTGATTTTATAGTCCCATTGCTGCCTTCAACTATCTAAAGTTTAAGATTTTGAACTTAATTCCCAAAACTCTTGCTCCTGTTACTTCTCTGTTTCATTGCTGCCTAAAACCTACATCCTTTTTAGTCACTAGACTTGGTATCTTCATAAAATGTTGTGTCAAATTTTACTCAATAATATCCTTGTAATTCTTTGAGGAGGTTTCCTGGTTAAATAAATACAGATTGGTGTCATGAAATTGTTATGGCATCATCAATCCCTAATGCATCACAGGATTTTAGTTGTACTAAAACCAATGACTTAGAGAAAATGTTGGTGACCTTTTGGTCCTGTAAGAGAAATTAGAGTTAAAGGGTATCGTATAACAGAGTGGAGGTGGTTAAAGATTTCATTAGCCATAATTTTAGGAAATAGCAGAGCAACTTTATAAAATATTACAATACTCTGCTAGGCAGCATCTCGAATAAAGCATTAAATTCTGGTCACCCCGTTATACAAAGGATATTGAGGCTCTGAGATGCTGCAGAAGACGTTTACCAGGATGGTGCTTGAATTGGGGGGAAATGTGTGAAAGGGCAGGTTGGACAAAATTAAGTTGTTTCCTCTGGTGAGGTGGAGGCTGGAGAGAGACCAAATTAAGTTTATAAGATTATGAGAGGCATAAACAGAATAGGCAGCCTTAACTATTTTCCCAGGGTCAATATGTCTCATACTAGAGGACATGATTTAAGATGAGAGGCGGGAAGTTCAAAGGAGATGTGTGGGACAAGTTACTTTTACTAAGCACTGAAAGTGGTGTGTAACTGAAACTCATTGCCAGGAGTCGTAGTGGAGGCAAATATGACAGAGGTGTTTGAGGAACTTAGATATGGATTTTGTGTAGGTGGAAGGGGTTAGATTAGTTGGGAGTTAAGTACTAGTTGAATTACTTAGGCACAACATCATGGGCCAAAGGCCCTTTTCCTGTGCTTAAATGTTCAATGTTCAAAGTTGAAGAAACTACACTGCATACTCCTGCTCCTAATTCCTTTCATCAAGCAAAGAGTGTTAGTAACTCAGTGTCAATTGATACCCTCTTCCAACCCCAGTGTATTTACAACTGATACACAATCACAATGACACTTGGTATGTAACGTCAGAGTATAGATTTAAAATTATTGGAAAAAAATCTGGAAGGGAATTGCTAGTTATTATTTTATGGATTGGTGATGGGATCTGAAACTCTATCTGAAAACATGGTGGTGGCTGATTCGGTAATTAATTTTAGTAGCAACTTGGCAACTACTAGACACCTGGGGGCCTAATTAGAAACTTTAAGTTGGGATTCTTCCGAAGAGCCAAAGGGTAGCGCAGTGGTGCAGCTAGTTGAAATGCTCCAGTGACTCCCATGCAATCCTGACCTCCAGTGCCATCCATGCAGAATTTGTATTTTCTCCCTGTGACCACGTGGTTTCCTCCGGGACTCTAGTTTCCTCCCACATCCCACCAGGGCTGTGTGGGTTAATTGGCCACTATAAATTGAGTTCAGTGTATGAGTGTTAAAATCTGGGAGGAGTTGAGGGGAATACTTGGAGAATAAAAGGAATTAGTATAAAATTAATGTAAAATCAGTGCTTAATGTTTGATACAGAAAGTGGGCTGAAGCGTCTCCTTCCATAGGCCAAACGGTTATCTGCAGTGTAGGCCTCTTCTTTGAATACAGTGGGATGTGGGCCAGTTCTAGTTGGCTATTGTTGAAGAATATCTGGAGTTCTGAATGGCAGTAATGATGTGTGGCCTCTCGGTCACTAGATATGAGGATGTCTTGGAGTGGCTGGAAAATGTTTTCAAGGGCAAAGGGTGAGCAGCCAAAGAATGCGGTGCACATTGGCACCAAAGACACAGGTAGAAAGGGGGAAGAGGTCCTGTGCAGAACCGGAGTTAAAAAGAGGCTGATAAACAGAACCTCCAATGTAATAATTTCTGGATTACATCCAGTGCCACATGTAGTCAGGGCAGAAGCAGAAAGATAGAACAAACAAATGAGTGATTAAGAAACTGGTGCAGGATGAAACTTTTGATGTTGTTGGATAATTGAAACTCTTCTGGGCCAGGGGACCCGTACGAGAGGAAAAGGTTGCACCTTGATGCTCGGGCAGGGTGGTGGGATTAATATCTTGGTTGAAAGATTCACTAGTGCTACTCAAGAGGTATAAGCTAGTTTGGTAGGGGTTGGTAACCAGAGCACCTGGTCAGAAAGTGAAAAGAAGGTGGACATCATGTTCAGAACAGGCAGGAGCAAGGAAGTAGACATAATGGGATGGACAAATTGAATTGTATGCAGTTCAATGAATATTATAGTGATGAACTTGGAGTATGGATCTGTACATGGAATTGTGAAGTTGTGACTATATCAGAGACATGATTAAGAGAGGAGCACTCAGTGTTCCAGGAAAGTCAGAGGAGCTGGTAAAGTGGGGTTTTATTGCATTGATAATCAGGACAAATCCCAATTGCACTCGAAGCTGACTGAACAGAGGGCTCGTCAACTGAGGTTATATGGTTAGTGTTAAAAAGTAAGAAAGTTGCAATCACTATGGTGCGATTATACTAAAGACCACACCCCCTTCTAACAGCCAGCAGAATACCGAGGAACAGATATGTAGATAGATTAGGGAAAGGTGTTAAAACCAGCAAGGACTTCAACTTCCCTAATAAAGACTCGGACCTCCTTAGCTCCAGACAGGGAAGGACCACGCTACAACTGGTGTTGGGTAATGAGCTTGATTTGGTGACTGATCTTTCTGTGGGAGAACAGTTAGGGAACAGTAATCACATGTCCTTAATCTTTGAAGATAACTTTAAAGTATGAGCATTTCAGAAGAATATTTACTTGGACTGGCTCAAATTACAAGAGTATTAGGGATAGTCAGTTGGGAACAGTTGTTTTTGGTCATCCACATCTGACACGTGGAGGGTGTTTGAAGACCAACTGCAAAGAGCACAGATACAGGTATGTTCCGATCAGAAGGAAAGACAAAAATGGTAAGATAAGGGAAGGAGGCTACAGTCAAACAGTTCTCAAGGACGACAAAAAAAAAGCTAGAAAAGAAATCAATAAGGGAATTATAAAAGCCAAGAAGGGCCATGAAAAGACTTTGGCAAGTAGGATTAAAGAGGCATTCTATTAGAAGATTACAAGAAAGAGGATACTAGAGAGAGGGTTAGAACTTGAAACATAAAGGGACGATTATATCCTTGGAAGTAGAGGATGTGGGTGAGGTCCTAAATGAGCAACTTGCATCAGTATTCACTAAGGAGAAGGACCTGAAGGATGGGGAAATCAGTGTGGAGTGTACTCATTTGTTACGGTTTTTCAAGATAGAGGAGGAGGAAGAGTTGATTCTCTTAAAGAACATTAAAAATGTCCCAAGCATGGAATTTACTCCAGTTTATTGAGGGAGGAAAGAATTGAGATTTCTGGGGCCTTAACCAATACTTTTGTGCGATGTCTAGCCATAGATAAGGTCCTAGAGGACTGGTGAGTAGATAATTTTGTTGCATTTTTCAAGAAAGGAAATAGGGATAATACTGGAAAATATAGGCCCTTGGGTCTCATCTAAGTGCTAAGGAAGTTACTGGAGAAGATTCTTAGGGAGAGGATTTATGAGTATTTGAAACCCCATAGCCTAGTTAAGGACATACAGCTTGGCTTTGAGTGGGGAAAATCATGCCTCACCAAGTTGATTGAGATTTTCGAGGAGCTGATGAAGGTGATTCATAAAGGTAGAACTGCGGTTGTTGTCTACATTGACGGCAGTAAGATATTGGATAAGGTCCTTTCAGAAAATTAAGGTGTATGGGAAATGTTCCATGGGCAATTCACAGTTTGTAATAGATATGTAGACAGGTGGGATAGTAAGTTTGCAGATGATATGAAAAAGGTTGTTGGATATTGTAGAAGACTGACAAAGGATAAAGCAGTATAGAGATCAGTTGAAGACATGCACGGAAAAATAACAGATGTAGTTTAACATGGCTAA
Source organism: Hypanus sabinus (assembly GCF_030144855.1). Classification (NCBI taxonomy): domain Eukaryota; kingdom Metazoa; phylum Chordata; class Chondrichthyes; order Myliobatiformes; family Dasyatidae; genus Hypanus; species Hypanus sabinus. The sequence goes on along the minus strand of NC_082711.1, from coordinate 157,041,558 downwards.
ACATGAAATATTTCAATTTGGGAGATCAAATGTGAAGATACACTGTTAAGTGGCAAACTTTAAAGTTCAAAATAAATTCATTATCAAATACATGTATGTCATCATGTACAACCCTGAGATTCATTTACTTGTGGGCTTACTCAATAAATCCATAATAGACTAATAGCCATAATAAAATCAATGAAAGACTGCACCAACTTGGGCTTTCAACCAGGGTGTGAAAGGAAACACCAACAAGCTGTGCAAATACAAAAAGGAAGGAATAATAAGCAACAGATATCAAGAAAATGAAATGAGGAGTCCTTAAGAGTGAGTCCGTAGATTGTGGGAACATTTCAATGGTGAGGCAAGTGAATTAGGGTGAAGTTGTCCCCTTTGGTTCAAGAGCCTGATGGCTGAGGAGTTATAACTGTTCATGAACTTAGTGGTGTGAGTCCTAAGGCTCCTAGACCTTTTTCCTGATGGCTGCAGTGAGGAAAGAACATGTCCAGGGTGTGGGGATCTCTGATGATGAATGCTGCTGTCCTGAGACTGTGTTTCGTGTAGATGTGCTCAATAGTGGGAAGGACTTCACCTGGGATGGACTGGGCCATATCAACTGCATTTTGTAGGACTGTCCATTTAAGGGCATTGGTTTTTCCATACCAGGCTGTGATGCAGCTAGTCAGTATACTCTCCACTACACATCGATAGAAGTTTGTCAAAGTTTTAGATGTCATGACGAATCTTCACAAACTCCTGAAGAAGTCGAGGCACGTGAATGTGCAAAAATTGAAAAGATCAGGATTTCGTGCAGGCTGAAGGGGGCCAGAGATGCCTTCCTCCTTTAAAGAATGGGATTTCCCTTCCTCTACTATTGATGCTGCTCTAACCTGCTTCTCCATCACTTCCTGTACGCCATGCACTCATCCCATCTTCCCGCTGCCATAATAGTGATAGAGCCCCTCTAATCCTTACATACCACCCTATCAGCCTCCTCATCCAACACATTATCCTCCACAACTTCTACCACTTCCAACGGGATCCTGCCACTAATATATCTTTACCTACTCCTCCCCTCTCTGCTTTATGCAGGGATTACACCCTCCATAATTCCCTTGTCCATTCATTCCTCCATAGTAATCTCCCTCCAGGCACTTAATCTTGCAAGTGGCATAAGTGCCTCTCCTGCTCATTCACATCCTCCCTCACCTCCATTCAGAGCCCCAAACAGTCTTTCCAGGTGAGGCAACACTTCACCTGTGAATCTATTATATCTATTATATAATAGATATAATAGGTTTTCTATTATATCTGGTGCTCCTGATGCAGCCTCCTCTGCATTGGTGAAACCCATTGTAAACTGGGAGATCGCTTCATCAAGCACCTCTGCACTATCCACCACAAGTAGCATTTCCCAGAGGCCAAAGATTTTAATTCTGATTCCCATTCTCATTCTGACATGCTGATCCATGACCTTCTGTTATGCCAAGGTAAGGCCAACCTCAGCGTGGAGGGGAAACACCTTATATTCCATTTAAGTAGTCTCCAACAGGATGGTATGAATATCGATTTCTCCTTCCAGGTAACAAATTTCCCTCCCACCCACTTCCTCTATTCCCCACTCTGACCTTTCACTTCTTCTCACCTGTCTGTTACTTCCCCCGGTTCCCCTACTCCTTGCATTTCTCCTATTGAATACTCTCCTCTCTTAACAGATTCTTTCTTCTGCATCACTGCCTGGTATGGGATCTGTACCTCCCTTGATTGCAGGATTCTGCAGAGAGTGGTGCAGACAGCCCAGCACATCTGTAGTTGTGAACTTCCCCGATTCAGGACATTTACCAAGATAGGTGTGAGAAAAGAGAAGGATCACTGGGAACCCAAGTCATCCCAACCACAATCTATTCCAGCTGCTACCATCTGGGAAATGGTACCGCAGCATAAAAGCCAGGACCAACAGATTCTGGGACAGCGTCTTCCACCAGGCCATCAGACTGATTAACTCACACTGATCTGAGTGTACTCCTATGTTACATTGACTGTTCTATTATTATAAGTTATTATAAATTACTACGATTGCACATTTAGATGGAGACATAACGTAAAGATGTTTACTCCTCCTGTATGTGAAGGATGTAAGAAAAAAAGTCAATTCATTTCAATTCTGACCTTGACCTTTCCACCCACCTGGCTTCACCTATCACCTTCCAGCAAGACTCTTTCCCCTCCCCCCACCTTTTTATTCTGGCATCTTCCCCCTTCCTCCTCAGTCCTGAAGAAGGGTCTCGGCCTGAAACATCGACTGGTTACTCTTTTCCATAGATGTTGCCTGACTTGCTGAGTTTCTCCAGCATTTTGTAAGTGTTGCTTTAGATCGCCAGCATCTGCACACTTTGTGGTTTACTTGGGCATTTGATTAGTTTAGCACAACAATGGGGGCCAAAGGACCTACTTCTGTGCTATTCACTTCAATACTTTAATTCACGAAATTCATGAGCTCTGAATGTACTGACAGGTTTACAAAGTCAAATCACTCCTGTTACGAGTTCTAGATCATTACCCTACGTAACTGTCCTTTGGGTCACATTTTAGGTTGCTTTTGATTCAGGACTTGAGATCTCCTTTTTCCCCTCAGTGGGGTTTGCAAAGCAAAGAATGAGGAAAGAAGGGTAAGACTTTAACATTTCTTTCCCCAATTAATATTATTTGCTATTTTAAAGTGCTTTCAGGCATCTGTTTTTCATAATTATAAAGGCACATTACTTCAATTTTTATTATTTTAGAATGTTTCTGAAGGCAGGGGTTTTCAAAACGATTAGAACTGATGTATATCGCTGACAGCTGATAAAGCTGGCGGTTCTGTTTAGCAAGCTGTCAAAGTATTATGGTAACACAAGAATTTCTGCAGATGCGGAATCACACACATAAAATGGTGAAGGAACTCAGCAAGCTAGACAGCATCTTGGAGACAAACTAGGACTGTCCTCTTGTTGTGTGTCAGCCCAAAATGTCAGCTGTTTATTCCCCTCCATAAATGCTGCCTGAGTTGAATTTCTTCCTTCTGCATTTTGTGCATGTTGCTAAAGTCTTACAGAGGCATTTTGGAGCACAACCTCCAAAGGTATTGCTGTTGGGCTCGTTCTTGTAGGTTGATTCACATTTATTTCATACAGGTGGTGCACAAGAAAGGTCTAGTATTATCAGTCAATAATAAGTTCCTACTGGGAACTTCAGCACCAAACGTCATAATCATTTGAGATCCAGTAGCAGCTACTGAGGTGCACAGTTTTTAGATAACTGATGAGACAGAGCATGTTTAAAGTTTATGAGGTGAGGACAGTAACGTGACAATAATCATCAGTACGTCAACTATAGCATTCAGAGGCTAGTTATAGCCTTTTACATTTGAAGCACGAATGTATGTGAGGTGGGGTAGACAGAGGAGACAGAGTTAGGTCCAACTGCATAACTCTTCCAAAGAGGCCTCACAGACATGTGCCTGGGGCCTCCTTTACCTATAGCTTCAGCACTTCTACACCAGAGTTAAACATTAGGAATGCAGCAACACTTATTTAAAATGGTGAAGTTAAGCTTTAAATTTCACTGAGTAAAATAAATGTGTTTGAACTCAGCAAATAGTCAAGACAGTAGTCAGAACTTTCCTGAGATCTGGTTCCACTGGATCTGGAACTCTTGTTGTTAGGTAAGATGTGCTTTTCCTGAGACACCTCTGACGTTGACTTTGGGTTAATTCCACTGCAGGGAAGAATCCCTTAAAGCCACCTTATTTTATGGGAATCAAATCAGTTAAATTAATAGCTACAATTTCATTTACTGCAATGATAATATAGCTCTGCTGCTATTATTTGCGTGATTTCAAGGCAAGGCAAAAATCAATTTAGTTGAGTTTTTATTTTTGTGCCAAGTGAACCATTTCACAACATCTTTTTTTAATTTATTGCTTCAATTTGGAAAACATCATCTTTCTATTTTTAACAGTTAACGCTTCAGCCACAGCACGAGAGCCTGCTTACAAATTGAATCTCTTTCCCAGCTTTTAATTTTGTTACTCAAGTAAGTGTCTTGCCTCATTTCTAGGGTGGCATGGTACTGTAGTGGTTGGCGAAATGCTTTACTGCACCAGCTGTAAGTTCGGAGTTCAATTCCTGCCATTGTCTGAAAGGAGTTTGTATGTTCTCTCCATGACAGTGTAGGTTTCCTCTGGGTGCTCCTGCTTCCTCCCACATTCCAATGACTTGTGGGTTAGAGTTAGTACATTGTTGGCTTGCAATGTTGGCGATGGAAGCATGTGTGGGCTGACCCTGGCACGTACTGGACTGGGCTGGTTGTTATGTATATGTCATAAATAAAGCTAATACAGTGACTCTTTATTTATCTCCACGGGCCTATTGATTAGATTAAAGGGATAATAATGTACCTCAGATGTAAGTAGTATGATTGTAGATTCATATATTAAGACAAATACCATAATAATAAATACACACATATTGATTTATATTGAGTGTGTATTGAGTCCTGACGAAGAGTCTCAGCCCGAAACATCAACAACGCTTCTCCCTACAGATGCTGCCTGGCCTGCTGTGTTCTACCAGCATTTTGTGTGTGTATTGATTTGTTGATGGCTTCATTACAAAGTTATCAAATTAGTATCGTTAACACTGACAATTGTTCCCATTTGTACAGCTTCTTGAATAAAACAGAAGTACTCCAAAGAGCTTGACAGGAATGTTACTCATGGAATAAAAATTACCACTAGCCACATTGATCCATTAGGGCAGAGGGCCAATGTTTAGGTGAGGGGAAAGAGACAGAGGGGAAGAGAGAAAGCTAATGGCATGCTGTCTATTGTCTATTGACTTAGAAAGGTACTGAGGGGGAATTTTGGAGAATAGTGCCAAGCAAGTGAATACAAGGCCATCAGAGATGGAGTGCTTATCTGGATCCCTAATTCCTTCAATCCAAAATGTTACTCAATGAAAGAATTCCTTCATTTAATTTTTTTTTAACCCAGTGACTGCACTTCTACTGTGCTTTGTAGTTTGTTTAATTCTGAGTTTTGGTGGCTTCAAAAGTACAGTTAACCCCTTTACTCAACAAAGAAGTTCTCTGTAACTTCTCTGTAACTTCTATGTTCTCACTTCTGGTGACATTGTGCTGTGGCTCTCTTTTCTCAACCAGGTTCATGATTCATTCCAGGAATCAAAGTCAAGTTTTGCCTAGTTGCCAATTCAAGAAACAATTATTTTACACATGCGGAAATTAGAAGAACTGATCCTTAAAAATGTAACGACATAGAAAGAGCTACTCAGACTATCAACTCCCTGCTTGTTTCTTGCAGTGCAGTTTATACAGACTCATTTCTCTGCTCGTGATCCTGCAATTTATTTTCTGTCAATTGCCTATCCATTCGAAAACCCAGCTAGTTTATATTTGCTCCACTGCTTAAGGTAATGAGATCTAGATAATGGCCACACTCCACTTAAAAGTGTTTTTTGGCTCTATTCCTTCTAAATCTCCAATTATCACTTTGAAACTATGCTACTTGATCTTCAAACTAATGGAAATACTTTCCCCTGGTTCCCACAAGTAAACATAGCAGGATTGCGTCCTCTCAACTTTATTGCGCAATCTCACCTTCTGCAATCTAGATCAGAAGTTGTTCAATTCGTCACCTATTTGAATTCCTTTCTCTGGTAATTCTGCACCCTTTCTCGCACCTTTCTGGGACCTTCTTACTTCCTAGTTTATGGTGATTGTGAATGAGCAAATTTCTGTTAATCAGACTACTTGCTTCTTAACCAGAGGACCTAAAGTGAAGATTGCCATCAAGGCAACAAATTGGGAATTTGTGAAGAGACTGAATCTTTCATATGGGTGATGAGAACATGGAACTTGTAACCACAGGAAGTGATTGAGGTTAATAGTGTTTATGAAGTTAGTATAAGCAAGAAAGGGATTATGTCAAAGTATGATCAGGAATTCTGAATCAAAGCTCAAAGTATGGTTGGCACAACAAAGATCTGTCTGGTACTAATTTTCTTATGTATGATATACTGAAAACTGCATTGGCATAAACACCACAATATTTCAGCTCTTGGTTAAGTTGTAACTAGAGCCATTCTTATGTGCATGCTGATGAATAGGCAGTTCAAATATTTCATTTTCATCCATTTGCTTTCTTGTAAGTGTCTGTACACGTGTGCATAAAAGCAATTATTTCTGCTTTCTGTCAATAATCCATGAAGGGAAGCCAAGAAAGCAAATTTTTGCTCAATAGAAACAAAGAAGATTAAAGGGGATATATGTTTCCAACTTTTAGAATTATGTAAAGAACCAATGAGTTGGATATTCATGCAAAACAATTATAGAAACCCCACTGGGCATGATTATAAAGTAAGGAACCCATAAGTTAAGCTTGGTATTAAAATAACTGTGCCTTTGATTGATGGTAAAAACCAGCATCGGCTATAGTAAATCTCAGCTTCATTCAATTACTTAAAAGGGGCTCCAATTAATTCCTGTATAATTTAGTTCTCTCTTCCCTGCTCCATCAGTTCTTCTCATCTACAGTTTATTTGTGCCACCAGCCACTTCTACAACTATCAGCTTCACACAGAATCAGATCAGACTCATCAAACCTTCTCAGATTTGATTCCTGCTCTCCAGATGAACAAACTATTCTCTGTAAGTAGGATGTATAAACCATTTTAAAGGCACCAAATTTCATTTTAGCCCAGTTTAACAAAAGGTTAAAAATTGCATTTTTCTTAATTACAAGTTTCATTGTTCTCGATGAGGGTTTTTCCAGACATGTCATCGTAAAGAAGATCACAGGAAAGACCAGATAAAGCTCCGTTATATTTCACAAAGGTTTTACAAATTTGCAGAACTTTATACTTGAAATTCAACATATTCTTTGATGGAATTAAAGTTTTAAAATAAGGTAGGGAAGGTCAATCATTTAATCAGAACAACACTCTCAAGGAATTTCTAATGCCATCTATGGGTTGAGAGATCAATACCACTGTACATCCAGACCACGGCTGAAAGTAGCAAAGCATTTTTGCTTGCATTCAAATTTGTACTGAGTTATAAAACTTCTCAAAATGCAATTAAAATGGATGATTCACAAGTTGTTTATGTAACTAGACATGAGAAATGCATGTAGCACAATAAATTACATATATGCTGACCTGAACATTCTAGCATTATCTCTTAGAGAAGAAAAGTACTTTGTAATTAGTGTGATTATAGGAGAAGCTTGTTTATTTAATCAAATAAGTTTCTGAAAGTGCTTATAATTATTCATGTGATTTAAAATATCAAAGGCAATTTTTAATATTATGGATGTTAAGGTGGGGTGAGTTGATACAGATTTAAATAATCTTCTTTCTAAAACTTTATCTCAAGTATATCATAATTCAATAAGAATTTACAATAGCCTTTATTAAATAAATCATTTCAAGGCATAGTTATGAAAAATAGAAATATACCTGCCTTTTATAATTGTACTTAGTGTGAATCTGCAATTGTAACATTTGGATGATGCAATGTAGTAGTGCACTGTAGGTTTAGTTATTATGCAGGAGGGCCATAAAAATTTAATACTTCAATTTGACATTTCCTGCATAGATATTAATTTTGCAGGATGTTGTCATATTTTAACTCAGCTCGTCTTTGTGAACCACACCATTTTTTTTCCAAACCCTCTCAGAGTTTGCATTAGCAGAATCAAAGTACAGACTTCTGTGATCAGGTAACGTTCAAGATGGTGATTTCATTTTCAAATTACTTTGCTCAGAATCTGTATGGATTGCTGTGAAGTAGAATGAAATAAACAGCTTTTTAGCATTGAAAATAAGTAAAAAGTTAGAATTACAAATTACAAAATTTATAAAAATTATATATTAGTCAGTAACCTGAACTCACCCAAATCTTTCTCACTTCCTTAGGGAGTCCTAAATTTATTTACTAACTGCTATCTGTTTTAAAAGTGCAGTTACAATTGGTACTCACAGAAGCATAACTAGATTCACACAAGGGATTCTGCAGATGGTGGAAATCCAGAACAACACACACAGATTGCTGGAGGAGCTCAGCAAATCAGACAGTGTCTATGGAGAGGAATAAAAAGTTGACAGTTCAGGCCAAGACCTTTCATTAAGACTGAATCCTCCTCTCCCCCATCTTCTTATTCTGGTTCCTTCCATCTTCCTTTCCAGTCCTGAGGACAGGACTCAACCTAAAATGTCGACAGTTTATTCCTATAACTAGATTGTATTCAGCAACATCTCTTAGGAAGTAAATAAATGAAGAAGCAGGTGAAATGCTGTTGTGATGGTGGTTTGAGTTTTATTGAGGTAGATGTATTGTCCCTGTTATAAATGGAAGTCACTGCTGTCCTTTTTTGAGCAGCCAGTCACTGCCTCTGTAAATAACTCAACCAGTGGATGTGGTAGGCAGTGAGGGTGCATTAATTCACACACAGGACTTCCAGAGTATGTTCCTTGGATCATTACAGGCAACAAAACTCTGAGTTAGCATTTGGATTAGCTGATTCATTGGCAGTAGATTGCGAGAAGGAAGAAACAATTATTAAAAAAGTAAAAATCACTGGGAGTAAAGAGCAGTGAGGCAAGAAAGGGATGCTTGACTGTCGTGAGCAGAGGACGGAGACGGAATACTAGTAATTCCAATATGATTTGAAACTCTACCATGGTTAGATTCTTTGCTCAGTGAGTAGTCAAAAATTCATAGAATACCTCCACAATTACTAAGCCACAATCAATGAGGCATTGATCATGTGGATAGTCAGACGTTTTTTCCCAGGGCTGAAATGGTTGCCACAAGAGGACACAGGTTTAAGGTACTGTGGAGTAGGTACAGAGGAGATGTCAGGGGTAAGTTTTTTACTCAGAGAGTGGTGAGTGAGTGGAATGGGCTGCCGGCAATGGTGGTGGAGGCGGATACGATAAGGTCTTTTAAGAGACTTTTGGATAGGTACAAGGAGCTTAGAAAAACACAGGGCTATGGTTAAGCCTAGTAATTTCTAAGGTTGGGACACGTTCAGCACAACTTTGTGGGCCAAAGGGCCTGTATTGTGCTATAGGTTTTCTACGTTTCTATGTTAATGTTTCTGTGGCTGGCAAATTAGTGGCACATCTTTGTTGTGCATCTGAGCATCTAAGAAACAGATGCTGCCCATTTTCTGTGTGCAGCCAGGCAAGACATGCATGCCACAACAGTGGGGCATCAAGGGCCAAACAAGGCACCAAGAGAAGAAGTGGAGGGCATGCTAAGTTAATAGGGATAGTTTTCCCACTTTATCCTAATTGGAGGAATCCAGTGAAGTGCAAGAACAAAGAGAAAAATTATCTTAGAGTTCAAAGTTCAAAATAAATCTACTGTCAAAGTACATATTCATAACTATATATAACCCTGAGATTTGTTTTCTTGTGGGCTTAATCCATGAACCATAATAGAATCAATGAAAGACTGCTTAATAGGATGGACAATCAACCAATCCATAAGAGACAATAAACTGTACAAAGATAGAAGAAAAAAGAAATAATAATAAATAAATAAACAACAAATATCAAGAACATGATATAAAAGTCCATGAAAATGAGTCCACAGGTTGTGGGAACAGTTCAGTGATGGGGTAAGTGAAGTTCAATGAAGTTATCCCCACTGGTTCAAGAGCCTGATGGTGGAGGGGTTATAACTATTCCTGACAGAAAAATACAACTGCAGATGTTGTGGGTCAAAGAATATGTACACAACGCTGGAAGAACTCAACAGGTCAGGCAGCATCTGTGAGAAAAGAGTAGCCAACATTTCAGGCCAAGACCCTTCATCAGGAATGGGGGGGAAGAGAGGGCCGAAGCCCAGTAATAGAGATAGGGGAGGGGGTAGGGCCTCGAGGTGCCAGGTGGAAAACCAATCAGAGGAAGGATAAAGGGGGAGGGGGAGGGGATAAGCATGAAAGAACTGTAGAGATAAAGAAGCAGAAAGTTGAAAGGGGAGAGAGGCAGAGAGGGACCTGGGATAGGGGAAGGGGAGGGGGAGGGTATGGTGAACTACGTGTGCCTGTCTGGACACGCCCCCTGCTGACTGCTCCTGTGGCTCCTCCCACAGACCCCTGTATAAAGGCAATCTGAGGCCTATGCTCTCTCTCAGTCTCCAGGACGTAGTATGATGGTCACTCACTCCTGGTTCCTTCTTCCAGTCAATAAAAGCCGATATCTCGCCTTACGTCTCAGAGTGAGTTATTGATGGTGCATCAGAGGGAATTACTGGAAATTGGGGAATTCAATGTTCATACCACCAGGCTGGAAGCTACCCAGACAGTAGATGAGGTGTTGCTCCTCCTACCTGAGTTTGGCCTCATCATGGCAGTAGAGGAGGCCATGTATGGATATATCGAGATGGGAACGCGAGGCAGAGTTGAAGTGGGTGGCAACCGGGAGGTCCTGTCCATTGTAACGGACAGAGTGGAGGTGCAATCCCCAATCTGCGCCGGGTCTCGCCGATGTAGAGGAGGCCGCACCAGGAGCACCAGATGCAATAGACGACTCCAGCAGTCTCGCAGGTGAAGTGTTGCCTCACCTGGAAGGACTGTCTGGGGCCTGGAATGGTGGTAAGGGGGGAGGTGTGGGGACAGGTGTAGCACTTGCTGAATTAACTATTCCTGAATCTGGTGGTGTGAGAACTGAGGCTCATGTATCTTCTTCCTGATGGTAACAGCCAGACAGAGCATGAGCTGGGTGGTGGGGGTCCTTGATGATGGATACTACTTTCCTGCGACAGCGCTTCATGTAGGTGTGCTCACTGGTGGGGAAGGCTTTACCCATGATGACTTGGGTTGTGTCTACTACTTTTGATAGGATATTCCATTCAAGGGCATTGATGGTTCCATACCAGGCTGTGATGCAACCAATCAATATACTCTCCACCACACATCCATCGAGGTTTGTCAATGTTTTAGATGTCATGCCGAGATTTTGCAGACTTCCGAAGAAGGAGTGGCATAGCTGTTCTTTCTTTGTAATTGCACTTACGTGTTAGGCTCAGGACAAGTCGTCTGAAATGATGACACTGACGAATTTCAAGTTGCCAACTATCTCCGCCTCTAATCGCCTAATGAGGACTGGATCATGGGCCTCCAGCTTCCTATTCCTGGAGTCAAGAACCATCTCCTAAGACTTGCTGACATTAAATGAGATGTTGTTGCTTTTGCACCACTCAACCAGATTTTCTGTCTCCCTTCGATATGCTTGATGCACCATCAATTACTCTCAGAGACGTGGGTTAAGGTAGGCTTTTATTGGCTGGAAGAAAGCACAAGCAGCAAGCGACCACCACACAACATCCTGGAGACTGAGGAAGGTCCAATCGCCTTTATACTGGGGTCTGTGGGAGGAGCCACAGGAGCAGTCAGCGGGGGGGGGGGGGGGGGGCGTGTCCAGACAGGTATATGTAGTTCATCACAATGCTGAATCATCTCACCACTTTTGATATGGGCTATGACAATGATGTTGTCAGCAAACTTGAATATGCCATTACAGCTGTGTTTAGACTCACAGTCAGAAGTATAAAGTGAGTAGAGAAGGGGGGTAAGCACACAGCCCTGTGTTTTAGAAATAATCTAAAACCAGAGGAGAAAGAAAATCACCTTTGAAAATTGGAAATATTTTAAAAATTCTGTTCCTCAGATTTTAAAATTACGCAGGGCAGGCTGAAAAGTATACACTAGTATTTTCATAAGAAGTGTCCTAGCTTACTTGTTTTAAACAGAGATTTTAACCTAGTTAAATCTTGGTTCATCTTGGTTCATAAGTTCATCTTGGGCTTCTTTCATGATGTTTAACAACATCCATGAGAAAGACTGTTCAGATAGGCAGGCTTTGCATAAGTCAACTCCCCTATTAAAATTTGTAAAACTAAAAGGAATCTTTTAGGTTCCAGTTGACCTATGTTCTACCTCATTCATTTTTGTCCACCATAATGCATAACAACACCCCTTTATAAGCTCCCTTACTATGGCCCGGTCCGCATCTTTGAGCAGGGCAAAAAGACTTTTATTGTCAAGAAGAAGGATAAACCTGAATGTATTTCTATAGATCACCTTAAGCCAGCCCACCAAGACCAGGATGGTTCACTACCATACCCGCTGCATCAAGACATTACCATGTGTGTGTTGGCACACCCCTGGATGATTTGGAGGCACCGGTTGTTATTCCAACCAAGGAACATAGGACCTCAGCTGGGCTGCTCGTATGGACTCCAGAAAAATTACAATGGCAGTTTTGGTGAATCCTGGGTGAGGGGGTTGGGGGCAGTGTAGGCTAATGTAATGTGTGACAGATGACACATATTGTTCATATTAGAAAATCCTCTACATAATTCACAAACACCGTCATTGAGTTGTTCTGTGCACTTTAAGAAGTGGTGTCTGATGTAATGATGTCAATGTAAGGTGACTGCTTTTGGTTTATTCGTAATGAAAGTTAAGCACAAAATAAGTCTCTGCCAGGTCTTATTCAGAGTGATGCAGCCAGTTTGAATGCTCTCTATGGTACATCTGTAGAAATTTGAAGTACTTTTGGTGAAATGCTAAACCTCCTTAAGTTCTCAATTAAAAATTGCTGCTGTCCTGTCTTCTTTATAGCTGCATTGATATGCCGGGTCCAGGTTAGGTTAGCTCCTCAGAGATACTGACACCCAGAAACTTGAAGTTGCTCACTCTCTCTACTTCTGATCCCTCTATGAGGACTGGTGTGTGTTCCCTCAACTTACCCTTTCTAAAGTCCACAAACAGTTCTTTGGTCTACAGAGGTACCGTGGAGAACATTCTAACTGGCTGTGTCACCATCTGGTATTGAGGAGGAAGGGTGCTACTACAACGGATAGAAATAAGCTGCAGAGACTTGTAAACTTAGTCAGCTCCATCTTGGCCACTATCCTCCCTAGTATCCAGGGCATCTTCAAGGAGCAGTGCCTCAGAAAGGTGGCATTCAACATTAAGAACCCCCATCACCCAGGACATATCCTCTTCTCATTGCTACCATCAGGAAGGAGGTACAGGAACCTGAAGACACAAGCTCAACAATTTAGAGACAGCTTCTTCCTCTCTTCCATCCAATTTCTGAATGGACATTGAACCCATGAACACTACCTCACTACTTTATTATAATTTTTATTTTACACTGTTTATTTAATTTAACTAATTAATATATTAATGCACTTGAACTAATTCAGTTTTTTTCTCTCATTATGTATTGCGATGTGCTGCTGCAAAAACAACAAATTTCACCACATATGCCTATGATACTAAACCTGATTCTGATATGAGTTTGATGGGAAATAAAATCATAAAATCTTGGAGATACATGACCAATCAGGCAGCATCTGCACAGAGATAAGCAGGATTTATACAGCAGGTGAATGATCTTTCATCAGAACTGGATAAGTTAGAAAGAAGAGTTTACATCTACAGTAAGTGTGAGGGATAGACTGAAACAACGTTTTGGAGCTATCCATTCAGAGAGGAGATAAAATCCAGAAAACTATGCAGGAACTGTGAAATGCACATCCAGCAATTGTGAGAAATGCTGAAAATACCCAAATCAGGCAGCATCCCTGAGGAGTGACTGCAATATTACAGGTGAATAATCTTACAACAGAACCGTCTCACTCTGCAGTCAACAAAATAGCCTGGTTATTTCAATATTGAGACTTGAAGGAGCACTCTCACGAGACCACTGGGTGGATAGAGGAATTGATTAAGAATATGCTCAAAGTCTCCTTTAGGAAATGCAATATCCTGCTGACTCTCTGCATGGATCACTAAAAGTGAAGAAGGAAAATTCCACTTGCTATCGTGAACCTTGGGACCATGCATTGGGGGAGCCACAGAAACCCCACACTGACAAATCAGCTGACAAAATGCTCACAAAATGCAACTTCACCTGTTCTTCAGCCACCACTTATCCCTTCTAAGAAAGGTCTGTGGTTCTCAAGTTGGACCTCACCACCCACCACGGAATCCATATGAATGGATTGGAAATGGGTAGTGAGAAATAAAGGAAGCAGAGTTAACTTTTTTCTCTCCAAATGTGTTAACTGACTTACTAAGTATTTGCAGCGTTTCGATCATCTGTGGTTTATTTTTAAACTTCAGTTCTATTTGAGGGGAGCTGTTTTCTTCAGCTCTTTGGTGACATGGAAGGTGGGGCAAATAGCACAGAAAGACATATTCAGATGGAAAAGAATATGGTTGAGTACCTAACTAAAAACTTTGTATTTGCTACTTAAATTTAAACAACAATCACTTTCTATGTCTTCTGTACAGGCCTTGTCTCTCAGTACAGCAGTGCCTATTACTGTATTTAATGCTTTAATTCACTGGCTAATACTTATCCATGGTTGTGTTGCGGAAAATTGCTCTGTGTGGGTGGCGAGGGTTATATACTTTGCAGGAATTGTGAGGAAGTGATGGAACTAGCTTCCTTGAAGTTTAACTGCCTAATTTCTGTGAAATATTGCTTATGAACTCCTGCTATCGATGCTTGTTTCTAATATCAGAAGCAACCCTATAATTCAGAAAGTTGAAAAGTATTTGTTAAGAAAAGAAACATTTACTGTGAATCATAAGAGAACTGTAATTTTTGCATAGCTTGTGAATGGGGCCTGCAACCATGGTAACAGTAAATTCTTTAACGCAGTTGCAATAATTAGTAAAAAGTCACAACGGCCAGAGCTGTAAATAATCACGGTTAGATTCTTATGCAGAGTATACTTTGTATTAAGGTTTCTTATGTTCTTAAATGCAATATTAATTTTTTATGTATGAATATTGGTAACCTATAATCTATCCAGATAAACAGCAATAATTTGCCAAACTGTGATAAAGCATGGGAATAAAATTCAAAAATCTGTACAATAAAACTACAAAAATTGAGCATGTTCAGGATTTTAGTGTTGTGAGATTAGCAGATGTTTTGGATGAGTGAATACTTTTTCCTATTAATAACCAGTTATTTTAAATTACAGTTCAAGAAAAGACTTTACAGTGTATTTTATTAAATTTTCTAATCAATCCAGTAAGTTCAAGGCGGAGTTTGGGACCATGGCCTCAGCAGTTGAAAAGGAACACAGGAACCAGGGCTTGAGATCTAAGAGAGAGAGAGGAAAATGGGATCATGGAGATTTGAAAGCGAGCTGAGGGAATGGGACCTTTGAGTTTTAAGGGGTGAGCAAACATTAGGCAATAAACCAGGTGGCAAACCTACAAGAGTTCTGGATAGTCAGGTAGCAGATTATCTGTGTTTTACTGTTGCCAGTCTCTTCATATTTGGGAAAAAAAAAGGAAAGACCATTATTAGTTTTAGGAGATAGCCAATTAGCACTACAAGGTTTTTGTTTCTGCCAAGGAAATCATCTATCAGAATTATTAATCTATCCTTCATTTAGCTGCTGAGAAGCCAACGTCATCTTGAGGATTAGTTCTTGCTTCATTTTTTAAAAATCTGACCTGAGGTAGGGCATTTCTACTGGATTCTATGCTGTGAAATGAGTATGAGTATTCTAATAATTTAAACATGTACTTAAGACACTCTCTTGCATTTTGCACAGCAGCTATTAATCCTCTTGTGTTCATTTTCAATTGAAAGAAAATCTATGGACTGATTACCTAATTTTGTCTCCGAGTGACCTCTACTTAAAGTCCTGATGAAGGGTCTTGGCCTGAAACATCGACTGTTTACTCTTTTCCATAGATGCTGCCCGACCTGGTGCGTTCTTCCAGCATTTTGTGTGTGTTGTCAAAGATAAGTCATCTAAACTTGGTCAAAAGGGGAAGTTTTAAGGAATGTCTTAAAAAAGTTAGAGGTAGGTAGACATTCACACGAATTCCTTATCTTCCTGGACACTAGCATCTGCTGACATGGTTGTCAGGGATGAGGCAATTGAAATATAAAAAGATAAAAAAACTATTATTTCAGAATATTGCAAACCTGAGAGAGATCAGAGGTCAGAAAAGTTAGCTGATGTAGGAGTTAGTGATGAACATTTTCAAATCAAAGTTTTCTTTATCTGGGAGCCAATATTTAGGTGAAGCAAGTAATTTCAACCAGTTTGGTAAAGGAATTATGCAGAGCAAGTATGATACCACGAAGATCCTGTGTGGGTCACAAATGCATCAAGGATCTTTGAAGCACAGGGTAACAATTTTCCATAATCTGAGATTAGCAACAAAAATAGCAGACTATGATTCACCTGCATTGCAAGCATGATCCAGTTGAAAGTCCCAGATCTGCTGACAGACTTAATTGTAATCCAATGGGAAATGCAATCTGCCACTTTTCTGTCGCCGTACATGCCAAGTATAAAAACTTGTTTTTTGTACACAGTTCACAAATTGTCCCTTAATCTGGCATGGCCAGATGTTTTACTATGGCCCAGAAGCAGCAAACTTTCGGTTACAAGCACTCGATTTATTAAAAACAGAAAAAATAGATATTTCTTCCTTAGCAAAGAGAAATGTATTTGAATGCTCCACATAATCTTAGAAATGCCCAAAGAAAAAAATTATTTTCCAAGGGAGTGCATTGAATTAGAATTTCTTATCTATAATGTAAATCAAATTGCATCCTGAAAGTGTTTCCCTTGGAGCACAATACATCTCTGAAATCTTCATCTAAAATAAATATTGGGATGCGGAGGGAGATTTCAGTCCCAAGAGAGATAAGACAATTTAGTACAATGACATAGCAACCAAAAAAAAAGCAGGGGTAGGTCTTTTGTCCCTTTCCACCTGTTCCACCATTCATTGGTGAATGATCCTTTACCTCAGCATTATGATTCTGCACTACCACTCAATTCCCTTAATGCCAAAAAAATCTATCAGTTCCTGTTTTCAACAACTTGTGGCTGAGTCTGCACCAGCCTCTTGCCAAGAGCTTTCCAAAGATTCATGCTACTGTTGTTGAAGGCAATTTGTATATCTACTCTGAATGGCCCTTGTCTCTGGATACCTCAGGCAGGGGAAGTACCACCCTCTTATTATCCCCTCAACCCACTGATGAATTTGGTACCTTTCAATTATATTGCCTCCCGTTCCTCTAAACTCTTGAGAGTATAAGCCCTGCTTAATTTCATCTCACAGAACAATCCAACTAATCCAGGAATAAATCTGATGAGCCTTTACTCATCCTTTGACAAGGGATTTCCGATGATATTCTCTTGCCACAAGTGAATAAATTCCTAAAAGTGTATTAATTTGCACCTTGCAAAATGACAATTTCAATCCAATATCTACCCATGCTGTTATGAAGAAAAACTTGCTGTAAATAAAGTTGTGACAGCTTTCATGAGAATACAGATTCAACTCTACCACACATATAGTAGATTGGTTACTGAAGCGAACAACAGGATGCATGTAAAAATCTACTTGCCATTATAAATCAGACTAGTTTCAAGACATTAATGGATTATTGCTGGAACAGAATACAGGGTAATTAGTTGTGAAGTAACAATAAAAATTATATAAATCTACTTTCTGGATACATTTGAGGAGTTTGAAGAAGTTGTGTTCAGGGTAGATGACATTTTGCACACTGTTGTATGTAAAATTAACGTTGGTAGAAATTAATCATGTTTTTTTTTAAACATGTTTGTGTGTGTATTTTCAGACTTGGAGTTTTACTCTACTTAAAGCAACAAAATTGAATCTGCTGATCCCCTGGGGTTTTCATGCACAACAGTCTCTAGAGTTTTCAGAGAATGGTGCAAGAAACAAAAAAAAAATAGATTCAATGAGTGGCAGTTCTGTGGGCAAAAACATCTTGTTAACGAGAGAGTTCCGAGGAGAATGGCCAGATTAGTTCAAGCTGACGGGAAGGCAACAGCAACTTAAATAACCAGGCATTACAACAGTGGTGTGCAGAAGAGCATCTCTGAATGCACAAAATGACGAACCTTGAAGAGGATGGGCTACGACAGCAGAAAGCCACAAACATGTGCTCAATACCCACTTTATTAGGTACATTAAGTACCTAATTAAGTGGCCACTGAGTGTATATTTGAGAAATGGATGTGGCGGTGTCGAAGAAACCGAACTCTAGAGGTCAGACGTTAAGCCATAATATTTTGATTCAGCATGGTTTCATAGAGAACTTGCAGAAAAGTGCAAAGCTCTGAGTAACAGAGCTAATTCAGCATATATTTATACGGCTGAGCAGGGGAATATCCATGGCTACTGCCATGCAAGTGTATCTGTTACACAAGCAGATATATGTAATCAGGGCAAAATAAGTACATCTGTAGCACAAGGTATTTTAATCATAGAATTTAAATCGTATGAGGATGTGTTCTTCTTTTCTGAACTCAATGCTGCACCCTGATTATGAAAGACTGTCTGCGGGTCTGAGCTCAGAACATTGGGTTACAACATTCAAACAGTAAAATGCAAGTGAGCTACTTAGTTCATTAACCATCCTGTGGGCCCTCCTTCCGCAGGTAGACTGGTCACATTAACCGGAGTAAATCACGGGGAAGTAAGTCCAAAAGCAGGTCGGGATGGGTTAGTGTGTGGTTGCGAACTAGACAGAGAGATAAGGTAAAGTACATATAAACCTAAGGATGGGTAGTTGTGAATGTAAGCCAACAAGAGATATGTAGTTAAATGTAAGTGTGAATTAATGAGAGAGATGTTGACAGAGATTGTGAAATAAAGAAGTTCTGGTTAATTACTTTTGTGAAATGAAGTTGAAGAATTCAACAATTTTAAGATCCCTATTTACTTTCAATTTATTTGAACTGCTCTCTGGTTGGTGTACGGATTGTTAAAGCTACCTTTATATTCCAACATATGATTTCCCTTCTTGAAAACAATCTATTTCTTTAATCAGTATTTACACAAGGTTTTCACAAGTCTGTATCCAGTTACATCAGAAAATGGAATAAGTATGAATATCTTTTTCGCTCTCAGTACACAATCAGAGATTTAGATATTTTTTAAAGTCTATCAAAGTGATTTAATTGGAATCCTTACACTTGTCTATTAGCTTAGATTTTTTCCTGCATTACTGCAATAAAACACCACTTACAGGGATAAATGTATGGAACAGATGGTTGAATGTACTCAGGGGTACATCTAGTCACACAATTCATCATATAGAACTTCCTTCCCTGAGCCATAATTATCTTGTTCATGTTGATCAATAGACAGCCTGCAAAATGTTGCCCAACTCAGCAGATCTTACCGCAGTGTATTGAACTGCCACTTATTGGATAGTTTTTGTTTTCTGCACCATCCTCTGTAACTCTAGAGACTATGTGTGAAAATGCCAGGCGATCAGCAGCTTCTGAAAAACTCAAACCACCCCATCTGACACCAACAATAACCCCTTGGTCAAAGTCACTTAGATTACAGTTCTTCCCCATCCTTATATTTGGTCTGAATATCTGAACCTGTTGGCCATAAATGCATACTATTATGCATAGAGTTGCTGCCACAAGACTGATAGGATAATTGCATTAATGTGCAGTTGTCCAGGTGTACTAATAAAGTGGCTATTGAGTGTTTATTTAAGTCCTAACCTAACTTCTGTAGAGTCCACTCTCACACAGTAGCTGTGTCATTCAAACCTAGGCTCTATCCCGAAGCCGACTTAAATTCATTCTCACGCTACATCCCCAACTCTAATTCATTACTTCTTCATCTTCCGTCATAAATGGACTTGATAGGATAGAAAAGTGAAGAAAAAATATCGCAAGTGTTGGAAAACTAAAATGAAAATAGTTGGAAATCTAAGCAACACACACAAAATGCTGGAGGAACTCAGCAAGACAGGCAGCATCTACGGAAAAGAGTACAGTGGAAGTTTTGGCCCGAAACATTGACTGTACTTTTTTTTCCAGGCTGCCTGGCCTGCTGAGTTCCTCAAGCATTTCCTGCGTGTTGCTTGAATTTCCAACATCTGCAGGTTTTCTCCTGATTGTTTATAGCTGGAAACCTACATGGATGGAACCTATCATGAAAGTAGGTGAAATGAAAATCTAAAATGAAAACTGAAAGTAGCATCTGTGTGGAGTAGCAACTAATGCTAAATTCAATGTGTAGTCCTGAGGTGCAATTGTCTGGAAATAATAACTCTCCTCTCTCTGTGGATGCTACCTGCCCTGCTAAGCATCATTTAATCTGATAACCAATCCAGTTAAGTTTTATCTCCCCACAGATGCTGTTTGACTAAATGGTATTTCTACCATTCATTTCTGCTTCAAATTTCCAGCCACTTCTACTCTTTGCATCTCACCGTTAGAGCACATTCTCTTGGCTTTTATCATCTCCTTAGTTCTCATTCATTATTAAGTAAACAGCTCCAGTCCTTTTATGCTGCTTGCATGACCTCGAACTCGACTCTATCCCTGATATTCCTCTTGCCCTTTCCACCTTCAGCCTGCTGCAATTTAAAATATTTTTCTGTTCTCCTTTCTCTACCTCAGATGAAGAACAAATGGCTTCAAGTGTCAACCAGGGTTCCGCCCTATAAGACTTGGGACTGGGGAAAAGGAGAACAGAATGGAAATGGAGTTCAGAAACTGAGTAGGAAGCTTTTGAACCAAAATACAAAGAGGCTGCATAATTTCATTTGTGGAATGCCTATCAGCTCCTGTTTCAGTTGCAATTATACCCCTAAAAGACACGGCTTGCAATAAACTCAGGAAACGATATGGAGACACAAAAGGTGACAGAACTTAGAGCAACAGGAGGAGTTCAGCAGGTCACACAGCATCATTGAAGAGGGGTTAAGCAATTAAACTGATACAGGTTTTCAACCCAAAGCATTGACAAATTCATTCATCCACCCCACCACTCCCCCCCACCCCCCCACCACAGATACTGCTTGTACCACTGAGTCTCTTCGGTAGGTTGTTGAAAGTTGAATGAAATGGAGAGCAACCCGTACATATGGGCAGACAAACAATAGAAGCGTGCAAGCAAACTGAAGTACATACACCGGTTGGGACAGAATTATCTGTCAGACTGCTTACAGCTCACCAAGCTGCTCCCTTCTAAAAACTGGGGAAACTGAAAACCAAAAATATTCTGTTAATCAATTAGAATTACCCAAGACTAAACAATATATAAAGTTTCAGGACAGAATGTGAAATAACATAACCAAGAACCATTGATGGATTGACAGAACTTAATACCCAAACAGTAGGGGTTGTGACCCTCTTGCAATATTTCAGTGAGGACCTGTGGTGCTAGTCATGGTCTCTTGCAGCTTATAAAAGCCTATCATTCGCCTCCCGTCTCCGAGAGTTATTGATGATGCATCAGGACCCTGGACTCCAAACAAGAAAAACAGTGGTGGATGTGTTGACTATAATTTTTGATGGAAGACTGAAATGATATACTAGGGAGAGGGGTTGAAGTTGACATGTTATTGTTTTAGGAATGGTGTAAAAGTGACGGCACTGTAGTCAGCTATTGAGAATGATGATGAGGAATTTTCTAGTCAGTAGTTAGCCCATACTACAATTGTGGGTAGCAGGAACAGAAATGTGAGAAGGTAGTAACATGGCTATGACGATGGACTGCATTGGCTAGCAGCATGGGCTGACCCAAATTAAACCAAATACTACAGCTTTGATGTTGTTGCCTCACTTCTTGCCATTTGTGTAATTTGTACTTTGCTTTTTTCACATGTTGGGTGCTGGATGTTTTCTTGGACAGGTTCCATGGTGCTTCTTTGTTTCGTGGCTGCCTGCGGGAGGGCCAATCTCAGAGTTATATTCTCTACTTTAATAATAAATCTACTTTGAATCTTTGAAGAGGTATATTAGGACTAGATCAGTGTAGGGACAACAGGCAGTTGTCTGGAAGCTAACATGCATGGAAAGAACATCAGATCTAATCAGGATACGAAGAATGAAATAGGAGAGTATTTTCAAGAGAATAGAGCTAGGAGAGAAATTATTGAAGTAAATGAAAATCTCAACACTGTCAAGGATGACAGGATGAGTGGAAGCTGGTTTGTATTGTACAGGGGAGGGTTGAGAATTAAAACAACAAGGTTATCTAATGAAAGTGAATGAAATTTAAGAGGACGTGATGTTATACTTATGAGTGTAACCTATGTCAATAAAATGAATGGTGTTTTTAAGTTAAATTGGGATGTTTGAACAGAATATGAACCACTGACCTCCACCTTCTCCATTGTAATTCAGAGCAACCGTGATGCAATTCAACTGTGGAACGCTGCTCTGGCTGTTGAGGAATATGTGGTGGCGATTCCTGGATATGCTTGGATTTCATTTGACCAGCTTCAGTGTGCAGATACTCTGGTGGAATAATGCCCACTGTTTGATGGAAGAGAAACTACTTTGTCACAAGAACAGCTTTGATAATGAAACAAGAGGTGTCCCATTCATAAAACTACTTACCTATTTAAAACACATAATCAAGTTGCCTCCCCTCCTTTGTCAAAGCCAATGCACAAATCGGTCAATCGATTAACCCATAGCCTCCACCCCCTCCCTCTCCCCATCCCTCTCCCTCTCCTTGCTTGTATATTATAATACTCTCAAAATGATTGCTAACATCACATTTGCCTTCCTCACCACTGCTTCAACCTACAAATTACCCTTTTGGTAATCCTGTATGAGAACTCCTAAGTCCCTTTTTATCTCAGAGTCACCTTATGTACAAATATTTCTGTACCTAGCGTCACTTCATGTACATACGATCAATCTATGCCTACAAGCACACACAGGAGAAAATCTACAAATGCTGGAAATTCAAGCAACACAAAGTGCTGAAGAACCATCCTGATGAAGTGTCTTGGCCTGAAATGTCGACTGTTTACTCTTTTCCATCGATGCTGCCTGGCCTGCTGAGTTCCTCCAGCATTTTGTGTTATGCATATAAGCTATCATATGTATTTATATTTCTTGTGCTTTTTATTATTGCTTTTATTATCTTACTTTGTTTGCTTGTGTGCAGCATCGGATCTGCAGTAACAATGATTCCATTCTCCTTTACTCTCGGGTACTGGAAATGACATTAAACTGTGTTAAAACTTGAAGCTGTGGATGCAAAAGTCATTGATTGCGTTTTTGCACTGAGTTATTTTTGCTTTTTACTCTTATGATACTAAATGTCAGTTGTGCCACGGTAAAATACTTAATTTGGCACACGTGACTTTGGTGGTACTGGAATGGCAGATTTTCCAGACCATCAAATGTTCCTTCTTTTTAGTATTCAAGCACACTTTGATATTCACTTTTCAAAAACAAAAGTTGCGCAGTAATATTCCTGTGAAGCTGGTAAGTTTAAAGGGAGTGCAGTAACCAGAATCTTATGAGTGAGAAGGGAGGAAGAAACATCACTAAGTGCGCCAGATTCTGATCCAATGGATTTTCAAAACAGATTAACAAGAAAATATCAAAGCTTTACTATATTTAAAACTCAAATCCTCTAAATGAGTTGGAACTTGTATGAGTTGTTGAAAAAAAATCATGTTGGTATTTTGAGTTTGCTATTAATCTGTGTATACTTAGACCTTGTCTTGCAACTAGTGGCCAATTTATTAGGTACCTCCAATCCATAATAAAGAGGCTACCCAGTGTGTATTTGTGGTCTTCTGCTACTGTAGCTGATCAATGCTTCACATGTTGTGCATTTAGAAATGCTGTTCTCCATACTGTTGTAACACATGGTTATTTGAGTTATTGTCACCTTGCTGTTAGCTTGAACGAGTTTGGCCATTCTCCTCTGACCTCTCTCATTAACAAGGTGTTTTTGCCCACACAACTTCCACTCACCGTTGTTATTTTGGTTTTTTGTGCTATTCTTTGTAAATCCTAGATGTTTGTCTGTGGAAGGGCCGAGGAGGTTAGCAGTATTTGAGACACTCAAACCACCCCTTCTGGCACCAGCAATCACTCCATGGTCAAAGTCACTTAAATCACATTTCTTCCTCATTCTGATATTTGGTTTGATCAACCACTAAATCTCTTGAACATGTCTTCATGCTTTTAAGTAGTGAGTTGCTGCCATGTGACTGGCTGATTAGATAATTGCATTAACAGGCGGGTGTATAAGTGTACATAATAAAGTGACCATTGAGTGTATATTGTAGCTGGTTTCAGATTAAGCAGAGTGACACAAATGCACTCTTGTCTAATAGCGGTTGTGCAATGGGTTTAGTCTGTCAGCTTGTATGATGGACATTTGATGGGACTGTAGAATTGACCTCTAATTAAATGGAAATGAAAATTCCCCAGAGAAAATATACAAAGCATAAGATCTAAGTTATGTAATTTTGCTGCATTTAGAGTCAGCTCCTGGCTTGTAAAACCCTGTGTGCACTGATAAACTAGGACATGATTTACCAACAGGAAATCCATTCACTGCATAAGGTCCTGGCTGGAACGTGATGAGATCTGAATAACAAGGTGCTGATAGTATCTTTTGTAATCAAAGCAGAAGAACAGGACTTTGACTGCTAATCAGTTACTAGATGATGTGCCCACATGAGTGGACAATGAGGATAAAGTGCAGAAGGCTTGGATAATCATGGCTGTAGCAACTGTTAGCTCAGTGGTAGATCTGTAGATCCCGTGAGTGAAATAGGTTGTGATTGAAAGTAATTTATTTGATTTAAGATGGTAAGAGGACTCATTTCATGTTATGCCTTCTACAAAAGCTATCTCAATAAAACTATTTTGTTAAAGATCCCAGTAGATCTTAAACCAAAACTCCGAAATGGGCCTCAAGCTGGAACAACACTGATTTCTTTATTCTCCAGCACTTTGTGTGTGTTACTTGGATTTCCAGCATCTTCAGATTTTCTCTTGTTTTGTTTCTTTATTGTCTTTAGCTCATGCTCATAAACTACTACATTTTGCCCTCAGGTCCACTCTCTGATATGACCTTCTCTTTAGTTTTGATCCCTGTGTTCAAGTGGTCTCTCTTACCCTCCTACTTTATGCTACAGGAGTCGTGTGTCTTAGGCAAGGTTTAATCGATGCAGTTTGTGGTTTGGACTTTTAGTTCACGTTATAATGTGTATTTGGTTCTGGTTGCTCCTTTTCTTTGGTTACTATTTTGGACAATTTTGTTTAGGGTGTCCTGCAGATAATGAACAACATAGTGCTAGATTGAACAGAACTGTTAGATAGACCTCTTAAAGATAGCGGAGTCAAGGGATATGGAGAGAGGGCAGGAACGGGGTACTGGTTGTGTATGATCAGCCATGATCACTGTGATTGGCAGTGCTGGCTCGAAGTGCCGAATGGCCTACTCCTGCACCTATTGTCTATTGTCTATAGAACTGAGCTGAACTGAATATGCCTGGACTTTGTATATTATGCGTTTTTTGGGTCTTTTTTTTTATCTGCTTGCGTGATTTTTTTTGCTGTGGGGAGAGGGGAATCCTTTGAAGTTTTTCTTTGCACGGTTTTCTTTGTTTCATGGCTGTCTGTGGGAAGATAAATCTCAGGGTTGTATACTGTATACATTATTTGATAATAAATGTACTTAGTGTCTTTGACTTTAATATTTCCTCTAGTTCACACCACATTATAGCCCACTCCCACCCCCACCTCAAACAGGATCGAGACTTGGAGCAACCAAAAAATAACAACTCTGAAGAGAAACATAAAGAAAATAAGTTTTCAACTAATATTAGTTTATCTCCCAGAAAGATTTCCTTCCATTATTTGTCTCTATTATAGGATACACGTTGATTATCTAGTTCCTGCAGAATGAATATTTTCTCAGAAATCACCATCCTGCTTTAATAAGTATCAAAGTGCTGGTACTAATCAACATCTCCAGAGTTCAGGTGAAGAGAAAGTCAGAGCGAGCATGTTAGACTTTTTTTTCCAGCAGAAGCCATCACATTCACAAACAATACTGCTCAGATTTGACATGAATTAAAGTTACAACTGTCAGAATCCATCAATATGTTCCTGATATAAGGCCTCAGAACTAAGCTCTCTTCACCTCGTGGGTACAGAGGGAAGAGGCTGACTGACTTGCTGAATATCTTTAGTCCTTTCAGCTTTATTTCAGATTTCTAATATCTGCAGCAATTTGCTTTTAGATCATTATACTTCAAATGTTTTGTTATGACAATATTGACTTGTGCCAGTGGCAAACGGATGCCTGGGCGCAAAATCACAAAGCATCGGTATGTTAACAATTGCTTCCTGAGGTAATTGGACTTAACACCCTAATCAATGCTACTTATTATGTCTGTGAGAAGCAATTCACCTAGGGAAACCCAGACAACTTCCACAGTACTAAAAGCTGCAAATATTAATTAATGTAAAGATTACCTGTCAGCTGTGGTCATTTACAGAGGTTACAGAAGTAACCCCCTAATGGATTCAAATGCACTTATTTCAGATCTTTAATGTAAAATTGATCCAGACTCTGTGTAACAAAATTAATATATTTTCTCTGTGATTTAATGGGGTAAGTCTGTAATTGTTTGAATTTGCAAGTTTATTAGAAGAGTTTTATTTATATCAGCAGTTAAGAGGGTTGTTTGAAACCTTTGAACAGATTTAGCGTTTGCCATTAACACTCTTCATATCCTGAAACAAGCAATTTGAATTATAGTTAATGCAGGCCAGCTTGAAAAGACAACATTAGTGAAGTAAAATAGGATGGTTAACACAATGGAAGGGAATTAAAGCACACTGACATGTTGGCAATGAGAGTTTAGCACCGTAGGCACTCCCATAGTTAGTACACACAAAATACACTGCCGATGTTGGGGTCAAATCAACACGTACCAACAAGCTGGAGGAACTCAGCAGGCTGGGCAGCATCCGTTGAAACAAGTAGACAACGTTTCGGGCCGAGACCCTTCGTCAGTACAGTGGCTCAAGAGGACCTTATTACAGGCAATCAGGATTGGGCAATAAGTACAGGCAGAGTCAGCCACACCCACGTCTTGTGACTACATTACTATTTTCATAATAGATACTGCAATCCCAAATATTTACGTGCAATCATTGATTTTAACAGCCTGTTAGTGTCTACAATTATACACCTCACAACAAGGATTTGAGTCTCATTGCCACTTTTGGAAGTCACCAAAACAATAACGCCATGGTGGCTTCTAATAATGTGTTCATGAAAGATTAATAAATGTCTCATCTCTAAATCTTATGCAAGAATATTAGATAATTCTATTTTACAGAAAATGCACGATCATCATGCAAAGTATAACTGATAACTATTGCTGAAATGCTGTTGTATAATTGTACTATTTTCTTGACTATGCTTGCATGGTCTTGAGGGATTTTAATGTTATATTTGGACTGGGTTCACCTAAAGCCAATTGTGGTAATAAAGACATGAACACTTTGTTAGAGATGTTCACCTCCCTCCTGTTAAAAAAATACAAGTTTTAGTCACTCTGTGGAGGATTCCTGGAGATTGCATTATCTGACTGTTATGAAGTTAACCAGCACCTTTGCAGAAGTGAACTTAGATAAATCTGTGAATAAAACTAAATGAATAGATATATTTCATGACTAGATTCAGAGAGTAACTCCATTAGATTAACAATCCTTTGTAATTCAAAGGCAACACAAGTGAATCTGCAGATGCTGTAAATAAATTAAAACACAAAATGCTGGCAGAACTCAGCAGGCCAGACAGCATCTATGGGAGGAGGTAGTGATGACGTTTTGGGCCAAAACCCTTCATCAGGAGTGAAGTAACATGGGATGGTCGAGGGGGGGGGGACAAGAAGTGGGGGGAGGGATAAAGTAGAGAGCTGGGAAGTGATAGACTGAAGGGAAATGGGTTAGGGGGAAGGTGGAGAATTATGGGAAATAAAAGAGAAAGAAAGGTAGGGCTGGGGGGAGATTATAGTGAGGGGGGAAAAAGAGAGAGAAAGAGAACCAGACAAAAATTATAGATAGGTATGGGGAAGGGGGGGGGGCAGGGGTATCAACAGAGGTCTGTGAGTTGGATGTTCATGCCGGCAGGTAGGAGGCTACCTAGGCGGGAGATAAGGTATTGCTCCAGCGACCTGCGTGTGGCCTCATCTTGACGGTAGAGGAGGCAATGGACAGACATATCAGAGTGGGAGTGGTCTGTGGAATTGAAGTGTGTGGCCACAGGGAGATCCTACCACTGCTGGAGGACTGAGCGCTGGTGTTCGGCGAAACTGTCTCCCAGTCTGCGGCGGGTCTCCCCGATGTATAAATGGCCACATCGGGAGCACCGGATACAGTATATCACCCCAGCTGACTCGCAGGTGAAGTGGTGCCTCACCTGAAAGGACTGTCTGGGGCCTGGGATGGTGGTGAGGGAAGAAGTGTGGGGGCAGGTGTAGCACTTCTTCCGTTTGCAGGGATGAGTGCCCGGAGGGAGGTCGGTGGGGAGGGATGGGGGGGGTGGGAAATGAATGGACAAGGGAGTCACATAGGGAGCGATCCCTGCGGAAAGCCGAGAGTGGTGGGGGAGGGGAAGATGTGACTGGTGGTGGGATCCCATAGGAGGTGGCGAAAGTTACGGAGGATTATAGAGCATATGGAGCAATACCTTATCTCCCGCCTAGGTAGCCTCCTACCTGCCGGCATGAACATTCAACTCAAAGACCTCCGTTGATACCCTTGCCCCCCCCATTACCCCATCCCTATCTATAATTTTTGTTTGGTTCTCTTTCTCTCTCTTTTTCCCCCCCCTCACTATAATCTCCCCCCAGCCCTACCTTTCTTTCTCTTTTATTTCCCATAATTCTCCATCTTCCCCTGCCTAGCCCATTTCCCTCCAGCCTATCACTTCCCAGCTCTCTACTTTATCCCTCCCCCCACTTCTTATCCCCCCTCAACCATCCCATGTTACTTCACTCCTGATGAAGGGTTTTGGCCCGAAACATCGTCACTACTTCCTCCCATAGATGCTGTCTGGCCTGCTGAGTTCTGCCAGCATTTTGTGTTGTTAATCCTTTGTAATTCCTGTTCTGAGGGAAGTGTCAGAGAGAGTTGTAAATAATAATACAGAAAATTCTGCAGATGCTGGAAATCCAAGCAACACACACAAAATGCTGGTCTGGAAGACATGTGATACAAGATGTCCTGCTGAAGGGCCTCGTCCCAAAACGTTGACTGTACTCTTTTCCGTAGATACTGCCTGGCCTGCTGAGTTCCTGCAGCAGTTATTGTGTGTTGCAGCACACAGAAAGTGCAGGGAGAACTCAGAAATTCAGGCAGCATCCATGGAAATGAACAAATGGGACCTGAAAGCAAGGGGAAAGACACCAGAGTAAAAGGTGACGTGGGGGAAGAAGAAAAACTAGAAGGTGATAGATGAAACCAGGTAGGTGGGAAACGTAAAGGCTGGAGGTGAAGGAATCTGATAAAGGACAGTGGCACAGCTTTCCAAAAATTCATTTGACACTGTGATATTTAAGATAGTGCAGATGTGCATGGGATGCAACAACAAATAAGAAAAAATGGATAAAATTATATAAAAACACATGAACTACATGACACCCAAACAGAAATTTTGCATTAGTGTTCTATTCAAGGTCTATTTCATTCCCTTTAGCCTAACAGAGTTACAGAACTCTCTATTCTCCTCTATCTCAAACACTTATCCAACCTCCCCTTACTAAGACATATGGAATAAGATAAGTAGCTTGATAATGGGAGAGGGTTAATGTACCATGAAAATATATTGTAGAAATCAGATGACTATTAAGAACCAATGTTTGTATTATGATGCCAATGGACCTCTTCATAAGATAATTCTCAGTGTATTAAAATTTTCAAAAGCTATGTTCTACATCCTCAACCGTAATGTAGTGGTTAGCACCAAAAACAGGTTCAATTCCCATTGTAAGGAACTTGTGTATTCCCCCTTTGACCACATGCATTTCCTCTGGGTGCAATAGTTTCCTCCCATATCTCAAACGTGTACAGATTAGTAAGTTAATTAGCCACATGAGTGTAATTGGGTGGTGTGGGTTGGGTTGGAAGGGCCTGAACCAGGGTGTTTATCCCAAAATACATAAAAAGGCACAATTTTCCCCTAACGGACAGTTTGCCAATACAATTTTCAAACACTTCACAAGCCAGCCTTAAAGCCAACATATGGTTTGTCAATTTGTGAAGAGCTGGAGCAAGAACCAATTAGGTGAGATGATATTCCTTTGGACTATGAGCTGGAAATCTTTTCCTTTTCCAATATGAAGGTATACAGAACAGACACTAATTCCACACAAAGCAGTGCTGGAATGACTTTGGTTATGTACAGTGTGAGATACATCTTGCCCAATGGAATCAAACTGCGTCATCAAGTTTGCTGGTAACACAACAGTGGTTGGTCTGATCAACAATGATGGTGAGTCAGTGGAGTGGCTGGTGAATTGGGCTGAGAAGAACAACCCCAGCCTGAGCATGGAGGAAATCACTGTGGACTTCAGGGAGGCGCAGATGAACCATCCCTCTCTGCAAATACATGGCTCCTCCATAGAGAGAGTTAAGTGCACCAGTTTCCTGGGAATTCATATCATGGATGCCCTCACCTGGTCGCTTAATATCACTCCTTTGAGCAAGAAGACATAGAGGCACCTCTATGTCCTTTGGAAGTGAGGCAAGTGAGGCTTCCACCCCCACTCCCATTCTTAACTGAATTTTATAGGACACCACTGAGAACATCCACACAAGTTGCATCTCCACCTGGTATGGGAGCAGCCCAGCATCGGACTGGAAGTCCCAATAAAGGACTGTGAGAATAGCTGAGAGGATCACAGGGGTCTCTCTACAATCCATCAGGGACATTTATCAGGAGTGCTGCATACGCGGAGCCCTCAGTATATTAAGAAACCCACCCATCCATCCAGTATCCTCTTTGACTTTCTACCATCAGGCAGGAGACTATAAGGTATAAAAACAAGAACGGTTAAGGTGGGGAACAGTTTCTTCCTTCAGGACAATAGGCTTTCAAACAGCCTGTTGCATTACATTCAAGTGTCACCAGTTTATCTGTTCCGTACTCTACAATACTTAATTTATTGTAATTGTAATGTATATAGAACATGCCTTATGAAAATAGGTTAAGAGAACTTGGCCTTTTCTCCTTAGAGCTACAGAGGATGAGATGAGTGACCTGATAGAGGTGTATAAGATGATGAGAGGCATTGATCGTGTGGATAGTCAGAGGCCTTTTCCAGGGTTGAAATGGCTAACACGAGGGGACATAGTTTTAAGATGCTTGGAAGTAGGTACAGAGAGGACGTCAGGGGCAAGCTTTTCACACAGAGTGGTGGGTGCATGAAATGCACTGCTAGTGATGGTGGTGTAGGTGGCATACAATAGGGTCTTTTAAGAAACTCTTAGATAGGTACATGGAGCTTAGAAAAATAGAGGGCTATGCAGTAGGGTTCCCAAGACTTGGGTTTAGGGGAGAAAAGCAGCACAGTCACAGGGTAGCTTAGCAAACTTCACACAGAAAGCACAGACGCTAAGACCGAACAGAAGCACCAGCTCCATCAGTCGTGCTACTATGCCATCCCTAACTATCGAGGCTAAATTTCTGCCACTGGGATTGGAGTGGTCAAGGCTGAATTGGCCAGAAGCCCCATTGGTCACAAAAATGGGAGGACAACATAGCACGAACTGTGTTCAACACCAAGATGTAAA
Organism: Hypanus sabinus; assembly: GCF_030144855.1. Lineage (NCBI taxonomy): Eukaryota > Metazoa > Chordata > Chondrichthyes > Myliobatiformes > Dasyatidae > Hypanus > Hypanus sabinus. The sequence goes on along the minus strand of NC_082711.1, from coordinate 157,009,869 downwards.
AGCAAAGAGAGAAGAAATGGCTGCTGGTGTCCACACTGATAAAATTTTCCAACTGCTTCAAAGCCACCATGGCAGATAGAAAGATCACAAGATAAGGGTTCTTTGGCACCAAGCTGCATTATTTCTGGGAAGTTGAAGTCTTGCCTACCCTCTGCCATGATATCATTAGAAGTGGGGCAAGTTCTCGTGTCAGAGCAAAATCTACTTGTTAAACCTGCCGTGCAATTTTTTACCTCTGATGTTGTGTTACCTTACTGTGTACAACCTGTCCATTTGATGACCCTACATTGTAACCTTAACTGTAATGAATTAAGTTTTTTTGAGACTTCAACTGTTAAGAGAATTAAAACCATTAATGTCTTGTTAATTTTTTTTTAACTAACTTCCTGCCATTTCACATTTTGCTATTTCATTACGTTTACACAAGTTGACACAAGGGGTTCCTTAAGAGATCATTCACTGCTGCTTTCACATTACTGAGAGCTGAGTTGGAAACATAGAACACAGGAGTAGGAGATAAGATAAAGATTAGCTTTATTTGTTATAGGTTCATTGAAACATACAATGAAATGTAAAATTGTACACGGTCAGATAATTTAACATTTGTGCTGTTCACTATGCTTTTTTTTACTGTAAATGACCGCAAGAAAATTAATCTCAGGGTAGCATATGGTGACATACGTACATGGATAATAAATTTACTCGGAACTTTCCACAATACATGAGCAGTGTGGTTTGAGTTCAAGTTCATATTTGTAAGAATATGCATCTCAAAATATCTGAGGTCCACTTTGATTTCTGCATTTAAAAAAAAAGAGATGAGCTTTATTTGTCAGATGAACATCCAAACAGTTAGTGAAATGCAAAGTATGTATCGAATCAAATCAGTAAGGATTGTGCTGGGAAGCTTGGGACTATTGCCAGACTTCCGGTGTCAATATAAACAATTATAACTCACTAACCCTAACCATACAGCTTTGGAATGTGAGAGGAAACCTATGCAGTCACAGGGCAAATGTACAAATACCTTACAGGCAGTGGCAGGAATTGAAGAGTGATCGATGATTGCTTACACTGTCATTCGGCACATTACCCACTATGCCACAGTGCCTCCCAGAGGAGCAGGCCACTCGGCCCCTCAGGACTGCTCTGACATTCAATAGGGTCACGGTTGACCCTCCACCTCAGCAGCATTTTCCTGCCCTCTTCCCTAACCCTCTGATGTATTTTGTGCCTAATTTTACATCAGTGGGAAAATGCAGATAGAGACATAAATATGAGGAAGCCCTGTACTACAGCAAAGTATTCTAGAGATGCCATCTCCTTTTAGAGAATTATACAATTACCTCACTGTCCTCTCGATGCCTATTGCCTGGATTTGTGGGAAGAGTGAGAATAATTTTTAGTCCTTTTGATTTACTTTTTTAATAATAAATCTCATGTCAGTCAATTTGTTTAAACTTTATGAGGATTTTTTGTCTATTGAACCTCTAAAGCTTCTAAATATTTTATGATCTGTCTACAAATGATTATTATAAATTTCAATCCCATTCATAGTTAGTCAACTGTCAAATTCCTCTATTTATTATTCAGTTCATCTCAGTCCAGGGAATTCATTAACATCGCATTAAATGCCTCCATAAGCGTGACGTCCACCTATCCACTGTTAAATGGGCAAAGAAATCTTATCATCTCTAGTTTCTCTTGAGCCTTGTTAATTTTACTTTCGCACTGTATTTCTGTGATCCCAAGTGAACTTAAGTAACATCTTTCAGCAAATTAAAGAGGTAAAATTTCTTCTAATCTCATTTCCTCCTGTTAGAAATAGTTTCATTTGGAGAATTTTCATAACTTTCAGCACCGGACCTCCTGAGGGCTGTTCAATCTACTTCTCACTGTAATGGTTAACATTGTTTCTAATGCCATCTGATCAACAAGTCATAGGCTGAAACTTTCCTTTTAGTTTACTTGCTTATAACCTTGATGATCATGTAGCTGAAACCTTCCGGAGATTTTTAAAATATTTTTTATTTAGAGATACAGCACAGGTCAGGCCTTCCAGGCCAATGAGCTGCAGAGTTCAGCAACCCATCTATTTAACACTTGCCTTATCACAGGACACTTTTGTGGTGAACTACATATACCTGTCTGGACACGCCCCCCACTGACTGCTCCCGTGGCTCCTCCCACAGACCGTGGCTCCTCCCATGGACCCCAGTATAAAGGCGATTGGAGACACAGGAGGGTCACAGATAAAGAACTGGATCCTTTATCCTGCCTGCTTAATGTCTATCTAAATGGTTCTTCAGCATAGTGATTGAATCTGACTCCACTTCCTCCTCTGGCTGAGAGGTCCAGTTGTCAGCACTCCATGCAAAAAGTATATCTTTGGATGCCTCTCCCTCTCATTTTAAATCTATGCCTAATTTTGATGGTACTTCTGGTTAAGATGGTTCTACCGAACATGTGTGACAGTTTTCTGGTAGTCAAAAAGCTAGGAAATCGACTAAAACATCACTAAAAATACCTTTTCTGAGGTAAATTGTGTTAAATCATCACCACAAACGGCGAAGGGGCAAACGCTGGCAAGGCGAGTTCGGGGGATGAGCCAAGATGGTATGTTGCAGATGGGGTTCTGATGCCCCGGGAGCTAGATTGGATCATTCTGGGGGCCAAAAAGAGGAATCGAGGCCTGGGCAGAGAAGTTCTGATGCTTGGTTAATTGGCCCAGGTGTGAGATTGGACCGCTCTGGGTTCTGAGCTGATCTGAAGAGCTTGAGAAGCTGGGTGACAGAATCTGGGCCCAGAATGAGTCCCTGGGCAGTGTGGTTTAGGCTCAGAGCCTTTCATGGCAGTGGTGCCTGGATCCTAGTGCGAGGCACGACACACTGTTTACATGGTTTAAATGCCAGCCCAGATCAGAGGCGAGAGCTGATTTCACTCACTCCCCATATCTCCATGGTGCTGAGGCTATGTAGACTGCCCCGGCTGCTGTGCTTCGTGTCATCTAATATGATGAACTGATAAGCGAGGCATTGGGCTTACTCCAGGGTTCAGATCTGAGGACTTATTTCTGGTTTGGAATGTTGTTGTTCACTTCAATTTTCTGCATTTTTTCCCCCTTGCGCATCAGGTGTTGGTCTTTTTTAAAATTCTTTTTATTCTTTAATTAGGTTCTTTTGAGTTTCTTGCTTTGTGGCTACCTGTGAGCAAGCAAATCTCAAGATTGAAAAATTTATATATTCTTTGATAATAAATTAATCTTGAATCTTGACTTTGACAGGGTGCCCCACAAGACGCTGCTAAACAAGGTAATAACTCACGGTATTACAGAAAGGATGTAAAATGGAGAAGAGATTGGCTGACTGGCAGGAGGCAAAAAATGGCAATAAAGGAGGACTTTTCTAATTGGCTGGGGTGACTACTGGTATTCACCAGGGTCAATGTTGGGACTTCTTTTCATATAATATGTCAGTGATTTGGATGACGAAACTAATGGCTTTGAGGCCAAGTTTGTGGATGATGCATGGATAGATGGAGGCCAGGTAGAGTTCAGAAAGCAGAGAGTCTGCAGAAGGATTTAGACAGATCGGCAAGGAAGTGGAAGATGGAATATTGTGAGGAAAGTGTATGATTGTGCATTTCAATAGAAGGAATAAAAGTGTAGACTATTACTAAATGGGGAGCAAATTCAGAAATCTCTGAAGGGACTTGGGGATTCTCGTGCAGGATTCCCTAAAAGTTCACTTGCAGATTGAGTTGGTGGTAAGGAAGGCAAATGTAATGTAGCGTTCATTTCAAGAGGACAAGAACATCAGAATCAGAATCAAAATCAGATTTAATATCACCAGCATATGTCATGAAATTTGTTAACTTTATGGAAGCAGTATAATGAAATACATGATAAATAAATACAGAGAAAAAAACGGAGTTACATTAAATGTATGTGTATATATAACATTAAACAGTTAAGTTAAATTAAGTAGTGCAAAATAACAGAAATAAAAACATAGTGAGGTGGTGTTCATGGTTCAATGCCTATTTAGGAATCGGATGGAAGGAGGGGTAGAAGCTGTTCCTGAATTTCTGAGTGTGTGTGCCTTCAGGCTTCTCTACCTCCATCTCATTGGTAACCAGGAGAAGAGGGTATGTCCTGGGTGGTGAGGGTCCTTAATGATGAATGCCACCTTCCTGAGGCACTGCTCCCTGAAGAAGTCTTGTATACTTCAGATGCTGGTATCCTTGATAGAGCTGACTAATTTTACAAGTTTCTGCAACTCATTTTGATCTTTTGCAGTTGTCACCCCCCCCCCCCCCATACCAGATGGTGATGCAACCAGTCAGAATGTTCTCAACGGTACATTTTTAGAACTTTTTGAGTGTGGAGGAACTCAATGGGCCAGGCAACATCTATGGAAAAAGTACAGTTGACGTTTCGGGCCCTTCAGCAGGGCTCATTTGTGATTTGATCTCCTCAAATAGGCTGTTTTGCCTTCAATAGGTTGCATCCAGGTTAGGTCCTTGGAGATATGTCATCCAGGAACTCTCTCCTCTTCTGATTCCTCTATGAGGTTTGGTTTGTGTTCCCTCATGTTACCCTTCCTGAAGTCCACAATCAGCTCCTTGGTCCCGATGACGTTAAGTGCAAAGCTGTTGCTGCGACACAACTCAACTAACTGATATATCTCACTCCTGTAAATCTTTTTGTATGAAAGCAAGGATGTAATGCTGAGGTCAGACCACACTTGGAGTATTCTGACCAGTTTTGGGCCCCTTATCTAAGAAAGGATATGCTGGCATTGGAAAGGGTCCAGTGAAGGTTTACAGGAATGATTCCAGGAATGAAAGGGTTAATGTATGAGCACCATTTGATGGCTCTGGGCCTGTACTTGCTGGAGTTTAGAAGAACGAGGAGAGGAATATATAAAGGCCTAGATGCAGTGGATACAGGGTGGATGCTACTTATGTTGGGAAGTCTAGGACCAAAAGGGACAGCCTGAGAATACAAGGATATCCCTTTAGAACAAACATTGGGAAGGGTTATTTTTTTTAGACAGAGGATGGTGAATCTGTGGAATTCATTGCCACAGACAGCTGTAAAGGTCAAGTCATTGGGTATAAGTGGAGGCTGATGGGTTCTTGATTAGTTTGGATCTTATTCTGGCCCTGTGGTTTATGGTTTTATGGATAACTCTAACAAAGGAAAATATTGTGATTATATACCCTATCACCAATGTTCCTTCTAATTTTTAGTAGTCACTGTGTGCAAAAATCTTACGTTGTGCAAATTTTTTTCCTGTGACTGAAGTATATATGCACCGAATGCACACATGGCACAGTTTATGTAGGTTTACAAAATATTTGGCATAAAACTGCACAGAATAACAACAAAATAACACAGATATTTAATTTAGTTACTTTTTCTCTCTCCTATCTTTGGCATTTACCCATTCTTTGTAAACGCTACAATACAAACAGATAACTCTCATAGCTGAACGTTCATGACCTCATGAGCTTTCAGTGTAGCAGTTTCTGCTATTTTGATAAGCCATTCAACTTTAAACAAAATTGCAGTCCTTTTGCACTTCAAGCCCTTTGTTTCTTTTGAATTCGACATAGTGAATCAGTAATTTTTTCAATAAAAAGTTAGTAAGCTATCTGCAGGATTTGAAACAGATCTTTGTAAACTTTGCAATATGAACACTGTCCGCCAAAGATGGCTGCCGCCACAATGCAGCTGTACAAACCAGAACAGGAAAGGTGAGGTGACGTAAATTAGTGATGTGCATTGTGGTATTTGAAAAACTGACTAACTAGTTAACAGAAACATTTAGCAAAAAGATTATTTTCAATAAGTATAATCATGAATACTACATTATTTTAGGTAACTAACCTTTTGTGCGCACATTAATTTCCTTTGTGTGCTGGTTGAAAAACATGTATGTGTGTGCAAAATATATAGATAAGAGGCTTATACAAAGATAAGAGGCTTATTACAGCCTCTGACAATTTCATAAAATACTATCAGAACCACACAGTATTTCAAGTACAGTCTGGCCAGTATTTTATAAAATTACAACATAGTATCCCAACTTTTATTTTCAATGCTCCAACCTATGAAGGCAAGCATGCCATATGTGTTCTTTCCCACCACATGGCCCTCTATTGCTAGATTCAGTACACAGATATGAACATCCCATTATTTACTGTATATGACCTACTTCTATCTGATTGCTAGTTTCAGTACACAGATATGAACATCCCATTATTTACTGTATATGACCTTCTCCTATCTGATTACCAAAAAGCATCCACTCAAACTTGTCACCATTAAATTCCTTTGTCAGCCCTCCACACAACTTTCTTACTGACCTACATCCTGCTGTAGCCTTTGACAACCTTCTTTGATACCCACAATTTCTCCAGCTTTAGTGTCATCCACAAACTTACTAACCATACCTCCTAGGTTCACATCCAAGTTGCTGATATATATCACAAACATCAAAAGACCCAACAAGAATCCCTGTGATGCACCATTTGAAACTTTGGAAATTCAATTTAAGTTCATTGGTTTGCTCCTTCCTAACTTTCTATTGATCTTATCCCTTTAAGAAAATTATTTGAAATTTCTTTTTGGGGTTGGGGTTGGTTAAATACTATGGTCTGATTGATAAATCCATTCTGAATGTGTCCATCCAATTCCTGTTGCAATTCTCATTTAGTTACCCCATTCAATTATGACCACTGAGTTAAACCTTGAAATGAATGTCCTTATTTGGAAGATTGGAGTGCAGCCTCTAATTCCAGGTTTTCCCCATCTTAGCTCCATCTCCATTATTCAATAATGTTTTGTCGCGATTCAGCAAACAACTATACATTATGGCAAACGTAAGTCAACATATATAAGCCTAACTATACTGCTTGTACTATTTACACCCTCTGAGCTGCTCTTTTACTTTCCAAGTTAGAAGAGTCTTATGAGATTGGTCTGAAAACAGGACTGGGAATCCAGACTTGCTGAAGCAACACTTGGCTGTCAGTTTTTCATTGTTATCGTAGTGTATTTGAAATTAGTTGTATTTATTACTGCAATTGTTTTCTTCTCTTACAGAGCAACCTTCCCACTGGAAATTTCTGCTTAATGAAGGAATACCAGCAGGTTCGGGAACAGTTATTGCCCTTCAGCCACCAGTGTGAACACTTCCATTCATTTCAACACTGAATACAACATATGGACTTAGGTTAGGGCTTGACAATTCAAGTTCTCAGTATTCTTCATTTCTTTATTATTATTGTTTTTTGCATTTACACAGTTTACCTTCTTTTGCACATTTGTTGCTTGATAGTCTATCTGAGTAGTTTTTCATTGATTTTTTTTTTGTATTTCTTTGTTCTACTCTGAAAGTCCGCAAGAAAATGGTGACATAATAAATTTACATTGAACCTTGAGCTTTGAATAACAGTTGGATACTAAGAAAAATGCTGCGTTCACTTGCCTACTGATGAGACCCGAAGCCAGGAGACAGAATAAAGCTGGAACTCGAAATACTCCTTTACTCAGTAAAACCACACATCTACAATCCTCAAAACTCATCTGTATATTCCAAAGCAGGACTAGTTAAATGGTTTACTCAAAGAACATTCAAAAAACAGATTGGAATAATGATGAATTTGTGATAGTCAGCCTGGGGTGGTTGTCAGCTCACCAAGAGGCGTTGATTGTTTCGGCTCACTGTAACAAAAAGCAGATTGGGTCAGAGGTGATGGACAACCGCTAACATTGGCAGGAGACCAAGAGGTTTCATTTCAGTGATTATGCTAATCTTAATTTATCAATTCTATAGTTAACTGCTTTGGTTGAAAGTCATCTTAAGCAAGTCACTACTTACACTCTAAGTCAGACTCTGCTTTTAATTTCAATTTGGTGTGCTGGACCTATGCTCATTCTTAAGGTGGGGTAAAGCACCTTCTCCTCTTGCTTCACTGATTTCACATTGATTTCTCTTCTGTTATTTGCACAGATCACAAGTTAAATGTTCATTGGTGCACATCCTAGTAAGAAAATCACTGGTTGGAGTCAATTAGGTTAATATTGAAGTATTAAGCATTACCTGAAGATGATGCATGGACATGTAAAATGACCAGCACTATGTTATACTCTCACACATTTACATTACAATTCACAATTCACTAAACCAATTCTCATGACTTTACATTCTTGGTTCTTTTTCCTGAATGTCTAAACACTTGCCAACATTCAACTTTGCTGCTCCATGTTAGCACAGAGATTTAAAATGGTGCCATGCATTCAGCCCAGTATTTTCCTTAATATCTTCCAACATTCCTAGCAGGGATGATCCTTTCTACCCTGTTTTGTTTGTTCATTTTGTAGTTAGGTTAATTAGTATAACTCGAGGCTATTTTCCTGTTATCAGCAGGATCTATGAAACCTCTGCCAGGTGTGGTTGAACTGCCAGCTGGCTCCATGACAGGCTGATTGGCTGATCGCTTTATTTCTGCATTAGTTTAAATATGCCATAATTTGTCAACAAACATTGGGCAACAAAGGACTTAATAGGAGATAAGTGAGCTTGTAATAGGGGGTGTAGCAAATATGGTTAAAAGCAAAAAGATTATATCCCTCAAGAAACTGATAGAACATTCACAACTGTATTTGCTTATTATGAAGGCAACACCACATTTTTGATTCAATGAGAGTTGATGCTGAAATGTATAAAGCAATTCAGATGCATTGTTCAGGTGTACCCTTGTACAGGTATATCTCAGATAACTCTAGGGCTGATACATCAATTCACTGATTCCATCAGTCATTCTTCTAACATATCTCTGTGGTCCTATGGTTCATAAAGACATGCATTTACCTGGCATAATTTGCATTTCTTTTTTAGAACTTGCCCAAGTGTCTTATGGCCAATGAAGACCATTTGGAAAGGCAGTTGCCCTTATGATGAAATGGGCTTGACAACCTATTTACACACAGCACACTCTCATAAATTCCAATGTAATCATGAAGAAACCATCTTAATATTCAAAGTGAAAATCGAATTCAGTGCCATATGCACAGGTGTAATCAATGCACCCACTCTGTTGACTGAGGGATGCATTTTGGGATTGCAGATGACAGGAAAGTAGCCTCCAGTTCTACTAACTAACCTAATGCTTAATGCTGGTGACAAAATAAAATACTGTCATGTAATCAAAGATAGAAGAATTCCACCTCCCGCTTACGGACATGTAAGACTTAGTTACATACTGTCTGCCTTTAATCTCTCCCTTTTCTGATTTAATCTTTGAAATTTCAACTTTATTCAGTCAAATTTGTACAGCAATAGTTATGGCTACTTCGAAGACCACCAGACGAAATCCGGACCCGTCTAATGGGAGATCTAAGAAGACCAACGAATACGCGGAAGAACCCCCTTGGGTCAAGAGATTAGAATCTCGAATCAACGGTATCTGCACTGAAATAACTCTACTAAAAGTGAAATTTGAAGAAAAAAATTAACTCTTTGAGCCTCGACTTAAAGAAGTTAGCCAAAATGCGGCTGATCTCTCTTCTCATCCGGAAAAGGCTTAAAAAGAATCGTGAATTTGGAAGCTCGATCAAGTCAGAATAATATTCGAATTGTTGGATTAAAAGAGAAATCAGAATCTGCCGACACACTGGATTATTTTGTTAAAATGTTTCAGTCTTTATTTCCGGAGGTTTGTTCCCAACTCCCAGAGACTGAATCAGCTCACAGAACCAGTGCTTTACAATCTTTGGATGAAGGTAAAAACAGGCATCTAGTTGTGCATTTTCGCTGTTTTAGATATAAGGATTGTATTATTAAGCCTGCAAGAAAACAAAGAATATTTCATTTCAAAGCACAGAAGGCCGTTTCTTTGAAGAATTTCCACGCAAAATTGTAAAACAACGCGTTGCTTTTGGTCCTTCTATGAAACTAGCTTATGAAAAGAAGCTTTTGCCAATATTGCAGTATCCAGCAAAATTAAGGATCATTATTAAAAATTCTGGAATTCGTATTTTCCATGATCCAGCTGAAGCATTGTGTTTTATTAACTCTTTGTCTGACGAGTCCGATGGTGAATCCGAAGTTTGAAGATTGAATGATTTATAATAGTTTGATTGTCCCACGGTGTAAAATGAAGAAACTGGAAGATCTGATGGTTATAAAAGTTTTACCTCAAAATGTATTTTTATCTCCGAGTAAGTCTGGTGGGGGGGCGGGTTTCAACCTCCAAAGATATAGCGGGAGAACTGTTGAAAGACTGTAGATAATTCTGAATCATTTAGATTTTTTTTTTCTGTAGCATCTAAATGTACCAACTGTTTCTTTTTTTGTTCCATATGCTTTTGTAAAGTTTCTTTTAAGTAATTATCTGGATTTTCTTATGTTTCAAAGAAAGACTGGACAATTTAAAGATGGCGATTGTTTTTTCTTCTGTGCAAATATTTCAATGATGATGAATTTGAAGCCTGAAGTTGAATGACTTATAATGGTTTGAGTGTCTTGCAGTGTAAAGATTGATAAAATTGGAAGATTTGATGGTCACAGAAAGTCTTTATTTTAAAATGTATTTTTATTTTTGAAAAAGACTGGTTTGGAGGGTTTTAACCTTAGAAGATATAGTACGAGAACTGTTGATAGGCTGTAGTTAAGTTCAAACCACCTAGCACTTTTTTTTTTGGAGCATTTAAATGAATTAATTGTCTTTTTTTATTCTGTATGCTTTATTGAAGATTTTTTAAAAGTAATTATTTGGATTTCCCTGCATTTTAAAGACAGATTGGACAATTTAAAAATGGCGATTTTTTTTTGTGCAAATATTTCAAAAATTGTTTTAGATGTGTTTTTCTTCCCTTATTTAATATTATGGTTACTTTCAAATTGAAGGTCATTTGGTTTTACAAGAAAAACACTATCCTTCCAAGTTAATTATACTGAGATACATGCTGACTGTAATGAGATTTGTACTCGGTAGAGGGAGATAGAGATGATTTTTTTATTATTATTTTTTATTATTCAGCTAGGCAGAGTTGAATTTGCGTCTATGCTTTTCTTGGGGCTTGCGTCGATTGACATCGACTTGTTTCTGGACTTTGTAGTTTGGGTGTTTTTTTTTCTTTTTTTATCCCCATTATGGAATCCCGGAGCATTCGCTAATTATTTTTATTGTTGTTCATCTCCACCATTTTCAATCACTTTATCCTAACATGCGTCAAACTACTTTTTTTGATACAAAGTTTCATGGTGACATCTAAACAGTTAAATATTTTAACTTGAAATGTTCGCGGTTCGAATCACCCTATTAAGCGTAAGAAAATATTTAAAGTTATAGATCGATTCCAGCCTGATATAATTTTTGTTCAAGAGACACATATCAGGTTATGTGATAAAAATTGATTCTTTAAATTTTGGAAGGGTCTTCTATTTCATGCAAATTCCCAGAGCAAAACTAGAAGTGTCTCTATTTTTATTGATTCTAATATTCCTTTTAATCAGGAAGATATTAGAGCTGATATTAATGGTAGATTTTTAATTGTTAAATGAATACTTTGTAATAAGAACATGGTTTTAGTTAATATTTATGGACCAAATGTTGATGATCCCTCATTTTTAAAGCCATTTTTGCTCTATTACCTGATTTAAATAAATATATGTTATTAATGGGTGGTGATTTTAATACTTGCTTCAATCCTTTAATGGATAAGTCATCATCCAAATATCACTGTTCTGTATCACTTATTAATTCTTTTTTAATTGATTATGGTTTAATTGAGATCTGGAGGCATATGCATTCTAGTGATAGAGAATATTCTTTTTTCTCACATGTTCATAATAAATATTTGAGAATTGACTATTTTATAGTTGACCCTCAACTTTAATGCAACATTCAGAAATGTGAGTATGATGCGATTGCTATCTCTGATCATGCTCCTTTAAATTTAATATTTGAATTGAAAGATATTGTTTCTACCAGATCATTTTGGTGTTTTCTGGAACATTTATTACAAAGTGTTGAATTTGTTGAGTTTATTGAAACTCAGATAAAAGAGTTCTTTCTCTTTAATAATATAGGAAATGTCTCAAAGTTAGTAATTTGGGATACATTAAAAGCTTATCTACGTGGTCAAATTATATCGTATACAGCTAAATTGAAGAAACAAACAAGAATGGAAGTAGATAAAATTTCTAAACAAATTAAAGAATTAGATAACATTAAAGCAATCTCTCCAAATGTTGTTACATTTAAAAGAAGAGTAGAACTACAATCACAGTATAACTTATTACTAACATATCCTATTGAAGGATATTTGCTTAAATTGAAAAGTCAATTTTATATTTCTGGGGATAAAAATAATAAGCTCTTAGCTTCCCAACTAAGAGCAGTCAGAGCTAAAATACAAATTTTAAAGATTTGTAAAAACAATGGAGATATAGTAAATAACTATGAGGATATTAATAATACTTTAAAAGATTTTTACTCTGATCTTTATAGATCTGAATTTCCTACAGATTCCTCTAAAATGGAAGCTTTTTTACAAAGATTAAATTTCCACAAATTTCTGATGAAGATCAACAGTTGCTTGATGCTCCAATTACCGAGCATAAAATTCAGAAAGCTATTTCATCAATGCAATCAGGCAAAGCTGCTGGACTTGATGGTTATTCAGTGGGATTTTTCAAAAAATTTGGAAGATTACTTTCTCCGTAACTTTTGGAAATATTTCATGAATCCTTTGAGAAGGGTAATTTACCTTCTTCTTTTTATGAAGCATCTATTTACTTAATTCTTAAAAAAAGATAAAGACCCTGTTGAATGCTCATCATATAGACCTATTTCACTATTGAATGTGGATGCAAAAATTCTCTCTAAAATAATGGCTAACCGCTTGGAAAATAATTAATTAAAATCATCTCTATGGATCAAACGAGCTTTATTAAAGGCCGTTACTCTTTCTCTAATGCTTGGAGATTGACGAACATTATTTATTCACCATTATCTAAGCAAGCTCAATGTGTTATCTCTCTTGATGTAGAAAAAGTATTCGATAGAGTTGAGAGGCCATACTTGTTCAAAGTATTAGAAAAATTTGGTTTTCGTAATAATTTTAATAGATGGATTCAAATGTTCTATAAGAACCCTATTGCCACGGTAATTACTAACAATTATAGGTCTTTCTTTTCACTTTCTCGTGGTACTAGACAGGGATGTCCATTAAGCCCTTGATCATTTAATCTTGTATTGGAACCTTTAGCTATAACATTATGGGAGGCCAAAAACATTCATGGTATTTCTATAAATGGAACCATACATAAGATTTCTCTTTATGCAGATGATCTTTGGATTTTTATTTCGAATCTTGAGGAATCAATTCCTAATCTTTTGGAAACATTTAAAGATTTTGGAAAATTTTCAGGGTATAAATTTATTTGAATAAAAGTGAATTGTTTCCATTAAATGCTCCTGTTAGTACATATAATGATATCCCTTTAAAAATTGTTAATACATTTAGATATTTAGGTATTATAATTACTAAAAAATATAAAGATCATTATAAAGCTAATATTGTTCCTCTAGTAGACTCCATGAAATTACTATTTTCTAGATGGAATCGACTTACTCTTTCTTTAATGGGTCACATCCATGCTTTTAAAATGATGATTTTACCTAGATCTTTATATGTTTTCCAAAATATACCTATCTTTTTAACTAAAAAATTTTTGATCAAATTGACTCTCTTATTTCATCCTTTATTTGGAACAATAAGAGACCAAGAATCAACAAGTACCATTTACAAAAGCCCAAAAAAGATGGTGGACTTACACTTCCTAATTTAAGACTATTATTGGGCTGTGAATATTAGACAATTATGTTTTTGTTTATACTGGCTTGATAAGAACCAAAAATCATTTTGGGTTGATTTGGAATTAAAAGCTGTTAAACAATTTTATTTAACTTCAATATTAGGAGCTCCATTACCTTTACAGCTCTCTAAAATTCCAAATTTAAAGTTTTACCCGGTTGTTAAACAATCTTTATGGATTTGGATTCAGTTTCATAATTTTTAAAATTTTAAACAATTTAAGTTGTCTAGTTTTACATATCAAAACTTTTCATTTAAACCTTCAATAATTGACCCCATTTTTTTCCAATGGAAAAATAAAGGGATCTGTTTTTTTACAGATTTATTCTGTGATGGTCAATTGATGACTTTTGAAGAGTTAATTAATAAATGCTCTCTTGCTCATACACATTTTTTGCAATATTTTCAGGTTAGACATTTTTTACAACAATATTTACTTAAGTTTCCATATTTACAAGAATCTGATTTGTTGGATACCATTTTGAAATTGAATTCCTTAGTGAAAGGTTCCATTAGTAGAATTTATAATTTACTTTTGTTACAAAAAGAGAACCTATCACTAAAGATTAAACAAGATTGGGAGAGAGAACTTAATATGACCTTTGTGAATGAAGATTGGGTTTGAATTTTGAAAAATGTAAATTCTTCTATATGTGCCATCACTGTTTAATTCAATTTAAAATTGTCCATTGTTATTATTTAACAAAGGAGAGACTATCTACAGTATTTCCTAGTGTAGGTAATCACAGTGATAGATGTAAAACTGAAGTAGCTACTTTGTCACATATGTTCTGGTCATGTTCTTCATTAAAACTGTTTTGGAAATCTTTATTTTCTACAATCTCTAAAGCTTTGAAAATTAATTTACAACCTAATAGACTAATGGCTCTATTTGGAATAATTCCACAACATATTCAGGGTATTTCATCTTCAGATCAACATGTAATTGCACTTGTTACCTGGTTGGCAAGAAGGGCTATTTTATTAAAATGGAAAGATATCTCTTCCCCTACATTAATTGAATGGTTTTCTCAAGTAATGTTATGTCTCAGTTTGGAAAAAATTAGAAGTAGAACTCTTGAACCTCAGTTTGATTTTGAGAGAAGATGGGGTTCTTTTGCCAATTATTACCATTCAATTTGAATTATTCTTTTTGGTTTCCTTCCAATTTTATTATTTTTTTTAAACTGTGAATTGGCGGTTGATGACTTTTTTTTAAATATATCTAGATGATGGCTAAATGTATTGTTTCTAGGGTTTGAATCCTAATGGGGTTTTTTTTGTACTTAATGGGTTTTTTTCTTAGTTAGATGAGGTTCTTTTTTTCTATATAATTTTTTTTTCTCATTTTTATATATTATGATTAGTTTTTTCTTCAGCTTTATTAATTGTATACATTTCAACTTGTTGAAGTTTTGTATTACTCTATAGTTGTAGAAGATTATGTATCAATAAAAAGATTCTTAAAATTTAAAAAAAGATAGAAGAGAGCAGCTAACTACTTATCCTGGGGTCCAGGCAGTTGACTTAGATTGTCGGTAGGATGGGCTTATTTACCAACATTCCTTGTCTCACTCCTGTATTAATTCCTTCCAGAATGCCAGTCCAGATTTAAGGAGCTGGAACAACTGATCAAAGAGACCCATATTACCAGTTCCATCTGTTATTCGCTTTCTAAAATTCTATTCTTTACAAAAGTCTGGAAACTGCCAGCTCTAATGAAATGTAT
The DNA here is from genome assembly GCF_030144855.1 of Hypanus sabinus. Lineage (NCBI taxonomy): Eukaryota > Metazoa > Chordata > Chondrichthyes > Myliobatiformes > Dasyatidae > Hypanus > Hypanus sabinus. Next base: position 156,994,246 of record NC_082711.1, on the reverse strand, counting down.
GATGGACCCCCATCACAGGCTTCTCTGAACAATTCTTTTAACTTCTTTCTGCTGATACAGTGCTGATCAACAAAAACACTGAAGAATTTTGTTCTCCATATGCTTAAAGAAAATAAAATAGAATTATGAACTTGGTCAGTTGAGCGGACATTGTTTGTGATGAGACCAGAAGACCATAAGATATAGGAGCAGAAGTAGGCCATTCGGCCCATTGAGTCTGCTCTGCCATTCAATCATGAACTGATCCAATTCTTTCTGTCATCACCACTCCCCTGCATTCTCCCTATACCCTTTGATGCCCTGGCTAATCAAGAACCTATTTATCTCTGCCATAAATGCATCCAACGACTTGGCCTTCATCGTTGCTCACAGCAACAAATTCCACAGATTTACCACCCTCTGACTAAAGTAATTTCTCCTCATCTCTGCATCTCCATTCTAAACGGACATCCTTCAATTCTGAAGTCATGCCATCTTGTCCTAGACTCCCCTACCATGGTAACTTTGCCAGATCCAATCTGTTCAGGCCTTTTAACATTTGGAATGTTTCAATGAGGTTCCCACCCCCCATCCTCCTGAACTCCAGGGAATACAGCCCAAGAGCTGCCAGATGTTCCTCATACAGTAAACCTTTCATTCCTGGAATCATTCTCATGGATCTTCTCTGAACCCTCTCCAATGTCAGTATATCATTTCTAAAATAAGGAGTCCAAAGCTGCACACAGTACTCCAAGTGTGGTCTCATGAGTGCCTTATAGAGCCTCGACATCACATCCCTGCTCTTATATTCTATACCTCTAGAAATTGTTGACATTGCATTCACCTTCTACACCACCAACTCAGCCTGGAGGTTAAGCTTTAGTGTAACGTGCACAAGGACTCTCAAGAGCCTTTGCATCTCTTCATTTTGAATTCTATCCCCATCCTCACCAAAGTACATGATCATGCAGTTTCCAACATTGTATTTCATTTGCCACCTCTTCGCCCGTTCCCCTAAACTATCTACATCTCTCTGCAAGCTCTCTGATTCCTTCAACACTACCTGCTGGCCACAAATCCATTAATCCCATTGTCCATATCATTGACATACATCATAAAAAGCAGCAGTCCTAACATTCATCCCTGTGGAACTCCACTGGTAACAGGTAGCCAGCCAAAATAGGATCCTTTTATTCCTATTCTCTAATTTCAGCTGATCAGCCGATGCTCCACCCATGCTAGTAACTTCCCTGTAATTCCATGGGATTTTATCTTGCTAAGCAGGCTCATGTGACACCTTGCCATATTTGCCAATCCATAGCTTAATTTCAAGATCGTCCATTTTATTTCTTATGCTGCGTGCATTTAAATATAACACTTTCAGTCCAGTATTTGTTGCTTTCTGTTTTAACTGCACCATGCCTCTATTGCCTATAACTCATCCCACTGGCTGTGAATATGACTCATCTCCTGCCTGTCCTTTCTAAAATCTCTGTTGCATGCTATCTTTGATTTATTTCTGTTTTCTCCTTCCTCAGTCCTATCACTCTGGTTTCCATCCCCCTGCCAAATTAGTTTAAACCCTCCCTAACAGCTTTATTAAATCTGCCTGCTAGGATATTGGACCCCTTTGGGTTCAGGTGTAATCCATCCTTTCTGTATAGGTCGTATCTCCCCCAGAAGTGGCCCCAGTGATCGAGAAACCTGAAGCCCTGCCCCCTCTACCACTTTCTTAGCCATGCACTAATATGTTTGATCATCCTAATCTTGTGCTCATTAGCGCATGGCACAGGCAGTAATCCTGAGATTGCTACCCTGAACATTAAGCTTTTCAGCTTCCTACCCAACTCCCTGAATTCTCTCTTCAGAAACTCCTCCATTTTTCTACCAATGTCATTGGTTCCAACGTGTACCAAGACTTCTGGCCGTTTATCCTTTCCCTTCACCCTCCTCTCTTCTCCCTCTCCATTCACGAGGAAGCATACTGAAGCAAAAAATTAACAACTGGTCAATTGGTGTTGAAATGATACCCTTCCACTCCACATCAGAAAGACCAAGGAATTAATTGTAAACTTTGGGAAGGGAAGTCAGGAGAGCACAGGTCAATCGTCATGGATGCCACTTTCTATAGGCACCACCTTTGCAATATGGCCTCAATGATGTGATGATGTTCCGAGAAAAGCATTCTGACTGGTTGCAACACCATATAGAATGGAAACACTGTTGCACAGAATTGTAAGGGGCTTCAAAGGGTTGTCAATTCAGTCAGCTCCGTTACAGGAACAACCTCCCCACTTAGGACATCTTCCAAAGGCATTGTGTCAAGAAGATGGCTTACATGTTTATTAGCATTCACCATCTGGAACATGCCCTCTTCTCATTACTACCATTCGGGAGGAGGTACAGGAGCCTGATGACCCACACTCAACATTTTAGCAACTGCCTCTCTTATGCCATCAGATTTCGGAATGGTCCATGAACCTATGAACAATACCTTGCTGTTCCTTTTTTATGTTTTATTTACGCCATTGTAACATTGAGTAATTTGTTATGCCAGCATTGTACTGCTGCCACAAAACCACAAATTTCAAGACTTATGTCAGAGACAATAAACTTGATTCAGCTCCACTCCAAGAAGAAATGCCACATTTATAAGTGTTCAGTTGTTACAGAATTGATTACCTACTGGACTAAAAGTAACCTCTGCGATAACTGCACTGGCCGACAGCTCATCATGTAAAGAGAATAGAAGACTAAACATGAACGGTCCTGAACAAAGATAGACACCACTTGCAGCCGTTGAGTATTTCGTTATCTTTCTTTTGAGACCCAAAAGGTTAACTGTTTGCTTTCCTAAGATGCTGCCTGTGGTGCTATGTATATTGATCACATCAAGAAGATAGATTTATTTACCTATCTGAAATTTAGGCTTAGATTTGGTGACTCATCATTACCATCACTATGTGCTGTTGACCATGATTGATCTTGGCAAATTTTTCTACAGAGGTGGATTCCAATTGCCTCAAGACGTGTAACCCCATTCTTACCAGAGATTGTCTGCCTGGTACATAACTAGGATTTTGTGATATGCAACAGCTGTTCATACGACCATCCACCACCACCTGCTCTCATAGCTTGACGTGATCCTGATCGGGGGTCAAGCAGGTGCTACACCTTGCCCAAGAATGGCCTGTAGGCTAATGGATGGAAAAAGCACCTTATACCTCCTTTGGAAGAGATGTATCTCCATCCAGACAACCAGGGGCTTAACCTGTGGGATTAAGCCTCTAACAGTACAGCAACCATTTATTATAGCACAAAATATCCTCAACTAGCCAATCATGATTTGTGGATGGAGAGAGAGAGAGATTTAGTTAACACTTCAAGTCAAAGATTTTTCATTGCAGCCCAAAGCAGAATGCTGGAAAAACTCTGTGAACCAAGCAGCATCTGTAGAGGTACAAAGGAGCAAGGCAACGATTTGGGTCAAGCTGAAGGTTCCTGATATGAAAAACTGATATATGATTTCTGCCTTCGTAGATGTTGTCTGGCCTGTTGAGTTCTTCCAAAGATCTTTTTGTTCCAGATTCCTGAATTGGCAGCTTCTATTATCTTCGTTTTCATCAGAGCCAATACCGCTAAAGGGTTATTGACCTAAAAAATTGACCCTAATTTTCTTTCCACGGTTGATGCCTGACCTGCTGTTCTCTATCATTGTATTTTTCATTTCATTTTACCATTTCCTGCCGCATTTTGTTTTTGGTTTTTGATGACACAGAACTGTGAACATAGATTTTTGTGACCAAGTCTCTAGAGTATGTGTTCTCGACCTTTTTTATGCCATGGAGCCTTACCATTAACTGAGGGGTCTGTGGACCCCAGCATTGTAACCCTTGTTCTAGAATGAAATTAAAAATCAGAACATTTTGACTAAGATATACAAGTGCCACCAGATGAGCCACAGGTGACACAAATACAGTTTCACACCAATTCTATCCTACTATTATTAATAGCAAAAGGATAGTGAAGGATAAAATTCGTCCCTTAGAGAATCAGAGTGGACAGCTACACGTGGAGCCGAAAGGGATGGGGGAGATTTTGAACAATTTCTTTTCTTCGGTGTTCACTAAGGAGAAGAATATTGAATTGTGTAAGGTAAGGGAAACAAGCAGGGAATTTATGGAAACTATGATGATTAAAGAGGAGAAAGTACTGGCGCTTTTAAGGAATATAAAAGTGGATAAGTATCCAGATCCTAACAGGATATTCCCTAGGACCTTGAGGGAAGTTAGTGTAGAAATAACAGGGGCTCTGACAGAAACATTTCAAATGTCATTAGAAACGGGGATGGTGCTGGAGGATTGGCGTATTGCTCATGTGGTTCCATTGTTTAAAAGAGGTTTTAAGAATAAACCTAGCAATTATAGGCTTGTCTGTTTGACGTCAGTGGTGGGTAAATTAATGGTAAGTATTCTTATAGATGGTATATATAATTATCTGTATAGACGGGGTCTGATTAGAAACAGTCAGCATGGATTTGTGCGTGGAAGGTCATGTATGACAAATCTTATTGAATTTTTTGAAGAGGTTACGAGGAAAGTTGATGAGGGTAAAGCAGTGGATGTTGTCTATATGGAATTCAGTAAGGTCTTTGACAAGGTTCCGCACGGAAGGTTAGTTAGGCAGGTTCAATCATTAGGTATTAATACTGAAGTAGTAAAATGGATTCAACAGAGGCTGGATGGGAGATGCCAGAGAGTAGTGGTGGATAACTGTTTGTCAGGTTGGAGGCCGGTGACTAGTGGTGCACCTCAGGGATTTGTACTAGGTCCAATGTTGTTTGTCATATACATTAATGATCTGGATGATGGGGTTCTAGATTAGATTAGTAAGTATGCAGATTATACTAAGGTAGGTGGCGTTGTGAATAATGAAGTAGGTTTTCAAAGCTTGCAGAGAGATTTAGGTCAGTTAGAAGAGTGGGCTGAACGATGGCAGATGGAGTTTAATGCTGATAAGTGTGAGGTGCTAAATTTTGATAGAAATAATCCAAATAGGACATACATGGTAAATGGTAGGGCATTGAAGAATGCAGTAAAACAGAGTAATCTAGGAATAATGTTGCATAGTTCCCTGAAGGTAGAATCTCATGTGGATAGGGTGGTGAAGAAAGCTTTTGGTATGCTGGCCTTTATAAATCAGAGCATTGAATATAGGACTTTGGATGTAATGTTAAAATTGTGCAGGGCATTGGTAAGACCGAATTTGGAATATTGAGTACAGTTCTGGTCACCGAATTATAGGAAAGATGTCAACAAAATAGAGAGAGTACAGAAAAGATTTACCTGGGTTTCAGCACCTAAGTTACAGGGAAAGGTTGAACAAGTTAGGTCTTTATTCTTTGGAGCGTAGGTTGAGGGGGGACTTGATAGAGGTATTTAAAATTATGAGGGGATAGAGTTGACGTGGATAGGCTTTTTCCATTGAGAGTAGTGGAGATTCAAACAAGAGGACATGAGTTGAGAATTGGGGGCAAAAGTTTAAGGGTAACATGAGGGGGAATTTCTTTACTCAGAGAGTGGTAGCTGTGTGGAACGAGCTTCCAGTAGAAATGGTAGAGGCAGGTTTGGTATTGTCATTTAAAGTAAAATTGGATAGGTATATGGACAGGAAAGGAATAGAGGGTTATGGGCTGAGTGCAGGCCAGTGGGACTAGGTGAGAGTAAGCGTTCGGCATGGACTAGAAGGGCTGAGATGGCCTGTTTCCATGCTGTAATTGTTATATGGTTATTGGCCTTTCATTGCTAGCCCAGCTATACAAGCACCTCGTAAAACTGTAGTTCACTGCTGATTAGAAGGATTTGTGACTTCTCCTCTCGATTTTTCCCTGGCTGCTGGGGTTATCAGTGACAGACAGAAATGGCAATGTTGAGTTTAAAATTGCAATTGTAACCCACAATATCTCAAAACAAACTCAAAGTTAATCCTTAACAGCAGTTCCTAGTCCTTGTCTTTCTATCTGATGCCTGTCAGATTTCTTTACTATGGTGTATTTACAGTGTTCTGCATGTGCAGAAAGCTCCAGATGGGAAATCTGTTTACCATGACAACTGTGAACCATAATCATGAAACATAGGTAATGTATCCACTTTACTTTTCCTGCTCCAGCACTGGAGTGTGATGCCATTAAAAACATTCTGCAAACTCTCACTGTTTCAAAGTAGAATTCAAACATACCAGGTTTTCATTGGCTTTCAGAAATAAGGTGTAAAAAGCTGCAGCCTGCCTCAACATGCCAATCCTAATTAAATGCTTTCTTGGACACTATAATCAAGCACCAGGTGACAGGGCAGGTTATCACAAACAGCTTCACATTTTCATCTCTGAAAAGGAGACATCCTGTGGGCCACTAGGGAATGGCTACACCCACAGTGATCAAAAGCACAGTCTAAAATCCAGCTTGACTATCTCCGGTATAGTTAGAAGTGAAATCGTGTTCTCTTAACAGTAGGCGTTGCAGTCATTTTCATAAAATTGTGAAGTTAAGTTCTGACAGCTTCACTGATATTAAAACCATGAACTCTAGACTTTATTTACATGTGAAATCAAATTATACAACACAATGAAAGATGCAACAACTGTTATTCAGTGGCTTGTGGATTCAAATCCTATTTGAGTATTTTTCTCCTAACCCTAAGTAGATGCATACCTTCAGGAAGTGCTGTGGCGACCCATTTCCTGGCACATCCGAACAGGCTCACAGTTAGATAGCCTACGGGGGTTTGCGAGCACAGAGCTTTGGAGCCTCTGCGCCACGGGGGGCAGGTTGAGGGAGGCTTAAAAGTGAGGCTGAAGATTTCGAATAAAGTTCTTCCTTCGACTGCAGTTACCGACTCCGTGTCGTAATTTTAGCGCTGCGTGTAGCACACCGCTACAATTGGTGACCCTGACGGTCCAAACAATTTTCGGACCAGAAATGACTAACGCCGCCTCTGTTCATGCGGTTTCGTTGAAACTGCCAGGTTTCTGGACACAGCGACCGAACCTATGGTTCCAGCAAGCCGAAGCCCAATTCCACGTTCGCCAGATCACCTCAGAAGACACCCGCTACTACTACGCGGTGAGCTCCCTCGACCAGGACACAGCGGCCCAGGTCGCGGAGTTCGTACAGTCGCCCCCGGTAGATGGCAAGTACACGGAATTCAAAGCCCTGCTCCTCAGGACTTTCGGACTCTCACTGCGCGAGCGGGCTGCCCGTTTACTGCACCTGGATGGCTTGGGCGACAGACCTCCATCGGCTTTAATGAATGAGATGTTGTCTCTGGCTGGAGGACACAAGCCCTCTCTCATGTTTGAGCAGGCATTCCTGGAGGGAAGGTGGCAGCCCGGGCGGACTTGCTGTGGAACGCCAAAAAGGTGAGCGGGGCGTCCATCGCATGGATCTCCCAGCCACTCTCCCAGCAGCAAACCAGTCCAGGCCCGGCCGCAGAGCCCGCCAACCCCCGGCCCAATGAACACTGGTGCTTCTACCACCAGCGGTGGGGCACAGAAGCCCGCCGTTGTCGCCCGCCCTGCAAGTTCCCGGGAAATGCCAGGGCCAGCCGCCGCTGATGGCTACGGCGGCTGGCCATCGGGATAGCCTCCTGTATGTGTGGCATAGAAGGTCGGGACGCCGGTTTTTGGTCGATACTGGTGCCGAGATCAGCGTTTTACCTCCAACGAATTACGACACCCGCAGCAGGGCGCCGGGTCCCCCCCGAGGGCCGTGAATGGCAGCACAGTAAGAACCTATGGCACCCGTCAGGTGCAGCTACAGTTCGGCTCCAGCCAGTTCACGTGGGACTTTACACTGGCCGCCGTAGCCCAACCGCTTCCGGGTGCGGAATTTTTGCGGGCTCACAGCCTACTGGTCGACCTGCCCAGGAAGAGACTGGTACACGCCGAGACCTTTCAGACGTTCTCCCTGGGTGCAGCCCAGTTGCCAGCCCCTCACCTCCGCTCCATCACACTGTCCGACAACGACTTCACCAGGGTCCTGGCGGATTTCCCATCGGTTCTGGCACCGCAGTTCACAGCGACCATGCCCCGACACGGCGTACAGCACCACATCCCGACCCAGGGACCACCCCTCCACGCCCGCGCTTGGCGGCTTCCCCCGGACAAGCTCCGACTGGTGATGGAGGAGTTCCAGAGGATGGAGGAATTGGGGATCATCCGGCGGCCCGACAGCCCATGGGCCTCCCCCCTGCACATGGTGCCCAAAGCGACAGGAGGCTGGAGACCGTGCGGCAACTACCGCAGGCTGAACGAGGCTACCACACCAGACCGCTACCCTGTGCTGCACATTCAGGACTTTGCAGCAAACCTGCACGGCGCATGGATCTTCTCCAAGGTAGACCTCATCCGAGGGTACCATCAAATCCCGATGCATCCTGACGACGTCCCCAAAACGGCTCTCATCACCCCGTTTGGCCTTTTCGAGTTCCTCCGCATGCCGTTCGGCCTGAAGAATGCCGCACAGACGTTCCAGCGGCTAATGGACGCGGTGGGACGGGACCTGGACTTCGCGTTCATCTATTTGGACGACATCCTCATAGTCAGCAGTAGTCGTCAGAAGCATCTGTCCCACCTCCGTCAACTCTGCGCCTGACTGAGTGAGTACGGTCTTACAATCAACCCCGCCAAATGCCAGTTCGGACTCGATACCATTGACTTCCTGGGCCACAGGATTACTAAAGACGGAGCAACCCCTCTGCCCGCTACGGTAGATGCGGTCCGCCACTTCCCCCGACCCACCACGATCAAAGGCCTTCAGGAATTCATAGGTATGGTCAATTTCTACCGCCACTTCCTCCCTTCAGCTGCCCGGATCATGTGCCCCCTGTTCGCCCTGATGTCGGGTCCGAGCAAGGACATTACCTGGGACGAGGAGTCCACCGCCGCTTTCGTTCAAATGAAGGAAGCTTTGGTGAACGCCGCAATGCTAGTACATCCCAGAATGGACGCCCCTACCGCCCTCACAGTGGACGCATCTAACACGGCAGTCGGTGGGGTGCTGGAGCAACTCATCGCAGGTCGCTGGCAACCCCTGGCGTTTTTCAGCAATCACCTGCGGCCACCCGAGCTCAAGTACAGTGCTCTCAACCGGGAACTGTTGGCGCTCTACCTGGCAATCCGGCATTTCAGGTACTTCCTAGAAGGTCGGCACTTCACCGCGTTCACGGACCACAAACTGCTTACCTTTGCGTTTACAAAAGCGTCCGGTCCCTGGTCGTCCCGCCAGCAACGCCACCTGTCCTACATCTCTGAATACACGACGGATGTCCGGCACTTCTCGGGTAAGGACAACGTCGTGGCTGATGCACTCTCTCGCCCTACCGTTCATGCTCTTTCCCAAGGGGTAGACTTTGAGGCACTGGCAGAGGCACAGCAGGCAGATGAGGAGATTCCAAGTTACAGAACTGCAGTCTCCGGTTTGCAGCTCCAGGACCTCCCCGTGGGCCCGGGTGAGAGGACCCTACTCTGTGACGTCGCCACCGGCCAGCCCCGTCCCGTCATCCCGACAGCCTGGCAGCGCCGTGTTTTCGACTCCATTCATAACTTGGCGCATCCCTCCATCCAGATGACTGTCCGGATGGTTTCCAGCAGGTTCGTTTGGCACGGACTCCTCAAACAGGTCAGTGAATGGGCCAAAACGTGCATGCACTGCCAGACGGCCAAGGTGCAGCGGCACACCAAAGCCCCACCGCAGCAGTTCCATCCCGCCCACCGGTGTTTCGACCACATTCATGTGGATATCGTGGGCCCCCTGCCAGTGTCACGCGGAGCGCGGTGCCTCCTGACTATCGTGGACCGGTTCACAAGATGGCCAGAGGCTGCCCCGCTCACCGACACCACCTCCGAATCTTGCGCCCGAGCCCTGATCACCACCTGGATATCTCGCTTTGGTGTACCAGCCCACATTACCTCCGACAGAGGCGCCCAGTTCACCTCCAGCCTGTGGTCAGCTATGGCCAGCCTTTTGGGGACTCAGCTGCACCACACAACTGCCTACCACCCACAGTTGAATGGGCTAGTGAAGCGTTTCCACCATCACCTGAAGTCGGCCCTCATGGCCCGCCTGCGAGGAGCCAACTGGGCGGACGAGCTTCCCTGGGTCCTACTCGGCATCCGCACAGCGCCCAAGGACGACCTGCACACCTCGTCGGCAGAGTTGGTATACGGCACGCCCCTGGTCGTCCCCGGGGAGTTCCTACCAGCCCCACGGGGGCAAGAGGAAGATCCTGCAGCAGTCCTGGGCAGACTACGCGAGAAGCTCGGTAACCTGGCCCCCATACCCACTTCACAGCACGGGCGGAACCTGACCTGCATACCCAAAGACCTGCAGAACTGTAAGTTTCTGTTTGTACGAAGGGGCGGGCATCGGCCACCGCTGCAGCGGCCATACGAGGGGCCGTTTATGGTGCTCCGGAACAACGGGTCCACGTTCGTGCTGGACGTTGGGGGGAAAGAGGAGGTTTTCACGGTGGACCGGCCGAGTTTCCGGCACCTCGGCGCAGAGGCCAACCTCACAAGCAGGTTCCGGCCCAGACTGTGGACATTGGGGGGTGTATCGCCGGTTCTGGGGGGGCGGGGTTATGTGGCGACCCATTTCCTGGCACATCCGAACTGGCTCACAATTAGATAGCCTACGGGGGTTTGCGAGCACAGAGCTTTGGAGCCTCTGCACCACGGGGGGCAGGTTGAGGGAGGCTTAAAATTGAGGCTGAGGATTTCGAATAAAGTTTTTCCTTCGACTGCAGTTACCGACTCCGTGTCGTAATTTTAGTGCTGCATGTAGCACACCGCTACAGTGCCTCAATGAAGAAAAATAAAGAAAAAATATTGTGCTCAAATGGTGTCATGCTTTTTACCCTCAATGATGGCAAATTTCCAAATGCCAGCTGGATTCTTATGCACAGATCACACATTCATTTAGAAGACAATATTGCATTTTGCCATACTATGCAAAAACCTGTGGTTGCAAAGTTGGAAATGTAGATAAATGAGCTGATGCCAATATCTGCCAAAAGACCCATTATGATGCAAGTCACCATATAACACTGTTTTAGTGCTATTGCTAGAATTCAGAAGCAGTCCACTTTTAACATTCCACAGTTAACGTAGAGATGTTAATTCCAATAACTGGGCAGATCTGTCATTCAGACTGGAGAAAACTGCTTGGCACTTCCCTGGAAATTCACATTATATCGGATTAAAGAGTCACTCCAAACTCTTTAAGAATGAAGGGAAGCCAAAGAAAAGAAATTATAGGTGAGTTAGCCTGACTTGAGTGGTTGGGAATATATTGGGGTCCATTATTAAGGATAAGGTTTCAGAGAACTTGGAAGCACATGATAAAGTGGGCTGAAGTCAGCATGGTCCCCTTCAGTGGAAATTTTTCCTGACGAATCTGTTGGAATTCTTTGAGGAAATACCAGGTAGGCTAAAAAAAAAGAGTAGATGTTGTTTATTTGGATTTTCAGAAGGTCTTTGGCAAGGTGCCACATATGACGTTGCTAAACAAGATATGAGTGCATGGTATTACAGGAGAGATACTAGAATGGATAGAAGATTTGCTGACTGCCAGGAGACAAAGAGTGGGAATAAAAGGGGCCTTTTCTAGTTGGTTGCTGGAGTCTAGTGGTGTTCTACAGGGCTCAGCCTTGGGGCAGCTTCTTCTCATGTTATATATCAGTGATTTGGATGACAGAATTAATGACGTAGTGTGCAGATAATACTAAGATAGGTGGAGTAAGGTAATTTTGAAGAAGCAGGGAGTCTGCAGGTGTACTTAGTCAAATTAGAAAAATGGACAAAGAAGTAGCAGATGGAATATGGTGCAGGGAACATGTGGTAATGCACCTTGGTAAAAGAAATAGAAGCATGGACTATTTTCTAAATGAGGAGAGAATTCAGAAATTCCAAAATCCATGAATGGAAAGGTTAAAGTATGAAGGGTATTTGATGGATCTGGGCCTGTACTCGCTGGACTTTGAAAGATGGAGGGGGGGGGAGTCTCATTGAAGCCTATCGACTGTTGAAAGGGCTAGAAAGAGTAGATGTGGAGAGGATGTTTCCTAAAGTAGGGAAGTCCAGGACCAGAGGTCACAGCCTGAGAATAAAGGGTTGTCCCTTTAGAACAGAGATGAGGAGTCATTTCTTTAGACAGAGGCTGGTGAACCTATGGAATTCATTGCCAGAGTGACTGTGGAGGCCGAGTCACTGGGTATATTTAAAGCAAGTATTAACAGGTTCTTGATTAGGAAAGGTATCAAAGATTACAAGGAGAAGATAGGAGAATGGAGATGAGAGGGATAATAAATCAGCCACAATGGAATGGTGAGATGGACTCTCCAGGTTGAATAGCCAAATTCTGCTCCTATATCTTATTTCTTATATCTTAATTTTGATCACTGGACATCAATGCATTATGTTTGGGTATAAGGATGAACCAGAATAAACAAAGAAGTCCTGAAGAATAGTAAGGAGAGATTTGGAAGCCTGGCAACATCATGAGTGGGAGGAAGTAGAGACTGTTAAGAAAAGGAAGTTAAAGTGTTTTGTATTTTATTTGTATTTGTATTTATATTTACCTGTCAGCACACATTTAAAATTCTGAACTTCAGAGAATAAATCACATCAGCACAACTAGCCCAGTTGTTTAAAAGACTGTCCAGAAAATTAAATGGGAGGAATCAATTTGGCCACACCATAAATAAACTTTAAATACTTCCATTCATCTGGGCAGACATCTAAATAAATAGATAACCTTTAACCTATGATGAGAGGTCAGAAACAGGACTAAAACATTTTGGAGAGATGAAACAAAACACTCATTTTATTTACAGGTACCGAGTCCTATCCACTGGAAATTTTTGTAGACACAGGTTGTTCCAATCCTATATGACAATTGAGTTTTTCAATCACATGACCTTAATTTGACCCATGAATTTACTCCCTGGATAATAGTCAAATTTGTAAGAACATTGCATAAAATAGTTTTCAATAAGTATTCATAACTAATAAAATTCTCCAAAAATTCAAAAACTTTCCATTAGCTTAAAAAGTTTTATGTTTACTAAAATTTATGACTGCTTATTTAACAAGCAATTTTCTTTTAATTTTGCTGTTCTAGAAGTTCACAAGTATTACAGACGACATTATAAATTCCCTTCTAATTGTAGTTCAGTTGTTTAGAGTGACTTTGGGGGTTGTCATCACTTTTCTGTCTCTCTCCAGGACTGCATTTATGCCACTAAAGACCTCCCTTTGTCTAACTGGATGACTCCTTGTTGTTTCAGGCCAGCAGAATTGGACCTTACATCAGGAATCAGTAGATCTGTGCATGAGGAGGCTGATGGCATTAATTTGAGGCCGTGTTTGCGTTATCTAACTGAAAGCAAATGCCAAGTATTAGATCAGTGTGAATGGGGTGGATGTCACATTTGTCATTATTCACATTGTAGTGAAATAAATGGAAAGTCTATTGATCCTGAAAATAATGGGAGTAAAACAAGTCTTTGATTCCCCCATTATGTTGATTAAGAATGTCCATAAAATAAATAAATGTTTATTTTCATGATAGCAGGAGCCTCAGAGCTGTCAGCATCTTCACAAGACTCATGAGATTTATTTAAGCTAGACTTCACTATTATTCACTTGGGAAGGAAGGAAATCATTGTAAAAAAAACTGTTAATGGATTTTAAATTCTCTTACATGATGTTGAAAATACAATATTCAAACTGCAAATTCAGCCAATAGTATACAACTCCACTAATCTTTCTGTAATAAGATTAGCCACAGATTTTATTTACTAACTCTCCTGCATTATGGTCTACAGTCAATTATTTCACCTTCCAGTCCAATCTTGGCTGACGATTGCTGGCTCTTAACTCTTTAGCAGATTTACAATGCTGGCATCCATGAGTAATGGTCAGTACCAGACATCACTTAGGCTCCTTTTTTCAATCAGCTTGCTCTTCCAATCAACGCCCTGAGGGATTTCCAGTTGCTTGCTGTCCAATGCCAACATCACCCGTTGTCCTTGGTTTTCAATAATTATTAATCTCACATGGGAATACACCATCTAAACATCTACAGCCATCTGGGCAGTGGTTTCCATTGGCTTTCCACATTGAAGTCATGGCCTATATATAAACACAAGTAAAAGTAACATCAATAACATTTAAATACGGATTTGTTATTACCATCTCAGGGTCAAATATGTGTTGGAAGGTGTTAATATTTAGTGTCCAGTGTTTACAATTGGCTTGCAAGGAAATGGGGTTAGAGACTAGATGTTCTTCAACAAATTTTCTCATGCAACATGCTGTGATCCAAACCATTGCAAATGGCAGGGCTTCGTCGGAATAGAATCAGCAAGATTGGGTATAAACCGGGTAGGGGACTAGTCCATTGTCAGAGAAGTTGAATGGACTTCACTTTCAGTCTGTAAACAATTGCAATCTTATATTTAAGGATTGGCTTCTTATTTTTAGCAATGAAAACTGAAACAAAACTCCAAAGACCATGGCCAATGATGCCAATTTCCATTCTGCTCAAAGCAACACACACAAAATGCTGGGGATCTCAGCAAGTCAGTCAACATCTATGGAAATGAACAGATTGTCGATGTTTCGGGACGAGACCAGAACTGAGAAGCAAGGGGGAAGATACCAGAATTAAAAGGTGGCAGAAGGAGAAGGAGACTAGATGGAAGGTGAGAGGAGAAGCCAGCTGGGTGGGAAAGGTCAAGGGCTGGAGAAGAGTCTGTTAGGAGAGGAGAGCGGACCATATCAGAAAAGGAAGGAGGAGGGAAGTAATAGGCAGGTGAGAAGAGGTAAAAGGTCAGAGTTTGGAATAGAGGAGGTGGGGTGGGTTATTTGTCTACCAGAAGAAGAAATTGATATTCATGTCATCGAATCTGAGGCTACCCAGATGGAATATAAAGCGTTGCTCTTCCACCTTGAGTGTGGCCTCACCTTGGCACAAGAGGAGGCCAGGGTCTGGCATGTTGGAATGGGAATGGGAATCAGAATTAAAATGTTGGGCCACTGGGAAGCCCTGTTTGTGATGGAAGGTGTGGAGGTGCTCAACAAAGTTGTCCCCCAATTTATGATGGGTCTTACCAATGTAGAGGAGGTCACATTCGGAGCTCCAGACATACTAGATGACCCCAGCAAATTCACAGGTGAAGGTTTGCCTCAAATGAAAGGACTGTTAGGAACCCTGAATGGAGTTCAGGGAGGAGGTGCAACAAGTAGGCTGCTCGTAGGAATGAGTGGCATTCTGCCCTCATTTTCATGTTGTCCACCTCTGATGTTCCTTTCCTTTTCAGGACATTGTTGTCTGTTCAGGGGATAGATTAACAACTTTTGCAAGCGTTCCTCCACATCTTAAAGATGAGCTGGTTGTGAGGTTAATTGGCTACTGAAGATCACTAACATAGATGGCTGGTGGGAGAATCGAGATGTTCATAAATACAAGACGTTCTGCAGAGGACTAGACAGAGTGGACAGCGAGCGCCTCTTACCCAGGGCACCACTGCAAAGTACAAGAGGACGTGGCTTTAAAGTAAGGGGAGGGAAGTTCAAGGGAGATATTAGAGGAAGGTTTTCTACTCAGAGAGTGGTTGGTGCGTGGAATGCACTGCCTGAGTCAGTGGAGGAAGTTTAAGAGACTACTAGACAGGTATATGGAGGAATATAAGGTGGGGGGGTTATATGGGAGGCAGGGTTTGAGGGTCGGCACAACATTGTGGGCCAAAGGGCCTGTAATGTGCTGTACTGTCCTATGTTCTATGGTCTTGGTGCTGGAAATCCAGAGCAGCACCTAGAAACTACTTGAGGAACCTAGCAGGTCAGGCAGCAACTATGGAAATGAATAAACAGTCGACAGTTTGGGCTGAAACCCTTTATCAAAGAAATGGAGTTGTTCTGCAAACCAGAATAAACTCAATGGGTTGGATGGAATAAGGAAATATGCTAGGTGAATGAGTAGTCTTCGAGGTACTGCAAGTCTGTGTCTTATTGATGTTTTACTGCACGCTTGAGAACTCGATGGGGGTGGCGCCGATGCTTTTTTTGCTGGTGGGGGAGGGGGATCATTGCTTTGCTGCAACTTACGCGTGGGAGGGGGAGCTGGCGGGGGTCTTTGGGGTTCTAACATTTAACTGTCATTCATTCTTTGGGGCATTCCTCTGTTTTCGTGGATGGTTGCGAAGAAAAAGAATTTCAGGATGCATATTGTATACATTTCTCTGACATGAAATGTACCTTTCAAACTTTTGAAATACGAGAATATTGAATAAACGTATGCCCCCAAACTCCCACAACTATTTTAAACACGCTTTCTTCCAACTGGCTACCTCTAAAAGTTCCAATCCATTCTCCACTTCCTCCCATTCCACTCCATCTTTTCTGATGATAATATTTTCTACACTAGTGTTCCCCAGATATCTTCCTTGTTCTTGACTACAGCTCCTCCACCATCATAGATGACAGGGCTCCTAACTGTATCTCTTCTCCTTTCTGTACTAATACAAGTCCATCCTGGCAATAAATGTGTCAACCATGCAAAATTCACACTTTGATTTATTTCACTGTAAGCATGCTGCATTGCAGCTTACCAGTCCAAATCATTAGTTTGTGGGATGGGCTGTCCAAAGATGTGACAGCCAGAAATTTGCTAAACACCAGTCAACGTTAATAAATTAATATGTCGATGAATGTGCCTCTGTCATTATTATTATGGATTTCAGTTTAATTGCACCTTACAAACTTTGGTTTTGATAATTTTTTGACTTATTTTTACATTAAATGAAAATATCTGTCTTTGACTAAGACGACTAAAGTGAAAATAACACTTCTAAACAGAACCAAAAATAAAAAGAGGACCATTTGAATTTTAATTACATTTAAAATCATTAATGTTTTCTGCACAGTGGCTCACTAATACTGATTTTCATGAAACAGGGAATGAACCTCAGTTTTGTTAGATTGGCTACTTCTCTACTTTTGACATCAATGGTAAGAAATATTAGGGAGGATGCATGAGGACAAGCTCTCCTTTGTCACCTGAAAACTCCTCCAAGGCTGAAATTCTGTCTCATAATATTTCCAAAACCAAAAAAAAAAAGAAGAGACACTCTCTGCTTCACAATACTTGTCTAACAAGTGTAATGAAGAAGTTGTTGCAATGCTCGGGTGACATTTCCATTTTCTACATGAGTGACACAAATGAATTCTCAGAATAACATTTCCAGCTTGTGCCAAATATTTCAGAAGTCTCTTCTTTGGACCTCTTCCCATCAAGCACTGTTATGATGTTGTGCAAAATTATTCCACTATGGACTGTTAATGCCATCAAAGAGTGGGGGCATCATTCAGGGTTAGATTCAACATTGTGGGCCGAAGAGTCTGAAATGTGCTGTAGATTTCAATGTTCTCTGTTCAAGAGGTGAGATGAAGCATTCAAGCACATTATACCAGCCAGTCTTTTATATATGAAGTCCTATATTAAAACTAGTGGCTTTTCCTAAGGCAGCATTATAAACTGAACTGTTCTCAAAATGTTTATTTTTCCACTTCAATCTAGCCAAAGTGTTTCTGATATTATTTGAAACTTATACTAAAAAGGATAAATATACCCAATTCTCTGAATCTAAAATTACAAAAAAACACTATGTAGTTCTCAAATTATTGAATGGTATAAAATATTATCAGAGGAAAGTAATTATGTACTTTGTAGGATTTCTTCCCATGGCTTGTTTAAATTACTGTCAAATGTGACAACACACACTAACAGTATGGGATCATTTTAGTCTCATTGGTTTTCCTTCTCAGAAAAGCACCAACACTGTAATTTGATATTATATTGACTATAGTTGGAGTTAACAGTGGACATAGCTTTGTGTATTATCTTTAGAACATAAGCAATATAAATAAGCAGAAAGAATTGTAGGCCATTCATTCCCTCAAGCCATTGAAGCAGGTCATAATTTTAAAGATGGATTGGAGTTATCTATGAGCGAAATTGGGAAACGACCATTCACATAGAGCCTAGTGGAAATCCAAAGCTTGCAGTCCTAGAAAACTGTGGTTGCTGAATTAATTTAGATTTTCAAGAGCAGGATTGGTAGACTTCAGTTGGGCAAAAGTATCAAGGGACAGGGAACAAAGAAAGATAAATGGGATCTGAGATCAAGATTAATTGTGAGCAGAATTGGTTTGAGGGCTGTTTTTATGCTGTTTGTCTGACAAATGTTAATATATTTTCCTTGTAAATATATATATATATTTTAACAAATTGCAATAATCGTTCATAACCATCAGGACAAATTGACATCCGTTATTTCAGCCTTGGCCCTGCAGTTTAAAATGGATGATTGATAACACAATGATTCATAGACAGAATGGTTGTAAATAATATTATTCAGAGAATATATTAACAGATGAAGCTGGGTATATAGAATTAGAAAGCCAAAATAATTTCAGTCCGACTGAATGTTTTCATGCTTTATGCTTCAAATCCTGTAATTTGCTTAAAATTAAATATTTTAATTACTTTCATGGTCTACGTTTATTCATCTTCATGAAGGCTGATAGAAAACATAACCAAAGTAGACGTGTCTCTGAGGGAGAAGAGGCTGTGAAGTAAGTGATTGCAGTAGAGATAGAGAGCAGCATAAACACACTCTCGACAATAAACAGCATCAAGCTATCGCTATTTGGTTTTATAAATTCCCTTGACTTTTTTTGGATCAGCTCATGACCATAATACCGTGGGAAAGAGTTGGCGGGTACTATTAGTCACACAGAATAACATCTTTCTACATAACGTAGCCACAGAAACTAATGTAACTGCAGGTTGAAACTCTCTGATACACTATCCTGTTTTCTGGTAAATTCTGTAGTCTGGCATGAGTTGAAATTTCAGAACAGATCTGTCCTAATTAGCCTGACGTAGGACTGGCAGTATTTGAATTTTAAGAATATCATGTTCAACCTTCCTCAAACTTTAACTCTTTGTTCGTGGTTACGTTCCGGCTACACTCTGTTTTTATCTGAACAATATGCAGCGTAAATAAACATCCATCAGGAAAGTTCCAGTTTCCTGAGGACAGGGCCAGCTGGAGACAATGTCAGAACTCATGAAAAGCATCGGGATATATCTTACCAGGACTGAGTCTGAAAATATCTTAAATTCACATTAATTTTAGTGATTTCCTTTGCCAGCAGTGGGGAAGTTACAATCAGTGCAACATTTGGAGGGGAAGCGACTGAAGCGCAAGGCATGGAAATTCTAAAGTTGTTGTCAGTTGTACAGAATATCAACACAATCCAATTGATTTATTCTCATTATTATTTCAAATATAGATTTTAAACTGGGAATAATCCTGTCAATCTACACTGTACCTAATAAAGTGACCACTGAGTCTATGATCGAGATCTTCTGCTGCGGTAGCCCATCCACTTCAATGTTCGATGTGCTATGTGTTCAGAGATGTGCATCTGCACACACTGTTGTAACAGCTGTTTATTTGAGTTACTGTTGCCTTCCTGTCAGCTTGAACCAGTTTGGCCATTCTCCTATGACCTATCTCATTGACAAGGTGTTTTCAGCCACAGAACTTCGCACTATTATCTGTGAACTCTAGATACAGTTGTGTGTGAAAATCCCAGGAGATCGGCAGTATCAGAGATATGCAAACCACCCTGTCTGGCACCACCAATTATTCCACTCTCAGTCAGTTAGATCACATTTCTTCCTCATTCTGATGTTTGGTCTGAAAAACAACAGAACTTCCTGACCATGTCTGTATGTTTTTATGCAATGAGTACTGTCACATGATTGGCTGATTAGATATTTGCATTGGCAAACAGGCATACAGGTGTACCTAATAAAGTGGTTACTGAGTGTAACTAATGCATGGTTTAATTTCATGAACTAGTATGGATTAATACCATTGTTTTTCTAATAATATAATACAAATAGTTGATTGAAACCTCCATAACAGGTCTGTCTAGAAATGACCACTTTCAAAAACTAAACAAGGTCAAATGAACATTCTAAGTTGTTCTAAAAAATAATTAATGTTTTGATAGTTTAGTGTTTGCACAATCATCTTACATTCTTGAGGCTCCCATTACAATAAAACCATAAAACCAATATTACATCTGACAGGTTCATACCAACAGTAAGTTGATTGTAGATACAATAACTTTACAGGGCACGACACAAAAATAATGAGCTTATCCCATAAATGAGATGAATTGAACATTACTGCCAAATAAATTGGCCCAAGGTTATCAAGGATGTGGAATGCATTTTATTCACATTCAGGACAATAAAGAACTAATTCTACATGAATGCCTTTGTAACCCAAGCCTACATGGTATTTATTTATTCACTCTACAGTATTGGCAATGTGACACTAGGAAACTCTGGGTGCTGGTAACATGAAATAAACCTGAAGGCACTGAGAACATTTGGACTCACAGATCTTTGAGGAGAGAAGCAGGGCCAATGCATCAGAAATGGATAGGGATAAGACATACCAATTGACTTGAAATTGAAAGGCACTCAGTAAGGCTCACTGAATGATTGATCTCAAGTTGTGAAAGTTGCAGAAAGGCAAGATAGTTTACAGATGGTTTGCAATCAACACAGACAAGAAAGGTCTTTAAAAGGTAGAACAGGCTTAACACCGTATGGGCCCAGATCCAATTGGCATATCAGATCAATATTTCTAGGGTGATATTTACTATTGGTCAATTACTTTACTATTCTGAGGTACTATTGGCTTTTAACACGCAGATTCTATTGGTTATCAATACCTGTATTTTTGTAATGTGATTGGTGATTGATAATGTATGTAAGGAATTTGAACATCTACATGATTACCAATTAGCCAGCTTCTGCATGCCCTTCTCAAAGGACACTACTTGAGGCATGATCCCAGTCTGGACAGTGATGTGTTCAGGTCCCTTGAAGCAGCAAAAGAGCAGATGTCATGAGTGCTGCAAACTCCAGATTCTGTATGAGTAGGCAGCAGCTATGCATACACGTACGTAAATCATTGCCATCTGTCCAACATCTCCATCCATTAGCAGATCAGGTGCATGGGGAGCAGGACAAGGAAACTTTGAGCTTTATGTAGTTCACTGTAAATGCTAAGTTTACATGATTTACTATTTGTCATTGAAGATAAAGGATAGAACATAAAAGCATTGGGAAGACTTCAGTGCCCAGTGACTTTCCTTTGATGAAGCTCTTTAAGAGGTTGATCATGGTCAGAATCAACTCCTGCCTAATTAAGAATTTGGACCTGCTGTATTTTGCCTATTACCCAATAGGTCTAAAACAGGTACAATCCCACTGGCTTTCCACTTGGCCTTGGATCACCTGGACATTAGGTCAGGCTGCTGTTTATTGATCACTGCTCAGCATATAACACAATCATACCCTCAGTACAAATCAACGTGATGGGCTTCTGTACTTCAGTCTGCAAATGGATCATTGACTTCCTCATTGGGAAACCACAGTCAGTACGGATTAGAAATAACATCTACTCCTTGCATTTTTGTAATGTGATTGGTGATTGATAATGTATGTAAGGAATTTGAACATCTACATGATTACCAATTAGCCAGCTTCTGCATGCCCTTCTCAAAGGGGACTACTTGAGGCATTTGCTCACCTCAA
Organism: Hypanus sabinus; assembly: GCF_030144855.1. Lineage (NCBI taxonomy): Eukaryota > Metazoa > Chordata > Chondrichthyes > Myliobatiformes > Dasyatidae > Hypanus > Hypanus sabinus. Next base: position 156,972,519 of record NC_082711.1, on the reverse strand, counting down.
GGATGCATGCTTAGTCCACTGCTCAGCTCTATCTACACCCACAACTGTGTGGGAGGCACAGCTTAAATGCCGATGACACAACTATTTTTGGCAGAATTTCAGATGGTGATGAAGAGGCATCCAGGTGTGAAATAAATCAGCTGGTTGAGAGGTGTCACAACAACAGCCTTCACTCAATATCTGCAAGACCAAGGAATTAAGCATGGGTTTCAGGAAAGGCAAGTCGAGGAAGGACACACCAGTCCTCATCGGGGATCAGCCGTGGAAAGGATGATCACCTTATGTGTCAAACTGTCAACATCTTTGAAGATCTTTCCTGGGCCAAACATACTGCTGCAATTTCAAAGATGGCATGACAGTGACTATATTTTGGACATTATGTCACTTAATTGGGACAGGAGTCTGTTGCCAAACAGTTTCTGACCAGCGACAGTCATGTGAACTTGGGTGGCCATTAGAGTGAACAGTCTTTAAATCGCATCAGTTGTGTGTGTTTGTGTTCAAAAAGCAGTGATTTTTGTCAGTGATAGTTGGCAAGAAGTAAGCAGTAAGACAGTTCCAAACCATTTTCCTCACTGCAGTTTCAAGCATTCAGGCTTGGAGATGCCAGACATGGCCTGGAGTGAAAATGAAATTATTTCACTATTTCACCAAGTTAGGAACAATGAAGAATTTGGAGGTTTCAGCAATCATCTTGGATGTTACAATGAAAATGAAGATTTGGAGGATGCAAAGAAGGATGTCTTAGTTCGGGCCCATGGCATTCTAAAGCGGGAAGGTGACCAGCAAGAAGTCTTGATACATATTGGCACCAGTGACATATGTAGGTAATTGGAGGAGGACCTGAAGGGAGAATTTCAGGAGCAAGATAGAAAGTTGAAAAGCAAGAACTCCAGGGTTGTAATCTCTGGATTGCTACCTGTGCCACATGCCAGTGAGGGTAAGAATAGGTTAATTTGGCAGATGAATGTGTGGCTGAGGAACCCATGAAGGGGGCAAAGTTTCAGATTTATGGATCATTGGTGTCAGGAAGAACAGGCAAATGATAGGAAAAATTGCAGTCAGTGGGATGATTTGAAGTGTAACATGAGGACAGGATTGAAAAGGGTGATGAATACAGGAATGAAATTGTTATGTTTTAATGCACATAATATACGTAATAAGGTAGATCATCTTGTAGCACAGTTTAGAGTTTGGCTGGTATGACATTGTGAACATCACTGAGTTGTGGCTGAAAGAAGATCGTAGTTGGGAGTTAATATGCAAGGATACACATTGTATAAAAAGGACAGGTAGGTAGGCTGGGGGGGCAGTGGGGGTGGCATGGCTCTGCTGATAAAAAATGAAATTGAGTTCTTAGAAAGAAGTGATGTAGGATAGGAAGATGTCAAATCATTGTGGGTAGAGTTAAGAATTGCAAGGGTAAAGAGATCCTGATGGGAATTACGTACAGGCCTCTAAACAGTAGCCAGGATGTGGGCTACAAATGGAAGACAGAAAATGCTTGGTGCTGATTTTGGAATCCAAGAGGAAGAATTTCTAGAAGGTCTATGAGATGGATTTTTAAAGTGACTTGTGGTTGAACCCACTAGGCGCTAAGGTATTCTGGATTGGGTGTTGTGTAGTGAAGCAGATTTGATTAGGGAGCTTAAGGTAAAGGAAACCTCAGGGGACAATAATCATAATATGATAGAATTCACTGCAATTTGAGAGAGAATCTAAAGTCAAAAATATCAGTATTTCTTTAGAGTAAAAGTAAAAAGAGAAGCACGGATTAAAGTTGAATTGGAAGGGGATGTTAGAAAGGACGAAGGATGAGGGAAGAGCAGCAATGGCTGGAGTTTCTGGAAGCAATTTGGAAGGCGCTGGATAAATTCATCCCAAAGGAGAAGTACTCTAAAGGCAGGATGATGCAACTGTAGCTGAAAAGGGAAATCAAAGCCGACACAAAAACAAAAGGCTGGGAAGCTTTAAAAACCAACAGAAGGCAACTAAATAAAAACATGAGAGGAAAGATGAAATATAAGGTAAGCTAGCCAATAATATCAAAGTGGATACCAAGAGTTTTTTGATACATGAGGAGTTAAACATAAAAGTGGTGAGAGTAGATATTATACCACTGAATAATGACACTGGAGAGATGGTAATGGGGGACAAGGAAAGGGAGGACACGCGGAATAAGTATTCTGCATCATTCTGCACTGTGGAAGACACTTGCAGTATGCAGGAAGCTCAAAAGCATCAGGGGACAGAAGTGAGTGGAGTTGCTACCACTACAGAGAAAGTGCTTGGGAAGCTGAAAGATCTGAAGGCAGATAAGTCACCTGAACCAGATGCACTAAACCCCAGTGTTCTGGAGAAGACCAAAACATTGCAAATGTCACTCTGCTCTTTGTGAAAGATAGGCTGAGAAGCCTAACTTCAGTGGTTGGGAAGATGTTGGAGTCGGTTGTTAAAGACGATGTTTCAGGGTACTTGGAGGTCAAAGTCTGCATGGTTGCCTTAAGGGAAAATCTCACCTGACAAATCTGTTGGAATTCTTTGAGGAAATAACAAACAGGATAGACAAAGGAGAATGGGTGGATGTTGTGTGCTTGGATTTTTAGAAGACCTTTGACAAGGTGCTGCACATGAAGCTGCTTATTAAGATAAGAACACATGATATTTCAGAAAAGATGGAGCATTGGGTGATTGGCAGGAGACAAAGAGTAGTAATAAAGGAAGCCTCTTCTGATATACTGCCGGTGACCAGTGGTGTTCCTCAGGGGTCAGTGTTGGGGCTACTTCTTTTTATGATATAGATCAATGATTTGGATGGTGGAATTGATAAATATGAAGCCAGATTTGCAGATGATATGAAGATAGGTGAAGGGTTAGGTAGTGTTGAGGAAGCAGAGAGGCTGCAGTAGGACTTGGACAAATAAGGAAAATTGCCACAAGATTAAGAATTCCAAACTGAACACCAGAGTTCAGAATGTAATACACAGCAGGGCAAGGGTTGTATAGTTTGGTCTACTCAGAGTGTCTAACAGACTTGCTACATTTCCCTGACCTGACACTCATTTGTGGGGCATCTGGACAGTAACGGCACTCACATCAGACTATCATTTATTGACTATAACTTCACATTCGATACTTCATTCCAAGCAAAGACATCATCAAACTCCTGACCCTGGGAGTCATTGCCTCCCTCTGCAACTGGATTCTTGACTTCTTTACCAACTGACTGTAATCAATAAGGATAGGCAAAAACACCTCCACGCCAATTATCCTAAACACTGATGCTCCACAAGATTGTGTCCTCAGCCCCCTAATCTTCTCCCTGTACACACATGGCCAGAGTCTGCCCTAATTCCATGTGCAACTCTGCAGCTGATGATGCTGTCATGGGTCAGACTCAAATATTGATGAGTTTGAGTCAGGAAAGGAGATAGAGAGCTGAGTAACATGGTGGTATCATAACAATCTTTCCCTCAATATCAGTAAAACAAAAGAATTCATCAATGACTTCAGAAACGGGGGTGATGTCATGTTCCTTTCTACGTCAATGGTGTCGAGTTTGAACTGGCTATGAGTTTCAGCTTCTTAGTTATGAACAACATTGATAGCCTGTCCTGGTCCAATCACATTGATGTCTTAGCCAATATGGCTTATCAGCCTCTACCGCCTCTGAAAGCAACAGAAATTTCCTATGCCCCTGTCAACCCTTACCAATTTTTATCAATGAACTGTAAAAAACATATTATATCAATGCATAATGGTTTGGTTTGGCAAATGCTTTGTATATGTCTGCAAGAAAACAATGGAGAGTGTGTACACAGTTCTGCACATCGTGGAAACAAGCCTCCCATCCATGGACTCTGTTTATACTTCTTACTGCCTTTGTAAATCAGCTAGCGTAATCAAAGACGCCACACACACCAGACATTCTGCCTTCAGCCCTCTTTCATTGGGCAGAAGATAGTGTATAAAAAGTCTGAAAATGCATACTGCCAGACTCAAGGACAATTTTGACCCTGCTGTCATACGACCATTGAATAATTTCCTGGTACAATCTCCTGGTAGCGTCCATGGAAAAGAATAAACAGTTGACGTTTCAGTCCTGACGAAGGGACTTGGTCCGAAATGTCGATGATAAGGTTGATTCCTGAACTTGACAGTCTACCTCATAATGGTCTTTCTTGTACATTATTGTTTACCTGTACTGCACTTTCGCTGCTTTATTAATGTTTCATCTTGCTCTGTCTCAATAAACTGTGCAATGATTTGATCTTTATGAACACCATGCAAAACAAGCTTGTCTGTGCATCTAGGTATGTGTGACAATAACAAACCAATTCCTTTAATACAAAGACACAGTATGTGCCTTTAACTATCGTCACTTTTGGATTGCAGACCTTGTTTTTGACATTCTCTTCCATCACTTTAATTGGTTGTGAAATATGCTCTAGGAGCTCCCTGGTTACAGAAGATCTGACTTATGGAAATCTGACTGTACACATAAACTTTTAAAGCAGTTATCATCTCAGGAAAGTTAGTTACAGAAATGAAAACAGCTTCAGAAGTTATGGAACAGAGCTAGCAGCTAGTTAATTCAAAAGTCAACTAGTTTTCATGAAACCTCCATATAACTTCCCACATTAATCAAAGGGATCATTGTCTTTACAGACACAGCTGCCTTTTCAAAGTGGGAGGCCACTTATGAGATTTGCTATGGAAACTGGTAAGTCTTTTCTATTGACATTGTAGAATACAACTATCAAACAACATTACATCTGATGATACTTTAAGGCCATTGAATCAAACAACTGGATATGGCAATGTAGCTCTGTAATATTATCACTACATTAAGACAAAAAATAAATGTTTATATTATTCGACACTTGTAGCATTTGTTCATTTTGGCGTAGTGCAGAAAAATCTGTTTACTGCCGATTCTCAGAAATAGAATCTGTATGTAATCTGTAGACTGCCTGTGTTCCTGTCCGATTACAATTTCCCATGATGTGCTCCCTAGGGACTTTGCTCTATCCCTTATGTCAGATTGTGGCACAACGATTTATTTGGGATTGTGTATCTAAGAACATTTACTTGGGTAAGCCCTTAACTTACCAAGATGCACCTTAACTGCCTAAGATAAGAACAATTTATTACAAGTCAATAGATTGAACAGAAAATTCTCATTGCTGCAATTAGGTTGCTGCTTGTATGATACACCCTCCAGCAATGTCGTTTGACTTCAGAATGTAGCAGGATAACACACCATTAGAGCATGACTTAGGCTAAAAGCTGCCACAAAGATGTATTAAATCATAAATGCATTAATCAGAATCAGAATCAGGTTTAATATCACTGGCATGTTGCAAAATTTATTGTTTTGCAGTAGCAGTACATTGCAATGCATAATAATAAAAACTATACTATAAGAACAATATATAATGAATTAATTAATTCTGGGTGATGGGAGTCCTTAATGATAGTTACTGCCTTTCTGAGGCATTGTCTTTTGAAGAGTCCTTGATGTTGGGGAGGCTAGTGCCCACAACAGAGCAGGCTAAGTTTACAAAGTTTGGCAGCTTTTTCTGTTCCTGCACTTTGGATTCTCCATACCAGACAGTGATGCAACCAGTTAGAGTGCTCTCCACAGTACATTTGTAGAAATCCGTGAGTGAATGGACATTGAACCCTTGGACAATACCTCGCTTTTTAAAAAAATATACAGTCGGCCCTCCTTATCCGCGGATTCTGCATGCACGGATTCAACCAACCACAATCGGGAAAACCCGGAAGTTCTCTCTCCAGCACTCATTGTTTAAGCATGTACAGACTATTTTTTCTTGTCATTATTCAATAAACAATACAGTATAACAACTATTTACATAGCATTTACATTGTATTAGATATTAGAAGTAATCTAGAAATGACTTAAAAGTACAGACAGTCCCCGGGTTATGAATGAGTTCCATTCCTGAGTCCATCTTTAAGTTGGATTTGAAGTCGGAACTGGTATATCCGGTATTACTTAGCGTCAGTTAATCAAACATTTTTCTTGGTATATAGTACATATTTTACCTTTCTATGCATATAAAACACTTAAGAAACATACGTATTTAAATAATTAAACCACTGTGTTGCTTAGTAATAATTGTAGCTTTCATCGGGACAGGGTCTTTCACATGTTCCATTAAAATTGTTCCGATCGTTGTCCGACTGTAGCCTAACGCTTTTCCAATTACTGATGGCGTCTCACCTCTTTCCAATCGCTTTATTACTTCCGCCTTATTTTCAATCGTGATCATGATTATTTTCGTGAACAGAAACACTGTGGATTCAGAGCTTCACTGCCAGGTCCTAATGTCCACCGCACTGAGTATGTTAAATAAAGTCCGGGGTTCCGCTGGGTCCTAAAGACCACCGGATGATACAGGTTAAATAAAGGACTTGAGCATCCACATTTTTGGTACCCGCGGGAGGTCTCGGAACCAATCCCCTGCAGATAAGGAGGGCCGACTGCATAGTATTTCTTGTTTTTACACAATTTTTAATCAATTCAATATAAGTATACTATATAAAGTGTACTGAATAAGATTTATTTATTTATTTGTTGTTATTATTATTTTTCTTCTATATTATGTATTAATTACATTGAACTGCTGCTGCTAAGTTAACAAATTTCACGTCACATACCAGTGATAATAAACCTGTTTCTGATTCTGATCTTCATTCTGATTGTCTGACCATGACATCTATACATAGAGCAGCATAAATGAACACTGCCCTTAGCTGTGACATTTAATGGTCGGGGACTTGCTGGATAAAGACAAAGTCATTTCATTTCCTGACAACTGCCAATGCTGATGGATACATACAGAGAAATATGTTGGTACATTTAGAACTTGGGACAAAAAGCTAACAGCCGGAGCTCTGATTCATGCCAGACCATCCCAGAGTGGCTGTCAGATATTGTTACATATCTAAACAGAATGCGAAATCTTGGTGCCATCAAGAAAGGGAAAAAAACAGGCTGACTCTGCAGCCATTAGGTCAAACCTGGCTGGACAGGAACATATTAAATCCAAAGCACTGCAGATGACAGAAATCTGAAATAAAGGTAGAGAAGGCTCAGTGGGTTAGCGGCTTCAAAACATTAATTCTTTTACTTTTTTCACTGATGTTGCCTGACCTGTTGAGTGCTTCTAGCATTTCTTGCTTTATTTGGATAAGAATGTGCATGGAGCCTGACAAATCAGATAACAAAAAATTGGTATCCAGAATTATTTAGGGATATGATTTAAACTAGTTTTCTTAAGCATGTATCATGATAAATTAACACATTTTAAACAACCAAAAGTCATCTCATGAAAGTTATGCAGATTTTAGTAAACTTTTCAACAGATTTTTATGCAATAAAATAATTTATGCCAAAGATCTGGGTAGTTGCACTAATTTCCCAATAGATGATGTAACAGATGCTTAATGACAATGAAGGTGTGGAAGTTATTGTAGATAACCTGCTCATTGGGAAGGCAAGAAGCAGAAATTCAATCAAAGATTTTCAGAAGGTCCAGAGAACGCGATGGACATGTTTTTGCTATGATGTACCAAACTGTCATCACTATGTCAGTTGTTCTCCTTCGATTTTGTTAAACCAGTTGTCCTAGTGGACCAATTTGATGCTGTTGCTGTATTTCCCTGACAAAAAGCTATTAACTATGAGCAACAGTACACAAAATCCATCAATATATTTTGTCCCTCAGTGAGGTTTCTGATGTGGTTTTCATGACTAAATACCTGAGCTTTCTGATTGTGGAGCTGTCTGTCCCAATGTCTCCTGCTCATTGTGCAGGGGAGACAGAAGCAATAATTTACTGTGAGGCTCTTTTCAGCTTCATTTACAATAAATACATGCATGAACACACAGTTTTCGTACTGAGAACAATTACCTCCAGATCCTAATTGTGAAAAGTAATAAAGACACGACTTAACAAAGCACCAAGTTTCTGAGTTAAAGTTAAAAATGTGCTCAAAATTAAGACCTAGGTCAAGCATTAGAACCCAATTAACTGTTGTAAAAACCCAGATAGTAGAGTCATGGAGAGAGAATTAAGTTATTGCCTGGGAATTATACATAATTATATAATTCTATCTGTAAGAAAAGATCAGTTAGAATTATATAAGATTATAAGAGGCACAGACAGAGTAGACAGCCAGGAACTTTTCCCACAGCTGAAATGTTGAATACTAGAGAGCATCCATTAAGGTGAGAGGGGTAACTTCAAAGGAGGTGGATGGGGCAAGTAGTTTTTTTACACACTGAGTGTGGTAGGTGCCTGGAGTATTCTGCCAAGACAGACAAATATGAGAGTGACATTTAAGAGTATGCAGAGAATGGAGTGATATGAACCATGTTCATGGAGAAGGGATTAGTTTAATTAGGTGACATTAGCTTAATTAGCTCAGTGCAATATTGTAAGACAAAGGGCCTGCTCCTGTCCTGTACTCAAAGTTGTTAAAAGTTCAGAGCTCAATGTCAAGTTTATGCTCATATGCACAAGTACAAATATGCATAAATCCAATGAAAAAATACTTGGAGCAACAAATACAAAATGCTAGTGGAGCGCAGCAGGCCAGGCAGCATCTATAGGGAGAAGCACTGTCGACGTTTCGGGCCGAGACCCATCGTCAGGGCTAACTTAAAGGAAAGATAGTAAGATATTTGGAAGTAGGAGGGGGAGGGGAAAATGCAAAATGACAGGAGAAGACTGAAGGGGGTGGGGTGAAGCTGAGAACTTCTCCGGTTCTCTTGTTTTGGTGGCAGCTTCACCACCCTTGTTTTGGTGGCAGCTTTAAAAGAAACAAGTTGTTTCTCTGTGTTATTCTGTACTCATTTTTATAACCTGCGCTTACCTAACCCCAGTTATCTCTTTGCTAAATAAAGGAAGTGCTTCTCATTGTGTAAAGTGCAAACACTGTATATTATCTGTACAAGATAAGGTGAAAAGCATATGCAACTTGTGTATCGTTAGCTCTTCCAGAGCTTATGATGTAAGGAAACAAAAAGAAAAGTCACCGCAGTTCTTTGCTGACAGTGAATTTTTAAAAAACAATGTGCATAAGGAAAACAGTGAAAGATGGAAGATGTTCATAATTAGATACAGTTCTCATAAAGTGGTTTAAACTCCACGTCAGCTAAGCTGTAGAACTGCCAGTGCAAATGGTGAAGGAACAAGCAAAATGATTTCATGAAGAATTAGGACTGGACTATGGGTGTGATTACAGTGATGGGTGGCTTCAGCATTTCAAGCAGTGACATGATATAAAATTCTGCTCTGTGTACGATGAAAAACGATCAGCAGATAAGAAAGCAGCTGCTGAGTTTGTTGATGAGTTCGCTAAGTTAGTTTCTGATCAAAATTTAAGTCTTGAGCAGGTCTACAATGTGGACGAAGCCACCTTATATTGGCGTTGTACCTCAAGATAAACACTAACTACAGAGAATGCAGAATCACCAACAGGTTATAAAGCAATAAAAGATCATGTCACACTTTTGGGCTGTTCTAACGCTGCAAGAACTTAGAGATGTAAGTTGTTAAGTGACCTGCAGAAGTTTACGCCCCAGAATTTTCAAAGGCATGAGGCAGTTTCCAGTTATTTACCATGTCAACAAAAAAGGATGGATTACAACTGACATTACATTGGAATAGACTGAACGTTATTTTGTTCTGGAAATGAGAACTCACCGTGACTTTGTGGGTCTGGACAAAAATTTTAAGATAATGCTGATTTTAGATAACTGTTCTGCACACACAATAACAGAACTTTTGGTAAAGAATAATATTTATGGTATCTACCTGCCACCTAACTCTAAGTCAATAATTTAAACCCTGGACAATGGCAGATTGTACTCTTTGAAGGCTAAGTATCACTCACTGTTTATGAAGTGGCTACGGACTGCAGATGACTCTGGCAGACCAGTACAGGAATTACTGAAAGAATTGCCTTTAATTTGTCATTTCTTTGTTCATTATCATCCAAAGTTGAGGTGATCATCAACTGAGCTAGAGGTATTTATTTATTTAATCCTAACCTAGCAACCTGTGATATGGCAAAATCACTAATCCGTCATTGCACAGGTTCCAATCATTCTGGACTTGTGGTAGTCAACCTGTACTGACTTTTAATAGCTGAAGAATAATTCAAATCACCTTGATAATATTACCATTAGCCTTCTGTTTGTTGAGCTGGAAATTCCATACCACAGAAATATCCAGAAGCTCAAAAAATAATGTGGACTACCCAAAAAAAAAACCCAGATTTTCTACCATTGGTTTCCTGGACTGATCCTTTTGATGTTTTAATTGGTTCTGAGAATTGCTTCAGTTTCAGTCTTCTAGCCAGTTTCCTTGCCTTTGTTTCATTCACTGGAGATCCTACAAGTTGCTGCTTAACTTAAAGCCCTTTGAAAAAAGGAAAGCATTGGCAGCAGTACTGTAGTTAAACTATGACTGTGAACATGAGAAGTGAGGCTGATAATAAATGGATCTGCTTCTGCTGCCTTTGGATTGTAATTCATGCAGTGATGCAGAGATGTGTGGTGTACAAATATGTTATTTCTCTGAATTGATTAGTGTATCCCCAATGTGGTTATAGAATCACAGAATGGTTGCAGCATTTAAACAGTCTACCAAACCTGCTCTGGCTCTATATAAGCAAAATCAGGTCATCCCTTACCCTATAGCCTGTGAATTATTTGTATTCTGATACTCATCCAGGTTGCCTTATAGATGCTACCATTGAACCTGCTTCCACTACAATCCCAGCTCTGTACTCTATCCCCTAACTAGATGCTGCATTAAAATAGGAACTCAGCAGGTCAGGCAGCACCTACGAAGGGAAATGAGCAGTCAGTGTTTGGGGCTGAGATCCTTCACCAGCACCGTAAAGGCAAAGGGCAGAAACCAGAATAAAAAGATAAGGGGAGGGGAGGAGCACAAGCTGGCAGAGATTGGTGAGTCCAGATGAGCGAGGGAAGGTAAGTAGGTGTGGGAGATGGAGATGCAAGGAAATGATGGTGCCTGACCTGCTGAGTTACTCTAGCATTTTGTGCACATTGCTCAAGATTTCCAGCACCTACAGAATCTCTTGCATTTTTCCTTTTTCAGTTCTTTTTGAGTTCTTCATTCTTTGTTCCATTATTCTTGACTTGTTCGTCAATAGGAATAGCTGTTCTTTATCTATTCTGTCTTTAACCTTCATGATTATAAATACTTCTTTCAGATCCCCTTGTGACTTCTTATGTTCCAAGGAAATCAATCCCAATTTCTCTGCTTCATCCATGCAACTAAAATCCTTCAGATATAGAATCATTAAAAAAAAATCTCTTCTGGATCATCTCAAAAGCCTTTACATCATTTGCAAGTTTGGTGCCATTGAGTGAGCACAACACTCCAGTTATTGCTGAACCAATATTTTATAATTCACTCAATTGTTCTGCTTAATGTCCTACTATTTATAAATTCCAGGATCCTGCAAATTTTAACCACTTGTATAAGTAGCTGTTCTGTGCTTTCTGCTGTATAACCTCTTTTAGAATTTTCCCCTTCAGTTTACATTCCCATTTTCAGACCAAAATGTAAAACATTGTATTTCTCAACATTACATTTTACTTCTGCCTATCTACTGGCTGGTCACCATGTGCTTAAAGTCCACTGTTATGTTGTTGTTGAGTGCTGTTGAGTAACTGCAAATTTATTCAATTTACTCCCTTATTTTCCCCAGCAACCTAAAATGCCTTCCATCTTGTTTTTCCAATTTATTTACAACTGGCCTTTCTACCATCTCTTCTTAATCAATTTTTAGTCCATCAGGAACCTTAGCCAAGCATCCTTCCATGATAAAGTTTGACATAAAAGTTTTAATTTATAGATCACTCCCAGCTCTTTGTTTACAAAGTTATTCCTATTCACGTACCTGGAAAATATTTTTGAATTCCCTTTTCTATTTGCTGCCTGTTTTGTTCTTATGCTGTCTCTTTGCTTCTTTTCATTCCTTTCCTTATTTTACTTTGAAATTTTTGAATAACATTAGCTCTGACTTGTGCTAAGAACCTCTCGTCTACGAATGGCTCTTTATTCTGCCTTATTTTTTCTCTTATTTGACATCCCTACACTCCTACTTCATTGTAAAATACTTAGATTATAACTGAAGCATCCACACCTTGTTATATTATAGTTTAGCCTGATTCCAGTTTTCCAAATCAGATCTGTCCTCATCCTCATGTAAAATGGGGAGTCACAGAAACATGGGGTCCACCAATGGATTCCATCTAAGTCTCAAAATTCTGCTTCCAGCATGAAAGTGAGCATATTGCACACCGACTGCTCGAAGCAGAACTACCAACTCCAGTCCAAGTAGAGCATACTTGATCAACATTACATAAATCCAACTCATTGCTGTCCTCCTGCTAGAACATTTCAGGAAAGGATCAATAGAGTTGATTATATTATTGTGTATCTCATTAAGAGCCTTGTTCCAGCAAAGGCCCTGTATCATTCTGACCTGGGTGATCTTCATGGATCTCAGTGCAATGGCTCCAGTTTCCCCAAATTTCCCTAAACTGCTCCACATCTCTAATTTTCACCCATTCTTTGTTTCTTGAAATTTTAACCAAAGCATTAATCACCTGTCAATGTCTGCCTATGTGACTTAATCTCACTGCTTTGTAAAGCACAATAAAGATGCAAGACACTGCTCTTGCATCAGCCATTGGTCTGAGGCTGATTAAAGAATTGATCTGGGACTGATAAAATAAATTAGGCACTGCACGATATTTATAATTCTATTAGTCAAACATATGAGTCACTAAAAAGGCATTTTATATATGGGTCATTGTGAAAATCATTGTAATAAATTGCTGATGCATGAAGCAAGAAGACTGATTCCACTGAATTGAAATGCATTAGGGTAAAGACTTTGATTGTAATTGGAATGGTCAGGGAATCAAACACATAATTTTCTTCAGGCCAGTTAAAATCTTCCACATTAGAAACACAATTTAACTGACATGCAACCCTAGCAGCATACCTTTTGAAAGGAACTATTAATGGATTTAAGGGTAAATTTTCTGAATGTGTCCTGGAGTGTAGAACCTTAGTTACTGGGAGCATTCTATCCCATATAAAGGCAACCAAGAGCAGGATACTGAGATATCTAGGAATTTTCTCATTGCAGTTAGAGAAAAAAAGCTTCATTACATTCAGTCCTGCTGAAGAGCCACAGCCCAAAATGTCGACTATACTCTTTTCCATAGATGCTGCCTGGCTAGCTGAGTTCCTCCAGAAGTTTGTGTGTATTACACTCATTACATTCATGCTTGAATATTCAAATTTCACTTCTGGTATGCTCTTCTGAGGGTTTCCAGGTACTGACTAGTTATTAATAATGGTGTTTTTTTTTTAACTTATCTTAGGAAGTATGTGAATTTTGACAGTATTCAGACAATCTGTCAAAATATCAATACTGATTCTTTGAAGAGGTGTGCCAAAGACTTACGATGAATAAAAATAAATGTCAGCTTTATTTAGGATGGACTAATATCCAGAGATCACTGAAAATGGATGGGCAAGTTAGACGGATGTTACAGGAAATTCTCATCCAGGGAGCACAGGAGTGTATCCGTTTGGGTTACCCAGAGAAATTGGTGGTAGCAGACCATTCCATTCGCAATGACCATAGGATTGACTTTGATAGCACAAAACTACTGTGCCATGCCAATGGCTTATGGGACTGCTTGGTAAAGGAAGCCATTGAAATAAAACTAGAGGAAAAACATTTTTACAAAGACGAAGGTCTGGCTCTAAGAACTTGAATTTGATTGTAAACAAGGTGGGAGAGTGGAAACCTGATTAGATGAAGACTAACCAATCAGGAGGGATGGACTACGTGGATATAAATAATACTGTACTAGACATACCTAGGCATCATCCCTGAAGAAAATGGCAGAGTTTGTAATCAAAGTGTCAGTTATAATCAATACTTGTACCTAGCTTGAAGCCCAAGAAGAGTTTATTCCTCATATATGCCAGGAAAACATTAAATCCTTTTGCTCAACCAATATATTTAGTCTTGACAAACAGAATGTCCTTAATTATAGATAAATGTCAACAAACTGTCTAGATAGTGTGTCTATCTAGATAATAAAATAATCTTTTTATTTAAAACATAAAGCTGAGTATCTCTCAGTGAATATAAAAGGATGAAGCCTCATACTTGTGCTGCGATTTAAGGAAATTCATGCAAAACATAAAGATATTTTATGTTTAGGGAGATCTGTGGAAACTGGAGCCATTGCACCAATATTGGATCCATGAAGACCTCACATGTGCAAGAGGTCACATTGATACAGGGCATTTGCAGGCATAAGAGTCTAATTAGAAACATAATCTTTTTTTTTTATTTTGCCATTACAGATAAATAATAGCATTTTACCGTCTCTCTAATTCAGTGGCAATTTGAAGATTTGCAGTGAAGATCCACACATTAACCTTTGTTGGCATGCTTCTATCCAGATGTTTCAAGAAAAGTTTCAGAAGTTCAGAGTCACTTGCAGGGCATCATAGTAATTTACATTTATCAAACTTCCATAAATGTCAATTAGAACAAACTCATGAAACTCCTTGCAAACTTTCTTTCTTTAAATTAGATGGAGACCAGAAGTATATCTTATTTGCACTTAAGTCACTGTAATGAGTAGAACTAGTTTATGTTCTGCTGTGGAGGTGGAATACAGAATTTTATTCAGATAATTATTCCGAAGCATTAGTATCATCTGGAGCTAATGGTTTAGCTTTCTTATTTAGAGTTTATGTGGAGAGGCATATCACAGCTGCTGTCAAAAACATAATTACTTTTTTGGCTAGGTGCCCCAAATGGTGTGCTTAAATCATCTTCGGCATTCAACCACAAACAAGTACTCCATCTTACCTTATATCCCAAAGGATTTTAGGAGTTCTACATCTCATTAGAAATGCTTGCTTACCTTTGACAGAATGAAAAAGTAACTAAGCTCCTTAGTCATATGCTCTGTATCGTAAGTACACTAGAAAGACTTCTGCTTTTGTATGTGGTGTTACAGAGTAATACACTATACAAAATATACAGAGTAATTATTGCCTTGTGGTGACCCACTTCTTAGTGCACTCGAACCGGCTCACAAATAGCCAGCGTACAGGCACAAAGGCCAGGTCCGCAACAAAGGGAGAAAAGCCTGCGGGGGTTTGTGAGTACGTGTCTCTTGGAGCATCCGCGCCCGGGGAGGGCGGGATGAGGGAGGCTTTAAAGCAAGGCTGTGAAGTTCGAATAAAATTATCTTTGACTGCAGTTTACTGACTCTGTGTCGTTATTTTAGGGCTGCGTGTAGCACACCGCTACAGCCTCATGTTTTGATATGAAATATCAAAATCAATTCAGCTGTTTTGTGTCGACCCAGGTTTGGTGTTGTAGTAGTAGTGCGGTCACTTGAGTTGAGTATGATGTTCTCCTAAGTGGTTATTTCCCTCACGGAAGAATGTCTGTGCATTCTTTGTTTAATGAAGGGAGCCTGATGCCTATAGGAACATACAGATCAGAGTTAGGGTCCCGTGGCATAGAATTCACTATGATTTCACTGCTGCACCCTTCCTCCATCTTCACAGCTGTTCTGATGTGTCATCGTTTTCCACCATCTCCACCACTGAGGTATTGTTTCGATGCCTCTTGGTCTGGAGCCTCCAACTTGACCTTACCACCATCAGTGACCCTACCAGCTGCTAAGCTCATGATAGCATCGCTCTAGGGATCTCAGGATCTTACAAGTCTGTCTACTACGACAAGGTGATGAGCTACATAACAACTATCAAACCCTTTCAGCCAACATTGCCTATCCTACGTTTTCATGATTCTATTATTTTTATTATGTGGCATTTTGAGAAGTCTCACCAATATCCATAATAATGTTTTACAGAAACTAGATCAACAATTTTTGTTTTAATCTAGTGAATTGTAATATTATTCATTCTCGATAAATGCATTTATAAGTTGTCAAAATTCTTTATGTTGATCAGGATGACATGTTACTTATCATATAAAAGTCACACTTAAATAATCAGGCTTTGCCAAACCCAGCCTCACAAATGAATCGAAGTACTCCGAAATGGATGTAGCCTATTGTTCCTATGGTGCAGAGAGAAGACTACTACAGAGTTAATAAGATAATAGCATTGCTTGTGTAATGTTGGCAAAAATGTCCTGTCTAAATCACCTTCACTGTTTCATCTGTGATCCTGATAAATGTCATAGATTGATGCTCTGCTCCTAATTGTCAGTTCAACCAGACATTTCTGAATTTAAAACGTACTGCTCTTATCTGATTACCACTTCACTGATGTTTATTCATATGTTACAAAGCGAACTGTGCAATGCTTGAAGCCCACGGTGCTGGATTCAGTATTCAGGATGCAAAATACACAATAATAAACTTAGATCAGGTTACTGTGCCTGTGGAGGCTTGTATATTTTTTTTCTACATTAAAGGTGCTGCAGGAGTGTAAGTTGTTATTGTTGATATGTTTGTGGCTTTGAGACTCCACTTGCTTATCAAATGTTTGGCTCTTTCCAAACCTCAGTTAGATTTAAATGAATTACATGAGTTTGTAGAGCCAGAACAGGTCTGTGAATTTGCATGCACTGGCAACACATCAGATATCTCATCTGATATATTAATGAGTTTTACCATAAGGGGGATTAACCAGTTGCTGTTGTGTTTTGCTGTCCATTTTAATGTTTCTTTTTTAGTGTATGGCTATGGCGCTCTTGGATTTCACAGCTACTTTTACTTCATTTTAGTCAGTTACTCTTACTTGTCTTCCAATTGAATAGCTATTTACCCATTGTAACTGCATCTGTTTCCCTTGGCATCTGAAAGATCTATTGATATCAGCCTTGAATATATTCAAAGGCAGAACATCCCAAGGTTGTGTAGAGAAATTTCTCCTCAGCTCAGTTCTAAATGTCTAACATGTTATCCTGAGTCCTTCACTACTCATTCTAACCTTGGAGGTTGGGCAAGTCTGTCTGCACCTTCCCAGTTTCTGCATTCTGCAGCTCCTTTTATACGTCCATGCAATTACATCTCATTCTAATAAACTCTATGAGTATAAGATGATTTTAATTCTTTCAGATAAACCTCTCATCCTAATGCTCTGGTGAATCTACACTGCACTGTCTTCAAGGCCAGAAGGCAGTACTGTTAAGTCACTGAAATGTATGGTTTAAGCCATTCTTGCCTGGTTTCAGCTTCAGGGTTTTGTGAGATCTCTATGATTAAATATAGACTGACGATGAACATAAAGATAGTCAGGACTATTCTAATACTTAAATTCAGGTTCATTTATTTATCGCATGTATATCAAAACATACAGTGAAATGCATCAATAGTGTTTAACAACCAACAAAACTAAAGGATGTGCTGGAGACAGCCCACAGGTGGCACCACACATTCAGGTGCCAATAAAAGATGTGCTCAATGGTCAGCAGGACAACAACAACAAAATAACAACAGCATAAAAAGCCCCTTCCCTCCCTCCCATCCACCTCCCCAACCACCCCACACACACACACACTCCTCCGACCCACAGGCTGAACAGGCTTCCCCTGAGCCTCCAACCACCATTGAACATGCAGACATAGAGCCCCCGAGTTGCCCAGTGGACTCACAGACTTCCCAGGGCTTCAGTCGTCAGGCCTCACCTTCTGGCCATCGAGCTAACTCACTACCTGTGGGTGGATTGGCTGGCTGTCCTTCGTTTCACCTCAAAGGTAGAAGCAAGCAGTTGCTGTTCCATTTTTAGATGTTTATTTCATCTCATCTTTACTTTAGGGAATTACATTCTACCATTAACCTCAATTTTTATGGATAGTCCCTCACTGTACAGAATAGTAGTTTGCTAGGTCTGCCTGCAATCCTAACAAACACTTGCAATCTTCCAGCGAAATGATCGAAGTTATAAATGTGCCATCATCAGAGAGTTATGTCTAGTCTCCCATGCAAGATCCTGTTATTACCTGGCTGTTGAGCTCTTGCTCAAAAAGGCCATAGATCTGAATGCAACCATCCTGTGAGAACAATGAGGGTATGGGCTGGCAGAGTGGGCTACGATTGCTTCTACCTGATTCTACAAGGTGGTGATTCTTTTTTTTAAACTTTTTTTATTGCATTTTTAAGTAGTTACAAAGTGAAGTATGAAAAAACAATGTATATAACCCTTACCCCCTCCCCTTAACCCCTCCCCCCTGACTGCCCTATAGAAAAAAAAAGAAAGAAAGAAAGAAAGAATGCCTGGTTGTTGGAAGATCTCCACATGCTCCATGGAATTCGTAATAACTTTAATATGTATATTTATTTCTTTCCCCTAATAACCAATTGTTTCGTCTTCAGAGCATCTATATATTTAATCCTGTCTTTTGTAAAAAGGGCTCCAAATTTTCAGAAATGTTTCATATTTATCTCTTAAATTATAAGTAATTTTTTCTAATGGAATACAGCCATAGATTTCTTTCTTCCAAGAGTCTATACTTAAATGTGTATCCGATTTCCAAGTAACTGCAATAGCTTTTTTGGCTACTGCCAGTGCAATTTTTATAAATTCTTTCTGATACTTATTTAGTTTGAGTTTCGGTTTTATCCCTTCAATATCACCTAGTAAAAGTAATATTGGATTATGAGGAAATTGTGTTCCTGTAATTTGTTCCAGTAAAAGTCTTAAATTTGTCCAAAAAGATTGAATTTTAGAGCAAGACCATGTCGAATATAAAAAAGTACCAGTTTCCTGGTTACATCGGAAACACTGATCCGATAAATTTGGATTTAATTTTTTTATTTTTTGTGGTGTAATATATAATTGATGTAGAAAATTATACTGCACTAATCTTAACCAAACATTTATTGTATTTGTCATACTATCAAGACATAGTCTTGACCAATTTGTTTCTTCAATTTTAATATTCAAATCACTTTCCCATTTTTGTCTTGACTTATGGACTCCTTGTTTAATTGCCTGTCTTTGAATCAAATTATACATACAAGATATAAATTTTTTAATATTTCCTTTTTGAATTAAAATTTCTATTTCATTAGATTTCGGCAATAACATTGTTTGACCTAATTTTTCTCTTAAATAAGCCCTTAATTGAAAGTAACAAAATAAAGTGTTATTTGATATTTTATATTTATTCTTTAATTGATCAAATGACATTAATATACCTCCTTCAAAACAATTCCCTATATATCTAATCCCATTTTGAATCCAATTATATAAAAGTTGATTGTCCATTGTGAAAGGAATAAGTCTATTTTGAATTAAAGATCTCTTTGCTAATAAAGATTTTAAACTAGGATAAAAGTGAAATTTTACCTCTTACTAAAGGAGATTATAATCAATGTCGATTAATAACTCAATTTAGATGGCCAGCAAATGGTATAAAATATTTAGGTATAAGAGTTGATAATGATATAAAAAACTTATACAAATTAAATTATTTACCACTTTTGAAAAAAATTCAGGAAGATCTTGAAAAATGGATGGCATTACCAATAACATTAGTAGGTAGAGTAAATACTATAAAAATGAATATATTCCCTAGATTACAATATTTATTTCAATCATTACCAATACAATTACCCCAGAAGTTTTTTCAAGAGTTAAACAAATATGTGAGGAAATTCCTCTGGAAAGGTAAGATGTCAAGAATATCGTTGGAAAAATTGACATGGAAATTTGATTTAGGAGGATTACAACTTCCAAATTTTAAGAATTATTATAAAGCAAATCAACTTAGATTTATTGCATCTTTTTTCGAGAAAGATAAACTGGCATGGATTAGAATAGAATTAGATAAAATAGGAGAAAACGTACCAGAAGATTTTATATACAAATGGGAATCTAAATGGATACGGGAAAAGAAAGAATCTCCTATATTAAAACATTTGATTGATTTATGGAATAAGATAAATGTTGATGATGAGATAAAAAAATCTTTATTAGCAAGGTGGTGATTCTTGATGAGTAAACGGATGTTCAAAGCATCCGGTTCTTGAGAATCAGATTTATTATCACTGTCATATGTTGTGAAATTTGTTCTTTTGTGACAGCTATACATACAAACATTATATATTACTATAAGAAAATATAAAAAGAATCAATAGGTTTTGCCAAAAGGGAGCTAAATGTGAGGTAGTGTCCATGGACCATCGGAAATCTGATGACTGAGGGGAAGACGCTGTTCCTAAATTGTTGAGTATGCAGTACATCTTCAGGCTCCTGTGCCACGTGCCTGACAGTAGTAATGAAAAGAGGGCATATCCTGGATGGTGAGGGTTCTTCGTGATGGATGCTGCTTTTCTGAGGCATTGCCCTTTGAAGATATCCTCGATGGTGGGGAGGCTGGAGCCCTTGATGGAGCTGGCCGAGTAAACAACCCTCTGCAGCTTTTGCATTGGGACCTCCAGACCGATGGTGATGCAACCACTCCGAATGCTTACATTGGAAAACCTACACTGGTATCTGTGGCAGAGCTCGAGGATCTCGTCTGAAGGAACTTAAAATGGCTTGTTCATAATGCGAGTCAACAGACTATCAGATGGCCACATTGGTGTAAACAAAACATGGACTGATCCATGAGTGGCTGAATGTTGGAAGAGAACGTCCTCAAAGGATGGCACCATCGATTAATCCTCAGCAAACTAAACTTTAGTTTTCAGGGCTCTTATGAATCAGAATCAGAATCAGGCTTAATATCACTGACATATGTCATAAAATTTGTTGTTTTTGCAGCAGCAGTACATAATAATAGAGAAAAAATGTGTGTGTGTAAATATATATATAAGAATAAATATAATAAATAATAATAGAAAAATGTTATTTACAGTAAGTATATATACACTTACTGTAAGTAATTTTTTTTCTATTATCATGTACACCATTTGTATGTGTGTGTGTATGTGTATATTTTTAAATATAGCAGAGGGGAAGAAGGTGTTTCTGAATGGCTGAGTGGGTGCCTTCATGCTTCTGTACTTCCTTCCCGATGGTAGCAATGAGAAACAAGCCATGACCTGGGTGATAGGGGTCTTAATGATGGATGCCACCTTTTTGAGCCACTGCTCTTTGAATTTTAGCATTTGAAAGATTTTTTCCGGAACTCCAGGATAAGCAGTTGCGCCTCTCCTGGAAATTGTATGTATCCAGTCATAGGCACCGATTTTCAAAGAGTATCCTTCTGCACTTTATGAATTGAATATGCAACATAGAAAGCAGAAGCTCAGAAATAATAATAATAATAAATTTATAAAATGCAATACAAGAGAGCTGTTAGCACACACAACCAACTCCCCTGCTTCCGAGGTTTAGACACTCTAACTCTCTGGAGTAAGGATAGTTGGTGCAACCCTTTAAAGACTCAGGACCGTCCCACTAATTGGTAATCATGTTTTGGGCACCAAAAGTTAAGTATTTAACAAGAACATGAATGGAATCTCAGTGCTCAAACGTAAGCCCAACCAGGGATATCATCTAACATTTTGCTTTGTGCTCAGTTCTCGTTCCAGTTTTGTTCCGTGTCTCGATTCTAGCCTCGGATCCTCCAACATTTGAGTCCAAACCATTCTTGTCATAACAGCAATGTGTAACTTCAGTAGTTTCATTTTACAACAAAATAAAAAGCAAACTGCCGTGTGGTACCAGAGCAATAACAAAAGCAGTAGTAAAGGCAGACATAAAATGCTTGCTATCTTTCATTTAGAGAGTGTTATTGGGCAGTTATTAATCAATTGAAGGGTGAAGATAGGATGAGTGCTGCCATGCTAATTCACCTGGTTAGTAAGTGTTCTTCAAATAAAGATTGTACTTACGAAGTCAATGGCAAAGGCAGGGGAGAATCTTTGTTACTTAGAATAGTTAGAACATAGAATGCTTAGCAACAGGGTTTAATCGAAGCACTGTATTATTAAAATGACAAGTCAGTAGACAGAAGGCTATGAGCAGAGAGCAGATGATGAGAATAGTTGTGGGTTAATGTCCAAAAGCACAACACATGTATTATGGACTGAACAACTCCTGACCTTGCATCAGAATCCCATTCCAAAAGCATGAACACAAAAATGTCTTTTAGATGAAACGTTAAATCCAGAGACTATCTGCTCCCAAGAGTTCCTGTGGCAGTACTTTGAAAAAGAGCAATACCATTATCTCTGGTGTACTTGCTGTTAGTCTTCTCTCCTTCAACATCATCAGGCGATAGATTATGGTCACATTACTCTTTGTGGGAGTTTGTTGTGTGCAAGTTGCCTGCTGTCTTTCCTGCATCAGAAAAAGGACTGGAGTTCAGCGGCAACAATCTGAGATGATACAATGCCCTATATAAATGCATTATTTTTACAGTTTTATTTTTGCATGTAAGAGATGTGACCACCCGAAAGCCATTCATCTGAAGGTCACTGATTTGTGCTTTGACTGATGTTGAGGGGTAGTCATTTCATGGTTGAATATGAAGTCAACATTCTGTGTAGAATCAGAATCAGATTCAGGTTTAATATCACCAGTGTCATGAAATTTGTTAATTTTGTGGCAGCAGTACAACGCAATACATGATAACACAGGAGAAAAAGCTGTGAATCACAGTAAGTATATATTCGTATATCAAATAGTTAATTAAATAAATAGTGTAAAAACAGAAATAATAAAGTTCATGATTTTGATGTCCATCCAGAAATCAGATGGAAGAGGGAAAGAAGCTGAAGTAAGCTGTGAGTGTTGGACTGAACGTACATTTCATCACAGACTGAAAGTAGTGATGGCCATCTCCTTGGTTTTCCTCACCAAGTCTGACAAACACATTGTAAGGCAATTTTCAAGACTGACAGATTCATGATGCCTTTTCTCAATACATTAAATGATGAATGATCTGTGACCACAAAATACTTGTATATGATTCTTTCTGAAACTACATTTAGTGTATTTCAATATTTGCTGAACAATTTTTATAATAGAATAGTTGAATTCAAAAAAATTAGCTGGCAGTTTGGAAGATAAGAAGCACTAATCTTGGAGAGTGTGTTTGTGAATATTCTTCTATCAGCTTTCTACTTTCAGTGTTAATTCACAATGGTGTCAATTTGGATTCATGTTCAGTATCTTGTGTTGAGTGGAGTTCTGATAAAGGGGACTTTGTTCTGAAAAATTGACTCAGTCCTACTTTCCACTGATGCTACCTAACCTGCAGAATGCTTCCAAATTTTACTGTTATTTCAGATTTACAGCATCTACTATTTTTGTAATCATGTGCATAATGTACTCTGTACAGGATTGATGTTATTGAGGTGCTACTGGGATCACGACTGACCTTAACTTAATTCTCTCAGGAGAAATGCAGGAAGGCTTGGGTTTGAGTGGGATTCCTTTACAGAATAGTGAACTGTTGACCTTATCTATTCCATTGTGTTCTGCAGTCTGATTTTTTTTTCATTTTCCCAATACATACTTGTGCATATTTTAATAGGATGACCTGAAAGCAGCCATTATATTGCACCATTAATCTCTATTCTCTCCACATTTATGATTGTTTGGCTAGGCACTACTCAAACAACATCTATAAATTCATCAATGACAGAAATGTTGTTGGCAGAATCTCAGATGGTATTGAAGAGGCGTACAGGAATGAGATGGGTCAGCTGGCTGAGTGGTGTTGCATCAGCAACCTTACACTCAATGTCAATAAGACCAAGAGACTGATTGTGAACTTGAGGAAGGAGAAATCAGAGAATGCACAACAGTCCCATTGAGGGTCAACGATGGAGAGGGTGAGTAGCTTCAAGTTCCCGGGTGTCAACATCTCTGAAGATTTATCTTGGGCCCAAACACTCCAGCAAATTTCTACAGACGTACACTGGAGAGCATTCTGACTGGTCACATCACTACCCGGTATGAAGGTACCAATTCACAGGATCAGAAAAAACTGCAGAGGGTTGTAAACTCAGCCAGCCCCATCATAGGCACAAGCTTCTCCGCCATCAACAACATCTTCCAAAAGTGATGACACATGAAGCTGACATCCATGAAGGACCTTCACCATCCAGGACATTCCCTCTTCTCATTTTACTACCAATAGGGAGGAGGTACAGAAGCCCAAAGACACACAACTAATGTTTTAGGAACAGCTACTTCCTCTCCACCATTAGAATTCTGAATTATCCATGAACCTATGAATACTACCTCACCATTTTGCCCTTTTGCACTATTTATTTATTTTTTATATATTCTTATTGTATTTTGTGGTTATTTTTATGTATTCCACTGTACCACTGCCACAAAACAACAAAAAAAAAAAAAATCAGGACATACATGTGTGACAACAAACCTGATTCTGGTTTTGTTTCTGATTCTGATTTCTGTCTTGATGTACAGTATTAATAAATTACATGTAAAATTATGACCAATTTGGATAACTTTCAGTTAAATCCCTGATTCAATCAGGACTCTAAGTATGTCCTACTCAAACACAGGCTCAAGTGGTTCAAGGGACAGCTGGAGATTACTGTTCATCTTGAGTTGCCTTGAATTCCTTGTGGTGATTTGACAATGTTCATCAGATTACTAAGAAAATACAGAGGACAGAGGGGCATCAATTATATCCACTTAGAATGGAGTTAAGTATTGGCCTCTGGGTAAGAAGAGCAATTTGCCTTCCCTTAGGGTTATTATCAACAATTTCAGACGACATTTTCAGATTACCTTTTTTAATATATTTCCAGATAAGTTTTTGAAAATTGGAGTTAAACTTTGTCGATAGCAATTGAATTGATGACTCGAAAATTATTCATCTTTGGATTGGCAAGCTGTAAATGTGAGCCCAATATTACCCGACCTATATTAAGCACATGAGGTAATAGTGGGGATTGGCTGGGTAAAGGAACAACTGTCTTACATTGGGAATTCCAGCGGTTAGAGCTCTAAAGAGATCTCTTCTCTTTAGAAGAGGAGATCCCAGGGCCTATTCCTTTTAAAGATCTATGATGCAAAAAGGGGAAACCATGTGAGGCAATAGATATAATTATCATGCACCATTTTGCTGTATTGTTTCAGCTGAAGTCCATCAAATAATCTTGGGAAGGAATAGAGTAATTATTTTTGGCTGGAATAATACCACACCGGATAAGCTAATTAATAGAGCTATGAAAGAAGAACATGACAGGCAATGTATATTTTTTACAGAAATAATGAAAACTTTGCTAGATGCTCATATGGTCAAATACTGTAAATAGCTCATGAGTCTTAAATAGTACCATCCTAACACTTCATGGAGCTGTTCATTAAACGTGGGATTTAACTGGATCACCCAAATTCTTTTCAATGATTTTTTGTATCTTACCATCATATTGAAATATGCAAGGGGATGAGTAAATTGGCATTAATTAGAGTGTGACAAAGTCTATTGTTCCACCTTCTGGGAGAAGACACTTAATGGCTACCTTTTCCATACCCAATCCACCATCCCACCAAATTTTATCTGCCCATCATCTTCTCTTCATTTAGTTCCAACTATCAGCTAATAGCTTCTGTTCTCCCTTCCATTGCTTATTGCTACATAATGAGCTTCTAATCTCCCTCATTGCTAAATAATGGTAATCTTTCCTCTTCTTTCTCAATACTGATGTAAAATATGGCCCAAAACAAGCTTACACCCTTTGTTTACACATATTCTACTTGATGCACTGCTTTCTTCTTGTGCCTGAATTTTGGTGTATGCAATTATATTGATCACATATGTCAGACCACTGTACCTTTTCTGGGACTGTATCCATTCTTTGGGAATTTTATTCTTGACAGACTAGTAGCTCAATTTTGAAAAAAGTGGATTCATGAAGTCCAGAGGCAGAGGATGTTCTTTCTATTTCATCTATTGTAGAGACCTTTAGCTTCCCAAATGTTGATGAAGCCACAATTTTAGCATTGGATGCAATGGACTGGATAGGGAAAAACACAATTGCTTCACCCAGAGTAACAGTCTGGGTCTCTGAATAGTGAGAAACAAAGAGGCAACAGAAGAAATGTTGCAATTCCTGTGGTTTGTATGAGAAAGCACCACATGGACATGGAATTTCAAACCAGGGAAGTGTGGAAGGAATACTTCTTTTCTGCTCAATATCTATTGGGTGTCACATAGGTAGATCTGAAAATCTGGAGACAATAGAAGGATCAAAGAAGGTGGTGGTGAGAAATTACTGAATATCCTTACAATGTACACAGACTGTCATTCTTATTTTAGATAATGTTGCATATAATGAGAAATTGGAGTGGCCAATGGTAGATCCTTTGGTGACAATGTGCTACTGTGTAGTAGAATCCATTACAACCACCTCTTCAGCACCCCCCCCCCCTTCCCCATGACAGCAGAGATAAGAATGGAACCATGCTAATGTATCCGATCAGTGGTCCAGAGGAATTGGAGAAAACTGCTCATATCAGCTGTGGCAAATCTGCAGTCCGGTTAATAAAGATAAACAGGAGTAGTCTAGCTTTGTTTCAATCACATAGAATCCCATAACCTACTTTGGTAAGGATCATTATCAATTTAAAATTTATTGTAAGATTTAGGCAAGGTAAATTGTGTTAATTAGGGAAAGAAATGCATAATTCATCGATTGTGAATATTACTTCAATTAGAAATTACTGTATCCTTGTGAACTCAGTGTCTGAAAGGGAAGGACAAGTTATCTGAAGTGCTCTGTTATAGTTCACTTCAATTTACCATTTTATTGCGGGATTGTTTCATTTCCATTTGCTGATTTCCACTCAAAAAAATCATTTCTGCTCATCAAGTTTATGGTAAAATAATGAAAGACAAAGTTGTCTCCTTTAAAATATTGCACTCTTTGTTCTAAAGTAACTCTTCACCATATCCTCAATGTAATGAATAGTCACACCATAAGTTCCAATCACAAATGATCTGTTGTGAATTCCTGTATTTTCTGCTTACAATGAATTCTGAATCAAGAGGATTCCATAACTGCAGATGTAAATGCAAAATTGCTTGTTTGTAGCAGATTGATCAGTTAATTAAATTCATTCCTCTTCTGTTATATTAATTCATGGGACGCAGGCATCACTAGCAAGGGCAGCATTTATTATCCATCACTAATTGCCCCTGAGAAGGTGGTGGCAAGCTGCCTTTCTGAAAATCGGCAGTCCGTATGGTGAAATATCTCAGCAGTACCATTAGGTCAAACTTCATCGTTTTGCTAAAATATTTAACCACTGAAACTTCAATATGACATACTTCATTATTGCTTCTGTGAGTACTTTTGTGTCTTATTCTGTGAAAATAGTAAAAAATATCCATTTCCTTCTGCTGTATAGCAAACCCTCAAAATATCTCAGAATGGCTATTGTCCTTTCAAATTAATTGCCTCTTAAATACAGTAGAAACCTATTATTTCAATAAAGCAGGTTTCTTTTATTTTCCTACAGGATTACTAAATTCTTATGTAAAATTTCTAAATAATACTGGTAAAACCAGTAGGTGGATGCCAGTGGTAATTAATCAGCAAATGAATAAAATGTTATCTATGATTGTTAGTTTAATTTCTCTGTGATGTTGTGATGTATTGGGTAATCTTCCAATACATTCAACCATGACTGGACATCAGCAAGAACTCATTCAGAGAGTCGATATGAGTTGCACATTTTACTGCAGGAAAAAGATTAAAATAAATGAGATGAATGAAGTAATAATAATGTGAAGATAAGCAGGATACAAAGTCATTTAAGTTGTCTGAAAATGGGAAATGAAAAAGGTTGCACGGTTTGAATATCCAGCAAAAGAGTGAGTTAAGAGATGGAGTTCAGCCATTAAGGGCGGGATTACCTACCAAATCATGTCATTCTTTGTATAGTATGCGGGCTACAATGGATATTGGAATAATATTTAAAATATTGCATTTATATTGGAAGTTAGAGGGTTAAATATCATTTAATAGAGAATGTTTGACACTAAATTGGAATCTAAGCCTCCAATATAAAAGCTTCCATTACTAAGTCCTGGATGTATTTAGATTTCCAAACTATCAAATAATATAAATTATAATTACACTGTGGAAGTGTGATTTATATTTGCATAATTGATTTACTGTAAGCAAAACCCAATTAAGTAAATGTTCATCTAATTTAGCCATGCAATTGCCTTGCTAATTAGTGAACCAATGTTTCCTAATATGATATTTCCAGGTTTCAATTTATTTCAATCCACTACATTAAATATCCAATCAGCTTGAGCCCTGTGTCTCTAGGCAGAGGTGGATGTGCCATGTACTTTGAATTTCCATCTCAAGCTAATCTTTTGTTAATTTACGATTCCACACCTTTCCTTTACTAGTCTGAATTAGTGGTGACCGACTGTGATGATTGTGGACTCCTGGGAACACTCCACCTCACTCCACTGAAGATGTTCTCAGAATTTAATTAAAAGAAAAAGTAAGCAGTTATTTTGGGGAAAAGGGTGAGAGCAAGCAATAAACAGGAGCTGTGCTCCAAAGAAACACCTGCCTGATTTTAGCAAACAAGTTTCCTTCTACTTATTGAGCACTATAATTTGAATTTGTCTAGAGGTGTTAAGTCCTGCAGGTTTAGCACTTGAAGGATGGTTAGATTCCCTGCCTGGAAATTAATTCCTGGTCTGTTGCTCTGTGTAGCATTGGTGCATTGTATTCTGTCTCAATTCATTCCACTGAAGTCAACTATCAATAATCTGTCAACCAGCACCATATTAGACGTCCGCATGTGTCACCTCACTCTCACAAAATTGCTGCTGCAACACCCACGTTATCTACATCTCAGAGCTTACTCACCCAGACATTAAATCATGGCAAACACATCACTCAAGTACATTGTATAAAAGTCCCTGGCATGCTCTGTTTTTTCTTAAGGACAATCAAGGGTAGGAAGAGCTCTCTGAAGGCAGAGATGCATATTCTAAACCCATGGAAGGAGTGACACTGAAAAATATGAATCTATGGAAGATATCTAACATATTCATTGCAAGACAAAGTTGGCCATTCGTCCCACTGAGCAGTTCCCAGCTTCCAGCTGAGCAACCCCATTAGTCCAGTTCTCCTTGTCTTATTCTCCCTTATTGCTCCAATTTATTCTTTCCCATAACCCCACTATCAACCTCTTTGAATATTCTGTCACATGAGTTCATTTACAGGCAATTTACAGTAGCTAGTTAAGCTACCAGCAAGCCTGTAGAATGTGGAACAGCCAGAGGAAACACACAAGTTCACAGAGAGAACATGCAAACTCCACACAGACAGCAGGTCAGGAATGAATCCAGAGTTCTGGAGTTCTTCGGTCAGTTCACTCTGCTGCACTGACATGCTGCCCTATGTCAATGCCTTCATGCCAATACATCCACATAGTATGAACTATGTGCCTCTTAGCTCCTTGTCTCTTCTCTCATCCAAGAATTACAGTCTGGGAAACCAGTAGTTGAAATAATACTTTTCCCAGTCCCAAATACTCGTAGCTACCTGTGGGGAGGACCATTCTCAATGTTGTTTATGATAATAAATGTACTTCGAATTGTCTGAATCCTGAAGATAATACAGACAGTATATTAATTACAGACATGTCTCTCTAACGTAATATTAGCAATATATAGTAATAAAAATATAAAATAAAATACACATTTTTTTCTGCTTGTTACTACTCCAGAATCAAATCATTTAGCAATGATGTTTAAAACGAAGCTGCGGTTATTGTAAGCTGATTTCTGGGGTTACTATAGTTCCTTTTTAGCCTGCTATTTTCAAACAACTTCAGAAATGATTTAACTTGAATTTAAAAAGACTATTTTCTGTATATCAGTTTCAAATGCATATCCAACCAGATTTATTTTCAATGATTACCAATGAATGGTCTATTGCTAATTCTCAGCAGAGAAACACAATAAGCCAAGATGAATGGTTCATCAAATAAGCTTTTTGACATTTGCAATATTGGTTTTGCTTCCTTTGATCTCTTCAAGATACAACGGTGCCTTTCAACACAGAAAATTTCTGCAATTCACTTCAACTCGTTTCAAGTTTTAGCAGCTGAGGAGAAATCATCAGGGATTTAAATCGAAAACAGTTCTTCATAGGGCTAAACTGACAAATAATGGAATATGTTGTAGGAGAAAATCCAGAAGTAATCTACTCTTCATGAATTTAGATGAATTTGGACTTGGTTTTGTATCTAGCTTGATTTTTGGCTTACAGAAGTCCTACTCTTTCTGTGTGTGTACATGGGTACAAGGACAGATGAAAGAGCTGAAAAGTCTTGACGATGTTTGCAGTCAAATTATTTCATAGATAAAACAATGATATGATTTGCTGAAGGTCACACTGGCAATTTCAGAAGACCTTTGCCTCAGATATGTACGCATAAATATATGAAGTTCAAGGTGTATCCTGTCAACATGTTCTATTGCAGAACTGGTTGTGGGACCAGATAAAGAGCTAGGTTCCTCTTAGTAATCATCAAAGATGTTAAGGATGACTATGCCTGTGTAAATGTGCAGAAGCATGTATGTATTTAACTTGCCCTTTTAAATATGGTTAACTTGTAAATTCTTGTGCACCTCCATGCCTAAACATTGACAATACATCTTACTTGTGCATATACATAAATACAGTGGCATGCAAAAGTTTGGGCACCCCGGCCAAAATTTCTGTTACTGTGAATAGTTAAGTGAGTAGAAGATGAACTGATCTCCAAAAGTCATAAAGATGAAACATTCTTTTCAACATTTTAAGCACGATTAATTTTGTTTTGTACAATTTTAGAGTGAAAAAAGAAAAGGAGCACCATGCAAAAGTTTGAGCACCCCAAGAGATTTGAACTTTCAGTTAACTTTTACCAGGGGTCTCAGACCTTAATTAGCTTGTTAGGGCTATGGCTTGTTCACAGACATTGTTAGGAAAGGCCAGGTGATGCAAATTTCAAAGCTTTATAAATACCCTGACTCCTCAAACCTTGTCCCAACAATCAGCAGCCATGGGCTCCTCTAAGCAGCTGCCTAGCACTCTGAAAATTAAAATAAATGATGCCCACAAAGCAGGAGAAGGCTATAAGGAGATAGCAAAGCATTTTCAGGTAGCTGTTTCCTAAGTTCATAATGTAAAGAAATGGCAGTTAACAGAAGTGGTGGAGGTCAAGTTAAGGTCTGGAAAACCAAGAAAACTTTCCAAGAGAACTGCTCATAGGATTGCTAGAAAGGCAAATCAAAACTCCCGTTGGACTGCAAAAGATTTATCAGACACTGGTGTGGTGGTACACTGTTCTACTGTGCAGTGACACCTGCACAAATATGACCTTCATGGAAGAGTCATCAGAAGAAAACTTTTCCTGCGTCCTCACCACAAAATTCAGCTTCAGAAGTTTGCAAAGGAACATCTAAACAAGCTGATGCATTCTGGAAACATGACCTGTGGACTGATGAATTTAAAGTAGAACTTTTTGGCCCCAACGAGCAAAGGTATGTTTGGAGAAAAAAAGGTGCAGAATTTCATGAAAAGAACACCTCTCCAACTGTTAAGCACAGGGGTGAATTGATCATGCTTTGGGCTTGGGGAACATTTCACTTGTAGAGGGAAGAATGAATTCAATTAAATACCAGCAAATTCTGGAAGCAAACATCGCACTGTCTGTAAACAAGCTGAAGATGAAAAGGGGATGGCTTCTACAACAGGATAATGATCTGAAACGCACCTCAAAATCCAAAATGGACTACCTCAAGAGGTGTAAGCTGAAGGTTTTGCCATGGCCCTCATTGTCCCCTGACCTAAACATCATCGAAAATCTGTGGACAGACCTCAAAAGAGCAGTGCATGCAAGACAGCCAAGAATCTCACAGAACTAGAAGCCTTTTTCAAGGAAGAAGGGTGAAAAATCCCCAAATAATAATTGAAAGACTCTTAGCTGGCTACAGAAAGTGTCTACAAGCCAAAGGAGCTGTTACTAAGTACTGACCATGCAGGGTGCCTAAACTTTTGCTTTGGGCCCTTTTCCTTTTTTGTTATTTTGAAACTGTAAAAGATGGAAATAAAAAACTAATCTTGCTTAAGATATTAAAGAAATGTGTCATCTTTAACTTTATGCCTTCTGGAAATCAGGTCATCTTTTACTCGTTTAGTTATTCACAGTAGTAAAAATTTTGACCAGGGGTGCCCAAACTTTTGTATGCTTCAGTATATGTGCATTTACCTATCTCTCCAAATGCGGTTAGAGTTAAATTTCTTCACAACTCTCCACCTATGAGCAATGATCTGTGCAGCAGCAGTGTCTCATAGCATGACAACAAATAGGATCTAAAGTCAGCCCGTGGGGAAATCATTGTGAAGCAACAGAGCATATCAAAGGCAAGGAGAGTGGTTGAGAGCTTTCTCAACTTACAAAAGCCAGTGATAATCAAGGAGTTAGAAATTACTGCAAGAGGAAGGAGGTCTAATGTATTCTTCTTTGTATTATACTGCCTATCCTCAAGTTCTTGGTAGCTGCACACATTCTTCAGTGGAGACATTTTCATGATTAGAACCAAAGGAGTATATTAAAAAAGGAATATCAGGGGGACATTCAGCCCCTTGACACTGATTTGAAATTCATTTGACTGATCCACTTTCCTGCCTTTTTTCCACATCCCTTAATGCCCTTACAGATATGTATCTAAGTCAACTTTAAACACACCCTTATTGAATTGAATTGACTTTATTACTTACATCCTTCATATACATGAGAAGTAAATATTTTTATGTTATGTCTGTCTTAACGTACAATGTGGAATTTATAGTAATTTTCAGTAAATAGTATGTACAACAGGACAGTCAATCTAACATAGAAATACAATTGAATCAACATGAATTAAGCAGTCTGATGGCCTGGTGGAAGAAGCTGTCCCGGAGCCTGTAGGTCCTGGCTTTTATGCTGTGGTACCATTTCCCAGATGGTAGCAGCTGGAACAGTTTGTAGTTGGGGTGACTCGGGTCCCCAATGATTCTTTGGGCCCTTTTATCACACCTGTCTTTGAAAATGTCCAGAATAGTGGGAAGTTCACATCCACAGATGCGCTAGGCTGTCCACACCACTCTCTGCAGAATCCTGCAATTGAGGGAAGTACAGTTCCCAGTTCCCATACCAGGCACAGATGCAGCCAGTCAGGATGCTCTCAATTGTGTCCCTGAAGAAAGTTCTTAGGATTTGGGGGCCTATACCCATCTTTTTCAACCGTCTGAAGTGAAAGAGGCACTGTTGTGTTTTTTTCACCACTCATCTGGTGTGTACAGACCACGTGAGATCCTCAGTAATGTGTATGCCGAGGAGCTTAAGCTGTTTACCCTCTCAACCCCAGATCCATTGATGTCAATAGGGGTTAGCCTGTCTCCAATCCTCCTATAGTCCAAACTAGCTGCTTTGTTTTTGTGACATTCAGGGAAAGGTTGTTTTCTTGACAACACTGTGTCCTGGTAGCCAATTGTAAGGAGTTCCAGAGATAAAGTCCTCTTAAAGAAAAAAATTCTTTCTCATCTCATTCATAAATGGATCCCTCTTTATTCTGAGACTGTGTTCTCTGGTTCTGCCCCATCCTTTGGGAAGAAAGATTATTTTTCCCTGTGTAGCCCCCTGACAATTGCACATTTCAATGATATTGTATGGTATTCTTCCAAAATTGAATGACTAGAATCATAATCTGATAGGGGCAACACCTTTCTACCTAGAATCATCCCAGCAAACCGTCTCTGAAACATTTCCATTCAAATATCCTTCCTTAAATAGAATCACCAAGATTGTTCTTATTTCTTCCATTGCTATAAAATGTCCATATTTTTATACCCCAACCTCTTTAAAATAAGCACCAACATTTCATTAGTTTTCTCTCTAGCCTGCTGAAATTGTGTGCTGTTTTTAATAGAAGCCTAACTGCAGAACTTAAAGCTGCTATATCATCGCCTGCAGTGAAACCAGCCTGCTCGTCAGGTGTACCATCCATGGCAGGTTTGCCTTTACAGCAGGAGAGGTAAAAATGACAATTTGGTGGAGCTTTCCAGCAAGTCTAGATTCCCACTCCTTCCACTATGCAAAGAACTGTCCTGATGACTCCAGAGCATCAGGTGGCCCTAAATCCCTGTAAGCTGCAGGGCAATTTAAAAAGAAGACGGGTGATTTAAAAGAAAAGGCTGAGATAGGTATAGGGAGTCCAGTACCCAGTAGACCATAATGCTGGTTATTGATATGTGTGGCTACAGAATGCAATATGCAGGACTTCAAACTGCAGTAAAAATTGCTCAGACAATGCTTCTTTCTTGAAACTTGTACAACAGGATCCATTTTGTTTATAAGTTAATAGCAAATATTTGTAAAATTACTGTGAAAAGCTACAGATTTCACGAACAGTGGATGAAGCATATTCTCGGTGTACATTTATGTTTAGATGAAACATGCTATTAACATGATAAATGAACATACTACTGTGTATCACATCATTAGGTAACGGGAGTTGCTAAGCAAACTTTATCTGAGCTGCAGTGAATTATACATGCAGATATCTGGGCCAGTTTCTCACTGATTGCTCATTCACGTGGAATGATCACTGGATTGAACCAGATCCACAATGTACAAATGGTGTTCAAAATACCTGATCAATGTGTCCATTTTACTATCACCTTTGTTATTAACTCATAAAAACAAAGCTTGCTACACAAGGTTCAGGAAAGAAACATTGGTTGAAGAAGCTGTCCAAAATAATGCCAAACTGCTAGCGTTATCTTCATCATCACTGGGTACCATTGACTCTCCATAACTAATACACCCATCCAGAAACATCACCTCTTTGATCTTCAAAGTTATACCCCTAATGAATACCATTTTCATGATTCTAGTCTTCTGTAGTTAGTGCTGCCTGCCATTGCCCTACATTTGTGGTCTTTAACTTCTTCAGACCTCCTTTGTAGAATTTCTAGTCTAAGCCAACTTGCCCACTTTAAATCCAACTTTGTCATCCACAGTGCTGCTGAGTAGAGAATTCCTTAATTGTGTCCCAACACAGATGAAGGAGCAGTGAAGAATAAATTCACTACTCCCTTGATTTGGAGAATCCTTGGACATGGCAGTATTCCATGTACCTGTTGACCTTGTCCATCTAGATGGCAGAGGTTGAAAGTTGAAAACATTGGTGAGTTGTTACTAGTTTTTGTCTCACAGATGGTGAAAGACTTTGAGAACTCAAAAGATACATCAGTCATCACACTATGCCATTGCCTTGATTTAGCAGCTATATTGGGTCAATTTAAATTTTTATTAATGAACTTCCAGATGCTGACAATGAGAAATTTGACAATAGTAATAGCAGTGAATGCTGATTTCAGGAAGTTAAATTCCTTGAGGAAATGGCTGCAAACTGGGCATTTTTTGACCCAAGGATTACACATTGATGATCAGGGTAAGCCTGCACACTGCCAAGATGTTACTACAAATTGCTACCTTAGTAACAAAATGGTAAATTAAGTTAAAATTTCAGTTTCATTGCTGTTTCCCTTTCCACAGGCACTGTATTTATTTTAGATATCCAGTACATAGATATTTAAAAAAAGTAATTTATTCAACAAAGAACCAAGAATCAAATTATGACAGATTCTTCCTTATTATTGGGTTGCTCACAGTGACCAGGTGATAAATTCAAAGATTCCATTGCCCTTTGCCAACGCAGTATCAATTTGCACTGCCAGATATAATATCCTTCATATTTTCAAAGTAAGCTTTCTCCAGTATGTACCTCAAACCTTTATACAAAGTGCCAATCTTTCTTTATACTCCCTTGATAACTACAGACACACAGTGCAGCATGTAATTTTCTAATTTAAACTATCTTACAAATAGTGGTGTTAATTTTATGATCAGCAGCAAAAAATTGTCATTTACAAATAGAACAGGTCAGCAAAACTCAAGCCTATGATTTTCCTAAGAAATGCTTTGATTTTCTGTCTGTTCATTTTAATAACATGGTGAGTGCTATTATTCCCATACTCAAAGATCTATTAAGGAAAGTCTTAGAGGGCCAACTAAAGTATTAGCATTCTTAGACCTTGCTGATAAAGGGTATGGTTTAATTAACAGAATATTAAAAGTGAATACTTACTCAGTGATTTCAAGTATATTTTTGTCTTTTTAAGCTGCTTTATAATATTGAGGGTATTTGAAAGCTTGTAGGTGTAAGAGCATGAGAATAATTTGCATAACAGTAAAAGTATAGTCTATCAGTAACCAGCCTCTTTAGTATTCTTTTCCTTTTCACACTTGCATCTGGTCAAAGTGTTATTCAGAGGCCAACCATTATGACCAATATAGCATAAGATCAAAAGTTATATATTGGAGTAGAATTAGACCATTCAGCCCATCGAGTCTTCTCCATAGATTCATCAAGGCTGATTGATTACTCCTCTCATTCCCATTCTCTTGCCTTCTCCCTGTAACCTTTAACACCATTACTAATCAAGAAACTATCACCCTCCACTTTAAATATACCCAATGACTCAACCCCCACAGCCATCTGTGGCAATGAATTTCACAGATTCACCACCTCGGACTGAAAAAGTTCCTCCCTTATCTCCATTCCAACGGGACATCCTATTCTGAGGCAGTGTCCACTATAAGAACTATCCTCTCTATCTCGGCCTTTCAATATTTGATAGGTTTCACTGAGATTCTTCCAAACTCCAGCAAGTACAGGCCCAGAGCCATCAAACATTCCTCGTATGTTAATCCTTTCATTCTCAAAAGCAGTCTTTTATGTGCTTGCTGTCCATCCTTTGCACATAAACTTATAAATTTTTCTTCAAGGTGTGGGTAAATATTGTCTGTGCATCACTACTGTAATGACTTAATTTCCTTGGCCTACAGATGAACCAATCACAGTCAATAACTGGTATTTCAAACTCCTCCTTGATTAGATTATGTGGTCATGATCATTTGGCCGCACTCACTTTGCTCAAGTAAACTTACTTTACTGTGTTTTGACAATTCCTTCAGAGAAGCCAGCTCTGATGATACCACTTTAAATGGCTCTGCTGTCTTAGCTATGTGAAGATATTGAGACTAGGGTCCTTCTCTCCCTTATCCGGCATGGTGATTTGTGAACAAATGTGATATATCATTGCCCAGATATTGGGGTGCAAGCTGCTGATTTTAGAACTCGGTGTAGAAACTTGTGCATTAAAACTTTGAAGTCCTTTAAACCTTTGAGGTCCAAAGAAAACTGATTTGACGGAGAATACAGAATCAGAGAAAATGATTTTAAAGGCATGATATGTGGGGCCACTTCAGCAGTAAACATCCTACTTGTCTGAAATGTTAAAATGCCAACCACTATGTTTATTTTAAATTCAATTTTCCCTTGATTGTAGAGAAAGCAAGGCTCATTTCAAATATGCATGAGTATTTTTCTCATTAATCTACTGGACTGATTAAAGCTTTCTAAATTGGAAATTGCATTTAAATTAGATTGCCCAACACAAAGATTTTAATGTGCGGATATATCCTAGGGTGGGTTTTAGTTGTCCAAAGTCTACAGAAGTATTTGTTGTTGAAGCAACATTAATTTCCAACAGACTTCTTTCAGCAAGGAGATAAAATATGTCATCAATCCTGAAGAAAATTAACTTTCATGTTCTACACTCTCAACCACAACTTACAGCATTAATAACTTTCGTTCAGAGCTGGAATTTAAATAACCCAACTATAACTCCAAGCTGCCGTAGTCAAGCAGGTGGATTCAGGTGGAAGTTAATTTGAAAGCATTTTGAGGAACAAATTGAAACAACAAATTTCACGAAATATGTCAGTGATAATAAAGCAAATTCTGGTTCTGATTCTGATTTCGTACTTGATTAAATTTTTGTCCAATCAGAAGTCATGTAAAATCTCTCATTCTTGGACAGCTAGACCAAAAAATAAACTTGAGTCTACAGAGGAAATAGGCTCAAGAACAAATCATTCGGAGTAGCATCGTATTCTACAAAAAAAAGGTCCAGCGGTTAGATACTGCTTAAGTGTCTGCTACTTAGGTTCCTGTTACCCAGGACTCCAACTGTGAATATACTTATTTAATTATGCTGGACAATGAAGGTTTTGCTTTTTGAATGCCTTTGGGTATATCTTATTTAATTTGGGCTTCTGGTCATGAAAATCACCATGAAATTTCCCTATCATGCAGCATTTTGTTATTGGTTATTTATTAACAAATAACAATATATTTGTTATTTCAATTTATAAGTCAGAATAACTGATGCCAAGATTAAGGAAGATATTTTTGCTGGTCGACAAATCAAGTGGGTCATCTATGACAGGCAATTCAAAGAACTTCTAGTGGATCCAGAGAAAATCACATGGAAGGCACTCAAGGATATTGCTGAAAATTTTCTCGGCAACAATAGAGCACCAAACTGCGTGCAGCTGGTTGACAACATGCTTCAAGCATACAAAACTACTAAGTGCAAAATGTTACTGAAGATTCATTTTCTATAGTCCCATTAGACTTCCTTCCTGCAAATCTTGATGGGCACGGAGAATGGTTTCTCTAGTACATTGCGGTCATGCAGAAACAATATCACAGTAACTGGAATCCATCGATGCTGGCTGATTATTGTTGGACACTTAAGCAAGGTGCCTCAAACACTGAGTACAAATGAAAATCATCAACAAAAGTTATAGCCTAGTTCAACTATTGCAAAGTGTCAGCAATGTTATGCAAGTAAACGCATTATATTCAATAAAAGTTATTTTCTTGTTTCTCCAAATTCCTACATGATTCAAGTAATTTGAAATTGTTTTTGTGTTCAGCTTCAAGCAGTCTATCATAAACAAAGTCAAAAATTCTGAGGAGGCAACACTTCTGAAAATATTTGTTGTCTGGTGTTATTAGGAGGACACAACACTGATCTCATGTTGATCACACAAGGTATCATTGCTTTACAACAGCTAAAACAGAAACAGAGAATGGTGAAATACACTGCAAGTTGGGCAACATTTATGGAGAGTGATAGCAATGACCTGAAAAGCTAAATCTGCTTCTCTTTCTGCATCTGCTCTCTGATTTGCTGAGAATTCCCAGTGTTCTCTTTTCTTCTTCTCATATTTCCAGTATCTGCACTATTTTGCTTGCAGAATCCTAAGAAACTACTTGATTAATGTGCAAATGAAGCTTGCATCACAGAGTGGTGCAACTCACTTCTGGCTTAGGACTAGCCAAAGAGGCAATTGCTCCTGATGAATTAACATCATTCTGATATTGACTGAAATATTGACCAAAGTTTCCTTCCCAGGAAACCAGAATGATCCATAGTTCTCTTTTGGAAGAAACTTTTAAAACGGACTGGGGAATAAAATCTGTTGAAGGAATTGCTTTT
Source organism: Hypanus sabinus (assembly GCF_030144855.1). Taxonomy (NCBI): domain Eukaryota; kingdom Metazoa; phylum Chordata; class Chondrichthyes; order Myliobatiformes; family Dasyatidae; genus Hypanus; species Hypanus sabinus. The sequence goes on along the minus strand of NC_082711.1, from coordinate 156,932,999 downwards.
CCAGAGACACAAATGGAACCTACCCAAGGACATGATTTATTCATCTGTTCTTTTTTTCCCTTGTGGAACTTCTGTGCATAACTTTCTGCAGAATTTCAATTGATAAGAGGTCATTGGGGCAAGAACTTCTCAAGGTATTGATGAACTTAGATTTCTTCCCCCTGAAAATTACCTAAAGTAAAGCAATTCATGGACAAGCGTGGATTTAATTGTGCACAAATGATGCTATTGAGACGAATTGTGCATCATCGATTACCAAAGGCATGGTTTTTGTTTTGTGAAATGGATGATAGTAGGACATCCTTGAGCTAAATTACAAGAAGCTGCACATGGCTTTGGACACACTCTTGTTGAGTGATCATCAGGGTAAGATCCTGACTGATTTCAATTTGACACAAATGACAGCATTTCACAGTGCGTTTTGATGTACATGTGACAAATAAAACTAAAGAGAAATTTGTTTGATTTAAAGTTGTATGAGGATATACGAGCACAGAGAATGCTGTATGCCAGTGCACTGTACCTTCTAATATTTGAGAAAACATGAATATTTTGCATTTCCTTGTAATATTTTGTTTTATATTGCAAAGAACGATCCTTACTATGATAAGATTTATGGTGCTTAATATAGTTGAAGGAGTTCTGGCTTGTGTGCTTGGTGAGCCTTGACTATATCTACCCCAGCTTGTAAACTTGAAGAAGTAGTGTTAAGGTGAACCTCCTATGGTAACACACTAGGCAGAAATGCTGTCTCATAGTTTCAGTGAGTCTGGTTCAATCCTGACCGCTGGTGCTGCCTGTGTGCAGTTTGTATATTCTCCCTGTGACTGTATAAATCAGTGTTTCTTAACTAGGGTTCCACAAGAGATCGTGATTAAAACCAGAATAAACATTGCGTTTTGAACCAGTGTTCACAGTGGTCAAGCAGCCCCAGTAGCAATCTCATGGGAGGTCTCTCAGCCCAGCATGGCAGTGCGTAGTTGGACTGTGTTTATTTGTTTGAGTCCATTCTCAGTTTTTGACGCAAGGTAGAGGAGGCCGTTGATAATTGGTGAGTGCTGTTTTGCATGGAGGGGAGGACAGTAGACTGATGAGGATCGTGAACTGTGTTTTCTGAACATCGAATTGACTCTCTTAGATTGGGCTGTGATGTCTGCCTCTCCCTCCCAAATTACCTGCCCCAGCTTCCCCTTACACGTTGCCAACTGACTTACAGGAGCGAAAATTTTCATTCTAAAGAAGGAATTTTTACATACCACGATTCAACTGCTGGCCTGCTGCTATGCTGTTTTTGTAAATATTGCAAAAGGTGGTTTGTGTAGGTTAGAAGTGAATTGTATTGTGAAATTTGTGTATTTGTTGAGGTTTTTCTTGTTTAGTTATTTATGTATTATTTATACTTAGTTCGTATCATGCAGCAACAGATACAAAAAAGTCCATCTTTACAATACAAGCTACTTATCAATGGGTTTTACTTTTTCAATGATCCAAGTTGTCATATTCTACTGTGCCTAGTCTCAGTCACTGTGCTCCAGCAAAATTGAAAAGACACTTAACTACAAATCACAGCCACACGACATGTAAAAGTGTTGATTATTTTAAATGGCTATTGGAATCTCAAAACAGAGTAGAGATTTTTATAATAAGGTCACAGTCAGCAAAAGGAGTCAGGAAGCAAGATGTTTAGTAGCAGAACTTATTACCCAACAGAGGAAGGGTCACACAGTTGGTGAGAACCTAACAATGCCAGCATGTAAATTTAAAATGGGTAAAATGCTAGGACAAGATGCAATATTAGAAATTGAAAAGGCTTCACTCTTAAACAATATGATAAGTCAGTGTTTTGATGACATGTTACATGATGCTGAAGAGACTTTGTCTGACAAACTGAAAAACAACAACTCCTCTATCCAGGTTGATGAGTCAACAGGTTTCACTAATAAATGGAATGTTGTAGCATTTGTAAGACTTGCAAATGATGTTGAAATTCAAGAAAACTCTTTTTCTTTTCCAAAGAGTAAACAAGTAAAAGCCAAGATATATTCAATGTTTGGTCTTCATTTCTGGGAGCAACATGTCTGTCTGGAGGAACTATGCTGGCATCGGTACTGATGGTCTTCCATCAAAGCTCGGCTGTATGAGAGGCTTTATTTCTCTTGCAAAGAAAGAGAAAATCCTGACGTTGTCACAACACACTGTTTCAACATTACAAAAAAAATTTCATGTTGTAAGTAGCATCAATTAAAATCAATTTACACCCTTAATTTAAATTATATCTGCCAAGCCTACCTTTAGAAAAATTAATTCCCATTTTGGCTTAAGCCAGATACGTAAAAAAAATTTGTTATGTTTGCCTTCTGAGTTTTTAAAATTTTATGAAAGGCAAGGAAAGAGATTCATTTCAAGAAAGGTAAGCTAAACTTAACTACCCGTTCTTTTCAAGGAAGGTTGGCTAACAATTCATCCTCTACCCAAAAGAGCATTGACAATTACTTTGGATTATTATATTTATAATGCTAATATACCATGAGCTGCAGATATAATAATTGTTATGCAGGAGTTCCCTGACCTGAAAATTGTTTCAAGCATTCCTCCAGGGCAAAAAAGGTTGAGAAAGGTTGGTATAAATCCTTCCACATCCCTGAGCACTTTGGTGGGTTAATTGCCTACTGCAAATTGCCTCTAGTATAGAGGTGAGTGTTATGGTCAGCGATGTGGGATGTGTTTGTGGTTGATGGGAATATGTGGTGAATGCAATGGATTAGGACAGAATTAGAGTGACTAGTGATTGTAATGTTGAATCAGATTTGTGGATTTGGTGAGTAAGACAGAACACATTGACTGCAAATAAGTAAATTAATTATTTATTGACAAAGTGTAAAAAATTCGACCCAACATTTGTTCCCCCAAGTTAGACAAACTGCAGAACTAAATATTCCACAAACATGCATAGTTAAAAGTGCGTACAGGGCATACCTTCCTGACGGGTCTGGGGACAAAGGGAGAGAGAGCAAACCTTTTGCATGCATTACTCTTTGTACGCCTGAGGCGTCTGAACCTGGACACTAGATGCTGTTGCATGCAAACCCACCATCAGTAAGAGCAGCTGCAGTTTTTAAACTGGCTAATCATGGCAGAAGCACTTTTTGATCAAAATAAGCCATGTTCATACACAGGACAGTGGTAAAATATAGACAAATGAGTCAAAGGGTTTGTTTCCTTGCTGTAGCTCTTCAGGACTCAATGCATATGTGCATGGGAAGATGTATAAGATAAGCTCAGATTTGGAATCACATCTTCAGGGTGTCAAGGTGTATGGAGAGAGGGCAGGTGTATAAGGTTGAATGGGATCCGGGATCAGCCATGATGAAATGGTGGAGCCAACTCAATGGGCTGATTTTCTAATTCTGCCTCTATGCCTTATGGTCTTATCTTTGCTCCTTTCCACATCAATGGTGAACAGAGCCAAGATTTCAGACCTGCCTTTGTAATAAAATAAGAAGCTTGTTCATCCTCACTCCTACCTCACCTGGTTTTCATTTACTTTGGTTTGGGCTTAGCAGCCATATGGTTCACCATTTTGGTTTAGTTTATTCCAAAGTTAAAAGTTCAAAGTAAACTTATTATCAAGTACATATTTGTTACCATATAGAACATCGAGATTGATTTTCCTGCAGGCAGTTACAAGAAAAAGAAAGAAATACAATAGAATTTATGAAAACTATACATGAACAGACAAAGGCTGACAAACAACCAGTGCAAAAGATGGAAAACAGTGCAAATAAAAAATAATACTGAGAACATGAGTTATGAAGAGTCCTTGAAAATGAGCCTGTAGGTCATAGAATCAGTTTAGAGTAATGGTGATTGAAGTTATCTGTGCTGGATAACCAAATGAAATGCTGATCAGAAGTTATTCCATTCAAAAATCAATATTAGTTTGTATTCCAATTCTACATTCATTTATTACACATTATTGTTTCAATATTTGTATATTCTCCCTGTGGCTGTGTGAGTTTCTTCCGGGTGTTCCGGTTTCTTCCCATATTCCGAAGACATATGGTTAGGGTTAGTGAGTTGTGAACATACCACGTTGGTGCCAAAAGCATAGCAACACTTGCAGGCTTCCCAATACAATCCTCGTTGATTTGATTTGATTCAAATAACTCATTTTACTATGTGTTTTGATGCACATGTGACAAATAAAGCTAATCTTTAAATACTTTTCTACAGAACCCTTCATTTCAGCAACATCTTGGTGAAGCTCTTCTGCTCTCTCTCTCTTTCTCTCTCTCTCTCTCTCTCTATTCTTACAGCATCCATTCTGCAGTGTGGCAATCAGAACCACACACAACGCTCCAGTGTGGTCGGACCATATTTTTATATAGACGCAATGTGACATCCCAGCTCTTTTCATCAGTATATTAGATCACCAGAATCTCATTTACCCCTGGAAGGATCTTGCTTTTAGTTTTACTGGGTGATCGTACATTCTCACCAACACTAACTCAGGTGCAAATACATGCTCAATTGTAACCAGCCATGAAACAGTTTCAATGCTACATGATGGAAGATCAAGTACAACAGACTGATGATGATCAGTAACGTGAAGCTGTTTATAATTGTTACTGGATTCAAATGATTACCTATATATCTACATTGAGAGGTCACGATAAAGAAATACGTTTCAAAGTGGAAGATAAAATGGAAGAGAAGATAAAGAGCAACATTTGATTACTGTATTTAATTATCTAAGGCCAATTGTTACATTGGAGGAAATGATTGTCAGGAAGGGAAGTATTTAACTTTGAGATCATGAAAAATGAGGAGACTAATTTCAAGCCTACGGTAAATCTTACAAGCAATGCTTGTGAGCAGAGAATGGTGGAAGCACTCAACAAAACAGGCAACATCTGAAGAGAAAGAAAAATCCAAACAATGACCTTTCATCAGAAACTATTGACCTGAAATGGAAAATTGGTTTCTCTCTCCTAGACAGATGATGCTGGCACACACATGGATACTGCTTTTCTGCTGGATCTCAGTTTTAATTCTGATTGCCTTTTCAAAGGTTCCAATTTGAGTAAGACCTAATCTTACACAGTTTAGGCAATGCTTTCATTGTGCAACTTAAGATCAGGGCTAGCAAGACAAATTAATCTTTATGAGGCAAGTAGAGCTTGTCTATCCCAGGGCATCAGTTTAACACGTGCTGAAAGTAAATGTAACCTTACCAATGTTAAGGCAGACAGTGTTAACGTAACTCTGTCACAGTTCATTTCCTGACAGGTTCTGACATGTGTGACACAAATCAACAAACAGTGGGGCACAGCAACACAGAGTTTTTGCACAATTTACAAATTGCAGCTCTTAGATCCACCTCTAATAGTGCTTACTTCTTAATTATAGCAAGATGAGAATGTAATTGTATCTAAATGAAGATCTTATTTGCTTAATCACACTTGAAAGAGTCCATGGATCAGATTTTATAAGTAATTTATCTGAATGTAGGTTCTAAACTCACCATCCATCATTGTCACAAACAATATTGGTATTAATCCGTCAGTGCCTCTACGCATCAATGCTTAAATTCCCAACTGACTGGCAGGCTAAGGTCATAGCCAGTTAACCAAGGGTAGAACTAATATTATTTTTGGAAATATTGTTTAAATTTTGGAAAATTCTTATATTTACACACAAAGTTTGAGTTTCATTTATTAGAGAAACATTGACCTACAGATATCATATCTGGTGAGATTTTATTTTAAACTTCACTAACTTTAAATATCAAAGATCCATTTATCACCTGGCTTAAGCTTGCTCCTTCAGGAAACATTTAGTCACTTGGTTATTCATTGTTTCCAGTGCTTCAGTGAATCTAGTGAATAGTCAATAGGAGTTCCATCCATCAAATGTAAAATAATAAAGCTGCCGGCAGTGATTGATGGATCAAGACTTCTAAGAGTGATGCTGGAATATCCTTTTAAGAAACAGAATCCTCAAAGCCTGTCTCCATACTATCTCTCAAGCACCTGCTAGGGATAAACTGGTAATTGAAATGAATAAACAAGGTTCCAAGGTTGTCAAGCCAAGGAGTGGTAGTGGGGACAAGACAATCTCCCACTACCTAAAAGTGCTCCTCACGGCGTACATCTCAACAAGCCTCTAACAACCAAGTCCAACTCCTGGTTTTCTCCTGTGGTTTAGCCTCTAAGCCCGGCAGAACTGTTTCTACAGACAGGAGAAGGGGCGAAGGTGGGTCCTGGCACCTTAAAACCAGTGCTTCGGGTAGATGGAACTTGTCGGCCTGGGAAGGCAGTCCATCTAAGAGAGGGAAAACGCTCATTTCAAACCTGTGCTGCCTTGCAGCCATACCCACTCATGGGAAAGGCTTTGGGAGTAAACCCTGAGGATAAATCCGGAGCTGGAGTCCCTAAGGCAATCAGACATTGCCTTCAACCTCGTTCTGGCAACTCCTGCGACGACACTAGTACCAAGCTGTATCGGCCCTTGCCCTTCTCTTTGACAACATCAGTGGCGTGGAGAGGGGAGTCATGCTGCATGGGCAACTGCTGGTCTCCCATACAACCTTGCCCAGGCCTGCGCCCTGGAGAGGATGATTGAAGCAAGACTTTCAAGGTGCAGGTCCATGGTCTTGTGAGATTAACGGATGCCACACACAAAAAAAGACATTGTGTTTATGACAAGAAAAAAAACATATTTTGAGCAAAACAGCATTTTAACTGTGGGTTTGTCCAGGGACAGACTCTGAAAGTCTCCACACTAAAGCAATATGTCAACAATTCCTGAAATGATTCCAACCAATGGTACCAATGTTAGGAATTTTGGAATCAGCCAGTTTGTTCCTGCCATCTCCTTACTTCCCAAAGGCCAGTCTCCAGCCTCGGTAATTTCTATAGTCTTTACATATCGGCTGTGTGGTGAAAAAAACACAACAGTGCCTTTTTCACCTCAGATGGTTGAAGAAGTTCGACATGGGTCCCTAAATACTAAGCACTTTCTACAGGGGCACAATTGAGAGCATCCTAACTGGCCGTATCACTGCCTGGCAGGGGAAATGCAATTCCCTCAGTCACAGGACTTTGCAGAAAGTGGTGTGGACAGCCCAGCACATCTGTGGATGTGAACTTCCTACTATTCAAGACAATTATAGAGACAGGTGCAAAAAAAGGGCCGGAAGGATCATTGGGGACCCGAGCCACCCTGTGGTAACTTCTACTTTACAAAAAGACCACTCGATAACCTGATGGCCAAAAGAGTATCTTTATCTGGGACGGCAAATGATAGTTCCAATACAGAGGTTGCCAAGTACCCCGTGCGGCATGGTTGGAGGAACTATATACAATGCATACTGGGAGTAAAAAGAGCGGAAGTAAAGACCCCGCCAACCCCGGTAGTATGAACTTACTTTTAATAATGCCCACATTACAACACACCCCAACCTCAAACTGTTCCAGCTGCTACCATCCGGGAAGCAGTACCGTAGCGTTAAAGCGAGGACCAACAGGTTCCAGGACAGCTTCCACCAGCCATTCGAACTGATTAATTCACGCTGAAACAATTGTGTTTCTAGGCTAATTTGGCTGTTCTGATCTATACCTTATTGTACGTACTACTTATCATAAATTACAATAATTTGCACATTGCACGTTTGGACAGAGACATAACATAAAGATTTTTACTCCTCATATATGTGAAGGATGTAAGAAATAAAGTCAATTCAAATTCAAACTTATACATAAATTGCAGTAGCATTAGTGGTTAGCATGACACTATTACAGCTCGGCGCATTCCAGAGTTTGGTGTTCAATTCTGAAGCCATCTGTAAGGAGTTTGTACATTCTCCTTGTGAACTGTCTGAGCTTCCTCCCGGCGTCTCCAGTTTCCTGTCTCATTCCAAGGACGGAAGTTAATTGGTCCTATAAATTGCCCCGTGATTAGGCTGGTGTTATATAGGTGGGTTTTGGGACAGTGCAGCTTATTGGGCCAGAAGGGCCTTTTCTGTGCTGTATCTCCATATAAAATATAAATTAAAAAATCATACAAGAATTGTATAAAAATAATATAATTAGGACTAAATAAAAAAAGGGAAGTTCATTATAGGTCAAAGTGATTGTAGTGTTGCTATACTGAGGTAGTGATAAGGATGACGCAGGGTTTTCCAAAATCCCAATGGTTGAAAGAAAGTCACTGTTCTTGAACCTGGTGGTGTGGGATTTCAAGCTTCTGTACCCTCTGATGATAGCCAGAAGGCCACATGGCTAAAGCAAAATTCGTAACCATCCAATGAAGAGATTGTCTGTTTAGTGGTCAAAGGTCTAAGTGAAAGCAATCTCTTGCCACTCTTCATTTCAGCTGCTCTCCTTTCACTCTGGTACAATCTGTAGTTATATTTTTGGTTCTAACTTAGCCCCAAGTGTGCTGCAAATGTAAAACAAGGAAACAGTTGTCCAATGCCACTGGCTTTCCTTCACATGTATTATAATTAAGTGGCCAGGGATATGTAGGCAGATGGTAAGGATGAGTATATTTACTGAGAAACTTGCTTAGGTGAACTCCAGGCTGGAAAATATCAAGAATGGTTTTCGCCACAGTTTTCTCAACACATGGAAAATACTTGACCACTAAGAAATATATCAAATGCAGTGTGAGGCTTACAATCCATTCCTTAAAATGGACTTCCTGCGAATTTTCAGCATTTTCTGTTTTTTTTTTTAATTATTCTTTCTTTTTAATCTGAAAATCTGTGAACAGATTTTAAGTCACTAGTTATTACATATGGGAAACCACTGGATGAATTCCATTTAATTTCCCTGGCAAATATTTAGGAACTACAGCTGTCATATTAAACAGTGTTAATACCCAGTAAAACTGAATGGCAAATATGAATAATGAAGGAAATTTCATTATGTGAGAGTTGGAGAAGAATTCTTGCCTAACTGTGACTACATACCATATGTGCATTTTTGTGACACTACTTTAAACAGTCTTGAAAGGGGTATTAATAAATTAAAATAAATAGTTTAAAACCTTAATTAAAAGTCACAATCAGATATTTGAACATTAATTAAAAACAATTATTTATTTTTAGCAGATATTTGGGGAGCACATAAATTATTGGACTGAAATTGTCTTGGGCATCGTTAGAGTCCAGTGTGGATTACATTATGATAATATAGAGGTTATACTTCTGAAGTAATAACCTAGAAGCAGAGGTAAATGATTCAGAGAAATTAATTCAAATCCGACCATTTCATCCAAGGAATGTAAATCCAATTAATGAAATAATCTAGAATAAACACAAAATAAAATAAATGGTAACCATGAAACTACCAAAGTGTTACCATAATTATTTAGTTCAATTATTCTCTTCAGGGAAGAAATTCTGCCATCCTCATCCTGCTCAGAGCAGAGCAGAGAACTGACACGTACTCAATTCACCTTGATGCAGAGAGCTGGGCAATCTGACACTCGTCACGCCACTCAGTGCGGGCTCCAAGAGGTGAGAAGCCTTTAGGATTCATGTGCTAAAGTCCTTCCCCAACAGCCTGATTACTCTGGGCAACTTTCCATTTTTCAAAGATTTTAAACAATTTACACACGCCCCTAGACGAGATGTGGGGAAGAAATAAGGATCGATAATGGCATCGAGAAGGTGAACATGAGGAATCACAGTGAGAGTGCGTGGACCAGGATGACAGTGAGTAGGTGAGAATCAGGAGTGATTGGAGAAGGTGAGCATCAGGAGTGACTGGGAGAAGGTGCAGATCAAGATTGACAGGATGAAGGTGAGGGTCAGGAGTGACAGGGAGATAGTGAGGATCAGGAGTGACTGGGAGAAGTTGAAGATCAGGAGAAGGTGAGGGTCAGGAGAGACTGGATGGAAATGTGGATTGGATGTATGTGATAATGAACAGAGATTGGGATGATTGAGAAGTGAAAAATGTGAATGTTCCCTCACCTACTTCATAGTACATTTGCAACTCAGGGAAACTTCTTGCTTTCCTGTTGTGCTTTTTTCACCACACAGCCAATATGTAAAGACCAAGTGAGGTCCTCGGTGATGTGTACACCGAGGAACTTGAAGCTGCTCACCTTCTCAGCCCTAGATCCATTGATGTCAATAGGAGAGAAACTGTCTCCATTCCTCCTGTAGTCCACAACCAGCTCCTTCGTTATGTGTAATTTATGCTTTTTAAAAAAATAGTTGTGCCTCTAATGCTATTTTTGTAATGTTGCTGCAGGTAAGTTTATCATTATTTCTGGGTATACAAGTACTTGCGCAAATGACAGTAAACAGGTCTTGACTTGAGCTCATCACCTCAAGGGTTGTTCCCAAGGGCCTGTGGCAATGGGAGCCAATGGGAAACTTGACATCTTGTTTGCCCACCATAGGGACTTCGCTTGAGTAGATTGACATTAACATCAAATCAATCCTTATTTGTTACCACAAGGGAGGTGGAATATACTGGTAGGAGAAGTCAGAAGGAGATTTTAAAGGGAGATTTGACCTATATAACCTCTACACCAAGGACTCTGGCTGTTCTCTGTGTGGAGTTTGTATGTTCTCCCCGTGACTGTGTGAGTTTCTCCAAGTAGTCCAGTCTCCTCTCTCTCTCGCATTGCAAGGACAAGCAGTTTGGTACGTTAGTCGGCCACTGTAAATTTCCCCTAAATGTAGAAGAGCATTAGAGTCAGAGAGGAGGGTGAGGAGTTGATGAGAATATGGGATAATTAAATAAAAGGAATAATATATAACTGTTTGAACTGTATATAGGACTGTTTGAACTGCTTCCGTCTGGTAGGCACTTCAGATCCCTCCAGACTAAGACTAATAGGCACTGGAGAAGTTTTTTCCCTACTGCGGTCACTTTGCTGAACAGGTAACTGCCGGTTAACTGTCGGCTAACTATTACTTGGATTGCACTACCTGTAAGCATAATCTATATTTTCATTTATATTTATCATTATTATTGTTATGAGCAGAGAGACAACATCTGCCGGAAGTAAATTCCTTGTATGTGCACAGGTACTTGGCGATTACAGTCTGATTCTGATTCTGATTCTGATAATTAGTGTAAATGTCCTGATGTCCAACGTGGATGTGGATGGCCAAAGAACTTGATCCATGTTGTATTCCCCTATTACTGGGTGTTATGGGCCTGTAATGAGGAACAGTGCATTAGGAATTCATGCTTCACCGGTACTAAGAATACTGCACTATTGTAATCCAGGCAGCATCTATGGAAAAGAGTACAGTTGACGTTTTGGGCCGAAACCCTTCACCAGTCCTGTCAAAAGGGTCTCGGCCCAAAACATCAGCTGTACTCTTTTCCATATATAATGCCTGGCCTGCTGTGTTCCTCCAGCATTTTGTGTGTGTGTTGCATCTGCAGATTTTCTCTTGTTTGCACTATTGTAATGTCTGAGGATCAACAGTTAGAATAATTTGCCGTCAGTTTGTCTGTGGCAATGAAGGTGACAGCTACACTAGGCTGCCAAGCCACTGTATGATCAACAGAAGCACAGCATTGTCATGTTATTTTCAAGTAATTGATGCACATTCCAAGAGAATTGGAGAACTTCCAATCTGGCATCAATCCAATTGCCTGGGATGTTCTCATGCTGTTGGATAAATCGGTCTACTCATTACTTTGTGAACTCCTGCGGTCAGACTTCAGCTGTAGAATAGACTTCCCACTCCTTCGCTTGTAGACTGGCTGAGATGATGTGCAAATGATTCCTAGAATCCGAGATTGTCACGATAAATTCTTCCTTCAGAATTTGACCCTCTCCCTCCTCCAAAGAAGAAATCAAAGGCAGTTTTCAAGGTGATGTTGCTTAACTAAATCCCTGTGAATAATGATTTTATTATGAATGACCCAGTCAATAGGGAAAGAGTAAAATATCAAGGCATATGCCTCTGCCAGGAAACCCATGATGGACCAAAGCAGACACTTGATTATGGAATAAATGTAAACAATGTTGAAAACACTCAGCAGATCAGGCAACGTCTATGGAAAGACAATGGCACAAAGTGCTTCAGGAACTCAGCAGGTCAGGCAGCATCCATGGAGAGAGATGTTAATGGTTTTTAATGGGATGTTACTGAGGTCACATTTCACCCAGAGAGTAGTCAGCAAATGGAATGCGTTGCCAGAAGTGACTGAGCCAGGTACATCAACAGTATTTAAAGGGTACTTGGACTGGTAAATGGACAGGAACGGTTTAGAATGATAAGGGCCAGACACGGGCAAATAGGACTACCCTAGTTGAGAATTTGGGTCTCCATGGACCTGTTAGAGCAAAGTGCTTATTTTCATGCTCGTGACTCTGTGACTTTATCTGAAATGTTACTTCCACCATTATTTTCTGTTATCCACACATTTCCAGACCCTGCAGTAGTTTGCTTTCATTAGCTTGATCATACATTGTCATTGCCACATCAGGTTTGGAAACAGTTAGTATCTGACTATCAATAGACTCCTGAACCAGCATGGATAACTTCAAGCACCTCAACACCGAACAGACTCCACACCCTATAGACTCACTTTCAAAAGTTTCCTACTCATATTCTCAGCATTATTTATTTACTTATTATTGGTTTGCACATTGGATGTTTGTCAGTTTTTGTTATGCATAATTTTTCCAGAAACTCTATCGGATTTCTTTATTTTCATGCTAATGCTTGCACGAAAATGAATCTCAATTTAGTATATGGTGACATATATGCAATTTGATAATAAATTTACTTTGAACTTTGGAAGATCCAAAAGAACTCCACTGTAATGTAAAAGCTGATTTTTAGTTTTGGTGTTGGTTTGTTCAGAGATTCGTGGATTCCTCTTTTCTGCCTCTCACTATTTTTTCTGTATTTTCATTCCCCATCCTCCGTCCTCGGTTTTGGTTGTAATAATGGCATTACCAGACAGTGAAACAATTAACTGCTGGTGGGCCATGCTTCATATAAGCTCAGTGTACAAATTGTCAATGCCCTTTAATCTATGGGTGGTCAAATAAACATCCTTTTCAGTGTTTGTTTTCCCCAGTTTTATAAAAAGTTTTTTTTTCATCTCATAAACATTGAAAATATTATCCATGTAATGGCAAGATTGATCCAAATTAATCCAAAATCAACAGAAAACAAATGCCACAGCCTGCAACCCCATAGAGTTATACTTGCATGACACACCCTCAGATCTAATGATTGCTCCAAAGAGTCGCACACTTTATTTTGATTTTTTTGTTAGCAATTAGCAAACATACAATAAAGCATTCTTGAGTGTTATCTCTGCAGTCAGCAAGGAAATAGCCTCTGTGGACCCAAGTTACAAATTGCCACAAAATAAGCATGAATCCGTAATTTATTCCCTTCACTTTTACCACACCTCCCCGTGTGACTAGTTACCATAATGCAAATAATAAATATGCAACACAGACTACATGGTTCCTCCAGTCTATATATCATTTAAAGTCCGAACATTGTTCACCTTGCAATAAAATATCATGACTATTAACTGCTTTTAGCTAGAACTGAAGAGGATCAACAGAGAATCCTTCATTAATATGTCACAACAAGCTTTACTCCCTCTATTTTAGTATGATCTCTGTATTAATAATCCAAAAAAAATTTGCTATTGAATACAAGGGGAAGGAAAATTTTGGTTGGCCCATAACAAATATTCCCAAGAATGGCTTTGTATTGTCTCTACTGTGACTAAACTGGAAATTACATGATAATATTTTAAAGCAAATGTATTTACGGGAGTGTGGAAATGTTCCAGTTGAGAGGCCAGGGATACTCCCATTGATTATTGCATTTGTCTAGCAGTGGAAAACATCCCACAGCATCCTAAGGGAATATGACTTTCTTCCACCGATCACCACAAAGAGTAATTAATTATGATTGGCACGATTTTAGGCTAGTGGAGTCTTAATTCTTAATTTTGTGTCAATGAACCTGATGTAGAGCAAGACAATTGGCAAAGTTCTCAACAAAAGATTGATTGCAGGCACAGAACTGCCAGTTTACTCAGGAAGCATTATATTTAATCAGCAGAGTAATTAGAAGTTATGAAAAGAAGTCTCTACCTAAACAGAATCATCCAGGAAAGTGCAGTGCATGAAGGATAGTAATGCATGATTTATTTGCGTTAGTTCAACCTGAATCATTTAAATAACACAATCATTTGATGCGGAATTACAGCCTCTCTAATGGATTCGGGTAAGTGCCAGAATAGAAGTTCTTTCCATAAATGTATAGTTGGTACACTTTGTCCTGCTCAATGCCTTGCTGATCAGGTTGGAGCTAACTTCCTTGTGAAAGTTTGTCCTGGAGTTAGAGAGCGACACGATAGTGTGGCAGTTAGTGCATTGCCTTGCAGTGCCTGCTACCATTGATTGGGGTTCAATTCCTGCCTCTGCCCGTAAGGAGTTTGTGTGTTCTCCCCGTGACCATGTGGGTTTCCTCCAGGTCATTTGTTTTCTTCCCATATTCCAAAGGTGTAAAGTCAGGGTTAGTAAATTGTGGGCATTCTATGTTGCTGCCAGGAGCATGGTGACACTTTCGAGCTGCCCATCACAATCCTTGCTGATACGATTTGATGCAAAATGATGCATTTAATGGAATGTTTCGATGTATACGTAACAAATAAAGCTAATCTTAATCTAGAGAGTGTTTAGAAGTATGCCAGTAGTGAAGGCTAACTATGAAGGACTTCGTGGAATACACAGGCCAGTGCCCATATCTTGCTGTTACAAGAAGAACCCAATCGTGCTCACTATCAGATTTCAGAATAAGGTTGAACATATATAATCTATATTATACTACTGAGAACTTGCTGTATGACAGTATAAAGGTCCTCAGCTGTGAGGAGCAGACTAGTGGTGCAGCTTTCCTCTATAAAGTCCATCAGTTAGGAAGTAGAGGTGGAGCAGATGTCGGAAGATGCACTGCCCACAAACTAGAAAGAGACACCCTCTGACCCAGTCAGCTGTCAAAGTTGTCAAAAGCATATGTTTCTGAATGGTTCTGTCATGTGAAAGCATAGAAATTCATTCCAGAGTTATTGAAAAACATTAAAACAAAACAAATAAGCAATAAAAAAAATAAAAATCTAGAATTTTTAACCTTAAATTAAAGCCTCAACCGTTGAGCTTGAAATCAACAGAGGAGAGACCCGCCAAAATGAAACCGCCCCCCCCCCAAACCACACACGCCACTCCCAGCACCTGATATACTGTATCTCAAACAGATTCACCAGCATGAGCTCTGAGGAAATGTTGTTGTCTATATGGAGCCTAGTCTCAGAGCTCTACCATGGAATTTATTGCAAAGAAGTGTCAGCAAGTTCAACATTTCCGGATGGACTCATGCTTGCTCAAGGATCCCAAAGTTGATGGCTCTTATATGGAGGAATAGCTGAAAGTCTCTCCAAACGTTAGTTTAAAGGTCACAGTATTATGGCCTTCCACAGGAAATCCCCAGGTAAATTTTGATCAGTGATCAGGTAAAGTTTCCTGCCTTTGGTATGCCTTTGTCTTGAATGTCAAAATACCTCTCTATGGAAATGTTCTATTTGTTTCCAGCATTACACATTCAATGCCAACCGGTAGTGTACTAGCATCAGCACCAGACTTGTCCCACTTTCGAATCCGGCCAGTTCCTTGCACGCCTGCCATCCGCGCTGGGCTGAGCATCGAACTAGCAAGCCAGCCTCGTAAAAAACAGTCAGCTGCTATGGAAACAGCAAAATGATGTACCACACAGCATTAAAAGAATCAACAAACTACACATTCAAGGCTCTTACTGATACATTGTATGGGTGGAATAGCATGAAAAGAAACCTAGGGTGTGCAGGGTATAAACATTTGTAAGGGGAGTAGACCCTCATTAACTCAAGTTAATAGGAATAGATATTTTTATGCTGTTGCTGGCTTTATCCTTCACTCTGGGATTTAGGTAAAAATGGGACTAATAATATCATGGAGATATTTAATGATGAATCAATCAACTACTAGAGTTATTACTCTATGACAGCATCTATTGAACCTTTATGTGCAGATGGAACAAACGTAATGTAGATAAAAAAAAGATATTCTGCAGGTGCTGGAAATCCAAAGCAACACACACAAAATGCTGGAGGAACTCAGCAGGTCTGGCAGTATCTATGGAGAGGTTTCAGGCTGAGACCCTTCATCAGGACTGGAAAGGTAGGGGGGAAGAAACAGAATAGGAAGGTGGTAAGAGGAGAAGAATTATAAGCTGGCATGTGGTAGATGAAACCACATGAGGGGGAAGGTGAGTGGGAGAAAGGGGGGTGAAGTGAGAAGCTGGAAGGTGATAGGTGAAAGAGAAAGAGACAAAGGGCTAAAGAAGAAGGAATTTGATAGGAGAAGAAAGTGGATCATGGGAAAAATGTGAGGAGGAGGGGCACCAGAGGGAGGTGATAGGCAGGTGTGGAGAAGAGAAGGGGAATAGGAGAGCCAGAGTGGGGAATGGAAAAAGAAAGGGGAAGGGAGACAAGTTACCAGACATTAGAGAAATCAATATTTATGCAATTAGGTTGGAGACTACTTAGAAGGAATATGAGGTATAATATGGATAAGGCACCCAAAATTTCCACAGAACAGATCCCAGTACACAGAGATAGAGTAGACAGATGCCTGTCCATGCTAATCCAAAAGAAGATTACAAGACCAAGGAAGGTCAGTGATCTAGCACTACTCCAATATCAGATGCCCTCACAGTGCTATGTATGAACTCCTCAGTGAATTCTAATTTTGTCCCAAACAAGCTTTGTTTCATCTTCTTACCTTCTCCTATTAGCTCCCAGGTTTAACCAAGTCACTTATCTCCTCGGCTTAATTTACAGGTTTAAAATTAGTCATTGTGCCTGATGCTGTCACTGGGTTCAGATACGGCCCAAGAGCAGAGCGAGAGACACTGAAAATAGTTCGCAAAACTCCGATGCGAACAGTTTTAAAGGGAAAACAAAACAATAAACACAAGGCCAAACAGGGTCGCTGGCTAAAACTCTTGAACGGGAAACAGAGCCTACACTGCGACTGAAAAGAACATTTAACTATTAAACGAATGCCCCTGGTCTTCAGAGTCAGTTGACTCGACAGTCCAATTTCTCAGGCAAGGCTGAATGCAAGCAGGCAGCAGAGCATTGCTGTGCTCTGTCCCAGTCTCGACAAGCACTACGACATCAAGTATGGAGTTAAATACTATCACAATTACATAATAATTAGCTGACATGTGCACGTTCACAAGCGCAGTTGCCATATTTACTGCGCTGCCGAATCCGTGGTTGTGACAGATGCAATATAAATAAGTGCAATGTTCTCGATAAATAATTGCAGATTATTGCTTGACTGAAATATTTGGTGCCCTCTTTGTAATTTTCTTATTAATATTGATGATCAAGTTATGAATTGTTGTTATTTCCTTAAGAAACTGCTTCAAAGTAACGTCTCAAGCTGCCAGGTATCACCCTTTCTGACAATGGTGGTTATGATGCGTTGAAAACAATCAGCTTTGGTGATGAGTTCTTTACATTCCATTATACTTTCCCTCTTTTGGCAATTCACAGAATAATGGATCTCTCCATTCCTCTGCATGTATGTTATTCCTAGCTCTGCCTTGGAACTATCAGCTCTAATCCCCTTGTTAGATTTCCATATCCTTGCTTGAAAGTCTGCCTGGAGATTATTTCAAAAGAAAGCAATCAATTTTCTCCGTGAAGTGATTTAACGTCGAACTGAAGGGAATGCTGCAAAGCATTTCCATTTTAAATATTATTGTCTCCTAGCGAAGGTAGTGCAGCTTGCATCCTTAATAAATAGACAAGTGCACAATATCATGAGTGGTGAAGTGGTGAGATCACTACATTATCAATGACAGTGCTGTAAATTATTCATATTCAGAAGGCATACATTATCACCAGTGAAAAGTGCTTATAAACATTAAGCTTTTCCCATATTTCAGACAGCAACCTCTATGAACTGCAGTAAAATATCCGGTTATACACTATACTGGAGAATATCAGGAGTTGTACTGGCCATGGGCTGTTTATAAAAATATATTAAACTGAATTCTAATATGCTAATAATTTTATTGCTGAAGCTAGCAATGTAAGTGATCTAATTTTGCTGCACCATGAAATATGAAATTTATTAGGTTACACAAAATGAATAAGGTCTAGTTACTTAGTAATTTGCAGAGACTTGTAAGACCTCTTTCAATCTTTCTCTTGCTCCCCTTTTCCTTCATTGCTCCCTTCTTTTTCTCCTTCTCCAACTCTTTCAACCTTCAATTCTTTCTCAATCTAAATTCCTTACCCTTCTCTCTCATTTCTTTTCCTTATTCTCTCTTTCACTTTCTCTCTCCATTTCTTTCACATCCCACTAGTGCATTATAAAGCCTGAGCATCACATCTCTGCTCTTGTATTCTAGACCTCTTGAAATGAGTGCTAACAGTGCATTTCCTTCCTCACCACCAACTCAACCTGCAAGTTAACCTATAGGGTGTTCTGCACAAGGACTCCTAAGTGCCTTGGCACCTCAGATTTTTGGATTTTCTCCCCATTTAGAAAATAGTCTGCACATTAATTTCTTCTACCAAAGTGCATGACCATGTATTTTCCAACATTGTATTTTATTTGCCACTTTCTTGTCCATTTTCCAAATCAATCCAAGTCCTTCTGCAGCCTTCCTGTTTCCTCAACACTACCTGCCTCTCCAACAATCTTTGTATTATGTGAGCAAAACAAATATAAATTGTCTTATTGCTTTTCACACACCAACTATCAAGGGCAAAATTCACTGATTTTTTAAATCACAAACACATGCAACTGACACTGTTTGAAAACTGTGTGCTCCAAGCATGGTGTAGTGTCTAACGGCCTCACAAATTCACGTGACTGACACTAGTTAAAAACTGCTCTGCAAAAGTCTCCTGTCCTAATTTGTTCGCATAGTGTCCCAAATGAATGAAGGGAATCCCAGCTATTTTCTCAATTAGTTTTACTTCTTTCAGAGTTGTTCCAAATAAGAACATTAGAACATAAGAACATCAGAAATAGAAGCAGGAGTAGGCCATCTGGCCCATCGAGCCTGTCCCGCCATTCAATAAGACCATGGCTGATCTGTCCATAAACTCAACTCCATCTACCTGCCTTTTCTCCATAACCCTTAATTCCCTTACTATGTAAAAACCTATCTAACTGTTTCTTAAGTATATTCAGTGAAGAAGCCTCAGCTGCTTCCCTGGGCAGAGAATTCCACAGATTAACGATTCTCTGGGAAAAACAGTTTCTCCTCATTTCCGTCCTAAATCTTCTCCCCTGAATCTTGAGGCAATGTCCCCTAGTTCTCGTCTCATCTACCAATGGAAACAACTTTCCAACTTCTATCTTATCTATCCCTTTCAAAATTTTGTATGTTTCTACAAGATCCCCACTCATTCTTCTGAACTCCAGAGAGTATAGTCCCAGGTGACTCAATCTCTCCTCATAGGTTAACCCCATCATCCCTGGAATCAACCTGGTGAACCTCCTCTGCACTGCCTCAAAAGCCAGTATATCTTTCCTCAAGTATGGAGACCAGAACTGCACACAGTACTCCAGGTGTGGCCTCACCAGTAACCTGTATAGTTGCAGCATGACCTCCCTGCTCTTGAATTCAATCCCGCTAGCCATGAAGGCCAACATTCCATTTGCCTTCTTAATAACCTGTTGTACCTGCATGCCAACTTTCTGCTATTCATGCTCAAGCACTCTCAAGCCCCTCTGCACAACAGCATGCTGCAATCTTTCACCATTTAAATAATAATCTGCTCTTCTATTATTCATTTCCAAGTGGATGATCTCACATTTACCAACGTTGTATTCCATCTGCCAGACCTTGGCCCACTCACTTAACCTATCTATGTCCCTCTGCAGACTCTCCACATCCTCTGTACAATTTGTTTTTCCACTCAGTTTAGTGTCATCAGCAAATTTTGCTTTGCTAGACTCAGTCCCCTCTTCCAAATCATCAATGTAAATGGTAAAGAGCTGCAGGCCCAGCACCAACCCCTGCGGCACCCCACTCATCAGAAACACCCACTCTCTGCCTTCTATTGGTTAACCAATCCATTATCCAAGCCAATACACTTCCTCCAACTCCATGCCTCCGTATCGTATTTATAAGTCTCTTGTGGGGCACCTTTTCAAACGCCTTCTGGAAATACAAGTAAACAACATCCACCTGTACCCCTTTATCAACTGCATTCATTATGTCCTCAAAGAACTCCAGTAAGTTTGTCAAACAGGACCTGCCCTTTCTGAATCCATGCTGTGTCTCTCTAATGGAACCACTCCTTTCTAAATGTTTCGCTATTTCTTCCTTAATGACAGCTTCAAGCATCTACCCCGATTAACCAATGGACCAAATAGCTGGAATCTACTGTATTTAAATTTCTAAGTAGACTAAGGAAGGAACAACTTTCTTTTGTCATAACATATAAAATACAATAGCTTCAGCTTTGAAGAATTAATACACCTTTTCTTTCAACTCGACCATTTTAGACACTTCTTTGAAAAGTATTTGGACTTGTACTCTTCTCTACAGAACCATGCCACTTCTCTCTGTTAATTTCAAGGGATTCAATCACACTCTCATTAACTATAACTTTTCATAATTTGTCTATGACAGACATTGGGTTGACTCATCTATTATTCCCTGGTTTCACCTATTTAAAGTGTTATGAATGCACCACAGCTCTGAGGGGCTGAAGGGGCAGGGGAGCCCCCTCCTTTGTGAGAATCGCAAGAGCATTATTGGGTTGGCTCAGAGGACCCAGGAAATGAGAGAGACCTGGGCATTGTCTCCTGGAGACCACGTTTGTGGATTGGGGGACTAGGCTACGTGCAAGCCCTCGGGCAAAATGGGCTGGTTGAGAGAGGGATTGCATCATCCCAACCTGATTGACATCTGAGACCCCGTGAGGAAGTATAAAAGAGGGTTTGGGGGAGCAACCCCTTTCAGACGCACCAGAAGAAATGCTAGCGATCCCGCAATAGCGGGAAGCCATTTGAAGGAAGCCACGTGCGTTCGGTTCCCTTGCCTGGGGGCTGGTGGCTGGTACCACGGAAAACGACTTGGAACTAACAATGGGGAACCCATTCCCCCGACGCAACGGATTGGCCTCATAAAAGTCCCGGGCAAGTTTAAAACCATCTCTCTTAAACCCAAAAAGCTGCAACTTGAAAGGACAGTGACTTTTATCTTTCCATCAGACAATACAATATCCCCTAGACAAACAATAGAGCTATTGCTTAATTGATGATTATTATTATACCCGCGTTTTTCGATTGAGTATTGACGACGTATTTTATCTGAATGTCTGTATTAATCTTATTTTCGTGCCTCTTTATAAATAAAGACTTTTAAAAATAGTACCATCAGACTTCTACGGGCCTCTCTATCTTTACTGGTAAGTGACCCAGTTATGGGGTTCGTAACAACATTGGGGTTCTCGTCTCAGGATTTGAAACCAAATTGGGGAGCCAGTGAATCGGGCTTGTAAGTCCAAACTTGGATCTGGTCCGCAGGTAGCCAGACGGGAAACCAGCAAAGATGAACGTGGATGAATTTATAGAAAACCCGACTCTGGAGGCGCTAGAGGCAGCCACCAAATCAGACTTGATAAATTT
Organism: Hypanus sabinus; assembly: GCF_030144855.1. Taxonomy (NCBI): domain Eukaryota; kingdom Metazoa; phylum Chordata; class Chondrichthyes; order Myliobatiformes; family Dasyatidae; genus Hypanus; species Hypanus sabinus. The sequence goes on along the minus strand of NC_082711.1, from coordinate 156,911,276 downwards.
GGCGAAAGGGTTAAACCTCGCAGAGGTGAGGTCGTCCATGAAAAAGCGGGAGGTGTGAAGGGCAATAACCCAGTATTATATTGGGAAGAATGTGTTCTCAGCTGAGGTATTGGAAAATATCCCTGAAAAGGTACCAGCTAGTCGGACGGCTCAGTTAGAGTTGGAGAAATTAAGGTTGGAACATGAAATTAAGTTAAAGCACCTGGAAGCAGCCGAGAAAGAGAGAGAAAGAGAAAGAGAGAGAGAAGCAAAGAGAGCATGAACTTCAGTTAAAAAAGCTGGAAGGAGAAAGAGGCAGAGAGACAGAGGAAACATGACTTGGAGAGGGAGAAGATAATGCAAGAGCAATGCAGTCAGGGGTCAGACCGAGAGGAGCGGTTTGATGTTAGTTGGGCATTGAGGTTAGTACCCCCGTTCGAGGAGACGGATGTTGATAGTTATTTCTTGCTTTTTGAAAAGGTGGCAGTGAATTAGGAGTGGCCCAGAGGTCAGTGGGTGGCGTTGTTACAAAGTGTGTGAAAAGGGAAGGCACAGCGGGCATATGCGGCGTTGTCCATGGAGGAGGAGAGTTATGACAAAGTAAAGGCGGCCATTCTCCGGGGTTATGAGCTAGTACCTGAAGCCTATAGAGAAAAGTTCAGAAATTTACGGAAAAGGTGGAATCAGACGTATACCGAGTTTGCCCATGAGAAGGGTGTGCTCTTGGACCGATGGTGCACCGCAGAGAGAGTGGGAGAAGATTACGGGTGTCTCAGGGAGTTAATTCTGATTGAGGAATTTAAAGGGTGTGTTTTGGAGGATATCTGGACGTATCTGAATGAGAAGCCGGATAAGTCCATCTCCAAATTTGCTAGGTTCACAGATGAATATGCCCTAACCCACAAGGCAAAGTTTTCCTTGAATAAAAGTACTCAGAGAGACTGTGGGAACGATCAAGAAAGTCCGCCGGCTGAGGCAGAGGTCCCGCCGGGAGCTAGTGGTAAGGTCGAGGGGGAAAGGGCAGATGGCCAGAGATTTCAGGGCTTGACCTGTTTTAATTGTGGGAAGGGCGGGCATGTTGCGTCTCGGTGCTTTGCTCCGAGGAGGGAGATGGAAAAAGAGAAAGTGGCAGTCCCTCTCGGATGTGCCGTGGTAATCAGTAGATCGACAAGAGAGCCCCGGTAGACAAAGTACAAGAAGGGTTAAAGACTTGTCTATCACACGGAACCGTGTCTGTGAGGGAGGGAGACCCACCAATTCCAGTACGAATCTGGAGAGACACGGGGGCTGAGCTGTCGTTGATCAGCAGTAAGGTACTAGAGTTTGGTCGAAAGACGAGAAGGGTAGCTGTAAAGGGAATAAGTAAAAGGATAGAAATGGTGCCTTTACATAAGGTCATTATGGATTGTGAGCTGGTGTCTGGACCCGTTGAAATAGGGGTGCCATCAGAATTCCCAAGAACTGATACGGACGTCCTTCTCGGTAACGATTTAGCAGGTGGTAAGGTTTGGGCAGCCATGATGCCAACCCGCCGACCGGCGAGTGCGGTGGCCCCACCCCTAGAGTCCCAGATCTATCCCGCATGCGCGGTCACTCACAGCATGTCGAGAGAGGCAGTTGAGAACGAGAGCAGTTTAAATCTGGCCAGTTTTGATTTGGCCGAGATGTTTCTACCGACCCCGTACCACGAGGGTTTAGAGGGTGGTAAAACAAAGAGTAGTAAAGTGAAAGAGGGTAAGGGAGTGGAGGTAGATCTGCCCTTAGCGAGGAGAAAGGTCCTAGAGGCAGAAAATAAAGATGAGGAACCGATAGAGCGGTTAAGAGGTCCAGAGTTGGACATGGATGATCTGTCTGGTTTGGCAGAACTGTTTGAAGAAGTTGAAACTTCTAAAGGTGTTCCCGATAATGAAATGAGGGCAGTCCTAGATGAAAAGGGTGCCCTTACCTCGAAGAAGTCTGCTGGGTTGGCAGGTGAGGTTGTTTCAGCCTGCGGGGTTGAGTTTACTCCGGAAGGGAGTTACCCAGAGAGTACCTGGGAGAAACGGGAGAACTTAGAATTTGAAAAGGGTACGGGTATTGAAAGCCTGGAAGAGGCCAATGTCCCGTTTGAGTGTGTCCAAGATGGGGATGCACGTGGTACTGAACCTAGTAACGGAGCTCAGAAGAAGTCTGAGGTATCTGATTCAGTGGAACGGGACGGCCGTCCTTGTGGGTCAGATAGACTTGGTTCAGTGGAAAAAGGGTTAACCTTGGTAACAGTGGGAAGTGAGAGTTCCCAGGTGTTTGTACTCGAAGGTGTGTTCAAAGTTAATGCAGAATTTAAGAATGGGGAGATGAGAATTATTATTGAAGGAAACGGAAAGTCTGTAGTTCCCAAGTCGAATGAAGAAATTTTAAACCCGACAGATCACTTACAGAGTAAGCCGGGAGATAGCGGGGGCCCCCCACACTATTGTTATGCCAGGATGTGGTGTGAAGAGGCCGAATTCGAAATGCTACAAGAGTTCGAATTAAAAACCAATAGCCTGAAGAGTCCTGACGAGAGGGCTAGCCACCTGCGTAAATTTAAAGAATTGGGTGGAAATGGTCTAAGTTCGGGACACGATGTTGATAACATAACCCCTATGAAAAAGGCGGGCGGGAGTTTACCTCGCCAGATTACTCAAGTTCCCCACGTGGGAACTCACCGGAAAAGAGGCGACGGTTAATGGGGATATGGGGATGCCATTTTAAACAGCAAAGCAGGTTGTACGGGATTTCGCCAAAGCCTGTGTATAATAAAGACAACCCCCCCCCCCCGGAAGCCTGCCTGTTAAGGGAAAACGACCGATACAATTAGTATTCGCATAACCTTTTGTAGATACACATAAGCTAAGATCACAACTCCTTAGTTTTGTTGCTGAAAAATAAATAGGTGGTTATTAAGTTGAAGTCTGATGCTACAAGACTTTAGTAAGGTACAAGATGTTAAAATATTAAAGGAAATGCCACTGTAATCGTTAACCGTTTGGATGCTGAATTGAATGTATCACTATATTACACTGTAGAAAAAAAACCTTTTGTACTGTGTTAGATTCTAAAACCCTGTAAGACTCTGTACTACTTCGTTTCACCGCTGGTGAAAATGCTTTGAAGAAAGGGGGTGTTATGAATGCACCACAGCTCTGAGGGGCCGACGGGGTGGGGGAGCCCCCTCCTTTGTGAGAATCGCAAGAGCATCATTGGGTTGGCTCAGAGGACCCAGGAAATGAGAAAGACCTGGCCATTGTCTCCTGGAGAACACGTTTGTGGAATGGGGACTAGGCTACGTGCAAGCCCTCGGGCAAAGTGGGCTGGTTGAGAGAGGGATTGCATCATCCCAACCTGATTGACATCTGAGACCCCGTGAGGAAGTATAAAAGAGGGTCTGGGGGAGCAACCCCTTTCAGACGCACCAGAAGAAATGCTAGCGATCCCGCAATAGCGGGAAGCCATTTGAAGGAAGCCACATGCGTTCGGTTCCCTTGCCTGGGGGCTGGTGGCTGGTACCACGGAAAACGACTTGGAACTAACAACGGGGAACCCACTCCCCCGACGCAACGGATTGGCCTCATAAAAGACCCGGGCAAGTTTAAAACCGTCTCTCTTAAACCCAAAAAGCTGCAACTTGAAAGGACAGTGACTTTTATCTTTCCATCGGACAATACAATATCCCCTAGACAAACGATAGAGCTATTGCTTAATTGATGATTATTATTATACCCACATTTTTCGATTGAGTATTGACGACGTATTTTATCTGAATGTCTGTATTAATCTTATTTTTGTGCCTCTTTATAAATAGTACCATCAGACTTCAATGGGCCTCTCTATCTTTGCTGGTAAGTGACCCAGTTACGGGGTTCGTAACAAAAGCAGTAGAATGACATATGACATTTTCATTCTAAGAGAAGTTCAAAAAATGAGGGGATTCGGTAGGTCATAGGAACTCTAGGTCAAATGGTTTAACACCAAAATAGAAAAATGCTAGAATCTAATATTAAGGAAATGCTTTCAGGGCATTTACAGGAGTCATAACAATCTATAGTATGAAAACAGGCCCTTTTAGCCTACCTCATCCACGCTGACTGTATTGTCCCGTGAGCTCATCCTTTCTGCCTGTGTAGTCCTCCATGTACAAATCTAGATGGCTTTTAACTGTTGATAATATGCCCACCTCAACTACTATTTCTGGCAGCTCATTCCAAATGCACACTTTGCATGAAGCTGCGTCTGATGTAGAAAATATTAAAAGGTAAAGGCAGAGTCAACGTAGAACCATGACAGGAAATTCACGTTTGACAAATCTGCTGAACTTTCTAAGAATGAGTCAAGGGCAAGCAATGGATTTGTTGCATTTAAACTTTCAGAAAATCTTTTAATATGTTTTAATACAAAAGGGTTTTTAACAAATTTAGAGCACATTGGACTATGGCCAATGCTTTGGCATGGACTGAGGGTTTGTTAATAGGCAGACAGTAGAGATCAGGAATTTTAGGCCATTTTTAGATGAAAGTCTGTAAATGATCAGATTTCACAAGGATCAATACTTGCAATCCAGCTGTTCCCAATCTATAACAATGATTTGGATGAGAGAACCAAGTAGTAATTTGTCCAGGTAGCAGAGTGAATCTCTTAAAGGCTTCAGGTGGGTATAAAGTTATAAGTGAAAAAGACAGAATCAACTGAAGATAATGTGGAAATGGTTTTCTACTTTGGTAGAGAAAATAAGAAGGCAGACAATTTTTTAAAAGATTGAAAAGGTATTCACCTGTGCTATTTTTGTTGACTGTTTCAGAAAATAACAAATTCCTTTCTTGTTAATTTTGAAATCCATTGTGTTTGTTTATATACTCAATAAATTTTGTCATTTGTCCTTTTTTTCAATCACATTCTGACACTAGAAATTTTTGCATTTCATGTTGTTTATTATTATTTTGCTGTAATTTGTGACTCCTTTTTTCTTGAATTATGTTTATGTTCCCTCAGGAATGGGAACAGTTCTGTCGCATCGTAAATCCTTTGGTACACCTTGCACTGTTACTCTGTTGTTTACTTCATTACCAGAATTGTTGTTCACCCTGGATAATCTCTTTTGCTTAATCTCTGTCTCATCACATTTAAGTTGGCCTAACTCAAATCAGGAACTGTAGTAGCTTCTTGTGTTGAATAAAACTCCATCATATTGTACAATTACTACCACTAAGTAAATGATCTTTAGGACTTTAACTAAGTCTGGTTCATTGCCTATTAATATCTCAGATATGATCAGTACCTTTACAGGTTCGAGTGCATATTATTTCAGAAAACTAGCAACTAACCTGGGCTTCAGAAATTCATTACAGCACTGGCATGAGCTTGGCTGCTCTTCAAAACTCATGCTTTTACAGAATTCAGCAAGGGGAAATTGAGAGAACACACACATGTCCTCATTAAGGGGACAGTGGAGGTCAGATGTCAGGATGACAACACCTCAAAGGACTTACCTTCAGCCAACACAGTGAAGCAAACACAAATAAGGCAAGCCATCAGCTCTACTTCAGGAGGAGTTTCCGGTGATTTGGCATGTCACCGAAGACTCTTGTAAATTTCAAAGGTGTAAGGTGGAGAGTTTTCTGAATGATTGCATCAGCAGCAAGAATGGAGGCCCCGATGTACGGGACTGAACAAGGCTACAGAGGGCTGTAACCTCAGCTAGCACAACACACCTCTCCATCCAGGACATCTACAAGAGACAGTCCTCCAAGAAGGTGATGTCCAACATTAGTGACTCCCACTTTCCAGGACATACCCTCCTCCTGTTACTGTCAACACGAAGGAGGGATAGGAGCGTAAAGACCCACACTCAGTGCTTTCAGGCCAGCCTCTTGCCAGATTCCTGAATGGTCCATGAATCCATGAACTTAATATTTCTCTTGTACTATTTATTTTTGTAACTCACGGTAATTTTATGTCTTGCAATGTACTGCTGCCAGAAAACACCACATTTCACAACATATGTCAGGGATAATAAACCTGATTCTGATTTTGCTTCTTATTATTAATGTTAAAGAAGGTCATAGTTCCCTTTTCAAAACCACATTTGCTTTATTACTTCCTTGGTTAGTTTCTGCACTGAAGAATTCTGCCACTTTCAGCTGCTACAAAAAGGCCACTACAGAGTTCCAAATGCAATCTTAAATCCTTTGCTGATTCTTAATAATACAGATCAAATTTCCATTGCCTGCTTATATCATTATATTCTTTCTCATATACAGTATGTACAAAATGCTGGTGGAACACAGCAGGCCAGGCAGCATCTATAAAGAGAAGTCCTGTCGACTTTTCGGGCTGAGACCCTTCATCAGCAATAATACAGTATATCATCATTGGAAATATTATTAAGGCTTTAAAAAAAAGTACTATGGAAATACAAGTATGTTTTCCTTGAATCACATAAAATTTCCCTCTAACTCTGTATGGAAAGGATACATAGTTGTTGTTTTTATTCATAATGACTCTCATTCCTTCTTACTGAAACAAGTAATAGTTTTCCTCTAGTGTTGGCGCGTGGCCAAGTGGTTAAGGTGTTCGTCTAGTTATCTGAAGGTTGATAGTTCGAGCCTTGGCTGAGGCTGCATGTGTGTCCTTGAGCAAAGCACTTAACCTCACATTGGTCTACAATGACACCAAGCTGTATGGGTCCTAATGCCCTTCCCTTGGACCACATTGGTGGCCAATATCTGTGTCATCACATGTAGGTTGGCCTAACTCAAATCAGGAAAACATTTTTATGGAAAATTTTATTTCCATAAAAAAAACCTTGCCCAAGCTTGCGCTCTGGAAACTTTCCAAGGTGCAAATCCATGGTCTATCGAGACTAACGGAGGCCTACACACAGTTTTCCTCTGTATGATCGTAACATCATGCACCATTGGTATTCACCTGGACTTCAACAGCACCTTTCAAACCCATAACCTCTGCTGCTGGAAAAGACAAAGGTGACAGATAAAGGTAAAATCACCTGCAGGTTCCCTTCTGAATCACTGGGTCTATATTCTGAAATGTTATACTCACCAGAACTGTGGGAGTGTCTTCAGTGGGAGGATAGTGATGGTTCAAAAACTGGTTCAATCTCACCTTCTCAGAGACAATTTAGGATGAGCAATAGTTACTGGCATAACAGATCCTGAAAAAAGAATATATTTTTTCAAATAATGTGATGAAATATTTATTGATTCAAACCAAGGGCCCATCTGTTTCTGCTACTGTCAGGCCTCCAGTATAAGTCCTGAGTTTGCAATTCAGCATTTTCTTTCTGCTTTGTTCTCTAGTCCACAAAGGAAAACATTGCAGAAATAAAAGATGATAGAATTCCTCTTGTACCTCAAGTTATTTTATTCAGCTTTTCTTGCAATGGCAAGTCTAAGACCAGAGGTCACAGCCTCAGAATAAAGGGATGTTTCTTTAGAACAGAGATGAGAAGTAATTCCTTTAGCCAGACGGCGGTGAATCTATGGAATTAATTTCCGCAGATGGCTATTGAGGCCAAGTCATTGGGTAAATTTAAAGTGGAGGTTGATAGTTTCTTGATTAGTAAGGGCATCAAAGTTACGGGGAGAAAGCAGGAGAATGCGGTGCAGAGGGATAATAAATCATCCATAATGGAATGGTGAAGTGAACTTGATGGATCAAATGGCCTAATTCTGCTCCTATGTAATTTGGGATGTAATGTTAAAATTGTACAAGGCATTGGTAAGGCCAAATTTGGAATATTGTGTACAGTTCTGGTCACCGAATTATAGGAAGGATATCAATAAATTAGAGAGTGCAGAGACGATTTACTAGGATGTTACCTGGGTTTCAGCACTTAAGTTACAGAGAAAGGTTGAACAAGTTAGGTCTCTACTCATTGGAGCGTAGAAGGTTGAGGGGGGATTTGATCAAGGTATTTAAAATTTTGAGAGGGATAGATAGAGTTGACGTGAATAGGCTGTTTCCATTGAGAGTAGGGGAGATTCAAACGAGAGGACATGATTTGAGAGTTAGGGGGCAGAAGTTTAAGGGAAACACGAGGGGGTATTTCTTTACTCAGAGAGTGCTAGCTGTGTGGAATGAGCTTCCTGTAGAAGTAGTAGAAGCCAGTTCTGTGTCATTTAAGATAAAATTGGATAGGTATATGGACAGGAAAGGAGTGGAGGGTTATGGGCTGAGTGTGGGTAGGTGGGACTAGGTGAGATTAAGAGTTCGGCACGGACTAGGAGGGCTGAGATGGCCTGTTTCCGTGTTGTGATTGTTATATGGTTATATGTTTACATATAATCTATACATATGCATATGTATATATATAATCTATGCAAGAAGAAGAAGAGAGAGTGCATTTCAAAAAATCTTCTCATTATGGCAAAAGCACAGTTTTGAATTGATCTCTGAAAGTTACAATGAAAACCATTTCTCAGTATTATATGTGAAACATATTTGGAAGTCACAGGTTTTGGGTAACTATATCTGAGCCCTCTGCTTAAAAGTCCCTTCATCTGACATTATGGGTAGTCTTACTGATAAAGATTGACTTTGAAAGTGGACACCTTCACAATGTTTAAGCATAGGCTGAATTTCTAAAGCTGATCTGAATCACAATATTAAGTGAGAGTTGAAGAAGTTTCATTACACATTATAGGCTGAACCGCATGCTAAATACTGCAAGGATTTCGCTCTGATAACATAGAAATTTTATAATGCTGTAACCGTCCATCAACATTATGCTAACCGGGATAATTCATCATCAAGAGGAAACAAGGAGGTCAAGGTTAAAATGTCTGAGCACTTAAAAAGCCACAATGGCTAATTATCACAGACGGTGTCACTACCATATCCTGGTTTAAAAATAAATCTCATCTGTTTTTTTTTGTGTGAAGGATTCTATCCTGTGTTTTTACAATTTCCTTCCATTTTCAACAACTAGTTAGAGACTCACTTCCTACCGCTTGCGCAGAATGGCACGTCACTGAGCAGGAGTCCTCGATAAATAACAGATCAAAATCAAGATGAGCTTTTATCATATACATCTGGATGCTCCTAAAGTGGGTCTTGATTAATGCCCGACACAATCATGCTCAGAATTAAAGAACCTAAATATTATTATTTGATTTATGTTATTTAAGGATATTTCACAATGAAAATTACTGTACTTGTGTGGGACTGTTATTATCTAGGCAAATACTATATAATTGGCCAACTGTTCAAATGTTTCAAATGGTTCAGTTTAATCTCAGTGAGTGTATACAGTATAAAACCTAAAATTCTTACTCTTTGCAGACATCCACAAAACAAGAAACCTCACAGAATGAATGACAGAAACAATGGAATCCTGAAGCATCCCCTCCCCCACCTATCACACAAGCAACAGCAGAACTTTGAGCCTCCTCCTCCCTCCCCCAACTCGTACCAGCAGAAACACCGAACCCCCCCCCACACCCACCCAATCATGTAAACAATAGCAAAAGCTCCCAAAGAGACCTCGATTAGTGTCCATCAAAACCACAGTTCATAACCCAGAACTTCAGTATCTTAGACAGGCTCTCTCTCGGAGGGAGAGGTTGCTTTCCTGCAACAAGAACTGTGCTGATCAAAGTCCCAGAAGCAGCAAATGATATGGTTATATTCAGTGTGTACTACATCATGGGAATAAACTTTGGTCCTCCAAGTCTACGCTGACCATCAAACTCGGTCCAAAAACACAAACTCTATAGTGAGACAATGTTGTCCACAAACATGATGTTGTTTATTTCTTCAATATAGGATTAATATTTGTCAGGGCACCAGGGGCACTTTGCTGCTCTTTAAATATGTTGCCTACTTTCTTTTCATGCTCAGCTAAAGAGACGGAAGACAGCAACTCAATGTCTTGTGGACAAGAACCACTTCATGTGGAAACACTGACCAGGATTAACTGCTTAAACCCTGGCAAAAGAACAGAAACCAGAACCTGGCAATGTTATAAAGCTAGTGAATCATTTTGTTTTAACTGAAGTTGAAGATTAGTAATTTCTCTTCTCAATTTTCTGATAAAATAAGAGAACATTTGGCCCATTGTGTGCTTGTTTTCAGAAGATTCCTATCATTCCCATTTCTCTCATTTAATTTATGAACACATTTAATTTAATAACTCATTAGTCTCTCTCAAATGCCCATCAACTTGTTTGAAACCTCTGAAGCCTCTGCCCCAACAAAACTAAAGGATGTGCTGGAGACAGCCCACAGGTGGCGCCACACATTCAGGTGCCAACAAAAGGTGTGCACAATGGTCAGCAGGACAGCAGCTGACCTGTGAGAACGCATCACTGTTCTAAATGCCTCTGACTGTCAGAAACATTTAAAAACAGTTCAGATCTATTTAAATAATTTAGCAATGTAAAACTGAATCAACACATTTAAAATTAAATCTAATTAAAAACCATAAATCATAAATAATTAACAACACAGACAAATAAATAAACCAATTGCCTTCACTTATCATTATTCACAGTATCTGTGACCACCCCCCCCCCTTCCCATTCAATTAATGGGATAGTAGTTCAATACAAGCACTGGCTTAAAATTCAAACATAGAATATAAAACAATGCTACACAGTGCAAGCACTTTGGACTACAGTTTTATGCTGAACTTTTAACCTACTGTAATATCAATCTAACCCTTCCATCGTACATAGCCCTTCATTTTTATTATCCATATGCTTATCTAAGAGTTTCTTTAAGTCCCCTAATGTACCTACTTCCACCAGCATCCTTGGCAGGGTGTTCCAAGCAACCTCCACTCTTTATGTAAAGAACTTACCTCTAACATACCCTCAATCACCTTAAAGTTACTTCCCCTGATGTTATCCTCCCTGTGAGATAGCCTCTGGCTCTCCACTCAATATCTACCTCTTATCATCTTGTACAACTATACAAAGTTACCTTTCATCATCCTGCACTCCAAAGTGAAAAGCCCTAGCTTACTCAACCTATCCTCATAAGACATGCCCTCTAGTCCAGTCAGTATCCTGGTAAATCTGCTCTATTCTCTCTCTCTCTAAAGCAAAGGTTCCCAATCTGGGATCCACAAATCCCTTGGTTAATGATAGTGGTCTGTGACATTAAAAAATTGGGAGCCCCCGATTGAAAGCATCCACATCCTTCGTATGATGAGCTGACAAAACTGAACACAATATTCTAAGTGTGGTTTAACCAGGGCTTTGCAGAGCTGCAACACTACCTTTCGGCTGTTGAACTCAAACCCCTATCAAATAAAGGCCAACACATGTTACACCTTATCAGCCCTATCACCCGCACAGCAACTTTGAGCGACCTATGAACTTGGACCCCAAGATCCCTTGTTTCTCCACTCTGCCTCGAATGTTGCCACTGACAGTTTTCTGCCTTCAAATTTAAATACAGTACACTTAAAAGTTGCTGGTACTGGAGATCTGAAATACAAACAGAAAATGAAGGAAACATTCATCAGGCCAGGCAATATTGTTGGAGAAAGAAACATAGTTAATGTTTCAGGTCAAAGACCTTGGCATAATATTGAATAGAAAAGTGGGAGGTAACAGGCATCTTGAGCTTTTTTGTCTGAATGTCCATAAGGAGCAAACACTGCATTTGGAGGCATTTAATCTGCAAGCTGCAAATAATTGACAGTTCCCTGCAGCTGAGCCCAATCCCAACCGACAATAAGACAGCAGAGGGAGGATTATTATCCCAGTTGTTGACGAGTGCCAGGTAGTAAATCTATCCTAGATTACTTGGTAGGCACCCAAAGAGTAAATTAGAATTTTGATGGAACAAGTCAAACCAGCAACTCCCTGAGTGAATCCCAGTCCTATGAATGTTGAGTGTTGACTCACAGCATGGCAATGGTAAAAAGGATGAAGATGTCAAGAAATAAAAATCTGAATAAAGTCCAGCTACAGCTGTACCGTATAGCCTACAGTATAATAAGGGACTACTTTATGTTTTAGCAACACATCGTTGAATGCGCTATTAGGCTGATTGAGTATGCGCTATTAGGTGCATATTGATCTGTACGTGTGTGCTGAGTTCAGTTTCTGCCAGTAAAGAACCATGAACCTTATCTCCCATCTCCAGCATTTTTATTAATAGCATTGTTGTGTAACCAGGCCACATACACAACCACGGTCAAGAAGGGAGTGTTTTATTTTTAAGAATTGTTCAGAATACAATACGAAAATTGGCATCTACACTGTGGTCACTTTATTAGATATCTCCTTTACCTAATAACGTGATCACTGAGTGCATATTTGTGGTCTTCTGCTGCTGTAACCCATCCACTTCAAGGTCTGTCATCATTCAGAAATATTCTTTCTGCACACCACTGTTGTAATACTTGGTTTTTCGAGTTTCTGTCACCATCCTGTCAACTTGAACCGGTCTGGCCATTATCCTCTGACCTCTCTCATTAATAAAGTGTTTTTGCCACAGAACTGCCACTCACCAGATTTTTTTTGCTTTTTGCACCACTCCCTGTAAACTCTAAAGATATTTGTGAATGAAAATCTCAGAAGGCCTATAGTTTCTGAGATACTAAAACCACCCCATTAAGCACACATACCACGGTCAAAGTCACTTGGATCATATTTCTTCCCCATTCTGACATTTAGTCTAAACAACATCTGACCCTCTTGACCATGTCTGCATGTTTTTATGCATTGATTTGCTGCCCATGATTGGCTGATTAGATGTCTGCATAAACAAGCAGATGTACAGGTGCAGCTAATGAGATGGCCACAGAATGTATGCTAATTATTCTGTAGCCAAGGCAAGATGATGTTGGGGATGACCATCTCTAGTGAAGGGTCTCAACCTAAAAACACCAACCATTCCTTTTCCTCTGTAGATGCTTTTTGAATGAGCGAGTTTCTCCAGCACTTAGTTTTTCTGCTGCAACTTCCAGAAACTGCAGTCTCTTGCATCTGGGTAATTATGTTGTCCTTTGTTCTTTTTATGTCCAGTTAGTAAAGAACGAAATCACCAAAAAAAAAGTTTGATACATTTTGTTCAATTTCTGAAGTTGCAGATAATCAGCAGATTTTAAAAAGAAGTCCTTTGGGTCTGTTATTTATTGACTGAAACTGAGTCTTGATATTTGCTCAATATTTCCTTTGTGCTGCCAGAGAGATTTGTTTCTTAAGGGCAGTGTTTGGTGCTAGGGACTCATAAAAGTTATAATGCACATGCTGCACAATACAATGTTAATGAGCAATGCACAAGCTGCTATAGAAACTCAAGGGGTTAGGTAGTGTCTATGGAAGGAGATGGACAGTCAACATTTTTGGTCATGACCTTCTGTCTGGACTGTGGATCTGAGGTTTTCCCTGTCCCTTTCCCTCCATAGATGCTGCCTGACCTATTGAGTTCTTCTAGCATTTTGTGTGTTGCTCCAGATTCTAGAATCTGCTGTCTCTTGTGTCTTTACAGTGTTAATGAATGTGAAGATCCACATTGAAGAAATAAATAGCACAAAACATAATGAAATCTCAAAGCTGTCAGACGAACCTAAACTTGTAAAATGGGCTACACGTCTACTACTAATCTTTGTTCCCTGGTAGCTCTCTGTAGTCAATTTGCCCATTTGTAGCATTGTGACACTCATTGCCCTTGAGCCCTCCATGATGGGGTCATAAGCAGCACATAATGAGGACTGACCCCCTACTGCACTCTAATGGGCTTCTGACAACTCATGTTCTCAATTGCCCTTTTCCATTACCTGTAAGTCTCCCTGACTGAAATGACTGACATAATTCAAGTTACTAACAATCACTTCCAACAGTTTTAAAAAATTAGAAGTGGTTAATTAATTTACAACTTAACTTATGTATGTAAGTTCATTAAACAATTAAGATTATTTCAAATATAAAAAAAAACAACATTCAGTTTCATGCAGGTCAGTAATTGATTATATTCACATTAATATGACTGTGCTGGATACATCAACCATGGTTGGCATAAGGCTGAGGGGCCAGATATGAAGTGCATCTACCGTTCTCAATTTACCAGGTTTAGGAATTGTCTCCAGACCAGCCCAGCAGTGGAGAAAGAGGTTGGATGTATCTGCAGTGCATCTGATCAGTATTGTTTATTCCTCTACACACCATGCATCAGCACAGCGTTATTAAGCTAAAATTGATGCAGGATCTAGCTGACAATTCTCCATGGAAATGCCAGTCAACCAATATGCAAAGAAGCTCAGCATCTACAACACATCAAAGTACTTCCCAGTGTTTTTAAAAGTGGGATGATTTGTCAAAGGATCCTAATAATTTTATAATCCATTGGCTCATCAGAAATTAAGAAAGTGACATTAAACTTGATGCTTACGATCATTTTATTAAGTTTTTACAAGAGTAAAGAATGGAAAGGAAGATGAATGATGAGAGATTAAAAAAAGAAAAGCAGACAAAGGGAAGAGAAAGACAAAAAGTAGTGTAGTCTTCTTATACCAGACTACAGATAACAGAAAATTCTACAGAAATTCCACTGATCACAATTAACCAATAAGAGAGCCAGAGATAAGAAATGGGACACCAACACTTAAGGTAAGAAGTTTCCTGAAAAATACAGAGATAACTTTCTGAATAGTTACATGTAAATAGGTAATTATACAAAAATCCAAGCAAGCATTAGAAAGTTAAACTACAAGAAAAAAAACTATTCCATACCCTAATCCAAAGGGTGGAATGACTGAAGAGAGGTTTGAACATAAAGAATAAATGTTGAAGCCAACAGAATCCAAGAATAAGAATCTAGAGTTCTGGTCAATGATAGCTAAAAGCATTGGCATCAGCTGTAGAACTGGGAGATGGGAAGATTCCAGAAGTCCAGATGAACTACTGCAGATAATGGACAGTCTAGCCATTGTTTGGTATCTCATAGGATAGGTATTTGTAAATGAGATATAGATTTTTAAGTCATTGAGACAGATTTTAATTCTTACCACTTAGTTGAAATTGGATGCTGGCAGTTCACCATACAGGATTTTTCATTATATCAACTGCAGTGGATGTTATAATGTTATATCAGCATATTGGGTGGAAATAGGAGCTAGTAAAGTTTTGAGAGTACTTGTGGCATGAAATTTTTATCAGGAAGCCTTCAGTTATATGTGCCAACACTAATGCTAAAGTTACCTCAAGTGAAAATTTTCAAAAGTGTGTGTAAGCGGGAGAACATTCATTAGGGAACTAAAGCAGTCAAGTCTGAAACAAAAAAAAATCATTAAAAGATATTTCGAAATAAGATTGATTCAGGGCTCCTGAAATATGAAAAAGAGAGGACAAACAACATATGAGCTATTGAAAACCGTGATGTGAATTTTCTGTTATTAACGGATGCTATTGTCATTAATTAGATGAACATCTGAGTGGAATTTGCTATTAGTACCATTGTTGATGACAGAGACCTTCTGTCCTCCTCAGAATCATATAGTCTTAGAGAGATACAACATGCAAACAGACCCTTCAGCCCACTGAGTTTGTGCTGACATCATCTAGCCACTTACACTAATCTTATATTACCATAATTATATGTATTCTCCCCACACCCTCATCAGCTCCCCAAGATTATATCACTCACTGGCACACTAAGAACACTTTACAATTAACCCTCAAATATGCATGTCTTTAGAATGTGGAAGAAACCAGAGAACCAAGAGAAATTTCACATGGTCTGAAAGAGAACATGCAAACTCCACACTGATAGCACTGGAAGTCAGAACAAAATCTGGGCCTCTAGCATTCTGAGGCAATAGCTGTATTAGCTGCTCCGCTCTCCCTCCCTCTGTATGCCATGAAACTGGACACTCCACTGAGCCTAGCAAGGAAGCACAGACTTTGTCCTTTTATTACACAATGATTTATTTCAATGCAGCATTATCATTGTGTCAGGAATTAGGCTATTTTGCTTTACTCCAATGGGATCAAGTTGCCTTCTGCGTTATCTGCTAGCATAAGGATTAGCAGGCAATCTGAGAATGGAAATGAGCAATTTGGCCCTGTAACAATGCAGGAGAACTGTAAAGTTCCGCTGCTGCTGGAGCTATGAGCTATCCATGGTCCTGAAAAATTGTATTACGGCATTGGTAATGCATCCTTGATCTTTATTTTTAAACTGAAATTGGTGACCAGGATGCACAATAGTGCTGTGCTAAAGTATTCTGCTGCTGAAATCTATGAGACTAAAACTACTTAGAGTTTAAAACACAGTTATAAGCATTCTGTTTCTGACAAAAAATCTGTCATTCAGTTTTAAGCTAGGTGAAACACACAGATTTTGTGTAATGATAAAAAATGATTCTGTGGTTCTCTGAGGTCAGAAATGTGATATGCAGTAATGAATAAACATGGAATATGGCATTGTTAATAGAGCTGCCATTCATCTTGAAGCTGTATGAAGTCTCAGACCTTAAAGTGGTGGAGAATATTTTTAAGTACCTTGTACCATTTCACTACATCAAAAGGCTTTTTTATTCTCTCTGGCTCAGCATTAGGCATAACTACTTCTGATGAGAAGACTTCATGTTCTGGGTTAACTTCTTGCATAAGTGCTACAAGGCAATTAACCTGCAACCCCCGATTCACCTTCTAACCTCACTTTTCCAAAACAAAATTTCTTTGAGAGGGAAGAATGATTTGCTTCATATTTTCACTGTGCTAAAGACCAGACAGATGAAGAAACTGAATCATACAGACATTGCTGTCAAAGGCTCCTAACACTAAAGCATGCATATTTCTCGTAGTTTAACCATGAAAGAAGACATGTGAGAAGACTCTAACTAACAAAAAAGGGCAACAATGGAATAATTGCAATCACAAGATATTGTGCAGATGCTGGAAATCATGGAGTATCACCCAGAATGCTGGGAGGAACTCAACAAGTCAGGCAACATCTATGTAGGGGTACAAACAGTCCATGTGTCTGGCTGAGACCCTTCATCAGAAGGAGGCAGAAGACAGAATAAGAAAGTGAAGGGGAGGGGACGGAGTAAAAGCTGGCAGGTGATAGGAGAGATCAAGTGAGCAGGAAGTTGAGTGGCTGGGGTAAGGGGATGAAGTAAGAAGCTAGGAGGAGATAGGAGGTTGTGATAAAGACTATAATGAGGCCCATCTCAGGTAGGAGGAGCAATACCTCATATTCTGTTACAGTAGCCTCCAACCTGATGGCATGAACATCAATTTCTCCAACTTCAAGTAATCTTTCACTCCTCCCTCCTTCTCTCTTTTTCTATTCTCCATTCTAGTTACCCTCTCACCCCTTCTGTTCTCCTCACCTGCCCATAGCTTTCCTCTGGATTCCCTCCTCCTTCCCTTTCTTCCATGATCCATGGTCCTCTGCTATCAGATTCCTTTTTTTTCACCCCTTTACCTCTTCCACCTGATCCAAAAATTCAGCTCCTTATTGATCTCCAAATATACTGCTTGACTTGCCGACTTCTTCCGAATTTTGTGTGAGTCATGCAACGGAATAAATGATTGTGGATTACCTCCAGGCATATTCAACTGCATAGAGTGCATTGGGCATGTTGATGAGGGTGACTAGGCTGCTAAGTATTTGCATCAGGATCTTTCACACCTAATTGAATAAGACTGCCTGAATCCACAGGGCAAAATTTGAAATAAAGGAGGCACTTTTCAGTGTTGAGCCACTTCTTTTCATGTTGTACGTCGATGATCTGGATGATGGAATTAATGGCCAAGTTTGCAGATGATACAAAGAAAGATGGAGAGGCAGGTAGCATTCAGAAAGCAGGGAATATGCCAAACACTTGGACAGAGTAGTAGAATGGGTGAAGAATTGAATGATAAGATATAGTGTAGGGAAGTAATACACTTTGATGGAAGGAATAAAGGCATAGGCCATTTTCTAATTCAGAAATCATAGATGGAAAGGGATTTCAAAGTTCAAAAGTTCCAAGTTCAATGCAAAATTTGGGAGCCCCACTGCAGGATTCCCTAAAGGTTAACTTGCAGGTAGAGTTGGTAGTAAGGAAGGCAAATGCAATGTTCGCATTAATTTCAAGAGTACTAGAATATAAAAGCAAGAATATATTGCTAAGGCTTTATAAGGCATTCAGCAAATCAAACTTAGAGTATTATGAGCAGCTTTGGGCTCCTTATCTAAAAAAAGGATGTGCAGGCATTGGAGGGGATCCTGAGGAGGTTCACAAGAATGACCGCAGCAAATGAAAGGGTTAACATATGAGGAGCATTGGATGGATCTGGGCCTGTACTCGCTAGAGATTAATAGAACGGGGAGGGGTGGGATTCGCCTTGACCTATTAAAAATTGAAATGCCTAAACAGAGTGGATGTGGATAGAGTGTTTCCAATGTTGGGGGAGTCTATGATCAGAAGGCAAGAATGCAAGAATGTCTCTTTAGAACAGAGATGAGGATGAATTTCTTTAAGCAGAGTAAAGTGAAACTGTAGAATTCATCACCACAGATGGTTGTGGAAGTCAAGTCATTGAGTATATTTAATACACAGTTTAATCTGCTCTTGATTAGTGAAGGCATCGAAGGTTACAGTGAGAAGGCAGGAGAATGGTATTGAGTGGGATAATAAATCAGCCCTAATTGAAAGGTGGAGCGGAATCAATGTGTCAAGTTGCCTAATTCTGCTCCCGTGAATTATGATCTTAGGGTAAGGGATATTTAGGTATACATTAGAGTTTATTAGCCTGTAGTAACATGGCATGGCTATTTTTACACCAGATGACTACTTTTCCAATCTACGGATAGGATACATGCCATACTGAAGCCTCCCAATAATTCATAAACAAGACAAGATGTCTGGTTTCCTCCCCATCCCAAAAGTATGCTGGTTAATGGGTTTATTTACTAGTCTTGTCGGAGAATTAGGATGTCGTTGATGGACATCTAAGAGAGATAATAGTGGTGGAAAGGGATTAATGAAAATTCTCTGAAAGCTGGATAGGCCTTATGGGTTGAATAGTCTCCTTTTCTGTCAGAAGAACATATATGAAATTTGAGCAAAGAAATGACTTACTCAGTGTGATAATCTTGTGTATTTCATGGATGCATATACACAGGAAAAAGGCTAAACACCAGGCTGAACACCCACAATGATTCCATTATACAATATTTCAGGCTGCATGGTGTCTTTACTGCACTGCACCGGTTGTCTGGATGGATTTTTGAAACAAGGGCAAGTCCCTGAAGACAGGAATGATGACATTGTATTGTGGGACTGTTAGACAGAAAACCACTTGGTGGTAGATAGAGTATTAATGCTATGTTTTCATTGTCCGGGCAGGTTCAACAAGCATCAAGATGCACAGGATGCAAGAATTATAGTTATCTGTAGTAAACTGGGGCTTATCTCTGACACTGCTGATGATATCAGTGTGACAATGGAAAATACAGATGGGCAGACTGGGGAATTTGCTGCTGATTTTTTTTAATGCACATTAATGCATGCTGAAACAGCGGCAAAGGTCCGGGCAGCAGGGCAGCAGGTAGTGACAGATGTCCTTGGCAGCTAATGAACAGGGAAATCACGGCACTGGTAACAATAATGTGAACCATTGGCACTAGAAAAAGCCTTTTTCTCACAATGTCAAAAGTCTTTTATAATAAAGTAAAGTTTATAACCTTCTAAATTCCTCTACATTAAAGTTTTGTTTAATGGACTGACATTAGTCACAAATCACTTCAGTGATTCCATGGTCTGGCACAGCAGATAGAATGAGCCTCATACCATCTGGCCATGCTCATCCTTCTCAGTAGGATGGGTCTCATTCTGGCTGATAATGAACTGAGGCATTTCATCAGCCAGGATATCATCAATCACATTTGGACTGCCTGATGAAAGCCACCTCCTACACCTTGCTGTGATTCCTTTCCTCTGCTCATGTAGTCCACGTGCTGAGAGCACTGTCATCTTTCTAAACCGCCTCCTGCTTTGGATACCTGCCATACCTCTGATGCCTGCCATCTCTGGTAGCTGGAAGCGATCTGGCTTACAGATTCACTGCTCTTTGATGTGATGCATTGATGAGCTGGTGCTGCTGGGATTGTGCACTCAGAAAAGCTTTGCCCTCCATCTCAATTACTAAACACACCTCTACAGTGGTCTCTAGGAATCTCCACAGGTACAACACTGGCCCTGGCCACTTCTCCCTAGCATAGAAGAATGTTGAAGGACAGCTTCCTAGTGTGGCTGTTAGTGTATTACTTTAGAGTCCTAGCTGTTAGATCAAGGTTCAATTCTCACCATTGCCTATAAGGTGGTTGTACGTTCTCCCCTTGACTATATGGTGACCTGCAGATGCTCCCATTTACTCCCACTTTACAAGTTAGGGTTAGAGAGTTGTCGGCAAGCTACGTTTGTCCCAGAAGCCTGGTAACATTTGTGATCTACCCAGCACAACCTTCACCAATTTGATTGGATGCATACAATACATTTCACTGTATGTTTCAATGTACAAGTGACAAATAAAGCTAATCTCTTAAATGCAGAAATAAAAATGGACCTCAGATATTTTGAGATCCTTCACATGTCTGCATATTCTTTCAATTATGAACTTGAAATCAAACCACCCTGTCCATGGACACTTAATGTCTTCTTTATTAGGTACAGCTGGTCATTAATGCAAACATCTAATCAACCAATTGTGTGGCAGCAACTCAATGCATAAAAGTAAGCAGACATGGTCAAGAGGTTCAGTTGTTATTCAGACCAAACATCAGAATGGGGAAGAAATGACTAAGCAACTTTGACAGAGGAATGATTGTTGGTGCCAGACGGGGTAGTTTGTGTATCTCAGAAACTGCTGACTTCCTGGGATTTTCATGCATTACACTCCCTAGAATTTACAGAAAATGCTGTGTAAAACAAACAAAAACATACAGTGAGCGGCAGTTCTGTAGGCATGAATACTTTGTTAATGAGAGGAATGAGAGGCTTGTCCAAGGAGAATGGCCAGACTGATTCAAGCTACGGGAAGGGGACAATAACTCAGATAATCACACATTACAACAGTGGGGTGCAGAAGAGCATCTCTGAATACCCAACGTATCAATCCTTGAAGTGGATGGGCTACAGCAGTGGAAGACCAGAAATGTACACTCAGTGGCCACTTTATTAGGTACAGGTGGTGTCTAATAAAGTGACCACTCAGTGTTTTGTTGAAAAAGACTACAGTAAACAGCACAAGTTTTAAATCATCTATTTGACAGTGCACAATCTCACACTTCCTTTGGCCATTCTTAAATTGCAGTATGTTCAAAGCATGTCATTGACTGGTTGCGACACAATCTGATAGAATTGTTTGAATGAACCCAACCTGCCAATGTTGCAGAAGCCAAGAACAGGAGAGTGAGCATTGAGGTTGTACATAAAACATAAAGCAGATTGTGGGCGGTAATAGAGAATAAGGTGGAAAATTTGCTCCAGTATCTCAACCAGTGCTGCATATTGGGATATTTCAGCTTCACACATCCTGGTCCCACTAGTCATCAGTAATCAAACTGATGCTGAATACAATACAGACTCTGGAAACATTGATTTGAAGATTAGCTTCATTTGTCACATGTACATCGAAACGTTCAGTGAAATGTGTCTTTTTTTCCCTGATAAAATCAGTGAGGATTGTGCTGGTTGGCCCGTACTTGTCCCCGTGCTTCCGGTGCCTACAGCTCACTAACGCTAACCCATACGACTTTGGACTGTGACCATAAGACCATAAGACAAAGGAGCAGAAGTCGGCCATTCGACCCATCGAGTCTGCTCCGCCATTTTATCATGAGCTGATCCAATCTCCCCTTTAGTCCCATTCCCCTCCCTTCTCACCATAACCTTTGATGCCCTGACTACTCAGATACCTATCAATCTCTGCCTTAAATACACCCAATGACTTGGCCTCCACTGCCACCCGTGGCAACAAATTCCACAGATTCACCACCCTCTGGCTAAAAATTTTTTTTCGCATCTCTGTACTGAATGGGCACCCTTCAATCCTCAAGTCATGTCCTCTCGTACTAGACATCCCCACCATGGGAAACAACTTTGCCACATCCACTCCGTCCATGCCTTTCAACATTCGAAATGTTTCTATGAGGTCTCCCCTCATTCTTCTAAACTCCAAGGAGTACAGTCCAAGAGCGGTCAAACATTCCTCATATGTTAACCCTCTCATTCCCAGAATCATTTTAGTGAATCTTCTCTGAACCCTCTCCAATGTCAGCACATCCTTTCTTAAATAAGGAGCCCAAAACTGCACACAGTATTCCAAGTGAGGTCTTTCCAGTGCCTTATAGAGCCTCACATCACATCCCTGCTCCTATACTCTATTCCACTAGAAATGAATGCCAACATTGCATTCGTCTTCTTCACCACCAACTCAACCTGGAGGTTAACCTTAAGGGTATCCTGCATGAGAATTCCCAAGTCCCATTGCATCTCAGAACTTTGAATTCTCTCCCCATTTAAATAATAGTCTGCCTGTGGGAGGAAACTGGAGCACCTGAAGGAAACCAATGTAGTCACGGGAAAAGTGTACAAAACTCCTTACAGACTGTGGGAGGAATTGAACTCTGATCTTTTATCTGGCACTGTACGGTGCTATGCTAGCCACCACACTACTGTGACCAACCCACACCCCCACCCCTCCCCGGGCACTGAAGCTATTATGTCCAAACTGAGCAAGAGTGTGGATCAGCATTACCTTGACAGAGGATGTTAGACTGTGAGACTACCAAGTCTGTGTCCTGAGAAGTACTGTTCTCAGTGCAGGGCATGAACAATATTGTATATAAAAGGTACAGAGGAAACAAGAATTTTTAAAAAAGTATCTGCCTTTGCTCCCTCAGATGTTAGAGTCACAAAGTATTACAGCAACACAGAAACAGGCCTTCAGCACATCTATTCATTGCTGGTCTGATCTTCTGCCTAATCCCATCTACTTGCTCCCAGGCATATCCCTCCAAATCTCTCCCATCCATGTACCCACTGTATCTAAACCTCTTAAATGATACAACTGAACCCACATCTACCGCATCGTTGGCAGCTCACTCCATGCTCATACTACACGCTGAATGAAGATGTTATCCTTCAAATTTCCTTAAATATCTCAATCCTCACTCTAGACCTATGACTTCTAGTTCTAGACCCACCTAACCTGACGGAGAAAAGTCTACATACATTCACCCTATCTACACGTCTAATAAATTTGTATTTGTCTAATAAGAATCTCCCCTCATTCTCCTTCACTCCAAGGAATGAAGTCCTAATCTCGTCAAACTTTCCCCACAACTCAGTTCTTCTAGTCCTGGCAAAATCTTTCCAAATTTTTTCTGCACTCTTTCAAGCTTATTGATATCATTCCTGTGGGTACATGAGCAGGACTGCAGAAAATACTCCGAGTTCGGCCTCATCAGCACCTTGTGGAAAAGAACCCAGAGAAAACAATGGCTGACAAATCTTGTACCACCTCAGCCCACTGCCTTCAATATAGTGCAGCAGGGATAGAGTGGGACTCCAAAACCAAACCAAACAATGTTAAACACAGAGTTGTTCACCAAGGCACAAACCATCCAACTGTAGCATGGAAGGCTACTAAATTTATTTTATGACATTCTTTTACCTGTTCCATCTTTTAAAAGCTACGTTTCTAAGCTTCTTGATTTCTCTGTTTTCCACACTGTTAAATCTTCTGTGGAACAGATTGTGGTGTACATAGGAGCCAGTGAGCTGGATGAAAGGTATAGATAGGGTAAATGCAAGAAGGCTTTTTTCACTGAGGTCATGTGAAATGTGAAATCTATAAGAGGAACACGGGGGGAGAAATACTTCACTCGGAGGGCAGTGAGAGTGTGGAACGAGTTTCTAGCGGAAGTTGTGGAGGCAGGTTTGATTTCAACACTTAGGAGAAATTTGAATGTATGGGAGGGTTATGGTAATCCGGGTGTAAGTGGATGGAACGAGGCAGATTAATGAGTTAGCATTGGCTAGAAAGGCCTCTTTCTGCACTGTATTGTTGTATGACTCTATGATATCTGCATACTTCAGCAATAAATGAGTACTTACATCAGCTGTGATAACAAGTCAAGTTTTTACTTCTCACTAATCCAATATACAATGAACAAAATTATTGTGTATCCATGTGTTTGTGTTTGTTGTGTTCCTGTTGATTGGAAAATCACGTGGTCTGTCTTCATTGCTAAAATGCAACAAGGAAAGCAATTTCCTTGCTTTTATATTCTAGTCCTCTCGAAATAAATGCTGACATTGCATTTGCCTTCCTTACCACCAACTGAACCTGAGTGTTAACCTTCAGGGAATCCTGCAAGAGGGCTCCCAAGTCCCTTTGCACCTCTGCTTTTTGAATTTTCTCCCCATTTAGAAAATAGTCTACATTTTTATTCCTTGTGCCAAAGTGTGTGAGCATGCATTTCCCTACATTATACTCTATCAGCCACTTTTTTGCCATTCCTCCAATCTGTCTAAGTCCTTCTGCAGACACCCTGCTTCCTTAACACCGTTTTCCCCGCCAGCTCTGTTCGTATTGTCTGCAAACTTGGCCAAAAAGCCATCAATTCCTTAACATTTAATGTGAAAAGAAGCTGTACCCTGTAATACAGTGTATCAAAGACTGTTCACATTCAGCAGACAGTAGGAGGTCTCAGACTATGCCTTCAAGCTGCTCACATGCAAGCTCAACTATGAAGTAGCCATTTAGGATGGACTGCTGCAGGTAACAGCACTGGTAGAAGGGAACTGGCTGGGCTGCAGATTCAATTATCCCCAGACAGGACTACAACTTGAACAAATCAACAGCTAAGTATTTAGCCTTGTTACCTCTTTTGATCTATATGAACTTTGCTTTAATGTACATGAAAAGATAATATGCAAATACAAATAAAATCCAGGGAATGCCTGTACTGTCAAATGTTTTATTTCTGTATTTTTGGACCATTTCCTATTCTTGAAAGCTTTTTATATTAACCCAAAAGGAATTAAATTTTATCCTAGCTGCATGGTTGAGTGATCTTTCCCTATGAATGCTCTTGTTGTATAGTGCTGATCAAATGACAGAAGGAATACTTTGTTTTATAATAGTCTGCGCTCAATGTGTGAAAGAAAGATCTTTGGATTGGAACCAATGCAGACTCTTTTCAGGCATTCTGATTTTTCCTTCAACCTAATTCCATATTCAACATCAGTGAATTGAAGATTGTGTGTCCTTTTATATATCCAAACATAAAAAAGTAATAAGGATGAACTTAAATGGGTATAAAAACAATAAAATAAATCCAGCTGATAAACTAGCTCTTGAGGCCAAGTGCACACTACAGTTATTCCGCAGGAGGCTTTGCAGCTTTTAAGGGGAGAGGGCTGAGCTTGCATACAGATTTGAGGAACACACTAAACTCACCCCTATTACTGTGCAGAATCCTGGCAGTAACAGAGAAGTAATTAGCAATGAGCTTTGTGTTGAAAAGGTGATAAATGTGCTGATGAAAAGAGAAGGATATTCATTGAGATAATTCCAAATAATACATTACTGTGCTGCATAGAATCAATTGAACATCGAATGGAGCAATGTTTGTCTTATTTCTGAGTGGCTTAGTGTTCACCAGGAAATTCACTATCTTTGGATTAGAACTTTGTTCTTACTTCAGTGTAAAATTCCCACCCATGATGGGGCCGCACAGTAGCGTGGTGGTTAGCATAAATCTATTCTAGAGCCAGCGACACAGGTTCGATTCCTGCTACTGTCTGTAAGGAGCTTGTACATTCTCCCCATGACTGTGTGCATTTCCTCTGGGTGCTCTGGTTTCCACCCACATCCCTAAGATATATGGGTTATGACATATTCCAGTGATATTAAACCTGATTCTGTATTCTGCATTAAGTTAATTGGTTACATGAGTGTAATTGTGTGGTGTGGGCTTATTGGGCCAGAAGGGCCTGTTACTGTGCTGTCTCTGTAAAAAAAACCATAATGTTGACTGTAGCACAGCTTTTAGTGACACAAGAGACTGCAGACACTGGAATCTTGAGCAGAATTGAGTTGCTGGAGGGACTCAGGGAGTGAGGCAGCATCTGTGGAGGGAAATGTTCAGTTGAGGTTTCATATTGACACCCTAAATTTGAACTGGAACATTTAGAACTCACTTACTCTGAGATTTTAAATCTCCCTGTTCTGATCTACTCACAGATCAATCAGATTTAACTACAGTAACACACAAGGCACTGGAAGAACTTAACAGATCAGGCAGCAGCTACGGAGGGAATTTGACGAGACCTTTGATATTCACTAGAGCGTTTGGAATTCATTTATATTGATGACCCTTCAGTTCTGTAACCAGATTTTAATAACCACATTTATCCCAAATCAGAACTACTGAGGGAACTAAGATGCATACTGCATTCTTTGTCCCCGTTTAAATCTCTGTTGGCCTACAATCCAGATATGGAAAATCATTTCTGTGCCTTGACGGCTTTGATTTTGGAGCTGAGCCATGGTCATTCAGCTCGCTAGCCCCAGGATTGCTCTGGGCTGCCGCCATTGATCTCACAGTATGTTGCTTGCCGTTGCATAGGAGACGTCATCCAAGCTTCATGCTCAAGGAGAGGAGATTTCATCTACTTCTTCTTTAGCTGTCAGTGGAAAGAGAAATACTGGAAATAATAATGAGACTCTGCTGAAGACTTGCTTTGTTCTCTTTACACAACAACATGAGAAAACAGGAGCAGTCCAGCTGGTGCTCACACCAGCTTTGCCACTTTGTACAGTGATGGCTGATATATGCTGCCCTCAGTTTCTCTTCCGTACCTCTTTTCAATAGCCCAGATCTTTCAAAACATTATCTACCTAAATGCATCTAGTGACCTTAAACTAAAAATAAATATATTGCTATAACAGAAGTGCCATGAAAAATTAGAAGTGTATTTGTCATTTCCTGCCACTGTCTGTAATGAGTTTGGAGGTTCTCCCTGCTTGGCAGAACTTCTCCTTGCTTGGGATTCCTCCAGGTGCTCCAGTTACCTCCCACTTCCAAAGACATACAGGTTAGAAAGTTAATTGGTCACATGGTGCAATTGGGCAGCAAGGGCACACTGGTCCAGAAGAGCCTGTTACTATGATGTATCTCTAAATACAACAAAACTAAAATCTAATTAAACAAAAATATGCATAGAGGATAAGAAGCTATGCCTGTATTCTCTAGGGTTTAGAAGAATGAGAAGGGATGTCAGCGAAACTTATAAAGTTGATTTTGAGCTCCATAGAGTGAATTGGGGCAAGAGGTTTGCCTGAGGAGTCTCAGAATAAGCAAATGGCATTTAAGCCTGTATTCAGAAGGAAGTTCTTCATGCAGATGGTTGTGAAACTTGGATTTTTTTTAATGCTTTGGTGAGGTATAGATATTGAGTTAATCTTAGAACACAAAAATGATAGACTTTTGGATATATAGGGAAGACAAGGAAATGGGGAGAGTGAGCATGTTAAGATAAAAGATCTGCCATGTTTCTGATGAATAATAGAGAAGGACTCACAGTCCAAGTGACATACTGAGTTTCCAATGTTTAATTTTGTTCTTAAGGACAGCTCAAGCTTGCACAAGCATTTGCCTGCTATGCAGTTTCCCCCAAAGTGCAAGCAACATGGCCAACAGTTACATCTTTGGATAGCCTCTGATCTGTTCTAATGTGAAAAAAAAACAGTTTGGGGAAACACCTGAGAGACTTTGCAGAGAAACAATAGGCAGGCCCAATCAACCTATAAAAAGGCCAGCACAGGTGTGAGCTGAGTCCAGAACTCTGTTCCCTCTTATGCATCAGAGAGAGGAGATGGGTGAGCAAGGAGATAAGGTGAGAGAGGGAAAAGGGAATGGGAAATGGTGAAGGAAGGGGGCTGGGGGGCATTACCAGAAGTTAGAGAAATTCATGTTCATGCCATCAGGTTGGAGGCTACCCAAACAGAATTGGCAATATTTCTACATATCAAGATATTGGCTATACTGTATGCACTATTTGTATGGAAGTGAAAGCTGGGGCTAGCTTGATAGTGGTAAAAATGGAAATAATGGCAGTAAGATTACATAAAATGACATCTTAATCAGATAATTCACATAGATGCAGTGACCAAGTTATTCAACGATAAGAAATGTGGAATTTTGCGCATGCTAACTGAATCTCTGAAAGAGTATGAAGCAACAGTGAAATAAAATGCACAAAGGGTGTTTGACTCTGATATAATCAAAGTGGTAATTGATAACATTATTCTAACAATTAATACTAGTGCTTCTTTATATTCCATGCAAGAAATCATGCATATGTGGCCAAAAATGTAAATATGCCAGAGAGCTGGTACAGCAAGTGCGTCAGCTTTGTATTTCAGAAACAGATAATAGAAGAATTGCAGAAATCTGCTTTCTGCACACTAATTGCTGATGAAAGTACTATCACTTCTGTACAGAAAATGTTAATATTGTATTCTAAGTTTTGACTGGAAAATGAAACTTCCTATAAGACTGTGTTTGTTGGTATTATGAAACTAACTGCATGAGTCAGTATCGCTATTGTTGAAGCAATAAAATATTATATCAACAACATTCTTGATATTCAAAGAAGATGGTGATGTTTACTTTAGGCTGGGCAAATGTTATGCTTCGAAAGAATAATGGCGTGGCAGCTATTCTTTGATGAGAAATAAAGCATTTATCTAAGTAATATTGTGTTGTACACAGAGAAAACATGAGATTAGACTTCACTTGGAAAAAAGTATCAGCTATTGAAGGATATGGGAATGCTGCTATGAACAATCTATATGATGTTCAGTGGGTTGTTGGTTAAAAGAATTGACTTAAATTGAATTGACTTTGTTTCCTACATCCTTCACATATATGATGAGTAAAGATCTTTACGTTATGTCTCCATCTAAATGTACAATGTGCTATCATAGTAATTTATAATACTTCATAACAAATAGAACAGTCAACGTAATATAGAGTACACTCAAGTCAGCATGAGTTCATCAGTCTGATGGCCTGGTGGAAGAAGCTGTCCCGGAGCCTGTTGACCCTGGCTATTATGCTGCGGTACCACTTCCTGCATCTAGAATAGATTGTGGTTGGGGTGACTCAGGTCCCCAAAGCTTTTACAGGCCCTTTTTACACACCTGTCCTTGTAAATGTCCTGAATCATGGGAGGTTCACAACTACAGATGTTCTGGACTGTCCGCACCACTCTCTGCAGAGTCCTGCGATTGAGGGAGGTACCGTTCCCATACCAGGCACAGATGCAGCCAGTCAGGTTGCTCTCAATTGTGCCCCTATAGAAAGTTCTTAGGTTTGGGGGCCCACACCAAACTTCCTCAACCGTTTGAGGTGAAAGAGGAGCTGTTGTACCATTTTCATCACACAGCTGGTGTGTACAGACCACGTGAGGTCCTTGGTGATGTGGATGCCGAGGAACTTGAAGCTGTTTACCCTCTCAACCCCATTTCTATTGATGTCAATAGGGGTTAGCCCGTCTCGATTCCTCCTGTAATCCACAACCAGCTCCTTTGTTTTTGTGACATTGAAGGAGAGGTTGTTTCCTTCTCACCACTGTGTCAGAGAAATGACTTCTTATCTGTAGGTCACCTTGTTATTCTTTGAGTTAAGGCCAAACAATGTAGCGTCATCGGCAGACTTAATTAGCAGAATGGAGTTGTGGGTGGCGGTACAGTCATCGGTATACAGGGAGTAAAGGAGGGAGCTCAGTACACAGCCCTGAGGGGCTCCTGCATTGAGAGTCATAGGGTTAGAGGTAAGGGGGCCCATTCTTACAACCTGCTGGAGATCAGACAGGAAGTCCAGGATCCAGCTGCACAAGGCAGGGTCAAGGCCAAGATCTCTGAGCTTCTTGTCAAGCCTGGTTGGAACTATGGCATTGAATGCTGAACTGTAGTCCAAGAATAGCATCCTCACATAAGCATCTTTCTTCTCCAGATGTGTAAGGACAGTACGTAGAGCAGTGGCTATTGTGTCATCCGTCAATCGGTTGTGTCAGTAGGCAAATTGTAGGGGGTCCTGTTTGGGTGGTAGCAAGCTACAGACGTAATCCTTGACCAACCTCTCAAAGCATTTGCTTATTATTGATGTGAGTGCGACAGGACACCAGTTGTTCAGGCAAGAGGAAAGCTGGAAGAATTAGCTACTGATGTGTTGTGTCATTTCGACCACTGAACAAAGTAAGGTGGCTGTCAAGGTATTCTGCCGTTAATGCTTCAGTGAGGAATTACAAAGTTTTAATCCAGGATTGCAAAGAGCATGTTAATGAATGTAACAATCCAATCAGCAACTGCTGCCTGAAGATTTTAAACAATCGAAAATATTGAATAACATTAACTGTCTTCAACGATGTTTTAGAAGATTTGGCATCTCTTTGTAAATCCTTCAGAAACACTGTTTGAGTACAATTGAAACACTGCAATATACAAAAGAAAAAAATGACAAGTTATAGTCATGGCATCTTGGCAATACTATTCATTAAAGTGACAAAGAAAAAGATCTACTTGCATCTATAAGTCCTGATGTTGATTCTGCACCAATTATTCAATACATTCAATGTCCATGTAATCATTTGGATACTAGATTTCCTGACCATGAGTTTAGAAGATGGTAAGCTTTCGAACCCCGATTTTGAATTTGGGAAAGAGAATGTTGTACGACTGACAAAAAAAAAGTTCTGCTACTATCACAAACTACAATGAAAGCATTGCCTGAGAAATATTGCAGCAATTCTGTGATTTCAAATTTGTCGATTCTGAGGAAACTAAGACTGGTTCAATTAAGATGGTCATTGATATGTTGAACTTTAGTATGTGCATAGAAACTAAGAATTTGAAGAAATATTCATTCTTGTTGACATCGCTGGAACAAATCGAGCTTCTAATGTTGACTGCGAATGTAAATCCAGAAACAGGCCAGAAGTGGAACATCTGGATGATCATATAAACATATAACAATTACAGCACGGAAACAGGCCATCTCAGCCCTTCTAGTCTGTGCTGAATGCTTGCTCTCACCTAGTCCCACCAACCTGCACTCAACCCATAACCCTCCATTCCTTTCCTGTCCATATTCCTATCCAATTTTACTTTAAATAATAATGATCGAATGAGGATTAAATCATTTTTTTCATCTGGATGTGAAATTCATCTGGACAATGTTTATAGACAATTAATTTGTAATAGAGATAGATGAGAAAAAGCTTATGAAATGTGAAAGATTTCCATTGTTGTACTGTATTTCATTATACCATTCAATTAATAAATAAAGTCAAAAGTATGTGGTTTTTCAATTTTCACTCCAAATATTCATAGTATGCATATAACAAACAAATAACATGGAAACTGCCACAGAGTTTTCAAAACGTGTAAATATTTCCTTCCCAGAGCAGCTATAAAAAATATTTCCTTCCCACACAGATATAAAAAATTAGAGGGAACATTGGTCCAGAATAAGCCGTAGAGTTAATTAACAGGGAACCAGAAGATACTGTTAGATAAAAGTTAAAAGCTGTGGGATATTATTGGAGTAAAAATCAAGCAGCAGCAATGTATGCTTTATTATAGTTTCTGACAATGCATATCATATAATCTTATAAAATGAATATCATCTAACAATGCATATCATATAAAATTCTTCTGTGGTTTCTCATAATATCATAGGAAGACATAGGCATAGAGCAATACAGCACACAAGCAGATTCTTTAACCGGTCACGCCAACCACCAACATTAATTCTGTTTTATCCTCCTCACATCTCACTGACTCTCTTCCAGATTCTACCAATCATCTGTACACAAGTGGCAATTTACAATGGCTAATTAATCTACCAGGCTGCACATTTTAAGAATGAGGGAGGAAACTGAGGAAACCTAAGCACTCACAGTATGAACTTACAAACTCCAAACAGGTCGCAATCAAGAATAGAATCAAACTCGGGCGCCCGTGGGACAGCAGCTCAATAAGATGTGCCATCATGCAACCCAACATGTTGTATTCGTTGGATAGTGATGGTGTGAGTAAGATTCACTATGGAACTCTGAATTGTCCAGCTCTGTGAGTCACGATCAGCTTTAGCCCACCCACCTTGAGAGGTTCGGGGCCAAACACAGATAGTAACTACAGAATGGCATCCAACGTGGATGCGGAAAGGTCGAAGCTAAGACAGCACTAGGGAAGAGATTACCTTTGAAAGAGGAAAGTGTATGCAGCATTGAGAATGTGTCTGACCTTATCAAATAGGCTGAAAAATGGGAGGAAACTACTGCTGCTGAAAGAAAATAAGAAATGGATACAACTGTGTGGTTAGGAGCTTATGGACAAAAACACAGCAGTTAGTGTGAACCAGAAGGACAAAACCTGCAGGAAATAACTGAAATGTTAATGGAAAAAGCAGGTCTAGAAATAGGTGCAATTATTTGGGAATGCAGGAAGCTGAGTTCAACATCAGTGCCAGAAATTATGAGAGGAAGAGAATAATAATTGTTTTAACAGTTATGAGTGCTGCAAATTAAGAAAAGACTTTCAGGTGCTATGAGTGATATACGGCACGTGAGGAAGAGATTAGACAGCTTCAGCTTACAGGGACAATCAGACATGATACATTGATTGTAGAGGAAGGGGATGCTTGTGACACATGGTGGAGAAGGCTGGAAGAGAGAACTACGGAAAGCAAGGGGAAATGGTAGTGCTTATTTGGGAAGTATTGTGTGTGATCAGCCATGTGGATGGTAGAACACTGTGTCGTTAACATATGATAAAGTGTGCACTCCTTCACAATTAAAGGAAGATGCAAAGGTTCTGAGGACCTTTATAAGAAGGATACAATATAAAATGTTGCTCTTTGAGTCTGGTGAAAAATTAACTGCCATACAGACTTTGATAAGAATTGAAAATAAGTTTAGGTAGGGCAATTCCAACTGGCTGATCCCATGGATATGGAAGGAAATTTCTAACTTAAGATGCTGTAAGCCCTTCAGCAGCCATTTTTAGTTTAGCCCTTTCTTTTCAACTGAGTGCCACTCACCACTTGTCACACCAGAAAGAGGTTCGTCTATAGTGGAATGCATAAAAGAGTGCTAGAGTCAGTAGACAGGAGATGATCTCCACCAATAATGAAGAGTTCCAATAACTCACCTAGAAACTTACACTGAAATCCCCAGGACTTGGAATGGGAGATTCAAGCATGACACAGGGAGAGACGATTTTAATTTGGCCTGACTGGACATTTGTAGGATTAACAAGTTTTATAGTCTGATTGAAGTATTATCCACAGACACCACTGAGACTGAAGATGGGTGCAGACTGGCAGCAACAAAACAACAACAGCAAAACAAATCCCATTCCTCCCTAGCACCTATGCACATACACAGTCCAGGATAGGCCTCCAGCCTACAACAGACTCGGGCTTGCAGACATTGGGTTTCGAGTTCCCCAGCAGAATCACAGAGATTGGGCCTCATCCTCAGCGTCGGTCCCAGGACACACCTATCACCAAACGTTAGGCCTCAAACTCTGGGCTTGCCAATAATGGACCCCAAACACTAGGCCTCGAACTCCGCTCTCATTGATTTTCAAACCCAGAGGCTCATCGGAATTCACACCGCCTGCCCGCATGGAACTCTGAGCCTGGAGCCCACCCACATTGATATGCCTTTGGGCTTTGCACTTCAGCAGGGTGATTTTCTTTATTGGTTTTAAAAATTAGCAGCTTTATCTTACTTAATTCAGGCCGTGCCATTTGATTCCCTTTAGTGAGAGTATTCTCCTGTAGAGTCAACAGTAACAGTACCAGAAAATCTGCAAAATTAGAGTAAGGCCAATCAACAAATTTTCTGGTTATATTCTGCTATTCTGGAGAACCTAATCAGATTACAAGTATATGCCATTCAATTATTAATTTATAGAATCGTGGAAACAGGCCGCTCAGCTTAACTGATCTACACTGACCAGTTGGCAGTCTTCCATATTAGCCCATGGTGCTCTATTCCTGACTGATTCAAATCTTCTTCTTGATACTTCTATATTTTATCTTGTATTAGATGAGATTAGCTTTATTTGTTACAGGTACATAGAAACGTTGAAACATTCAGTGAAGTGCATTGTTTGTTTCAATGACCAACGGAGCCTAAAAGCAAGAGTCACAATGGTGACAACATTGCATGCCCATAACTAGTACCTAGTACACTTTTATTAGTTTAATTCCACATCCACTAAACTACTTAGTTTGGGAAGGGGAAGGAGATCAATATGCCTGCACCACCCTCCTACCGTCACCATTAAACACTTTCTGCCCCCGTCTGACTTCACCAGACAGTTCAGAACCTACAAAACTGGACTCAATGGAAGTCATTCTGAATCCAAATCTGGCAAGTGTGAGATGAAGAGGAGAACATAACAAATTAAGGCAAATTCTCTTAGAATCATAGAGATTCAACAGAGCCCACTGGATGGTGTCAACCATCAAGCAACTAATTTTACATTCCTCCCAACCAGAACCCACTTTATTCTTCCCAAATTCTGTCCCAGGATTTTACCCTCATGTCAGCCCTAGAGAAAATTTGCTATGGGCGATCAATCTACCAAACTGCACATTTTTAAGATGTGGAAGGAAAGCTGACCTTCTGAATATAGCCTTAAAACCATAATCTCAAGATATAGGAGCCATTCAGCCCAACAAGTCTGCTCCTCCAATCCATATTGGCTGACTTATTATCACTCTCAAACATATTTTCCTGCCCTCTCCTCATAACCTTTCAAGCTCTTACTAATCAAAAACCTATCAACCTCCAATTTAAATATACCCAATGACGGCCTCCAAAGCTATCTATGGCAATATGTACCACAGATTCACCACCTTCTGGCTAAAGTAATTCCTCCTCAATACATAACCCTCACGTTTTCAGGAAGGACATGCAAACTTTCTCTCAGACAGCACTAGAGGGAAGGATTGAAACTATCTCACTGGAGATATGATTCTATTGAGCTGCATTCTGCAGATTAGCTGACAAAAATGCTTCTTCTTATCTACTTTTGCTGCAGTTCGAGCTCTTCACAACTCAAGGTCCCTTTCTTAGTTTCTGTCTGCTGCACTTGGTTAATACTGTCTGACGGAGGATCTACACACCAAATGATTATGGGGATACATTCGACATGCTTAATGATATTATTTTCTTTGTTCTTTACTATTTGTGGGTTTTGTTGTTTGTTATATCTCACCTCTTACTGTGAAATGGAGACTCCTCTTTTTCCCTTATTAGGGAGAGAGAGAGCCTGTGGTATGTCAAATACTAGGTGAACAAGTAGTCGTTGGGGTACTGCAAGTCTGTGTCTTTGCTGTTACTTTGCTGCACACTTGAGTGCTTGGTGGTGGGTGTCGATGCTTTTTTTTGCTGGTGGGGGGGATTGTTGCTTTGCTACTGCTTATGCATGGGAGGGGGAGCTGGGGGGCCTTGGGTTTCAAACATTTAACTGTCATTCATTCTTTGGGGACACTCCTCTGCTTTTGTGGATGGTTGCGAGAAAAAAACTATTTCAGGATATATATTGTATTCATTTCTCTGACATTAAATGTACCTTTGAAACTTATTATTTTGAGCTTAATTGAGCAGTGTGAGAACAGAAAGTTCCTTGGGTGCATTTTTCTGTACTTCCAAATGGATATACATCACTTAAGATCATTAAGTTATCTTCTAAAAGATATCTCAGATGCCAGTTGGCACTGGTAATCATCAATAAAATAAGAAATGGCGCTAACTTTTTGTCAACCCACTTATCTCGAGCGAAAGAAAAATAAATTCAGGAATCTATACTAGAACCACTTCACATCAACATCAGTCATCAAATAAAGCTTTTGTTTTACTTGCTTCAGTTTTATTTAAATGAGTTGAAGGCTTTTGTTCTTTGTCTTAAAGGTCACTACTTTCATCTTAAGATATATTGGAAGCTAGAAACTTGGGAAGTATATCAATATTTTGTTTAGTGGGAAAATAACAACTATTTTAGGGTTAAGGTATGAGATGTGTCTGATGGCTCTGGGGGAATCTCATTGAAACCTATTGTGGTAAACTATGTATACCTGTCTGGACACACCCCTCTGCTGACTGTTCCTGTGGCTCCTCCCACAGACCCCTGTATAAAGGCAATTGGGGCACTGCTCCTCCCTCAGTCTCCGAGATGTAGTGGGCTCCCTTTTTGCTGCTAATAAAAGCCTATTGTTCACTTCCTGCCTCCGAGAGTTATTGATGATGCATCACCTATCAATCATTGAAGGCCTAGGTAGAGACTGGACAGGGAGAGAAGTGGAGGAGACTAGGACCAGATGGTACAGCCTCTGAAAAAAATGGGTGTCCCTTTAGAACTGGTGAGAAGGAATTGCTTTAGACAGAATGTGGTGAATCTGTGGAATTTGTTGCCACGGACAGCTGTGGAGGTCAAGTCATTGGGTAGAGTTAAAGTGGAGGTTGATAGTTTCTTGATTAGTAAGGGCATCCATGGTTACAGGGGAAAGTAGGAGATTAGGCTTGAGAGGAATAATAGATCAGCAGGAGCAGACCTTGTCAGCCGAAGAGCATAATTCTGCTCTCATGTTTTATGGTGCTATGGTCTTATAGTCTAATTTAACCAAGCAAAACTGTTAACTTGTTTTCATGTATGAACAATGAATTGGGATTTGTTAGAACAAGATATTTAATGTACTGAAGCCAAAGGACATAGATAATAATTGCCTCCAAAGTCTGCATTTATGTATGAATATTGAAGTTTGCATTGATCGCAGGGTTCCTTTGTGTTTATAATGTTTTAATAAACAGACACCATAAATAGCACAGAATTAATTTACTGAACCAGTATTCAATGCTTAGTCCATTGTTCTGGAGCAACTGGGAAATTTAAATTCAAATAACTAAAGAAATCTCAAATTAAAGGTTTAAGTTTATTAGGAGATTTCTGGACTGTCAGATGGAAAGAAAATCACCATGCTTAACCAGTGAAAATACATGAGAGTCCAAATTAATCAATGTGGTTGGCCTTAATTATTTGCTCGATTTAGCAACTATTTCTATACGATCATTCACGTCCTTTGTAGATCATCCCAACACTTGCAATGTGAGACACACAACAGCCTTTGCAGGCACAGCAAATTACCACAGACACTGATATAAGAGAAGAAAAATCTCTTTTTGTGATGCTGATTTTCTAAGTACTGGCTGGTGGGCCTGAGCTAATTCACCTGCATTCATTCAAATTAGTCCAAGAGGGTCTCATGCATGCAACTAACAGAGGGGATGCAAACATCTGATGTGGGTGATGTCACCATGAGTACTCCCTTGATAATGCACAGGATTTACAGTCAATATTTTCCAGCTCAAATCATGGGAATGAAGCCAAGTGTAACATCAAATAAGTGGTGTTAATCTGCTCATGTTCTTCAAATGCTTTCAAACTTCAGTCAAATTCTTATATCAAATAAGGAGGTTGCATGTCTGGGTGGTTGATAGGATGCCAATCAAGTGGCTGCTTTATCTGGGATGGTGTTGAGCTTCTTGCATTCACTAGACATGTGGAAAATATTCATTCATTCACTCAGCAAAATTGTACCTTGTAGATCATGGAAAGACTTCAGAGGGTCAAGAGAAGGGTCACTAATAAGAGAATACCAGCGTCTGATCTGATCTTGTAGCCAGGATATCTATGTGACCGATCCAAAAAAGTTTCTGCCAGTGGTGACAACCAGGTTCTCGATGATGTGGGGGATTTAGCTATGATATTGCATTGGGCGTCAAGGCCAGATAAGGAAATGAGGCCAGAGAAACAATAATGGTAGACAAGGAGATCACAGATGACTCTAGTGGTGTACCAGATGTTGAAAGGTGCGAGGGAAGAGAAGTGAGCACAGTTACTATTACAAGGGAGAAGGTGCTCAAAAATCTGAAAGATCTAGAGGTACATAAGCCACCCAGAACAAATTAACTGCACCCTCTAGGGTTCTGAAAGAGGTAGGAGTAGAGGCTGTGGAGGCATTAGTAATGATCTTTCAATAATCATTGGACTCCAGAGGACTGGAAAATTACAAATTTCACTCCACTTTTTAAGAAAGGAAGAAGGCAGCAAAAAGGAAATTATAGACCAGCTAGACTGATACAAAAATCTGACATCCAAAGGTACTTGGCAGTCCTTGTGCGGAACACTCTAAAGGTTAACTTGCAAGTTGAGTCAGTGGCGAGGAAGGGAAATACAAAGTCAGCATTCATTTCAAAAGGTCTTGAACATAAGAGCAGTGATGTGATCCTGAGGCTTTATAAGGCAAATATATATTTTATTGTTGCATTCAATTTGAGCAAGGGCTGCCATTGTGTTTCAATAACAAGCTTTCAAATGCTGTTTTTCTTTTGAATTGAATCAAGTTGGTACAAGAGCAATTGCTAATTGATGATTGCTCCCCGAACAAGCAAGTTTTCTTCACACTATCCTGGTAAAAAAAATATTTTCTACTTTTGTATCTAAGCACAGCTTTTTATGGAACCAAATCATCAACTGACCTCACCCACCAGCCCCCCCAATCCAAAACTAGGTCCTCAACGCAAAACTTTGACAATCCATTGCCCTCAGCAGATGCTGTTTGACCTGCTAATCTCTTCCAGCAGTTTACTTAGGTATTCAGATTCCAACATCCCTTTGTCATCCTGATCATTTTATCCATGCCCTGGTCTCTTATCTTCCGGTATCTTATTTGTGAACCTCATTTTGAGTTCTGATCATCTTCCCTAATTCCCATATATGTACCAGCCATCAGCTGTACCTTCCACTTACCTTGACCATGAATCCCCGAATCCTTAGTTCGTCTGCAATACAACATATATCACTGGCTAGTTTCTCCCCTCATCTGTCCTACCCAATACTTAACCAATTCTCCCAATTCTCCCAAGCCTACTATCTCCAAACTCTCCCTGCGCCTCCAAAGGACAGCATAATCACGCTCACACCAACAATTCCTGAGGCCTTCAGTTCTATATAAATTGGTTCATGACATACAGATACATAGCATTTCATTGGTCTATTTGTAGCCTATATAATGAAATTCTCCATTACCCAGTAACAACGAAGGAATGGGGGTACTGTATACTTTCAGTTTGGGGGATATCAGGGCAGCCACAGTGAGCAGTTGCAGTAAATGCTGATGAGGGACCCATGGTCAATAGAATCAATATTCAGGCTGGACATTCTGGGGGTCAGATAGAACCATCAGATATGTGCTGGAGAGTGTCTAACAACTTGTGAGTCGTTGAAGCTGCATTCATTCAGTCAAGCAGAGAATACTCCGTCCCCGTCCTGAAATGTACCTTGTAGAAGGAGGAACAATTTGATATGTCAAGACAAGAGTGACAAGCTGCAGTTTACTAGCCACTTGCCTACTCTTGCAGCCAGTGTTTACATTTGCTCAAGTAACCAGTGGTGGCTGCCAGAATGTTGATGGTGAGGAATTCAACAACAGTTTTGCTGATGAATGTAGGTGGTTAGCTTCTCTCCTATTATAGATGTGACTTGCCAGATGTTTACTGCACAGTATCAGTTTTCCTTGTCACTTGAGCAGCCGTGCCTGAAATCCTCAATGATCCTTTGAACTGGGATGATTGGTCTCCACCAACCAAACCAATTTTTCTTTAGGTGATGCATAACTTGATGCCCATTGACTTCACTTTAATCGCGGCTCCTTAATGTCCGTATGGACAGTGACTTTCACTTCACCATTGGAAGGTTTAAACTAAGCTTGTAATAACATCTATTGTTAAGCTGTCCAGAGGAAATGCAAGCTAGAACGGCTGATTACTCGTAAATTTAATAATGTGGCTGCTGATAGTTTTTATTACCTTGCCAATGAGAACAGTCATTTTAGTTGTAATTAGATCTTTTTCTTGTGAATCATGCCTGCGTGATTTTTCTTATTCCACTTTTTGCACTAAAATGAGCCCCAGTGACCCTCCTAACATCATTGAACTGTTCCCAATGTATATGGTGTTCTGGCATGTAACAAATAATGCACAGGAGTATGGCAGATTTATACATTACCATAGTGCTCTGCATGCTGGAATTTGTAAATAAAAGCTATAACGCAAGCAAGACTCAGATGGTCAGACAGAATCTGTGGAGAAAGAGAAATAGAGTTAAGGTTACAGGTCAAAGACCTTCCTTTGGAACCTGTCGGTCAGGTGAAGTGCCACCAGCCGTCTGTTCCTAAATGCAAAGGTACTGCTTGGTATTCCAGCAGTTTTTTTGTTCTACTTTATTGTCACACATTGACACCGAATGGGATAAAGCAAAAAGTGTCCACAGTATGAAAGAACTAGAGAGGTTGCAAAGATGCACTCAGCAACATTTCTACAGCAAGGAGCATGCATTCAATTCAAGATATTTACCTATTTGCTTACAATTTGAGCACTGTTTCAAAGCCACACAATCTATATTGCAGTGAGTAAAATGTGAAAAGTTGAATGTGATATTTTCTTTGATCCAACTGTGGCAAAAAGTTGGTTTCAAGCCAACATTACTCAAGTCAGGCTTAGAATACCATCTATCTACCTCAGTCTCCCAACTCATCTCTCCCCTACCTAGGTCCACCTGCCCATCATCTTTTACCCTTCTTCATTGCACCAATCACCTCAGTCTCCTGTCTCATCAATCCACCTTTCATACTCTTCTCTTCACCACCTTCACTCTCTCCCCCCCTATCTCCACTCTCCGGCCTCAGTCCTAATGCAGGGATTCAACCTGAAACATCAGCCAGAGTTCCTCCAGCAGATTGTGTGTTGCTCTTGATTCCAGCATCCGCAGGCTCTTCTGCTTCCAAATATGTGGGAAGTGGCCACAAGAGAAGCTGAACATGGTTGTATATCATCTTTCTTGGAATGAACAGGTTTTTTTCCCAGTGTGACAGCATTCAGTCTTAAACCTGTAAAAGCCCAAGGCCACCCACAGCAATTACATTATGATCCACACCATCAGAGCACATCAGATCCGATGTGTTGGCTTCCATGATGACAACTTGGTATTTACAATGCATTTACAACACAGAAATAGGCCATTCAGTCCTGTAGCCAAATCCTGAAGTAATACATTCCTCATGAGGCTTCCTCCTTGCTCTTATTATAACCCTACGAATAAACACTCAGTGACTACTTTATTAGATTCACCTGTACTCCTGCTCGTTAATGCAAATATCTAATCAGCCAATCATGTGGCAGCAACTCAATGCTTAAATCCACGCAGTCTTGATTAAGAGGAACAGTTGTTGTTCAGACCAAATATCAGAATGGGGAAGGAATGCGATCTAAGTGACTTTGACAGTGGAATGATTGTTGATTTGAGTGTCTCGGAGACTACTGATCTCCTGAGATTTTCGTGCACAACTGTCAGTAGGGTTAACAGCGAATGGTGTGAGAAACAAAAAGACATGCAGTGAGTGGCAGTTCTGTGGATGAACTGAGACCTGACCTGTGAGAGGTCAGAGGACAATGGCCATACTGGTTTAAGCTGACAGGACTTAAATAACCATGCATTATGACTGTGGCGCTCTGCAAAGCAACTCAGAATGCACAACACTTCCCACCTTGAACTGGATAGGCCGCAGCAGCTGAAGAGCATGAACATACACTTTATTAGGTACAGGAGGTACAGTACTATGCAAAGAATTTAGGTACATGCACATATCTTCCGGTAGGATGGCAGTGCGTGTGAATGCAACGGCCTCTCGGCAGCCAACCAAGTTTTTGAAATCTGTTTTTTACGATGCAAAAACAATTCTCCAAGACTATCCGATACCACAGGGCTACTCCGTCAGTGACCGGCTCGTTGATCGGAGTAGCTGGACTGGTGTCAGCGGCGGAACTGGTCAAGGTGTCAAAGGAGCCAGTCGGGATATCAGATGAGCCGGTCAAGATTTCGGAGGATCCTGCTGGTGTGTTGGAGGAGCCAGTTTGGGTAGGGAAGAGGTGGCCTGGCTGCAGACCGTGTAGCTGCCCGGTATTCAGAAGTGTCCGAGTGGTGCAGTATAACAGTGGGAGATTGTCACGGACATTTCACTTGTGACCACAAGACTCTGTTGGACAGTGATAATGTAAATTGCCACGGGCCTGTTACCCTTGTCTGGTGGAGGGACGGACAACATGGGAGCTGTGTAGCCTGAGTTGTAGCAAGAATTAGGCCTCAAGCCCTGGTCTTGCCTGCTGCTGCAGATCAGGTGAGAGGTGCAAAAGCAATCCTGCGTGGTTGAGCTCGGCTGGGGCAAGGCCTTGCCTGTCTGTGCTGCCCTTGATGTTCAAGCAATGGAATGGCAGGCTGGATTGTGTGTGTCTGTACACTGCCGGGAGATTATACAATTGATGGCTGGACATTGTCACTTAGAGTCTTCGACTATATATGTTTTTTTGAGTAAATATGCTTCTTTGCTCACTATTTTGAATTAAGTTACTTGCTATTTTTGAATATTTGCTTACTATTTTGAATGTTTTGAACCTTAGCCCCAGAGAAAAGCTTTCTCGCTCAAATATACCTATATATGGTTTGAATGTTAATTAAGTTTTGGATATGATTTGATAGCTAAGTCTTGCACAGTACTGTAGTAATTTTATGTACTGCATTGTACTGCTGCAACAAAAAAACAAATTTCATGACATCTGTGAATAATGATTAGCCTGATGCTTATATTGGTCTCTATTATGGACTGTCAGTGGGAAGGGGAACCATGATTGGGAAAAGGGGAAGCAAGACGGGAGGGGTGGGGAGCACCAGAGAGTCATTTGGTAATGATCAATAAACCAATTGTTTGTAATCAAACGGCCTTGTCTGGTGTCTCAGGGTTGGATGAGTCTGCACCGACACCAGCCACCCCTCCCTTCCCCCCAGCACTCCTTCACTGCCACCTGTCCCTCACCTATCCACAGTGCTCCTCTCTTGCCATTCCCAATATCCTTTGCTCCCACCAGAGTGAGTTTGTAAATCATCGCTCCACATTGACAAACACAGTACTGTGCAAAAGTCTTCAGAACCCTAGTTATATATATGTGCCCAAGACCTTTGTACAACCTTGTACCTGACAAAGTGATCACTGAGTGTAGTTCCATTCCTTTTTCTCTCATTTACTTAACTAATTTCCCTTTGAATACATCCATGCTACTTGCCCCAGCTGCTTGCTGCTTTAGTCTTCAAAGTGTTTCTTATCACAAACAGAGGGGAGGGATGAGCAAGGAGAATGAGGCCACTATGCATTGACCTGAAGTGTTAAATTTGTTCCTTTCGTCATTTATCCTGCTTGACTTGCTGAGCATTTCCAGTCTTCTTTGACTCTATTTTATAAGTAGTGTACTGGCTAGCACAATGTTTTACAGTACAGGCAAACCAGATTCAGTCCCTGCCACTACCTGTAAGGAGTTTGTACATTCTCCCTGTGACCACGTTGGTTTCCTCCGGGTGCTCCAGTTTCCTCCCACAGCCCAAAGAGGTACCAGTTGGTAGGTTGATTGATCATTGTAAATCGTCCTGTCATTAGGCTGGCATTAAATTGGTGGGTTGCTGAGCAGTATGGCATGAAGGGCTGATTTTGTGCTGCAATTATAAATAAATAAATAAGATGATGGTATTTTTAATTCTGAAGTTGCACGTATAGGTTTCACACAGAAATTAGATTTCTATGGCAGGTATGAAATGAGACTTTGATAACTTGAGCCACAATTATTTATTAGAAATTCTAAACAATACTGTGTACTTCGTTTAAGCATAGGCTTTTAATGCATGTTCTCTGCTTCCCTTGTACTGTACATTTAGTGATGGCATCCAAGCATAGCAAATGAACTGATATATATTTTCCATTAAATCAAGACAAAATACTTAAATGTTTCCAAAAGACACCTCATTAATCATGCTGTGGTTAATGAATTGATGAAGCATGCTTCCAACAATATATCATTTCTTTTTAGGAGATTGACTCATTAGGATAAATTAGGTGAACTCTTCCAATGGCAGATTTTTGTTCACTGATCCATTACCTAACCTAACTTTTATTAAATTCTCACACTGATAAATTAACAGGTAAAATAATTTTTAAATTACCCACTGCATTTGCGAAATGTAGAGGTAACAGTTTGGCACATTGCAGCAATATGTCAAATTAACCTTTTTCACTTAATTTCCCTTCTGCTTCTATTATATATACGCAGACCTAACGTTTTGATCTGAGCACACCACCTACCAAGCAACAGCCTTAATTATTTTCAAACAAGGCAATGTTACCTTCTTTAAAAGCTAATACTTTCAAATTAATAATGTCTTTTTTCTTTGCTATTGGCATGTACCTACCAGGGACCACTAAAATTCAATTTACTAGTACACTGTTCATCAGAGTTTGTCCATCCTGGATGAGATCAGGGCTGCAAATGCTAAATGGCAATAAGAAAATAAA
Organism: Hypanus sabinus; assembly: GCF_030144855.1. Lineage (NCBI taxonomy): Eukaryota > Metazoa > Chordata > Chondrichthyes > Myliobatiformes > Dasyatidae > Hypanus > Hypanus sabinus. Next base: position 156,866,771 of record NC_082711.1, on the reverse strand, counting down.
AATGAATAATTGCTCAGACAGTATGAACAATGATATATCTATAGCTATGTTCAAGCTTCATGTATGTCCTGCTTTCCGGGACCATCCTTCAGGAGAGCCATCTTTCTGCCCAAAGTTCAAAGTTCAAATTTACTATTAACATACATACATATATGTCACCATATTCAACCCCGAGGTTCACTTTCTTGTGTGGAATCACAGTAAATAGAAGGAACACAAGCGAATCAATGAACACCTAACAGGATAGACAAACAACCAATGTACAAAAGACAACGGACTGTGTAAGTAAATGGGAAAAAAAGAAAAATAAATAAATAGATAGATAGATAGATAAATAAATAAATGGATAAATAAGCAACAGATATTGAGAACATGAGATGAAGAGTCCTAGAAAGTGAATCCATAGGTCCAGGGAACAGTTCAGTGAAGGAGTGAGTGAAGTTGAATGAAGATATCCCTTCTGGTTCAAGAGCCTGATGGCTGAGGGGTAATAACTGCAAGAGACCACCACACAACATCCTGGAGACTGAGGGGGGAGCAGTGCCTCCAACCGCCTTTATACAGGGGTTTATGGGAGGAGCCACTGGAGCAGTCAGCTGGGGGGGGGGGGGCGTGTCCAGACAGGTATACGTAGTTCACCACAATAGCCAATAACTCAGAGTGCAACACTGCACAGGACTTGGAGAATAGAATAGCAGTGGAATCCTCCAGAAGAAGGACTAGCACATTGTGGAACACCTGACCCAAGCACGGAAAATGATAGTCCAAGTGCCATATGGGTAGAGGATGATAGAGGCGGATTCAATGGAACAGGTGACAGGAAAGAATTGGAGTGGTAGGATTTGCAAACACTGCTAATATAAAGTAAAAACAGAAAATCTTGAAAATATTTAGCAGTCAGGCAACACCTGTGAAGAGAGAAAGATGATGAATGTTTAAGTCAAAGACCTTTCATTTCCCATGCACATACACAGTCCTCTAACCCCAGCATAGGATTTGTGTACCCTGTCTTACCCTCCTCCTCCTCTTCCATCTTCTACAGTCTAGGGTCCGAGGGCACAACTTCAGAATAAAGGGACGTGCCTAAAACTGAAATGACAAAGAATTTCTTCAGCAAGTGTGTGGTGAATCTCTGTTATCACAGAGGGTTCTGGATGCCAGGCCATCGGATGTATTTAAGGCAGAGACAGAGAAGTCCTTGACAGGCCAAGGTTATGGGGAAAAGTATGGGGTTGTAAAATGTCAGCCATAATTGAGTGGCAGAGTAGAGTCACTGGGCTAAATGGTGATGTGGATTGACATTAGTTGCACATATAACATCCACTTTACCAACCTGTTTTCTTCACTGGATCCCATCATTAGAAGTTACAACACTTTTTGACCTCAGTGGCTAGGAAGATGTATATATTAATGATGAGGTCTCAGGGTACTTGGAGGCACATGATAAAATAGGTCACAGTCAGCATGGTTTCCTCAAGGAAAAATCTTGTCTGACAAATCTGTTGGAATTCTTTGAAGAAATAACAAGCAGGATAGACAAAGGAGAATTGCTTGATGCTGTGTGCTTGGATTTTCAGAGAGCCTTTGTCAAGGTGTCACACTTAAGCCTGCTTAACAAGCTACAAGCCCATGGCATTACAGAAAAGACTCTAGCATGGATAAAGCAGTGGCTGATTGGCAGGAGGCAAAGAATGGAAATAAAGAGAGCCTTTTCTGGTTGTCTGCCAGTGACTAGTGGTTTTCCACAGAGGTCTGTGTTGGGACCAATTCATTTTTTGTTATATGTCAATGATTTGGATGACAGAATTGATAGCTTTGTTGCAAAGTTTGCAGATGATATAAAGGTAAGTGGAGAACCAGATTATTTTGGGAAAATAGAGAGGCTACAGAAGGACTTAGACAGATTAGAAGAATGGGCAAAGACATGGCAGATGGAATGCAATGTTGGGAAGTGTATGACCATGCACTTTGGTAGAAGAAATGGTTGTCTATTTTCTTAAAGGACAAACAATACAAAAAACTGAAGTGTAAAGAGATTTGGGAACCTTTGTATAGGATTCCCTAAAGGTTAATTTTCAGGGTGAGTCTGCGGTGAGGAAGGCAAATGTGATGTTAGCATTTATTTCAAAGGGACTAAAATATAAAAGTATGAATGTTGAGACTTCTTAAAGCTCTGGTGAGGCCTCACTTGGAATATTGTCAGCAGTTTTGAGCCCCTTATCTTCGAAAGGATGTGCTAAAACTGGAACAGGTTCAAAGAAAGTTCATGAAAATTATTCCAGGATTAAATGGCTTGTCATATGAAGAGTGTTTGATGGCTCTGGGCCTGTATCCACTGGAATTCAGAAGAATGACGGGTGACCTCATTGAAACATTCAAATTGTGAAAGACCTGGATAGAGTGGAAGTGGAAAGTATGTTTCATATGGAGAGAGAGTATAAGACTAGAGGACACAGCATCAGAATCGAAGGGTGTCCTTTTAGAACAGAAATGAGGAGGAATTTCTTTAGCCAGTAAGTGGTGAATCTGTGGAATTGTTCATTACAGGCAGCTGTGGAGGCCAAGTCTTTATACATATTGAAGGCAGAGGTTGATAGATACTTGATTGGTCAGAGAATGAAAGGATATAAGGAGAAGACAGGATACTGAGGCTGAGAAGAACATTGAATAAGCCAGGATGAAATGGCAGAGCAGACTCGATGGGCCAAATAGCCTAATTCTGTTCCTATATCTTATGGTGTTGTGGTCTTAAAAAAGGAAATTATCTAGCTCAGCTCCACTTCGTACTTCAGAATAATGTCAGTAATTACATGTTTGCAACAAAGTGAATATGGATGAAAATGGATTTGGTTCTTCCATCATAGTTATTCTACGATCATATTATCACTCTTTTTGTTCCTCCAATCATATATGGAATTATATAATGACATTTTTTATTAGTTTTCTTTAGCAGTCTTAAAATACTGCTTTTAAAAGGAGCGGCATAATGATTCATTATAAAAGTTGTAAGTTTCATTACACATTGCTCTCTGCAATTTCATTTTAGTTGTTTTATTATGCTAACTTCATATGAGATCATTGGAAGTAATAAATTAAAATAAAATTCCAAAAGTGCCATGATCAAAAGTAAATCGTCTGCTGGTTTGTATCTTAATGAATTTATAAGATGAAAAAATAACCTGTCATTGTTTATTTATGAACTTTGTAATCCTGTTTGCTTATTAATCATTGTGCCCTTAAGTTGTTATTTTCTAACACTTGTTTGTACTCAGACTGGTGGGCAGGTTTGTTGGAGTTGCTGGGGAGGGTTTAAGCTATCTTTGCTGGAGGATGGAAACCAGAGTGACTGGGCAGATGATAGGGCAGAGTGCTATACAAGTAGACACAGTGTGTAGCGAGATGTAAGGAAGGATAGGCAGACGATATGGAAAAATTGCAGTTAGTGGGATGAGTTGAAGTATATCTCCAAGCTAAACAATAGATTTAACAGTTCAGCAGTTTGCAAAAGTGAGAATAACGTAAAAGAGTAGGAGAGTGCAGGAGGGATCAAGAAAGTGTCCAGAATAAAGAACATAAAATGTTTAGAAAGGAATAATAATTTAACTTCTGGTAACATGAGGGAAAAATCAAAGAGAGTGATTGATACAGGACTGAAAGTATTTTATTTGAATGCATGCTGTAATCTTAATAAGGTAGATGAACTTGTAGCACAGTTAGAGATTGGCAGGTATGACCGCATGGCTGAAAGACAGGTAGGCAGAGGGGGAGGCGTGATCCTTAGAAAGAGGTGACATTGAATGGGAAGATGTAGAGTCCTTCTGGGTAAAGCTAAGAAACTGCCGGGGTAAAATGACCCTGATGGGAGTTATATACAGGCTTGCAAACAGTAGCCAGGATGTGGGCTACGAATTACAATGGGAGACAGAAAACACATGCAAAAAGGGAAATGCTGCGATAATCATGGAGAATTTTAATATTCAGGTAGATTGGGAAAATCCAGTTGCTCCAAATCCCAAGAGAGGGAATTTATAGAATGCCTACAAGATGGCTTTCTCGAGTAGCTTATGGTTGAGCCGACGAGGGGAATGACTATTCTTGATTGGATGTTTTGTATGACCCAGATTTGATTAGGGACCTTAATGTAAAGAAATCAATAGGAGGCAGTGATCATAATATGATAGAATTCACCCTGCAATTTGAGAAAGAGAAGCTAAAAATCAGATGCATCAGTATTACAGTGGAGAAAGGAGTTAACCAAAGTTGATTGGATGGGGACTCTAGCAAGAATAATGGCAGAACTGGTGTTTTTAGGGAAAAATTGGAAGGCACAGAAAGATACATTCCAGCAATGAAATATAAAGGTTAACCAGCCAATAATACAAAAGAGGATTCAAAAAGCTTTTTGAAGATGAAGAGACTGTGGAGGCATTAATAGTAATCTTTCTAGAATCTGGAATGGCTGCTGAGGACTGGAACTTTGTAAATGTCACTCCACTCTTTAAGAAGGGAGGGAGGCAAAAAATAGGAAATTATAGGCCAGTTAGGTTAACTTCAGTTGAGAAGATGTTGGAGTCAATTATTAAGGATGAGGTTTCAGAGTACTTGGAGGTGTATGATAAAGTAGGCCAAAAGTCAGCATAGTTTCCTTTGGAGAAAATCTTGCCTGACAGTTCTTTGTGGAAATAACAGACAGGATAGACAAAGGGAAGTCAGTGGATGTTGTTTACTTGGATTTTCAGAAGACCTTTGACAAGATGTCACACATGGGACTGCTAAACAAGATAAAAGCCCATGGTAACACAGGAAAGATATTCACATGAATAGAAGATTAGCTGACTGACAGGAGGCAAAGAGTGGGAATAAAGGGGGCCTTTTCTGGTTGGCTGCTGGTGACTATTGGTCAGTGTTGATTGATAGTTTTGTGACCAACTTTACAGATGATACATAGATAGTTGGAGGGGCAGATAGTGCTGAGGAAGCAGGGAGTCTGCAGAAGGACTTAGACAGATTAGGAGAATGGGCAAAGCGGCAGATGCAATATAGAGCATGCAAGTATATATTTTCATACACTTTGGTAGAAGGGATAAAGGCATAGACTATTTTCTAAATTGAGAGAAAATTCAGAAATCACATGCAAAGGAGCCTGGGAGTCCTTGTGCAGGATTCCCTAAAGATTAACCTGCAGGTTGAGTTGGTGGTAAAAAAGATAAATGTAAGGTTAGCATGCATTTCAGGAGGACAAGAATATAAAAGCAAGTAAGTAATGGTGAGTATTTATAGGGTATTAGTCTGACTGCATTTGAAGTATTGTGAGCAGTTTTAGGCCCCTTATCTAAGGAAGGACATGCTGGCATTGAAAGTCCACGAGAATGATTCCAGGACTGAATGGGTTTAAGTATGAGGAGCAGTTGTTGTCTCTGGGGCTCTACTTGCAGGAGTTTAGAAGAATGAGGGAAGATCTCATTGAAAACTATTAAATATTGAAAGGCCTGGATTGAGTGGATGTGGAGAGGATGTCTCTTATCATGGATGATTCTAGGACCAGAGGGCACAGCCTCCAAATTGAGGGATGTGCATTTAGAAAAGAGATGAGGAATCTCTTTGGCCAGAGGATGGAATTCATAGCACAGACACTGTGGAGGCCTGGGCTTTGGGTATACTTAAAGTGGAGATTTATAGATTCTTGATTAGTAAGGGCATCAAAAGTTACCAGAAGAAGGCAGGGGAATGGGTTTGAGAGGTATAATAAATCAGCCCTGATGAAATGGTGGAGCAGAGCCAATGGTCCAAATGGCCTAATTCTTCTCTTGTGTCTTATAAACTTATGGTCTTCATACAACAGCCAACTGCTTCCCATGACTTTTAGCCTGACCCTCCAGACTTGTGGATCTTCATTCACCCTTGACCACTCCAAATGTATTATTCCTGCCTTTCCTTTCATTCAATAAAATCTTCCCTCTCAATCTCTCAGACTTCTCATCTTTGATAACCATTTGGAAAACCCACCTTTTTAAACCAGGTTTTTGTTATTTCACTTGCTGTGTATACTCCATTTATTTTAATCCCTGTTAGAAGTTTTTTCTTTGAAATTCCTCGGGGCTTTTGTCTATGATAAACACAGTTAATAAATGCAACCTTTGTTGTCAGATGAGTTTTGTGGAATGATACTTCCTCCAGATGTCCTGTCTGTTTCCATCTTATTTTGATCTATTAAAGATGGAGTGCTTTCTCTTGCAGGCAATGCATTTTCTCCTTTGATGTCTTTACTAAGTAGGTGCACACTACAAACCTTGCCTCCAGTGGAATTGACAGAGAAGTTTTATCTAGTCTATTGCTTACAGGTAGCTAGTAGATGTTCTCAGTAAAATATATCATCGGAATACATATTGTAAGATTCATTAACGCAGTTCTAAAACAGAACCTGCGGATTCCTCTGTGTATTTCCATTCTCAGGAACAAAAGGCTCTAGGGAATGACTTTTTCACATGAGGAGAACAGTGTTTGCATCCCCTAAAAAGTCACACTAACATTTACACAGCATTTTCTTTATGCACGAGGGGATTGGTGACAAGGAAAGAACTCATGCTATATTATTAATATGCAGATGAAAGAGTCATCGCAGTGGTGGGGGCAGAATCTTCAAAGATTTTTTGAAGGAAGACTGTGTGCAGAGGCTGTTTATGGAAAGGCATTTATAGGAGGAAGTTACCAGCACAGAGTCGGTGACGGCATCCTTTACGAACGCCCGTATTTCAGGGTGTTCAGTGTACTCATCTGTAAATTCAAGCATTACATTGACCAAAAGTCAAAGTTTCCCTGCAAAGTTAAGTGGAATTAATGTCAGTAACTGCAAAAGGAGCAGCAAAACATTATCTATGGCATTTTTCATCAGCTGAGACGGTCTGCAAGGGTCAGAAGCAAAGTTTCTTGACAGAATCTGAATCAGAATCAGGTTTATTGTTACTCTCATAAGTTGTGAAATTTGTTCCTTTGTGGCCGCAGTACAGTGCAAGACAAATCAAATTACTATAACCCACAATAACAATAAATAAGTAAATAGAAGAGGAACAGAGAGGTAGTGATGATAGATTTGTGAACTGTTCAGAAATTTTCGGAGAAAGGGAAAAAATACTGTTCCTGAAATGTTAAGTACGGGTCTTCAGGCTCCTGTACCTCCTCGGTAGTGAGAGTAATGAGAACAGGGCACATTCTGGTTGCTGAGAGTCCTTCATGATGGATGCTGACATCTTGTGGTATCGCCTTTGGAAGATATCCTTGATGGTGGGGAAATTTGTGGCCATGATGGAGTTGGTAGCCTCTTACAATCAAAGGTAACATTCTTTTTTGACTTGAAGAATGATGCAGACTGTCATGCCTGTGACTTGCATTGAGGCTGCGGAAACCACATGGAAAAAGTCGAACAATTTCAACATAAACTTCACAGTGGCACAGCTCATAGAACTGCCGCCTCACAATTCTAGGATTCAGCCTTAACCTCCGGCACTGTATCTATAGAGTTTGCACAATATCAAGGACATGACAGTTAATAGTTTAAGTGCCTAGTGTAAATTTCCCTTAGTGTGTAGGAGGGTGGGAGAATCTGGGTGTGTACATAGGAATGTTAGCATTAGAGCAATACGATGCTTACAATTCTGCACAGACTCAATGTGTTGGGGAGCCTAATCCAATAATCAGGCAGAGTGGTCTAGATGATGCTAAACAATCCATTACATACTGCATTTCATGTTCACCTACTGTGATTATAGGGCATCAATAATAATCTCTGATCTGGGAACTGAACTGGCTTGTCACATCTGTCTTTGATGTTCTGCAGCTGACCCTGACATTTAATTTTGTAAAGATATTATAATTGTTTCTGCCTTGTTTAACTGAGAAGGAATTCTGGCGGAGATTGCTTGTAATTCGCTTTTCTGCTGGGTCTCCCTCCCTCTTGCAATTGTCACATTGATGAGAATGAAGAGGATCCAATCAACCTGAGGTCCTGCTCCCTCCTCTCCCGCAGCCGTTCCTCCCACATGACAGCCACTCTCTGCTGCTACGGCTAGCCGGCTGCCAGCAGAAGTGTCCCATTGCAGACAGTCTCACATCACGGACTGTTGTACTGCAATGTAAGTAAAGTATAGTACCTGGTGGTAGTCCAGTCTGGAACCATGTAGGTCCTATTTTACATATTTCTGGGTGAAACACCCTGACAACTTTTTAATCATCCCTTTGGATGATTTCACAATCTGTTTTTGTTTGGGACCTGTATTGTGGTTTACTTCAGTAAAGAATTTTAAAATCTAATTTCTAGGCTAGAGGATTCTTACTAGTGAAATAAATCGTAGCAGGTATTAATTAGTTTTCCTTCACAAGTTCCTCTTATTCACAGCCAGGAGGAAATTGCAATTGAAATAATACACATTCAATATTTCGATCCAATGTTTTCTCCCTAAACAATTACTGATAAAAGCTTAGTTAGAACCCTATGACAAATTGCTCTATCCATGGTATTGTTCTACAGTATCACACTTCAAGGAAACATTTCTTTGTTGGAGTTACATTCAGGAAAGTTATATTACATGGAGGTTTATGACCTACAGAGCTAAATATTCTCGCAAAACCCCTTCTATTCCTTTTTCTCTCCCCATGTACCTCTCAAGCTTCCCTTAAAAATACAATGCATCAATTCATCTGTGCCATTCTGCGCATGTTTCACACTCCCTGGGTGGAACTTTTACCCCTGAATCACTCCTGTCATTCACATTGTCATTAAAATAGAGTATCATAATTAAATTGGTACTCCTGGGTCAGGGGGTTTAATTTGTAAAGGAAAGGTTATGTCACAAAACTTCTCACACAAAAACTTTGAATTCTGCCAAACACACTCCATTTTATAGCCTGCGATGTCACTGAAGCACTGATGGGATTCATCACCAATGGCATAACAAAACAAAACAGGTTCAGGAAGCAATAAACACTCAGTGGTCACATTATTGGGTACACCTGCTCATTTATGCAAATAACTAGTCAGCCAATCGTGTGGCAGAAATTCAAGGTATAATAACATGCTGACATGGTCAAAAGGTTTAGTTGTTCTCCAGACCAAATATCAGAATATGGAAGTACTGTGATCTAAATAATAGTGACCATGGAATGATCTGCAGGTACCTGATGGGGTGGTTTGAGAATCTCAAAAACTACTGATTTCCTGACTCTAGAGCAGGGTTTCCCAACTTTTTTTATGCCATGGAAGCCACTATTAACCAAAGGATCCGTAGACACCAGATTGGGAACCCCTGCTCTGGAGTTTACAGAGAATTGTACAAACGAAAGCGGCAATTATTTGCGCTTAAATGACTTGTTCAGAGAGGGTTCAGAGAAGAATGGTCAGGTTGCTTCAAGCTGATACGAAGGAGATAGTTACTCAAATAACAAGGCGTTTGCACAACTCTTCGAACCGTGAAGTGGGTAGGCTATAGCGGCAGAGGGCCATGAACATACACTCATTGCTGCGTTATTAGCAGCAGGAGGTGCTTAATAAAGTGGCCACTGAGTGTATATATATTCTTTCATGTGCTACAAATATTAATTTTTTGGGTAGTACCTTTAAAGAGAATGCAAATAACTGTAAAAGTCAGAGATATGTGAGTGGTTTTTTTTAACTATGTTGTCTGGCTCAAAGAAGGCTGGAGGAAATGGGAAGTGAAATGTTTGGGCAATGTTTTCGAACCTGAGCTTCCTTGCAGAAGCTGCTTCACAATTAATTAACAAAGAACAAAAGGAAAAATCTGACACCCAGGGATTTGGTTAACGGGGTCACGTCTTTTGGTGCTTTTTTTTTTGTAATTTATGCACCTGCCTGTTAATTTCTCTACATGCTTAGAGAAAAGGGCTTATTACTGAGCTTTGATGAATGAAAGGTTCACAGGAATCGGTTCTGGGAAGGGCCAATGTAATGGCACAAAGGGCCCACTATCCACTTTGTTAAATATACCGGGGGGGGGGGGGGGGGGGTAATAAAGGGTGTGATTGCCGTCATCCCTCAGGCTAACTGCTGTCATCAATAGACTGACAGGAAAGACAACCACCCATTCAACTCTCCTTGTAATGCTGTACAAGAATTTGCAGAAGAGATTAGACTGAATTGAAATTCATGCATTGAGTTCTTCGGCTGTTTACAAGCGCACATAATTTGCTCTCCAATTTGCCCATAAATAGAAGTTACCCTGATAGTGGAAGATCACAGCCAACGCTCAAAAGTACATTACAGTCCTGAGTAATGCAGACATTCTACTAACACTTCCTTACTTAAAGGACATCAAAAGTGTTGACAAACCAAAGTTGGCATAGTTGTACAGAACAAATTCATTTAATATCGAACACTGAGTGTGACAAAACAAACCTGCCATAAACATTGTACACAGTAGCTTAATGAGAATGGCAGTATTCAAACTTGCACAATGTTAGAATAATTTAAAATAACTTTGCTAATTTAATTCTATATACTTCTGATACTACACTGTTGGAGAGAACTACTCACATACTTAGGATGTAATTTTGTGGACATTAGTTCGGCTGGATGTGCATATCAGAAGCCTTTCTGGCTCTGAATCAAAACTAAAGACAATGTAAGTGATTACTTAATAGATGTAAAGTTGGATATCTACTCTTTCAGTTCAGCTTAATGTTTCTTTTTGTACCTTCAAGGTATTTGTATTAAGGTGGCAGAGATGAAGTGCAAGCCAATTTGTATCCCTACTTGATAGCTTCTAGTTCATTAAACAAGTTTTCAAATCCAATGCACACAAAAAAGCTGCAGAATTTAAATAGTCCTTGGATACTCCAGACTGATTTATGCACTTTACTAGTTTTACTCTACTGTTACAACAACACCCCATTTTCAGGAAAGTGTAGCTTGAAGGACAATGCCTGTCTACTTCAATTAATTTTTGGGAGCAAAGTTTAGAAGCTTGTGAGATGGAAGTGATAATGGTGAAAGGATTGGGTGGAGGTAGAGGTAGTGGTAGCTTTAACATGCAACACGCACGACAATTTCATTCTCACTGGCCCTTGTTAACTGCTCACTGGGCTGAGGAACCCACCAGAACTCAGAAAGAACCTCACACAATGAATGATGCAAACTGAAGTTCAACTGCAAACAATGGAAATCAGACTGTACTGCTCCCCAGGGGCTGGGTAGAGAGGCCACTATGAATTTATCACTATGTGAAGGCAGATTTGCATGCATCCAGTTTAGAACCAATATCCCACAAAACCGTTGAAATTAAAATTATTGAATCTCCAAGCTTGTCTACTATACAGTAGTATAAATGCTTGAGATGCTTTTAGCTGTAAGCAAAAATTATACATAGTTTTGATAATTGTTTCTTTTATTACACTAACAATAATTTCTTGAAACACCAACTTTAAAATTAATAAGATTTCCATTACATTTAAGCACTTTAGGTTTAATATGGTGTTGTGTCGACCCACTTCCTAGCGCACTCGAACCGGCTCACAAATAGCCAGTGTGCCGGCATAAAGGCCAGTCCCAAAAGGGTGCCAGGTCTGCTTCACCAGCAAGGGGAAAAGCCCGTGCACGGGTCAGGACTGTGAATACATGCCACCTACAGCATTCGCGCCCGGGGACAGCAGGATCAGGAAGGGCTTAAAGCGAGGTCGTGGTTCGAATAAAATCTCTTTTGTAAATGCAGTTCATCGACTACGTGTCATTATTTCAGTGCTGTGTGTAGCACACCGCTACAATTGGTGACCCCGACAGCCCAAACGATATTTGGGCCAAAGATGAAAGATGCCGCATCTGTTCATACAGTTTTGTTGAAACTGCCAAGCTTCTGGACGGTGCGACCTCACCTATGGTTCCAGCAAGCAGAAGCCCAATTCCACATTTGGCAGATAACCTCAGAGGACACACGTTACTACTACGTGGTGAGCTCCCTCGACCAGGACACAGCGGCCCAGGTTGAGGAGTTCATACAGTCTCCCCCAGCGGACGGCAAATACACGGAATTCAAAGCCCTGCTCATAAGGACTTTCGGACTGTCACGGCACGAGCGACCTGCCCACTTACTGCACCTGGATGGGTGCACCTGGATGGGTGCACCTGGATGGGTGCCTCATGTTTGAGCAGGCATTCCTGGAACAACTGCCCAAGGACATCTGTCTGCTGCTGTCTGACGCGGATATCAGTGACCCCCAGAAGGTGGCAGCCCAGGCGGACTTGCTGTGGAAAGCCAAGAAGGAGAGTGGGGCGTCCATTGCACAGATCACCAGGCCACGCTCCCAGCGGCAAACCAGACCAGGCCCGGCAGCAGAGCCCACTAACCCCAGAGGCAGGGGTGAGGAGACCAACGAACAGTGGTGCTTCTACCACCAGCGGTGGGGCGCAGAAGCCGGCCGCTGTCGCCTGCCCTGCAAGTTCCCGGGGAACGCCAGGGCCAGCCGCCGCTGGCGGCTATGGCGGCTGGCCATCGGGATAGCCTCCTGTATGTCTGGGACAAGCAGTCGGGACGTTGTTCTTTGCTCGACACCAGAGCCGTGATCAGCGTCTTACCTCTGATGAGTTACAACACCCGCAACAGGGCACCGGGTCCCACCCTGAGGGCTGCAAATGGCAGCACAATAAGGACCTACGGCACCCGTACGGTGCGGATGCAGTTTGGCTCCAGCCAGTTCACGTGGGACTTCACACTGGCCGCCGTAGCCCAACCGCTCCTGGGCACGGATTTTTTTGTGGTCTCACAGCCTACTGGTCGACCTGCCGAGGCAGAGACTGGTCCATACCAAGACCTTTCAAACTTTCTCCCTGGGTGAAGCCCAGTTGCCGGCCCTACTCCTCGGCTCCATCACACTGTCTGTCAACGACTTCACCAGAGTCCTGGCAGATTTCCCATTGGTTCTGGCACCGCAGTTCACAGCGGCCACGCCCAGACACAGCGTACAGCACCACATCCCGACCCAGGGACCACCCCTCCACGCCCGCGCTCGGCGGCTTCCCCCGGACAAGCTCCGACTGGCAAAGGAGGAGATCAAGAGGATGGTGGAATTGGGGATCATCCAGCGGTCTGACAGCCCATGGGCCTCCCCACTGTACATGGTGCCCAAAGCATCAGGGGGCTGGAGACCATGCGGCGACTACCGCAGGCTGAACGAGGCTACAACACCGGACCGCTACCCTGTGCCACACATTCAGGACTTTGCAGCAAATCTGCATGGTGCACGGATCTTCTCCAAGGTAGACCTCGTCCGGGGATACCATCAAATCCCGATGCATCCTGACGTCGTCCCCAAAACAGCATTCATCACCCCTTTTGGCCTTTTTGAGTTCCTCCGCGTGCCGTTCGGCCTGAAGAATGATGCACAGATGTTTCAGTGGTTAATGGACGTGGTGGGACGCGACCAGGACTTCGCTTTCATCTATTTGGACAACATCCTCATAGCCAGCAGCAGTCGTCAGGAGCATCTGTCCCATCTCCGTCAACTCTACGCCCGACTGAGTGAATACGGCCTGGCAATCAACCCAACCAAATGCCAGTTCGGGCTCGACACCATCAACTTCCTGGGCCACAGGATCACTACAGACGGGGAAACCCCTCTGCCCGCTAAGGTAGACGCAGCCCGCCATTTCCCCCGACCCACCACAGTCAAAGGTCTTCAGGAATTCGTGGGTATGGTAAATTTCTACCACTGCTTCCTCCCCTCAGCTGCCCGAATCATGCGCCCCCTGTTTGCCCTGCTGTCTGGTCCGGGCAAGGACATTACCTGGGACGAGGAGTCCGCCGCCGCTTTCATTAAAACGAAAGAAGCCTTGGCAAACGCAGTGATGCTAGTGCAACCCAGAATGGATGTCCCTACCGCCCTCACAGTGGACGCATCTAACACGGCAATCGGTAGGGTACTGGAGCAGCTCATTGAGGGTCACTGGCAACCCCTGGCGTTTTTCTGCAAACAACTGCAGCCACCCAAGCTCAAGTACAGTGCTTTCGACCAGGAACTGTTGGCGCTATACCTGGCAATCCGGCATTTCAGGTACTTCTTAGAAGGTAGGCCCTTCACCGCGTTCACGGACCACAAACCGCTTACCTTTATGTTCACAAAGGTGTCTGACCCCTGGTCGTCCTGCCAGCAGCGCTGTCTGTCGTACATCTCTGAATACATGACAGATGTCCGGCACGTCTCATGTAAGGACAATGTCGTGGCAGACGCGCTCTCTTGCCCTAACATTCATGCCCTTTCCCAAGGGGTAGACTTTGAGGTGCTGGCAGAGGCGCAGCAGGCAGATGAGGAGATCCCTAGTTATAGAACTGCAGTCTCCGATTTGCAGCTCCAGGACCTCTCCGTAGGCCCAGGTGAGAGGACCCTGCTCTGTGACGTCACCACTGGCCAGCCCCGTCCTGTCGGCCCAGCAGCCTGGTGGCGGCGCATTTTCGACTCCATTCATAACTTAGCGCACCCCTCCATCAGGACAACCATCTGGATGGCCTCCAACAGGTTCGTTTGGCACAGACTCTGCAAGCAAGTCAGTGACTGGGCCCAAACGTGCATGCAGTGCCAAACAGCCAAGGTGCAGCGGCACACCAAAGCTCTGCCGCAGCAGTTCCACCCCACCCACCGGCGTTTCGACTGCATTCATGTGGATATCGTGGCCCCCGCCAGTGTTGCGAGGAGCGAGGCACCTCCTCACAATAGTGGACCGGTTCACCAGATGGCCAGAGGTGATCCCGCTCACTGACACCACCTCCGAATCTTGCATCCGGGCACTGATCGCCACCTGGGTATCTCGCTTTGGTGTACCGGCCCACATTACCTCTGACAGAGGCGCCCAGTTCACTTCCAGCCTGTGGTCAGCTATGGCCAGCCTTTTGGGGACACAGCTGCACCACGCCACTGCCTACCACCCACAGTCAAACAGGCTGGTGGAGCGTTTCCACCGTTACCTAAAATCGGCTCTCACGGCCCGCCTGCGAGGAGCCAACTGGGCGGACGAGCTTCCCTGGGTCCTGCTCGGCAACCGCACGGCGCCCAAAGACAATCTGCACACCTCATCAGCCGAGTTGGTGTACGGCGCACCCCTGGTTGTCTCCGGGGAGTTCATACCAGCCCCAAGGGGGCACGAGGAAGAACCCGCAGCAGTCCTGGGCAGACAACGCGAGAGGCTCGGCAACCTGGCCCCCATACCCACTTCACAGCATGGGCAGAACCCGACCTGCGTAACCAAAGACCTGCAGAACTGTAAGTTTGTGTTTGTACGAAGGGGCGGACATCAGGCACTGCTATAGCGGCCCTACGAGGGGCCGTTTACGGTGATCAGAGACAACGGGTCCACATTCATGCTGGACGTTGGGGGGAGAGAGGAGGTTTTCATGGTGGACCGACTCAAACCGGCCCATGTGGACGTGGCGCAACCGGTCGAGCTCCCGGCACCGCGGCGCAGAGGCAGACCTCCCAAACAGGGTCCGGCCCAGACTGTGGACACTGGGGGGTGTATCGCTGGTTCTGGGGGGGGGGGGGTTATGTGGCAACCCACTTCCTAGCGCACTCGAACTGGCTCACAAATAGCCAGTGTGCCGGCATAAAGGCCAGTCCCAAAAGGGCACCAGGTCTGCTTCACCAGCAAGGGGAAAAGCCCGCGGGCGGGACAGGACTGTGAATACGTGCCACCTACAGCATCCGCGCCCAGGGAGGGCGGGATCAGGAAGGCTTTAAAGCGAGGCCGCAAAGTTCGAATAAAATCTCTTTTGTAACTGCAGTTTATCAATTATGTGTTGTTATTTCAGCGCTGTGTGTAGCACACCACTACAGTGTCATATTATTTAATATATTTAGGCTTTATTTATCAACTGGTTAACATAACTTAATAACATAAAAATGGTGAACTAATTCTCTTAACAACAAACAGCCACTGTTAAGGCTGATTTATAATTGTGCATTGCATCTATGCTGTAGGTACCACGTACCCTACGCCGTACATTCACCATACCCTACACCGTAGGGTGAAGTGCACCTCCTCAAAAAAGTAACTCACACATCGCGGCAACACAGACTGCAACAACTGTGATTGGTCCGCTTGGTAGCATCGCATTTCCCCCTACTCATTTCCTGTTGCTTCTTCTCTGCCATGTCTGTACATCGATGCGAAATAGGTGAACCAAATCGTCAAATCTACCTGCCGACATGCGAAAATGTTTGAAATGCATTTCCTCATCCATGTCTCTCATGAAGAAACTCAAGACAGTGGCATAGAAACCCCTCTGCCAACTAGCATTTTGGATGCACACCAATGCATGCTTGCTACGGTGTAGAGCGACGCAGAAGTGAAAATCAGGGCTACGGCGTAGGCTGCGGCATAGCCCGTACGCACGAGTATAAATCAGCCTTTAGTGTGACATCATCAGGGAGTTCTTAATGATTATATTTTGCAAGCTGGCCTTGATTTCTAAAACAATTGTCAAAGATTTCCTCTGTGGGGCCTGAAATAGGAAAAGCACTACATCCTTCCTCAAAACATATCCTTGGGTGTGTTGGTTGCTAACACAAACAATGCATTTTCACAGTATGTTACAATGTACAGTACATATGATAAATAAATCCTGTATAAAATTATTTTAATTGATACCCATACCCAGCTGAAAGCCCGAGTGGAGTTTATTCTTCATATACACTGGGAAAGCACTAGATCCTTTTTCAGATCTGAACCTAAAGTCTAGACATTTTCCCCATTCTTTCTTAGTGTAGGCAAGTCCTTCCACGGCTGCTGCCCAAATTTCCATTTTTGCTGTCCTGGGGCCTGCAGATGAAACAGACCCAACCTACAAATGTGACTTGCATTGGGTTCCTTCCAGCAGTGCGCACTGCATGTAAAACTCAACCTCTCGATATATCTTAGGTTCACATTCAAGATTAACTTTGTTCATTACATATATATTGAAACTTCAAAACATACGGTGACATGTCATTTCTGTGTCAACGACCAGCACAGTCCAAGGATCGATCTGGATGCAGCCCCCAAGCATTGTCAGACATCTGGTACCAACATAGCATGCCCACAGCTCTAACCGTACGTCTTTGGAATGTGGGAGGAAACTGGAGCACCATGTGGTCATGGGAGAATGTATAAAACCCTTGCAGACTGCAGTGCAAATCGAATACTGATCGATGATTGCTGGCACTGTACAGCATATGTGCTAACCTCCCCTGCACATAATCTGATTCCTTTATGAAATGGATGTCAGTATTTTGTTCTTATTTACTTTGGTCTGTTTTTAGCACCATTCCATTGTAGAGGTCACGTCCTTCTCAGTCTTTTCATTAATTCAAGGAAAATCCTACAAAATTCAACTCATATTTTAAAAAAAACAAAAAAAAACACTAAACCAGTGAAGGTTTAAAGCCCCTTACCCAACATTTAATGTATATTCCAGTTTGGTATCAAAGGAAAGCTTCATTCTAAAGTGGGTGCAAGGTTGAGGCCTAGATTGCATGTTCAGGTATAACTCACATCAACAAAATAAAATTAGTTATTCACTTAAATGTATTTGGGAAATTTCCCTCAGAACTGCAATGTTTTTGGAGGTACTTCTAAACAATGTAAATGAGGTGCGTTGTACATGGAAGCTGTCCGTATAAATACGCGGGGAGATTGATAAGTTTGTGGCCTAAGGTAGAAGGAGTCAGTTCTAGAAAACCTAGCACATTTATTTTTCAACATAGTCCCCTCCTACATTTACGTACTTAGTCCAGCAGTCGTGGAGCATACGGATCTTGGACCTCCAGAAAGTGTCCACAGATGGGGTGATTGATAAGTTCGTGGTCTAAGGTAGAAGGAAATGAGATATACAGCTCTCATTACATGCACATGCAATTCAAGTCTTTGATTATACAGAAAGTTCGAAGTTAATAACTCATCTCCTACTACCTTAGGCCATGAACTTATCAATCACCCCTTGTATATGAATTAGATGTAGGAATAAGCCACTGTCCCACTCAAACTTGTTCTGCCATTTAATGAAGTGACTGCTGTCTGATGCAACATCACATTCTCACCTACCCTGGGTAATCTTGCAGCTCCTCTCTGCTCTAACTCCATCTGTAAATTTGAAGAGGCTACCACCATAGTGGGCCATGTCTCTGTGAAACTGAACGCCCAGTGTTTCTCAAGCTGCCTTTCTTGCCGATGCAGAGCTATATCCTTATGCATTTTTATGGACTCTGCCTCAAAGGTATTCAAAGTTTCTGCTCCATGATGTCTTGAAGAAGAAAGTTCCAAAAACTTACAGCCCTCTAAGAGATGTGCTTTATTCGCTGCTTCTATTCCATTAAATTTAGTTACTTGGAAAACTAACTTCTAAGAAAATAGGATCTCCATTACCGTTTAGCTTCAATAAATTGTTGTGCTGCTTAATGTTTAAAGACTTTACCTTCTAAATTGCAATGCATAACCTAATAACATGCAAGCAATGCACTAACCCTCCATTGATGTATGGACCCTCTTAATATCACTTATCTCTCAGGGCATATTAAATGAAAATTGGTCTTTAGTTCTAAAGCAATCACAAAGATTTGCTGGAAAGGTGTATGAGAATTTCTGTCCAGAAGTGTATCTGTTTATTCACTACACAACAGTTTTAACATTAACAATGATTAGTAGAAGCGCTTGGTCCTTCTAACCACGCAACCGATGCAGTTTGAAGATGTGATTCAGAAATAGCATGCATCTCAAATTCTGAAGCAAGTCCTTACCAGGGGCTGAAGTAAAGAGGGCTATTCTTATCTGAGCAGCTACTGGGGAGATCAGAACCTAAAGGTCCATACATGACAGCTCTGGTTCATGTTTTATTGGAGGTGGGGCGATATTGAATATTCTGTCAAATGGAAGTGAGATAAGGGAGTGGCAGAATTTGCTTCAAAACTGAGCATTTGGATAAATTTGATCCTCATTGAGCTCCTACTAACTGTTGATTGAACTGAAAATCTTAGCAGAGCATAGGAGGGCCCACAGATACTGAAATAAAACTCAATGTGCAGCCGAACAGAGAGACCACCACAGTTTTCCCACCATGCGATGGCAGGTTTGTAGGTGTCTCCTGGACAAAGAATCAGAATCAGGTTTATTATCACTGGCATGTGAAGTGCAATTTGTTAACTTAGCAGCAGCAGTTCAATGCAATACATAATCTAGCAGAGAAAAAAATGATAACAATCATAATAAATAAAATAAATAATAAATAAACAAGTAAATCAATTACATAGATTGAATAGATTTTAAAATATGTGCAAAAGCAGAAATACTGTATATTTTTTATAAAGTGAAGTAGTGTTGAAAGATTCAATGTCCATTTAGGAATCAGTTGGCAGAGGGGAAGAAGCTGGTCCTGAATCACTGAGTGTGTGCCTTCAGGCTTCTGTACCTCCTTCCTGATGGTAACAATGAGAAAAGGGCATGCCCTGGGAGCTGAAGGTCCTTAATAATGGACGCTGCCTTTCTGAGACACCACTCCTTAAAGATGTCCTGGGTATTTTGTAGGCTAGTGCCCAAGATGGAGCTGACTAGACTTACAACCTTCTGCAGCTTCTTTCGGTCCTGTGCAGTAGCCCCTCCATAGCAGACAATGATGCAGCCTGTCAGAATGTTGTCCACGGTACAACTATAGAAGTTCTTAATGTGTATTTGTTGACGTGCCTAATCTCTTCAAACTCCTAATAAAGAATAGCCACTGTCTTGACTTCTTTGTAACAACATTGAAATGTTGGGACCAAGTTAGATCCTCAGAGATCTTGACACCAAGGAACTTGAAGCTGCTCAGTCTCTCCACTTCTGATCCCTCTATAAGGATTGGTACGTGTTCCTTCACCTTACCCTTCCTGAAGTCCACAATCAGCTCCATAAAATGTCCATATTACAAGCAATAAGTTCTGAGCATCCACTTGCAATGATATAATGCCCCATCAGCCATCAGAGATGCAGTACGTCTAATCTCATTGTCTGCTGACTAAGGTAACACAGTCAGTAAGTGTCAAAACTCAGTTGTCCTAAAGTAATGATGGTAAGTTAAACAAAGTCATCTTGAACAATGCATAAGGATATAGCTTTGCATCAGCAGGAAAGGCAAGTTGAGAAGAATTGGGCATCCACATTCAGTTTCACAGAGATATAGCCCACTATGGTAGTATCCTCTTCAAACTTACAGATGAAGTTTGAGGAGAATTCTGCCACACAGTCATGAGTGTATAGTGAAAAGAGCAGGGGACTGAAGAACAAAATTATTGAAAATAATTGTGGCAGAAATGTTGCTGCATATCCTTACTGATTGTGAAATGTCAGAAAATACCCTTATGAGCCGATCAGAGCAGGATCGAAGGACAAAGCAAGACCAGCATCCAGGCCAGTTGCTATCTGGGGGTTCCCTCTAGGGAAGACTGATCTGGCATCTGCAACAGTAACTATGGGTTTAGGTGCACTGGATACTGTTGGGGTGCACAGTGACTTTCCAGTCCCCTTCTGTTCAAATGAACCTTTCCTTCATGGCCATAAATGACAAATGCATTACAATATTAACACATCATCTATGGTGGAAAACTGAATTCCTAGGAAAAAAATGGTACATTAACCTAAAGTAATTTTCCAATTGTGTCAAGGTGCTTTTATAATGAAAAAGCAAGACTGAATAGTAAAAACAGAGTTTGCTGCATCAGGCAAATGGAAGCAGTAGACTAATTAAAGGGCTCCATCTTAAGGCTTATCTGTCTCATTAATTGACTTAGTTTGCATTATTGGTATGGTACAGTTGGTCATTTAGTGTTTATTCTAACCCTCAATAGATCACTGGGAATGCTGACCAGGACAACAGCAATAACTCCACATAATACAAATCTTTTCTCCTTTCTCACAATGGCAGGACTGCAAAACTCCATTCATTTGAAAGCTTTGGAAAAATTCTGATGAAAGCATACTTTTTCATCATAGTTCATCTCTGGATGAGCTTCCTATGAAGGAGGGGAGTTATTTCCTTGGAAGTATGGAAATTTCAATTGTGCCCCCTCACATCTCAGAAACCCCACTAAACCAGAATCTCCTTGGGATCAGCACATGCAAGTTGGCCTCTACCATAAGGCTAGTAGCCTGTGGAGGGGCTGGCAACTTTTTCTGAAACACCATAGAATTGATCATCATCTTCAGGACTTGGGGCAGGACACATACTCCTGTTTACATCGATGATGCTGAGGTCCAGAGAGTTGACAGGCTCAAGTTCCTAGAAGGCAACATCACAAATAGTATCCATTAGACCATAAGATCATAAGATATAGGAGCAGAATTAGGCCATTTTGACCATCATGTCTGTTCTGCCAATTCATCATGACTGATCCATCTCCATCTCAGCCACAACCTCCATACTTCTCCCCATAACCCTTCATGCCTTGACTAATTGAGAATTTATCAATATCTGACTTAAATAACTTGGCCTCCACAGTGACCTGTGGCAATGAATTCCACAGTGTTACCACTCTTCGGCTAAAGATGTTCCTCCTGATTGTTCTAAATGGACGTCCCAGTATTCGAGGCCTTGCTCTCTTATCCTAGACTCCCCCACCACTCTATTAAGATCTTCCAACATTCCATAGGTTTCAATGAGATCCCCCAACATTCCTCTGAATTCCAGGGAATACAGGCCCACAGCCATCAACTGGTCCACATAGTGACATTTTCATTCCCAGAATCATTCTTGTGAACCTCCTCTGATCTCTCTCCAATGACAGCACATCTTCCAAGTGAACTCCTCCACATAAGATTTAGCATCTTATGAAACCTCAACACTACATCCTTACTTTCATTTTCTAGTCCTTTCAAAAATGAATGTAGGTATTGCACTTGCCTTCCTCATCATGGACTCAACCGGAAAATTAACCTTTAGGGAATCCTGCATGAGGACTTCCAAGTCCCTTTGCACCTTGGATTTTTTTTAATATCTTCTTCCCATTTAGCAAATAGTCTATGTTTTTATTTCTTCTACCAAAATGGAAGACCATATATTTCCCAACACTATATTCCAACTGCCACTTCTTTGCCCATTCTCCTAATCTAAGTTCTTCTGCAGCATCTCTGGTTCCTCAACCCTACCTGCCCCTCCTCCTATTTTTGTATTGTCCACAAACTTCTCTCCTTTAAGAAAATAGACAACATTTCATTTCTTCTACCAAAGTGCATGACCATACACTTCCTGACACTGTATTCCACCTGCCATGTCTTTGCCCATGCTTTTAATCTGTCTAAGTCCTTCCGTGGCCTCTCTACTTTCTCAAAACTACCTGCCTCTCCACCTGCTTTGTATCATCTGCAAACTTGGTGACAAAAACCATCAATTCTGTCATCCAAATCATTGACATATAACGCAAAAAGAATTGGTCCCAACACAGACCCCCTGTTGAACACCACTTGTCACTGGCAGCCAACCTGAAGAGGCTCCCTTTATTTCCACTCTTTGCTTCCTGCCAGTCAGCCACTGCTTTATCCATTCTGGTAATAACATCGGGCTCTTAACTAGTTTAGCAGCCTCATGTGTGGCACCATGTCAAAGCCCTTCTGAAAATCCAACTACACACCATCCACCAATTCTCCTTTGTTTATTCTCCTTGTTATTTCTTCAAAGAATACCAACAGATTTATCAGATAAGATTTTTCCTTAAGGAAAATAGGCTGACTTTGTCTTATTTTATCATGTCCCTCTAAGTATCTTGAAACCACGTCCTTAACAATAGACTCCAACATCTTTCCAACCACTGAGATCAGGCTAATTGGCCTATGATCCTAGTCCAGCCACAGTGGTACCATGACCAAGAAAGCCCACCCTTATTTCTACTTCCTCAACAGGTTAAAAAAATGGCATGTCCCTTTTGACCCTCAGTAACTTTTTCATGTAGCATAAATGCTACATTAAGATGTCATTAGAAACGGGGATTGTACCGGAGGATTGGCGTATTGCTCATGTGGTTCCATTGTTTTAAAAGGGTTCTAGAAGTAAGCCTAGCAATTATAGACCTGTCAGTTTGACATCAGTGGTGGGTAAATTAATGGAAAGTATTCTTAGAGATAGTATTAATAATTATCTGGATAGACAGGATCTGATTAGGAGTAGCCAGCTTGGATTTGTGCGTGGAAGGTCATGTTTGACAAACCTTATTGAATTTTTTGAAGAAGTTACGAGGAATGTTGACGAGGGTAAGGCAGTGGATGTAGTCTATATGGACTTCAGCAAAGCCTTTGACAAAGTTCCACAGGGAAGGTTAGTTAAGAAGGTTCAGTCGTTAGGTATTAATGCTGGAGTAATAAAATGGATTCAACAGTGGCTAGATGGGAGATGCCAGAGAGTAGTGGTGGATAATTGTTTATCGGGATGGAGGCCGGTGACTAGCGGGGTGCCTCAGGGATCTGTTTTGGGCCCAATGTTGTTTGCAATATACATAAATGATCTGGATGATGGGGTGGTAAATTGGATTAGTAAGTATGCTGATGATACTAAGGTAGGAGGTGTTGTGGATAATGAGGTGGGTTTTCAAAGCTTGCAGGGAGATTTATGCCGGTTAGAAGAATGGGCTGAATGTTGGCAGATGGAGTTTAATGCTGAGAAGTGCGAGGTTCTACATTTTGGCAGGAATAATCCAAATAGAATATACAGGGTAAATGGTAGGGCATTGAGGAATGCAGTGGAACAGAGAGATCTAGGAATAACAGTGCATAGTTCCCTGAAGGTGGAATCTCATGTAGATAAGGTGGTGAGGATGGCTTTTGGAACGCTGGCCTTTATAAATCAAAGTATTGAGTACAGAAGTTGGAATGTAATGTTAAAATTGTACAAGGCATTGGTAAGACCAAATTTGGAATATTGTGTCCAGTTCTGGTCACCGAATTATAGGAAAGATATCAATAAATTAGAGAGAGTGCAGAGACAATTTACTAGGATGTTACCTGGGTTTCAGCACTTAAGTTACAGAGAAAGGTTGAACAAGTTAGGTCTCTATTCATTGGAGCGTAGAAGGTTGAGGGGGGATTTGATCGAGGTATTTAAAATTTTGAGAGGGATAGATAGAATTGACGTGAATAGGCTGTTTCCAATGAGAGTAGGGGAGATTCAAATGAGAGGACATGATTTGAGAGTTAGGGGGCAGAGGTTTAAGGGAAACACGAGGGGGTATTTCTTTATTCAGAGAGTGATAGCTGTGTGGAATGAGCTTCCTGTAGAAGTAGTAGAGGCCAGTACAGTTGTGTCATTTAAGGTAAAATTGGATAGGTATATGGACAGGAAAGGAGTGGAGGGTTATGGGCTGAGTGCGGGTAGGTGGGACTAGGTGAGATTAAGAGTTCAGCACAGACTAGGAGGGTCGAGATGGCCTGTTTCCGTGCTGTGATTGTTATATGGTTATATGGTTATAAATGCATCCTATCTGGATCTGTCACGGTTTTGTGTGGCAACTGCTTTACCCGTGACTGCAACGAACTGTTGAGCGTTCTGGACACAGTTCACCACAACATGGGAACCAACCTCCCCCTCTGTGGGCTCTGTGTACCCTTATCACTGGCTCACTAAAGCAGCCATGACAATTAAAGTTCCCACCCAACTGGATATTCTCTCTTCTCTCCCCTCCTATCAGGCAGAAGATAAAAAAACCCTGAAGTATGTATATTAGGCTCAAAGACAGCTTCTATCCTGCTGTTATAACACTAGTGAATGTTTCCCATGTATGATAACAGGGATTCTTGATCTCACAATCTAATGTGTCATGATCTGCACTTTGCTGTCTACCTGCACTGAACTTTCTCTGTACAGTCGGCCCTCCTTATCCGTGGGTTCCACATGCATGGATTCAATCAACCGCGGATCAGAAAAACCCAGAAGTCCTCTGTCCCACACTCGTTTGAAAATGTACAGACTATTTATTCTTGTCATTATTCCCTAAACAATACAATAGAACAACTATTTACATAGCATTTACATTGTATTAGGTATTACAAGTCATCTAGAGATGATTTAAAAGTACAGGGAGTCCCCGGGTTATGAACGAGTTCCATTCCTGAGTCTGTCTTTAAGTCGGATTTGAAATCGGGACAGATATATCCGGTATTATTTAGTGTCAGTTAGTCAAATGTTTGTGTTAGTATATAGTATCTATTTTACCTTTCTATGCATATAAAACACTTAAGAAACGTATGTATTTCAATAACTAAACCACTGCATTGCTTAATAATAATTGTAGCTTTCATCGGGGCAGGGCCTTTCACATGCTCCATTAAAGTTGTTCCGATCGTTGACCGACTGTGGCCTAACACTTTTCCAATGACCGATGGCAAACGCTTTATTACTTCCACTTTATTTTCAATCATGATCGCGATTATATTCATGAACAGAAACACTGCGGATTCAGAGCTGCGCCGGGTCCTAAAGTCTACCACACTGAAACAGGTTAAATAAGGTCCGGAGCTTCCCCGGGTCCTAAAGTCCACCGAACTGAGACCGGTTAAATAAGGGACTTGAGCATCAGCGTTTTTTGGTATCTGAAGGGGCGGGTCCCAGAACCAATCCCCTGCAGATAAGCAGGGCCGACTGTACTGTAAAACTTCATTGTCATAAAGTTTTTTGCCTTGAGGCAGCAGTACAGAGCAAGACAAAAATTACCATAATTTACAATAAAAAATACATGTATAGTGAAAAGAGGAAGCACGAAGTAGTGTTCATGGACCGTTCAGAAATCTGATGGCAGAGAGAAAGAAGTTGTTCCTAAAACACTTGAGTGTGGGTCTTCTGGCTCATTTACCTCCTTCCTCATGATAATACCAAGAAAAGGGCATGTTCATGATAAAGGTCCTTAATTATGATGTCACCTTCTTAAGACACTGCCTTTTGATGATGGCCTCAATGTGCCTGTGATGGAGCTCGCTGAGTCTATCATCCTCTGCAGACTCTTTCAATCCTGTACATTGGAGCCCCCATATCAGGAGGCGATGTAACCAGTCAGCATGCCCCCCATGGTCCACCTGCCGAAATTTGCTAGATTCTGGATTTCCTCATGAGTGCATCAATATGTTGGACACAGATAGATCCTCTGAGATGCTGTCACCCAATAACTTGAAGCTGTTCACCCTTTCCACCAATAAGGATCGTGTACTCCTGACTTCCCCTGCGTGAAGTCTCCAATCACTCCCTTGTGCTTGCTGACATTGAATGCAAGGGTTGCTGTTGTAATGCCACTCAACCAGCAGACCTATCTCACTCCTGGACATCGCCTCATCAACGTCTGGGATTCTGCTAGCAACAGTTGCGTCATCAGCAAATTTATAAGTAGCATTTGAGCTCTGCCTAGCCACACAGTCATGAACCACAGAACCATAGAACCGAAGAACATTACAGCACAGAAACAGGCCTTTTGGCCCTTCTTGACTGTGCTGAACCATTTTTCTGCCTAGTCCCACTGACCTGCACCTGGACCATATCCCTCCATATACCTCTCACTCATGTACCTGTTCAAATTTTTTTTAAATGTTAAAAGTGAGCCCACATTTACCATTTCATCTGGCAGATCATTCCACACTCCCACCACTCTCTGTGTGAAGAAGCCCCTCCCCAATGTTCCCTTTAAACTTTTCCCCCTTCACTCTTAACCCGTGTCCTCTGGTTTTTTCTCCCCTAGCCTCAGTGGAAAAAGCCTGTTTGCATTCACTCTATCTATACCCATCATAATTTTATATACCTCTATCAAATCTCCCCTCATTCTTCTACACTCCAGGGAATAAAGTCCTAATTCTTCTATGCTCCAGAGTTTAGAGAGAGTAGAGAAGTGGGCTAAGCACGCATTATTGAAATGCACCTGTGCTGATTGTCAGCAAGGAGCAAATGTTTTTACCAATCCACACTGATTGTGATGAGGAAGTCAAGAATCTAGTTGCAGAAGGAGGCACAGAGGCCTAAGTTTTGAAGTTTGCTCTTTCATACTAATGGTTTTGAAAGCTGAGCTGTAATCAATAAACCAGAGCCTGACAAAGGTATTGCTATTGTCCAGGTTACCCAAGGCTGAGAGGAATTTACTTTTAATTTTGAGTGGAGAGCCATTCAGACTGCAACCTGTAGTAACAGTATGTAATTTGCACTCCATTGTAATGAATTGATTTGTACAGATGGCACGCAAGATAAGGTTTTCCACTGTGCCTCAGTACATGTAACAATAATAAACTAATTTAACCAATTTACCATGTGTGGCTGCAAAAAAAGTGAAAAAGCAGATTTGTACCCTTTGGTTGACATGGTCAGCACAAAATTGTGGGCCAAAGGGCCTGTAATGTGCTGTAAATTTCTATGTCCTATTTTCTATTTTTGCCTATGGTTCCAGTGGGATGTCCGGACATTGGAATTGCAGTCATGTCACGCACCACACGTCTCCATGTCAGATCCCCGTGGTGCAATGTCACAATATTTCCTCAAAAGAACAGCACTGTAGTCTTTAAAGAACCATTTATCTATCGTTTTTGTATTAGTAAGATTCTATATAGTTATCTTGTCAGATCAGCAGCACCTCTACTGTTCTTAAATTCTGCACAGTTCCTCTATCCATTCTTGAAGAATATTCCAGTTCAGAAGCAGAACGTAAGCCATGTTTCCAGTCTTGTTAGGCTTGGATAATATTAACAGCCATAAAAAGCCAGCAATGTGTTTTATTTGGGATTGTTTACATTACAGCAGGAGATCCAGAAAATGTTCAGGGATACTTGCGTGGAGTTCTGCATAGGTACATTCCAATGAGACAGTGTAAGGATGGTAGTGTACAGGAACCATGGTGTACAAAGGCTGTTGTAAATCTAGTCAAGAAGAAAAGAAGAGCTTACAAAATGTTCAAAAAGCTAGATAATGATAGAGAGCTAGAAGATTATAAGACAAGCAGGAAGGAGTTCAAGAATGAAATTAGGAGAGCCAGAAGGGGTCATGAAAAGCCTTGGCAGACAGGATTAAGGGAAAACCCAAGGCATTCTATAAGTTTGTGAAGAGCAAGAGGATAAGACGTAAGAGAATAGGACCAATCAAGTGTGACAGTGGAGAAGTGTGCATGGAACTGGAGGAGATAGCAGAGGTACTTGATGAACACTTAGCTTCAGTATTCACTACAGAAAAGGATCTTGGCGATTGTTGGGATGATTTATAGTGGACTGAAAAGCTTGAGCATGTGTAGATATTAAGAAAAAGGATGTGCAGGAGCTTTTGGGAACGCATGAGATGTTCCCCAGGCTACTGTGGGAGGCGAGGGAGGTGATTGCTGAGCCTCTGGCAATGATCAATGGGGACAGGAGAGGTTCTGGAGGATTGGAGGGTTGCGGATGTTGTTCCTTTATTCAAGAAAGGGAGTAGAGTTAGGTCAGGAAATTATAGACCAGTGAGTCTTACCTCAGAAGTTGGTAAGTTGATGGAGAAGATCTTGAAAGGCAGGATTTATGAATGTTTGGAGAGGCATAATATGATTAGGAATAGTCAGCATGGCATTATCAAAGGCAAGTCATGCCTTACAAATCTCATTGAATTTTTTGATGATGTGACTAAACACATTGATGAAGGTAGAGCAGGAGATATAGTGTGTATGGATTTCAGCAAGGCATTTGATAAGGTACTCCATGCAAGACTTATTGAGAATGTAAGGAGGCATGGGAGCCAAGGGGACCTTGCTTTGTGGATCCAAAATTGGCTTGCCCACGGAAGGCAAAGAGTAGTTGTAGACAGGTCATATTCTATATGGAGTTCGGTGTGCTTCAGGGATCTATTCTGGGACCCCTTCTCTTCGTGATTTGTATAAGTGACCTGGATGAGTAAGTGGAGGGATGAGTTAGTAAATTTGCTGATGACACAAAGGTTGCAGGTGTTTTGGATACTGTGGAGGGCTGTCAGAGGTTACAGCAGGACATTGATAGGATACAAAACTGGGTTGAGAAGTGGCAGATGGAGTTGAACCCAGATAAGTGTGAGATGGTTCATTTTGGTAGGTCAAAGATGATGGCAGAATATAGTATTCATAGTAAGAATCTTGGTAGTATGGAGGATTAGAGGGATCTTGGGGTCTGAGTCCACAGGACACTCAAAGCTGCTGTGCAGGTTGACTCTGTGGTTAAGAAGGCATATGGTGCTTTGGCTTTAATCTATCAAGGGATTGAGTTCAAGAGCTGAGAGGTAATGTTGCAGCTATATAGGACCCTGATCAGACCCCACTGGGAGTATTGCGCTCAGTTCTGGTTGCCTCACTATAGGAAGGATGTGGAAACCATAGAAAGGATGCAGAGGAGACTTACAAGGATGTTGCCTGGATTGGGGAGCATGCCTTATGAGAATAGGTTGAGTGTGTGGTGAAGTATATATACCTGTCTGGACACGTCCCACTGCTGACCGCTCCTGTGGCTCCTCCCACATACCCCTGTATAATGGTGATTGGAGACACTGCTCCTCTCTCAGTCTCCAGGATGTTGTGTAGTGGTCTCTTGTTGCTGACGGTGCTTTCTTCCAGCTAACAAAAGCCTATCTCGACTCACATCTCCGAGAGTTATTGATGGTGCATTAGAGTGAACACAGCCTTTTTTCCTTGGAGCGATGGAGGATGAGAGATGACCTGATAGAGGTGTATAAGATGATGAGAAGCATTGATCATGTGGATAGTCAGAGGCTTTTACCCAGGGCTAAAATGGCTAGCATGAAAGGGCACCGTTTTAAGGTGCTTGGAAGCAGGTACAGAGGAGATATCAGGGGTAAGTTTTTTACGCAGAGAGTGGTGGGTGCTTAGAATGGGCTGCCGGTGACAGTGGTGGAGGCGGATACGATAGGGTCTTTTAAGAGTCTCCTGGACTGGTATATGGTGCTCAGAGAAATAGAGGGTTATGGGTAACCCTAGGTAATTTCTCAGGTAAAGACATGTTCGGCACAGCTTTGTGGGCTGAAGGGCCTGTATTATGCTGTAGGTGTTCTATGTTCCTATGAGTTAAAAAATATCAATACCAATGCTGCTTGTTTTCGTGTGGTTCTTATTGTCCTACCAATGGCTGAGCATGAAACATTCACTATGTTAAAAAGTATTAGTTTCAATTATTTGACAAGGAGTCAAAAAGGGATCACCGGTGACAAAGTAACTGGAATACTAATTTCCTACATTTCTATTGCTTAATATTGAGGGTTCTAGATCAAAGAACAATTAAATATTTGAAAGATTTGTGGAATAAAGGCTACTGATTATTTGAGGACTGATGAATTTTAATTCTGGGTGAGTTAATGCCTTTGACAGTGATATGAACCTGATCACCAGAGCCATCATTAAATAACTGAGAGATGAGACAGTATCAAGTTAAATGTCTGATTTGGAGTTCATGAAGATATCAAAAGTCAGGTTGGGAATACTCATAAAATAGATTGAGCTTTGGTAAATATATTGTCAATGGAAAAATGGAAGAGAACATGAGTTGAGTGTGTTAATTTCCCCCATACCCAGCTTTATCTACCTGGAAGACACTCTGACTTCAGCCTGGACAATTTTGTAATCTCAAAGAGCTAATGAGGATCACTTTCTGCAATCAAGCAAACTGTACTAAATAGCTGTAAATATCTTCTATTGATGGCTGCATAGCTGTGCTGCAGTTAATGCAAATGCCTCATATCTTCAGGGATCCAGGTTTGACTCTGCCCTCGAAAGCATTCTATATAACGTTTTCGCATTCCTTCCATGTTCTGCTCTCCTCCCCGCCCCCAAGACTGGAAGATTAATTTATCACTGTAACTTAACCTAGAGTGGAGGTGATTGTCAGTAAGAATCAAAGGGGACCTGATAGACATGTATGAGGAAGAATGAGATCTTGAAGGAGCAGAGAGATAAGCAGAAAGGGAATGGGAATAATGGATCACTGTGCTTGTAACTAGCAATGGGCAGAATCCTCCCTCTGCGTTTTTACAAGTAAAAGAAATGGGCTTTGCATGATACTGTAAATTATCATACAGTATACTGTAACTTATTATACAATGAAATGCAATATTCTAACCGAGGCCTGCCAAAGGGTTTAGACCCAAAATATCTACTGTGCTTTTTTTCCATAGATGCTGCCTGGACTGCTGAGTTCCTCCAGCATTTTGTGTGTGTTATCTAACTAAAGTATTGTATTTAAAACTAAGGGTAGCATTCTTAAGCAATACACTCAAGAGATAAGAAATTTTCATCCAACAAATGGGAAGCAAATTTAAAAAGCTTTTTTTTGAAATGCAATTTGTCAGACTCGATAGATTACATTTGTGGAACACTAAAGTGCCTGAATGCACATTAATAAAACTGAGTTAATAGAGGTACAATCAGAAGTAAAACAGGCTTCAGATTTGCATTCATCCATTTTCTGGTACTATGCGCTCAAGATCTATCCTATTGTGATGTTTTACTATTGAAAAAATAAGGCAAATTTACTGTCATCAGCAAGATCTGTTTAATGAGCTGCTGGCTCTACTGGATTAGAATATATCTCTCCTTTGTATAATCCTATGTTACATAATAATCCTTTTGAGTTAAACGACATTTGCACCTCTGTAGATCTTTAACTAAATAACAAGTATATTCAGAAGTTTAAAGAGTGGAAACCTGTGAATTAAGAATATTTCTGCACATTAAATCTCCCTATATAGTTTTATCCTGCTGAAGATGTGGTTCCTAATACCTCAAAACCATTCTGGTTCATTTTCTCTTAAATTTAATCTTGTAGCTCATTAAGCCTTTTGACAACAGACATCTCTATCACTGTTACAAACCCCGAAAAATGGGTGTCTTACCAGCAAAGATAGGAGTATTCGTTGAAGTCTGATGATACTATTTTTAACAGTATTTATTAGTAAAAATACACAAAAATAGTATCAATGCAAATATACAGACACTAGACGTCATCAATACTAAACCGAAAAGTGTGGGTATGATAATAATCAATAAGAAATAAGCTCTATCATTGTCTAGGGGATAATGAGTTGTCCGATGGAAATATAAAGTTCAGTTCTGTTCATGCAGGCTGCAGTAGTTGTTGTTCACGGTGTTGCAATTGTTGGAGAGAAAGAGAAAGAGAATAACAGCTATTTAACTTGCCGACTTCCCTTTTACAATCTGGACCTGTTGATGCGTTGTTGCTGTGGCCATTCGCGTATGACCACTCTGTCCTTTAGCTAGACCGTTCCGTGGAGGACTCGTCACCCAGGCAAGGATGGACACACACACAAGCCCCCACTGGTCTCATAGCATCTCTCCTGGTGCGTCTGAGGGGTGTTCCCCAGACCCTACTTTTATCCCTACTCACGGCGTCTCAGATGTCAATCAGGTTGGGATGATGCAATCCCTCAACCAGATCACTCTGGTTGCCCCCTGAGGGGTTTCAATGAATAGAACAGTACTCAATACACAATTCCTTCTCCAAGAGACAATAGCAGTAATCAGTGGTTCCGTTCCGCTTTTGTTAGGAAGAGACATTCCACCTTAGCTGTGCCTCTCTCCCATGAATTTGTATGAGCTTGTTATCTCTCTCAGTTCCTTGGTATCAGACCCGAAATAATAGCGATTTTGCGATTCTCCAAAGGGGGGGGGGGGCGACTCTGCACCCTTCTGCCCATCAGAGTTGCTTCTCATTCGTAACAGCACAAACTGCATCATCTGTTGGAATGTGATCTATAAACAATGTTCCTAGCAAAAATCATTGCAGAAAGATTCTGGAGGCAATAATTTCAGTGCCAGAATTGGACCAGAATTAATCTTACTTTTTAATCAAAGATCTGCTTAAAGCAATTTCTCAATTTTTCCTCATACTTCCCATAACAGTAAAGAGGACCATTCAGCTCATCAACTCGTATCAATTCTATCAGACCCATTTCTCGACCTCACAATCTAACTAATTGTGCTCTGCACTTTGCTGACTGCCTTGTCTACCCATTGACTCTCCCATCCTCACCCCACTGATTTGCCTGTAACACATTTGGGAAAATTTGTAGTAACATATCAATCTACAAAACAGCCTGTTTTTGAAATGTGGGAGAGTACTCAAAACTTATCCCAATGTCAATTATTCCAGGAGATCAGATTTCTTTTTAAAAAAAGGTGATAAAATAATTTTCTCTGCCAGATTCCCTTCAAAAGTAAGAAAACTGTTGGGAAATTGACTCAACTGTGGCAAACAAGGGAACAAAGATAGCTTTCCATTAAGGTAAGATGCTGACAATTTTGCTGACAGGCTAGTGTTTTGCAAGAATTTTAGAATTCAGGAAAGGGTATTCATGAAATTGATCAGAAGAATGAAATAGTATCCAGGACATCTTCGGGGACCAGTGTCTCAGCAAGGCAGCGTCCATTATGAAGGACCTCCAGCACCCAGGGCATGCCCTTTTCTCACTGTTACCATCAGGTAGGAGGTACAGAAGCCTGAAGGCACACATTCAGGATCAGCTTCTTCCCCTCTGTCATCCGATTCCTAAATGGACATTGAACCCTTGGTCGCCACCTCATCTTTTTTAATATAGAGGATTTCTGTTTTTTGCATGTTTTTTTAAATCTATTCAATATACACATACTGTAATTGATCTACTTATTTATTTATTATTATTTTCCTCTTCTATATTATGCTTTGCTTTGAACTGCTGCTGCTAAGTTAACAGATTTCACATCACATGCCAATGATAATAAACCCGATTCTGAATCTGATTCTGATTCTGAAATAGAAAATGAAGGGAAACTAGCCAGGATTTAAAAAAAAGCAGCTGATAGAATGTTTCTTTAGGTAAGTTGAAAGAAAAAAGATTAAAGGCATAGGGTATTGGTATTGGTTTATTATCATCACATGTACAGTGAAAAATTTGCACTGGGTGCCATCTGGAAATAATTAGAAATAATTGAGAATACTAATGAAATCCCAGTAAACAAATTCATTAGTTTTATATAATATATACTAATATATGAAAGTATCTGATAAAAATGAGGAATGTACGATTAAAATCCAACAAATCCTTTGACCTTTATGCCAACGTCCTGGAATTTTAAGAGAGTTTTCTAGAGCAAAAGTAAATATATCAGTTTGTTTCAGATCTGAATGAGTTCTACAAAGGTGATTGTAGATTGGCTGACAGCAAATACACTGATTGGTCAAGAAATGAGGGAAGCAGAGAACTGTGATCCATTGGTCAACTGGTTTGAAATCAGTGATATTATAAAACTTCAAAGCATTAAACTATTTCTAAAGAAGACACAGGAGTCCAATCTTTGAGTTTACTTTAGGCAAGGCACACACATATCATGTGGTAACGTGATGAAGCATGAAATTCATGTGTTTCTATATATCACTTGTAATGAATTTTTGAAACAAACAAGAATGCTTAATTGAACAATATCTATACAAGTTTAATCAAATATTATTGAAATATTAAATGCACAACAGGTGAAATAGACAGTATGAGATTCTATTATTAAAGAAATTGTCCCAAAACATTTAGTCAATTATGAATGAGATAAGAGATCATAAAATTATGAAGCAGACATTAGATTTGACAAATCTATTATTCTTTTTGGGGGTAGGATCTGGCAGAGTAGATAAGGAAGGACTGGTCTGCTGGTTGGAGATAATAGATTGACATGGACTGGGGATTGATGGAAACATGGAAGAAGTTGAGTATCTTTAAAAGTTTAACAAATCCAACAGCAAATATACCATTCTAAGGATAAAGCTGCCTTGTGTTATTTGTGTTATGTTCTAAGAACTGTGGAATTGTGAAGGACATGACACCCTGCAAAAGCACTGTTTCATCTCTATGAGCCACAGAAATAGCCATTCCAACACAATAACATCAGCTGTCCAGTTCCACAAGCTATGAGTCATCCTCATGACAGCCATAATATTATTTATACCTTTGCATATTCATTACAGAAGATGTCAGGGAAAAACGAGAATGATAATTGAGTCTATAGGTAAATTTAAGTGTAATTT
The DNA here is from genome assembly GCF_030144855.1 of Hypanus sabinus. Classification (NCBI taxonomy): domain Eukaryota; kingdom Metazoa; phylum Chordata; class Chondrichthyes; order Myliobatiformes; family Dasyatidae; genus Hypanus; species Hypanus sabinus. The sequence continues at coordinate 156,831,757 of NC_082711.1, read as the reverse complement.
CTGCTCATTCTTGTTTAAACATGTGTCTCCTCAATAATCAGTTTTAAACAGGTACATTCTATGTATTACCTCAAACACATCTAAATTACCCTATCATATTCTGCTTCCTGACTCTTTGAATACCATTATCCAAATCATCTCCACTACTTCAATTTCCTAAGCTGCAAATATTGCAAAATAATGTGCAGATGTAAAAAATCAATTTACGTAGAGACTGAAAATCAATCCATGTTCAACTCATGTTCCTGAACCATGTGGATAACTTGACTCAAGCATAATCGTGCGCACCACAGTAGTGTAGTGGTTAGCACGGTGCAATTACAGTTCGGGGCATTCCAGAGTTCAGAGTTCAATCCTGGTGCTATTATGTAAGGAGACCTCCATGTGGAAGGCATGGGTTTTCCCTAGGTGCTCCAGTTTCCTTCCACAGTCCAAAGACATACTGGGTAGGTTAATAGGTGGATTTACAATTGTAAATTGTCTCATGATTAGGTTAGGGTAAGATCAGGGTTGTGGGTATTGCTGGGGCAGTGTTTTTAGAAGGACCAGAAAAGCCCACTCCGAGCCATATCACTAAACAGAAATAAACTTCACTCACCGCAGTTCCCAGTTGACTCCACAACATACAGACTCACTTTCAAGGCCTTTACAACTCATGCTCTCAGTAGTATTTCTTTAATTATTTATGTACAATCTGTCTTCTTTTGCACATTGTTACTTTCGGTCAGCCTTTGTTTATGTACGGTCTTTCATAAATGCTACTGTATTTCATTATTTTCCAGTAATTGCAGAAAGCAAACGATTCTCAAGATAGTATATGGTAGCATATAAATACTTCGATAACAAATTCACTTTGACTTAGATTTCCAGGAACAGTGACTTTCTGCAGTGTCCATAGCTTCAGTGGATCCTTTGTGCATTTCCACTGTTAGAATGTTGGGAGGAGATGCAGAGGAGGGAATTTATTCAAAATAAGTGTGGAGCAATGCACTTTGGAAGGTCAAATTGTGTTTGAAATTCAGAATAAAAGTTAAAGTAAAAGTAAATGTCTGATCGAGTTAAGTGCCAGGACAAATAGTAAAGTTCGGGTATGGACCAAATCATGGTGGCAGGTTCCAGGCCCCAGAGCAGTCTGAGAGTGAGGAATAGCACAATATTTGGAAGATTTAAGCATCAGACTAGATTAAAAAGTTCAGTGTGTCGGGACCAGAGGCAAGGCAAGGGCCATTTCTGCTTGGTTCTGCTCACGGCTCCGTTACTTACACCGAACTGCAGTGCCAGCTACAGTAATGGCTGACTTTGCATCTGTAGTCTCGCAACACTTGCTCGGCTTTGCGATATGTGGCTGTTGCCTGCCCCAGCTGCAGTGACGTCTAGCTTTGTATCTTCTGTATAACTCCTGTTTGGAGTACTACTTGCTTATTTTAATTGTTTGCACAACTTGGTTTTTTCCTCTCTGTGCACTGAGTGTCGAACGATCTTTTTTAATGGGTGCGCTTGAGGTATCTTTGCTTTGTGGCTGCCTGTAAGAAGACGAATCTCAAGGTTGTATAATGAATACATACTTTGATAATAAATGTTCTTTGAACTTTGCACTTTGAAAGATCCATGCCTTTTATCAGCTTTGTGATCTCTGACGTTTATCTACTGATTAACTCATAAATATTCACACTCTATCCTTTCCTGTCACAGTCTTTTCATTGACCTCCCTATGAATACCTTTCTTTCTACCTTTGTCTGTACTTAAATTTACCCCAACTTTGCTATCTCAATGCCTTGTCTCGATACTTATTTTAAAATCCTCTCAACTAACCTAAATTTCTTTTTTGCTAGAATTTTAATCACAGCATGTTTCAGATTTGGACCTTCCCAACAATACAGATTCTACTTTTCACAGTGCTTCTTGAACCAGAACTCGTTCCAACTACACTAACTGCTAGAGCCACACAGATGTTTGATCTAATCTCATCTATCAGACATCAATTTGCACTATGCTCAGGGAATTATTATTATCTTTGAAGTTCTGATTCTCAGTTTGTTGCAGAACCAGACTGTCCAGCCTACTGTATTGTTGCAAGTGGGCAGACTCGATAGGTTGGCAAACATCTCTTGTGTCAATCCCCTTGATACACATTCCTGTCAGTAAATTGCTGTTTACTTCTCCTATTTAACAGGATTCCTTTCGCACAGTGTCATGGCCAGTTATATCATCCAGCCTGCAACCTACTTATCTAAGCAAGCTTAAACATTAAACCCATCGGACAATTACAACAGCTGAGGGTATCGATCCCCTTACTTCAGAATCAGAATCGGGTTATTATCAGTGACGTATGTCATGAAATGTATTGTTTTGTGTCAGGAGTACCATACAAGTCATTAAAAATTACTATAAGTTACAAAATAGATAGATAGATAGATTGATCAGAAGAGGAATAGTGAGGTAGCATTCATGGACTGTTCTTAAAATGTGGGCTCCTGTACCTCCTCCATGATGTTAGAAATGGGAAGAGGTATGTCCTGGAATTTGGGGTCCTTAATGATAGATGTCAACTTTTTGAGGCATTGTCTTTTGAGGTGTCCTTTTTGATAGCAGAGGTGAAGAAGCTGTTGCTAAAATGTTCAGTGTTGACCTTCAGGCTTGCATACAGAATCAGAATCATATTTAATATCACTGGCATATGTCATGAAATTTGTTGTTTTGCAGCAGTAGTACATTGCAATACACAGTAATAAAAATATAAACTACAATACAAAGCATACAGAAAAAGATAAATTAAATAAATAGTGCAGAAACACAGGAAGAAACATGGTGTTCATGGATTCATCGTCCATTCAGAAATCTGATGGTGGAGGGGAAGAAGCTGTTCCTGAAATGCTGAGTGGGTGCCTTCAGGCTCCTGTACCCCTTCCTTGATGGTAGCAATGAGAGGAGCGTGATGGGAGTCCTTAATAATGGAAGCTACCTTTTTGAGGCATTGACTTTTGAAGGTGTCCTTTATGCTGGTGAGGCTAGTGTTCGTGATGGAGCTGGCTGAGTTTACAACTTTCTGCAGCTTTTTTCTAGATCCTGTGTTGTGCCCCTCCATGCCAGATGGTGACGCAACCAGATAGAATGCTCTCCATGGCACATCTGTAGAAATTTGCGAGCAACTAGTGACTTACTAATTCTCCTTAAACTCCTAATGAAATATAGCTACTGTCATGCCTTCTTTGTAATTGCATCAATATGCTGCATTCAAGATAGATCTTCAGAGACATCATCAGCTAGGAACTTGAAACTGCTTACCCCTTCCACTGCTGATCCCTCAATGAGGACCTGTGTGTGTTTCCTCAACTTACCCTTCCTGAAGTCCACAATCAATTCCTTAATCTTACTGGTGTTGCGTGCAAGTTTGGTGATGCAGCACAACTCAACCAGCTGATCTATCTCGCTCCTGTATGCCTCCTTGTCACCATCTGAAATTCAGCCAACAATAGTTGTGTCATTGGCAAATTTGCAGGTGATGTTTGAGCTGTGTTAGCCACACAGTCCTGGGTATAAATAGAGTATTGTTATGATCCCAGCCCCCTCCTTTGTGAGAATTGCAAGAGCACCCGTCGAAAGGGGAGGGGGGGGGGGTCAGTAGACCCAGTAGGAGAGAGAGAGAGAGAGAGAGAGAGAGAGAAATGTGCCAAATTGCAAGTCCCACCCGGGATACAGAATAAGACGACAGTGACTATTGTCTCATGAAAACCACTTGAAAAGCCCTCGGGCAAGGTGGGCTGGTTGAGAGAGAGATTGCATCATCCCAACCTGATTGACACCTGCGACCCCGTGAGAAAGTATAAAGGAGAGTCTCAGGGGGACAGCCCCCTCAGACGCACCAAGAAGACACGAGAGTGTCCCGCAGCAGCGGGAAGCCATTCTGAAGGAAGCCACGTGCGTTAGATTCCGGGATTGGAATTTGTGGCTGGAATCACAGAAAACCGCTTTTAACTAACATCGGGGAGAGGAAACCAACTCTCCCCCGATTTCACGGATGCTTCATCAAGACTCAGCAAGTTCTTTCTCTTCCCCCCCAATCTCTCTCTCTCGGTCGCCCCACGTGAAACCCAGCGATTTTCAAAGGGCTGAGGCCTGCAGACTTTCTGAGTGACTTTTATATTTCCAATGGACAATCTATTAACCCCTAGACAACAGCAGAGCTCACTTCTTAATGACGATTATTACTATCCCTGCGCTTTAGATTGAGTGTTGACGATGTGCTCAATCTGAATGTATGTATTAACCCTACTTTTGTGTCCCTTTATAAATAAAACGTTTGAAAATAGTGACATCAGACTTCAACGGACCTCTCTATCTTTGCTGGTAAGTTCTCCAGTTATGGGATTCGTAACAGTATAAAGCAGTGGGATAAGAACACATCCTTGAAGTGTGCCAGTGTTGATTGTGAACAAAGAAGAAATGTTAATTCCAATCTGAACAGATTGTGTTCTCCCATTAAGAAAGTCAATGATCTAAATGCAAAGTGAATAACAGAGAACCAGGATCTGGAGATCGTTGATTTGGACTGAAGGCATTATTATGTTGAATGCTGAGCTGTAGTCAATAAACAGCATCCTGACGTAGGATGTCCAGGTGATACAAGGCTGAATAAAGAGACAGTGAGTTTGAATCTCTAGTAGACCCATCTTGGTAATTGGCAAATTGCAGTAGATTCAGTTCCTTGCCTAGGCAGGAGTTGATTCTAGCCATGATCGAATTCTCAGTGCACATCATTACATAGATGAGAGTGTCACTGGACAATAGTCACTGATGCAGCTCACCCTGTTCTTCTTGAGTACTGGTATGATTGTCGCCTTTTAAAGCAAGTAGGAACTTCCGACTGCATCAGCAAGAAATTAAGATGTCCCTGAACACACTTGCCAGCTGATTGGCACAGATTTTCAGAGCCCTACTAGGTAGACCATCAGGGCCTCGTGAGGGTTCATCCTCTTGAAAGATGTCCTGACATCAACCTCTGAGACATAGATCCCAGGGTCACCAGATGCTGCAGGGACTTGTACAGGTGTAGTTTTATTCTCCCTTTCAAAGCGTACATTAAAAGCATTGAGCTCATCTGTGTGTGATGCATCACAACCATTCATGATGTTAGGCTTTCCATTGTAAGAAATAATGGCCTGCAAGCCCTGCCAGAGCTGGTGTGCATCCAATTCCATTAATAACCTCAACTGAAATTGTGTTTTTACTCTTAAATTAGCCTTCTGCAGGTCATACCTGGATTTTGTGTATAGTTCTGGATCACTGGTCTTGAATGTGATAGGACTAGCCCTCAGTGTGCTACAAATCTCCTGGTTCATCTCCAGCTTTTGGTTTTGGTATGTCAGTATCTTCTTAAAGGAACACACTTAATCATGCAGGTCTTGATGAAGTCAGTGAACACTGTAGTGTCTTCATTCTGATTCAAAGATGAATCCACCAACTCAAAGCAATCATGTAAGTGCTCCTCCTCATCTCTTGAACACACCTTACTAGTCTTCACCATTAGTACTGCAGTCTTCAGTCTTTGCCTACACACTGGGAGTAGAAGCACAACTGGGTGATCGGACTTTCCAAAGAGTTGACTGTGGGATGGCATGGTAAGTGATCTTGAAGGTGATATAACAGTGGTCATCTGTTATATGTTGGCTCATCTGGTTCCACAGGTGATATGCTGGTGGTCGTTGTTTAGAAACTTCTTCAAGCTTACCTTCTTACGATCTTCTGCAATGATATAGAAAGCATTAGGATACAATGTTTCCTGCCTGCTGATCACAATGCTTAGCTCTACCAGTGCCTGAGGTGGAATGCTCACCACTACCAGGCTGGTAGCAGAAAACTCTCTTGGCAGATAAAAAGGTTGACATTTTACCGCTAGGTGCTCCAGGTCAGGGAGCAGGACTGAGACAGAATCACCCTGTCTGTGTACCATAATGAATTAATCATAAGACATACTCCTCCTCCTTTACTTTAGAAGATTCAACTGACCGGTGTGTATGGAGAATGGTGAAGCCATCGGGTTGCACATTGCATTGGAAATGGCAGCGGTGAGCCACGTTTCTATGAAGCAAAGTACATAACATTCCCTGATGCCTTCCTGATACGTCAATCTTCCTCTGAGGTCTTCGATTTTATTTCCCAGAGACCGTATATTCCCAGCAGGATGGTCAGGAGTGGGGGTCTAAGCCTTTTGGTTTCAATGGAACCTGCAGACCAACGCATCATCCCCACTTCTGTTTTCTTAAAGGGGAACTGCACTCACGAAACAAATCTGCCATCTGGGTCTGCTGATTTTGAATATTAATATATTTTTTAAATGCCTTAAAGTGATGCTGCTTACTGAAGCACTCATGGCTGTGACTGTGGATTTCAGCTGTAGTATTCCGAAACGGGAGTATTTGCTAATTCCTACCAGAGCTGCACGCAAAGTGTCTGCAGTTGTTGGTGCCATCTTTGAACCTGATAGCAATAATAAGAAGAGAGCATGTCCCAGGTGTAAGGGTCATTAGAGCTGGATTCGGCCTTCTTAAGGCACCACCCTTTGAAGATCTCCTTACTGGTGAGGATGGTTATGTCCATGTTGGACCTGACTGAGTCTACACCCCTCTGCAGCCTCTTTCGATCCTGTCCATTGGAGCTTCCACACCAAGTTTCACATGCTGTCACACTCACCTGCTTCTGAGTAATGATCAGATCAGAAGAATAGGGTGTGACAAACTGTTGGAGCAAAACAGAGTTAAAAGGATGAGAGATGATGCCATTAAATCATATAGTATCATTAAGATGAATCTTCAGAACATCTATCTCCAATTAGGAAGGTTTGAAACTAGGGTCCATTTAAAAAAGTCAATCATATAGAAATGATGTGAGACTAAGTTCCATCATAAAGTTATGATTCTTAGGAATTCTCTTTTTCACAAAGGTTTAGTTTTAAATAAGTTGAAAGCAGAAATATATATTTTTTGATATTAAGAAATGAGGGGGTGGTGGAAGCAGGTAAGTTGAAGTAAAAGAGTGGCCATGATTAAATGAAGTGTGGGAGTTTGCTTGGTGGGGGGGTGGGGGGTCTGAAGGGCCCATCCTGTCTCATTAACTTCTGATGCACTGTTCAACTATTGTCAATGGAAAAGGACATTGATAGGAATATTTTCTATTGTTGTAGTTATCACCACTGTGTTGTGTCCAAACATTTCAGATTTTTTTTCCCTTCTGATTACACTGTGACAAGGAAATACAGCAATTCCTTGACATAACCATTTCTCAAAATGTCCTTGGAGATTTTAGCTGCCAGCTGAAAGCCAATGGTCAATTAAATAGGAAAGATTATGATTTAGTTAATGTCCATGAAACATTTAATATCATTATATAATGATGTGCAATGTAAAAAAAAATCTTTGCTCCTGTCCTGACTCATACATGGCCTCATCATATTTTGTCAGGCGTAGTTGCTCTGGAATAGATTCAATGGTAAGCCATTAAAATGCTGTCAGGTTTAAAGGACCTTATTTATTATGATAGGATTTGAGTGCTAGCTCTGAACAGACCAGAAAAATGCCCACTGTGGTGAGATTTAACTGTATGTTTTATATGTATGAGGGGACAGCTCCATCTTAGTCAGAAATCTCAAACAAGAGAAAATCTGCAGATGCTAGAAATCCGAGCAACACACACAAAGTGCTGGAGGAACTCAGCAAGCCATGCAGCATCTATGGAGAAAAGTATAGTCGATGTTTCAGCAGGGTTTCAACCTGAAACATTGATGGTACTTTTTTCCATAGATGCTGCCTGACCTGCTGAGTTCCTCCTGCATTTTGTGTGTGTTAGTCAGAATGCATGCATATAAGGAATTCAAACAGGTTGGTTATCAAAAGGGCAATCAAGGTTGTCACTGACATTTGAGAATACTTGACTTTACCGCAGACTTGAACACCCCAAATGGAAGTGCAGCCCGATCCCTCACAGAGACCATGGAGCAACAAGAATCACGGATATAGTGGTGGAAGTGAGAAGGGCAAACAGTACGTTATGTTCACAAGCCAGCCTTAGAAAACTAGATGAGCCATACCTCTTAGGTTAACTGGCTATCAAAATTGTAAATGGCTTCATACATTCTTGCCATTCAAAAACCTTTTAAAGTTTTTGCCTCAGTCCATGTTGAGTGCAACTTGAAACATGGACACACAATTAGGAAAACTACTATGATGACATGATAATAATTTTTAAGTCTCGTATGGAAATGCTGCAGGACCTCAACAAGACAGCGAACAATCACACAGACATTGTCAACAGCCACACTAGCAACTAATTGACTTCTCCATGAGAATTCAGGATGTTTTGAATGTTGATCCTGACTGGGTAACTGATCATTCAATGGGAGAACACTTAGGGAGCAGTGAATATACCCCCTTAAGTTTTATGATAGCTATAGATAAGGATAAGTGTGGACCTTAGGTGCAATAAATTGGAGCAGGACAAATTACATGAGTTTTAGGCAGGAAACAGGGAGACTTAATTAGTAACAATTGCTTTTGGTCAAGTTCCACATCCAATATGAGAGGGTACTTGAAATCCAACTTCACAGAGTACAGGTATGTTCCAAAAAGAAGGAAGGACAAGAATGGCAAATTAAGCAAACTTTGTATTTCAAGAAAGATGGTGAACGTAGTCAAGAAGAAGGAGAAAACATAATGTAAGGTTAAGATCAAGGAAAAGATCAAGAAATGCCCTTTAGGATAATGAAAATGCCAAAAGAAGGGACTTAATAAAGCCAGGAGGGATATTGAAAAATCCTCGGTAAGTAGGATTAAAAAGAATCCCAGGGCATCCTATATATGCATAAGAACAAGAAGTTAGTAAGAGAGCAGGTAGGACTATTCAGGCATGAAGGAGGAAACATATTCTTGAAGATGGAAGATGTGGATAAAGTCCTAACTGAGTAATTTATGTCAGTATTTACTGTGGAGGTGGACATGGAGTATAGGGAGATCAATGTGGAGTATGCTAATTTGCTGGAGTACTTCAAGGTAAAGGAGACCACAATGTGGGGTCTCTTATAATTAAAATGGATAAATACCCAGGGCCTATTGGGAAATACCTCAGGTTATTGTGTGAGGCCAAAGATGAGATTGCTAAATCCTTGATGAATACCTTTATGTTCTCTCGAGTCAAAGGTGAGATGTTGGTGGAGAGGCAAATAGCTGATGTTGTTCCCTTGTCAAGAAGGGAAACAGTGATAATTATAAAACTGGAAACTATAAACCAGTTAGTTCACATCAGTGGTTGGGAGATAATTTAGGGATATGGATTATGAGCATTCGAAAAACCGTGGCCTATTTGGGGGGCGGGGGTCAGTATGGCTCTGTGCAGGGCAATTTGAGCCCTTCTAACCAAATTGAGTTATTTTGAGGAACTGACAATGGCGATTGATGTGAATGTTGCCTACATGGATTTTTGGCAAGGTGTGTGATAAAGTCCCTCATGGGAGGCTCATCTATATGATTAAGATGCATGGGATCCATGGTAAATTCAGTTCAGTATTGTCTTGCTCAGAAGACAAAAATTAGTGGTTGATTAGACTCATTCAGTCTGGGGACTGTGACTAGTAGTGTTCCACAGACATTTATAATGGGACCTCTGCTGTTTGTGATGTACTGTGTATAAATGATCTGAATGTAAGTATAGATGGGTGGGTTAGCAAGGTTGCAGATGTTACAAATATTGATGGTACTGGAGACTGGCAAAGGAACAGCAGGATAAAGATCAGTTGCAGATATGGGCAAATGGAGTCTAACCCAGGTAAATGTGAAGTGTTGCACTTTGAGAGATCAAAGGTAAGGAGACTGTACCTGTAAATGGCAAGACACTGAACCGCTCTCTTGGGAAGAGGGATATTGGGGTCCAAGTTCAATATTCACAAAGTGTCTACACAGGTTGATAGAGTGATTAAGAAGATATATGGCATGTTTTTCTTAGTAGAGGCATTAAGTTTAAGAGTGAGGAAATTATGTCGCAGCTTTATAAATTTTTAGTTCCACTGCATCTGGAGTATTACATTCAGTTCTGCTTGCCCAGTTTTATTTTGAAGTCCTGGAAAGGGTGAAGAAGAGGTTTACCAAGATGCTGTCTGCAACACTGGCATGTGCTACAAGAGGTTGGACAAACTTTGATTGTTTTCTCTGGAGTGGCAGAGTCTAGGGGAGAACTGATAGAGGTTTATAAAATTATGAGAAGCACAGATAAGCTGGACTGCCAGTTTTTTTTTCTCTAGGCATAAATTGAAGATGAAGTGAGTATGTTCAAAGGTGATGTGAGGGACAAATTTTTTACACACACAGAGGTGGATGCCTTGGGCGGTGGTACAGGAAATTACAGCTCTTGGCTTTCAAGAGTCTCTTTGATAGGCACATGAATGCGCAGGAAATGGAAGGATTGTGGACTTTGGAAATTGTGTAGGCAGAATGGATTAGTTTAGTTGGGCATTTGATTACTAATTTAGTTAATTCGGCACAACCTTATGAGCCTTGGGGCCTGCTCTTGTGCTAGACTCTATATGACCATGCTTGGTCACAAACTTAAAAATCCACTTTTTAGACATCAGTTCTGCCCATGACTGTGATCAGTGTCCCAGGATGATCTACAACATCAGTGTTCTATTCGACCCCAAGTTCACCTTTCAGTGCTCTATCCTGTCCATCGATAAGACTGCTAAATTGCATTCTCTAGTGATACCCATTCCAACCCCCTCTTCTTCCCACCTACTGCTGAACCTTCTATACTCATGGGTTAAGGATGAAAGGTGAAATGTTTAAGGGAACATGAGGGGGAGCTTTTTCAATCACAGAACGGTGAGAGTGTGGAACGAGCTGCCAGTGGAAGTGGTGGATACAGCTTTGATATTTCAACACTTAAGGAATGTTTGGATAATACATGGATGGGAGGGGTCTGGAGGGCTATGGTCCAGGAGAAGGTCAATGGTATTAGGCAGAATAATAGTTCGGCATGGACTAGATGGGCTGAAGGGCCTGTTTCTGCGCTGTAGTACTCTAAGGCTCTTTGTAAACCTGTTTTCCCTATGTTGAGCCAATGCAAATCCCTAATGTGAAAACAGGGAACTCTGGAAACTGAGCAGATGGCATCTAAGTAGAATCTAAGGTAATAATGCTGGCGTGTTTCTTCAACTATTTTTATGTTGTGTTTTTATATTACCATAAAATAATTTAATAAATGGTTTTATGGGACTAAGTGTAAAGAAAATCTCCTGTGCAATTGTAGCATTGACTGAAACATCAAAACAAGTTACCCATAATAGAACACATAGGCATTAACTTAACTAACTTGTGATTGCTCAAAACATTCATATCTACTATAATTTTTTCATTGCAAATAGCATTTACATCTTCCAGATACTATATCGTACACTGCACAGGCTACGCAGAGATCTGAAGTTAGAATCAAAATCAATTTTACATGGCCTTTTTGATTTTTAGGGAGATAGGGAGTAGATCAGGAATATCCAAGCAATATAACTTACTTGGATTCTTCAGACTGAATAAGATCCTATGATTGAAATTTCAAGTAGAAAATTCATTACTGGTCCTCCCCAGGTTAAAAATGCTTGACTTAAGCTATGGCACATACATATAAGCACCCATTTGTGACAGGATGGATTTACTGGTTGGGCTACTCTATTTCAAAGGTTCATTTATTATTAAAATATACAACTCTGAGATTGTTCTTCTCCAGATAGCCATGAAACCAAGCAAAAAAACAATGGTAATACGATCATCAACCCCCAATCCTCACTCCCCTGCACAAAACGCAACAAGAACATTGGTTCCCAAATACCCTTCTATTTTGCTCTCCATGTTTGGAAAACAAATCCAGACAGACAGGAGGCAGTGTAGAAAAGTTTAGCATGCTGATTCTGGGAATGAAGGAGTTGACAATATGAAGAGAGGTTGTTTACTTATTGGAATTTACATAAAGTGATGCTAGGTACACTCCTGTATCACTTAGTCACCAGATTACACTCATATGAAATGTGGGCAGTGTCTATTACATGTAGAAAGCTTCTATGAAACTGAGATGCACCATAAGGACAATTGTACAAGCCCCCAAGAATGTGCATAGGAATGGCAGTGAACAGTTGATACATGCTCAAGATTGCAGTTAAACAAGATGCCTGCATTATAGTTTCCTGTTAATTTGTAATGACTTCAGTCCCATCGTCTGCTCACAACACTGTTTACTAGTTTACTAGCAGTAGCTGATGTTGGAAGCCTTATTTAAAGCTAACCTGCTCTAGGTAACGCTAGCCTTTACATCTTAAAGGGTAGATGCTTCAACTAGACTAGCTGCCAGTAGCTGAAGTTAATGGACTAGACATTCAAACCTTGGCACCATTGAGGAGAATGTGGGTTTCCAAGGTTTCCTGACATTGCATAGGATGTTGGAGCTGGAGGTGTGAATTGTTTCCCTGGGTTCTTTCAAATACACATGGTATTTTGGAAGGAACCAACAGTTAGCCTTGAAGACCTGCAGTGAGTGTTGGATTAGGCTCTTAAACTGGACATGTGCCAATATTATGAACATACAAATGCCAAATCACACCTGCTGCTCAATGGACAGCACTCTGGTAGCAATATCTGTAAATTAGGAATCCCACCTGATACTCATGTACTGAGATTCAACTGCTCAACTGGCCTCTCAGCACTCTGGATTGATATGTCCTCCTCTGAAAGCCTGTCCTCTCCACCGCTGTCTTCCAACTGCTTACTCCACTTTGTGCCCCCTCCTCTTCCATCCTCTCATTTTCAATTCCAACCATATTAATGTATCTCATATGGGAGCAAATGTAGATAGCAATAGCCTTGGGAGTCAGCAAAGCAAAATATTTCAGCATATGCTTCCCCACTCTCTATGGACTTTATAATTAAAGAAGCACAAAACACTTGTAGAAGACCAAACACATCCAATATGTCACCATTTTAATTCCACTACCCAGTTCCATTCCAATATGTCAGTCCTTTACTGCCACAATGAGGCCATTCTCAGGTTGGAGGAATAACACCTCATTTTTTGTTTGGGTAGGTTCCAACCTAATTGCATGAGCATTGATTATGCAGCCCAGTAATCTCTCCACCTCTCTTTTTCCATTCCCCATTCTGGCTCCCCTCTTACACCATCTCATTACCTCATCTGCCTATCGTGTCCCTTTGATGCCCCTCCTTCTTCCCTTTCTGCCCTAGTTCACTCTCCTCTCCTATCAGATTTCTTCTTCTTTAGGACTTCACCTTTTCCACCTATCACCTGTCAGCTTCTCACTTCACATCCCTTCCCCCTTCCTCCTACCTTCTCCTCATCTGGCTTGACCTATCACCTTCCAGCTTGTACTCATTCCCCTTAATGCACCTTTTAATTCTGGCTTCTTACCACTTGCCTTCCCATCCTGATGAAGGGTCTTGGCCTGAAACTTTGACTCTTTATCCCTCTCCATAGACGATGCCAGACCTGTTGAGTTCTTCCAGCATTTTGTGTGTTACTCTGCACTTCAGCATCTGCAGAATCTCTTCTGCTTTTGAAATCTGAATCACATATATCTTCCCAAAGAAATCTACTATCCTTAGTTATTCTTGCTGATATGTGACTCCAGATCCACCAATGCCAATAACACTTAATGGTCTCAGTTCCAATAAATGCCTACGTACTGTGAACAAATAAAAAGTAAGCAATAACCAGAATGTGTCAATTAAATTATAGCTCCATTTAACTAGTACTGGCAGGGGTGCTTCTTACTGTCACTTCAGCCAAATCACTTTAAGAAAGTGGGCATGTTTGGCACAGCTTTGTGGGCTGAAGGGCCTGTATTGTGCTGTAGGTTTTCTATTTTTCTAGCATCAAAGTATTGCTCACTTCCTCTTCGGAGCTCACTATGTTGTGCACTAACATCTTATTTCAGTGGCATCTCAAGTATATTACCCTATAAACTGAGGCCACTTTTCCACTGAGGCCAGGGGAGAATAAAACCAGAGGTCAAGGGTGAAAGGGGAAAAGTTTAAAGGGAACATTGGGGGGGGGGGCTTCTTCACGCAGAGAGTGTTGGGAGTGTGGAATGAGCTGCCAGATGAAGTGGTGAACGTGGGCTCACTTTTGACATTTAAGAAAAATTTGGAGACAGGTATATGGATGAGAGGGGTTTGGAGGGATATGGCTCAGGTGCAGGTCAGTAGGACTAGGCAGAAAAATGGTTCGGCACAGCCAAGAAGGGCCAAAAGGCCTGTTTCTGTGCTGTAATGTTCTATGGTTGTATAAACCTCCTTGAACATTGTAGTTAAAAATTTGATCCTCAATAGGCAACTGTACCACCAAAGAATTGGACACAAATGATGGTAGTCTCTTGTCCCACTTGTCAATATGTATAAGCCCTGACAAGCCCTCCTGTGAATCTTTCTATGCATTGAATGTCTATTAGCAAAAGTACAGTTGGAGCACGATATGATTACAGATTACGTACTAAAATGTTCTGTTGCCTATGTAGTCATTAAGAAAACTTCAGGAGTCATTTCAAGATCGTTTTAGTGAAGATCAATAAAATAATTTATTCCAGCAATCACTGGCCACAGTTGATGCTTTCTGCCACTGGTACAAATCCTTACACATCACCTAGTCACTGTCACAGCTCTGCTTTCTGCTGTTACGCACTGATCATGCTTGAGATACACCAGTAATAATGCTTCCTATTATGGATAATGCAAGGTTACCTTTAGAAGCATTCTAATCCATTTAATACAGATTTGAAAACAATAAGCATGATTCATAGATGTTAAAACTTTGTATTACAAAGAGAAAATTGTGGAAGTCAATTTGTTTTTGTTGGACTCCAAATATTTGGCACTGCTACCTGATCAAAAGCTTCAAATGTTGAGAGTTGCAAATGGTTTAGGTACAAGCTTATAATTTTCTTGGACTGAGAGCACAGAACCAAAAAATAGTCAATTTAAACAAATGGCACATCATAATTGCTTTACTCACAAAATAGCAGAAAAGCAAAGAATATTAATGCAGTGGCAAGACAGATT
Source organism: Hypanus sabinus (assembly GCF_030144855.1). NCBI lineage: Eukaryota > Metazoa > Chordata > Chondrichthyes > Myliobatiformes > Dasyatidae > Hypanus > Hypanus sabinus. Next base: position 156,816,661 of record NC_082711.1, on the reverse strand, counting down.
AATGGCTGGCATGGTGGCTGTTATACATTTCAGTCTCATCAATACACCCTAAGCCTCATTGGCATTAAACCCTACATTGCAATGGCTGAAAAGTTTTACTCTCCTATGACATTTGTCTCACAATGGTCTGATATTTATAATCTTTCCACATGTCCTGAACAACTGCTGGTCTGGGTGTGTGGAAGAGTCTGATGCAGCTGGCAAAGCTAGAACAGTGAATACATATGGCAAAGCTGAACCTTGAGAATCAAATAGCAGTTCCTGATAAGAGGAATTAACCAAAATGGGATGAAATAAAGGGCAGATGATATAAGCTTGAAAAGTACAAACATGATTGTTAAAGTCAATTTCTCTCATCTACTGAGGTAAACCAGAAGATAACTCAGTGTTCAACCAGAACTAATATCTGACTACCATTTCTCTGATAGAGTCACAATATGCTAATTCAGCTTCAAATGGCATTGATAGGGGGCGATGGAGTCTTTTGGTTTTGGATTGGAGAGGTAGCTGTTTCCCAAACTTCACGGATGTAATATATGTAGCTCCTAAGCAAGTACCTTCCATGTTAAATGCGTGCAGAACTGTAAAGGGATGTGGAGACTGCACAAGCAACATATTGCTTCTGTACAGAAGTCGTACTGAATGCAAACTACTGCTTTACAATGTCCATAATGCTGCTGTACAGAGGTTATACACGGTGAAAAATGCTGTGTTGTTTGTTGTTTTTAATCAAGATAAACTTCATTCATAATGAAAGATTATTTACAAGAATAAACCATCCAATGTCTTTTCATACTTTACATTCATAGCCAAAGCTTTCCATTCTATTCTATTCCATTCATACACATCAAAAGTACTCTTACCACTTACGTGACACTCTGGGGTGATATACCAACTACAACAATTGAGGGGTATGCTTCCCCAACCTAGTTCCTCCCTCTCCAGTGAGAGATGAACTCTACACTGTGGTCCTTTCCCTTTGAGCCGCTGCACTGATTGCTCCAGGTTTCGGTGCATCCCTCGACACATACTCCTGCAGTCTCAAATGTGCCTGCGGGCAACATTCTTCCACAGACATCTCAATGTGCTGGCAGACGAACAAGTTGTAAAGTCACTGCAAAGAGAGTAGGATTTGAGGAGAAATTGGCTTTCACTTCGTGGCTGATCACCATTTTTTTACTCACCACGCATTGTTTGTCCTGGGATTTGATATTAGCCAAAATCACCGGCAAATTTGCAAACAGATCAAGAAGCAGGCCTTATAAAGGTGATTCATAATTAATGCCATGGCTTGATGTGCTTATGAGAAGACTTACGCAAAAATGCAAGTATAGTCAAGCTTGATTCAAGAGGAGAGAGAAAAATGGCTCCCAAGATAACATATGAACAGAGCAAGCAGAGGAGATAAGTATGTGCAGGGTTCTATGATGAATGAGAGATTGGTGGAAAGGTGATGCAGATTTGATAGTCAACAATTTGCAAGAAAATAGGGATCAGCATTTACCTTGGGTGTTTTCCGTCAGGCATGATGAGTTCACTGTGAGAACGAACACCAACCATAACAGATTTTTTATGTTACTTTACTTTTTTCTCTTCCCCAGGCAACCATTCATTGTTTCCGCTAGTAAGTCTACTTCAAGGAGGCAGAGGCAGACAAATGGTAGGTTCCAAGTAAAGCCATACCATTAATGCTTTCTTTTAAAGTTGTACTTACTAATAATTCTTTCTACATGTCACCAAAAGCTTATTAACCAAAAACTATTAGTCATGCAGTAATATATTTTTTTAATCCCCCTCGAGATATCATTAGCAATGGTGAACAGCAGGGAGGAGAAGGCAGTCACATTGCTCTGATGCAGATAGTGGGTAACACTGATTCCACAATCTGAACAGCTTTGCTGTCTGCTCACCCAAAGTAGGCTGGATCCATTGTGCATCCTCTGCCAGAGGCAACACCGTTCAGAGTAAATTTAAATTTATTACCCAAGTACATATACGTCACCATATACTACTTAGAGATTTGTTTTCTTGCAAGCATTCACTGTAGAACAGAGAAATACAATTGAATCAAAAAAGCTACACACAATGACTGACAACAGCCAATGTGCAAAAGAAGACCAATTATATAAGTAAAAGCAAATAAATAATACTGAGAGCATGAGTTGTAGAGTTCCTAAAGTTAGTCCATAGGATGTGTAATAATTTCTGTGTTGAGGTGAGCTAAGTTATTCACATTGTTTCAGGAGCCTGATGGTGGAAGGGTAGTGTGCGTCCAAAGGCTCCTGTACCCCCTTCTGTATGGCATCGTTGAGAAGAGAATATCAGTTTGCTGGCATTGGTAAATCGGGCTAAAGCCTGAGCCAAGATTGACTCAAAGAAAGTAACACTGCTGGTGTCAGAACACAGCAGGAATTGAGGTGTACACCCAAGTCCATTGTACCAGCTGTCATTGTTTCTCTCCACACTGAAGCCACCAGTTCAGAAATCGATCTCTGTAATTCAGCTATTTTCAATCAAGATGAAAATTATGCTTCTTTTGTAAAGTTGTAGCTGAATGGCTTTGGATGCTATGATTTTCATAATTATTTCATGTTGGCCATTTTTCCATTCAGCTGCTGGCTCTCAGTTTGCAATCCCATTTGTTTTTGCTGAACGTTCCATTGCCACAATATCAATGTGCACACACTGAAATTACTGCCTGCTTGCTGGTCCAAAAAATAAATCAGATTAAGATTGACGTGCAGATTATTTATACAAAGCATCACAAAGTGAGCCACATGGAGAATGCATGTTTTTAATAAGCAAAAAATTTGCTATGAAGTCAGTCTGCACAGTCAATCATCAGAGTTAATATTCCATTCATAAGCAATGCCAATGACTTGCATCCATCAGTTCCAGGCAATGCACTTTATTGCTCTTGTCTACCAATTGAAAGACTTAACTGCACTAATAAACTGGACAACACACAAGGAGGGCAATCTAAATCTAAATGCACTTCTTATGAGCGTCCATTGAATGAGATCCTACCAAAACATTCAGAAGGCATTCTGCCTATTGTTGGCCATGGAAAGGTTTTTCCCGGTAGTTGCACTACTATTGATTTTCCCCATACCTCTGCAATGTACACTCTGTGACCACTTTATTAGGTAGGCCTATACACCTGCTCGTTAATGCAAATATCTAAATGGCAAGTCAGAAGCATGCAGATACGGTCAAGCGTTCAGTTGTTCAGACCAAACTGCAGATGAGGAAGAAATGTGATCTAAGAGATTTTGACCATAGAATGATAGTTAGTGCCAGGTGGGGTGGTTTGAGTGTCTCAGAAACTACTTATCACCTAGGGTTTTCCAGCACAGTAATCTCTAGGGTTTACAGAGAACAGAGTGATAAACAAAAATCACCTACTGAGCAACAGTTCAGTCGGCAAAAATGACCAGTTAATGAGAGAGGTTCGAGGAGAATGGTCAGCCTGGTTCAAGCTGACCGAAAGCTGATAGTAACTCAAATAACTATGCATTACAACGATGGTGTGTAGAGAAGCGCCTCTGAATGCACAACACATTGAAACTTGCAGTGGATGGGCTACAGCATCAGAGACCATGAACATACGCTCAGTGGCTGCTTTATTTGTTACCTGATAAAGTGGCCATTGAGGGTATACTCGGATGCTTATTGAAAGCTGTTGTTGAGTCTCTTCCACTGTTCTATCCATTCTACATCATCACAACTTCCCACTTAAATGAGAAAATTCTCCTGATCACATGGTAGTGAGAGGAACCAGGAGGAAGCACTGAAACCAAGTTGTATGAAAAACTTCTAAAGGCAAAGAGCATTCCTTTACAGACAAATTTGTCACAATACAAGAAGTGGCTATAAAGCCCATTGTGTCTCTGCTGGCTGCCAGCAGTCTCACACAGCTTCTTCTTGTCCCCTTGCAACTCATATTCTCTCACTTACACATCGATTGCATTTCATTCTTTAGTCATTTAGTGTTTAGCTTACAGAAACTGATTAAAATTCCAGCTTATCTCTGGGCATTCAGTCATTTTGTTCACTCATAACATAAATCAATAGATTTCTGCACCTCAAGGACTTCAAGAGTGAGCTGGAAAATGCACTGCGCTAAATGGTCAACCATTTGGTCCAAATAAAATAAATAACAGAGAAGGTTCAAGGGGCCAGATAGTCTTCTCTGTTCCTATTTCGTATCTTTGGGATGTTGGAGGAAACTAGAGCCCTGGTAGAAACTCACACTGAAACCAAAACTGATAGAAATGACTTCTATGTGATTACAAATTCCAGGTTGATCTCTCCAATGGAGCACTGGATCATTAATTGGGAGAAATGCCAAACTTGGTATGATCCTTTGCTGAGAAAGTTATTGTGATCTTGAGTTGAGTTCCACAGACAAAGCTGGCCAGGCAAGAGAATATGATGGATGGCATCTGTTAGCCTCATGAGACCATGGATCTGCGCCTGGTAAGTCTTTCGGATGTCCTCTCCAGGTCGTAGGCCTGGGCAAGGTTGTATGGAAGACCGGCAGTTGCCCAAGCAGCAAGTCTCCCCTCTCCACACCACCGATATTGTCCAAGGGAAGGGCAAGGGCCGATACAGCTTGGCACCAGTGACATCAGAGGAGTTGCCAGAGCAAAGTTGAAGGCAACGTCGGACTGCCTTAGGGGCTCCAGCTCCAGATTTGTCCTCAGGGTTTACTCCCGAAGCCTTTCCCATGAGTGGGTATGGCCGCAAGGCAGCGGAGGTTTGAAATCAGGGTTTTCCTTCCCTTAGCTGGACAGATTTCCCAGGCTGACAAGTTCCATCTACCCGAAAGGATAGTCACCCAATAACATCACGCAATTCTCAAGGTGAGTGATCTGAAAAACCTCAGAATAAAAATAAATTGTTTATCATAAATGGCCTATGTCTGATGTGGTACGTGTCCGTGAAGATGCTTTAGGAGAGGCTTTACACTGGCAAGTCGTATTCAAGGTCATATTCTCTGCAAGAGCCTGTGGCTTTTGCATCAATGTCCGCCACCCAGGCTACAAGGCTGTGAGATAATAGCAGAGTGTTAATTTAAATAGTGAGTGATTTATAATGAAAATCAAAGCACTGGAAATGCTGGAAAACTGATATAGAAAGAGAAAATTCAGCAGATCCTGCTGTATTTGTGGGATTAAAACAGTTAATATTTCAGTTCAAAGAACCTTCATCAGGACCTTTTCACCTGAAATGTTAACTCTCTCTTTCTCTTCCAAACACCTGCTGAGTATTTCCAGATTTGTCTGTTTTAACCTGAAAAATGAAGGCATAAAATTAGGTCCTGTGCTGAGACTATTCCACAATCGTTGCGTGCTGCAACTTTAAGCTTCAATTTATTTCAACAAGGGTGGGAATGGGCATTGCACACAAAGGCTGGTGTCACCACATGTGCATCTAATGCTGGACATGTGTCAGATTTGTTGGTTTAGATTGTGCACAGAAGTGTTCAATTCAATTTTGTGATGGATAGAATTTCACCTGGAAAATTATTACACTGGACAACAAATTCTTTTCAAAAGTGTTGCTTCTTCAGGATTTTTTTTGTTTATGATATATTGCTTGAAGATGAACACAAATGTAATTTCAGGATACTTGTATCATGTAATTCATTTTTATTGAATATAATGTGTTTAATTGCATAGTTGTGCTGATGCTTTTCAATAGTTCAACTAAGTTAAAAATATTTTGTTAATGATTTTCATTTGTACACAGTGTCTGAGGCTTCTCGCTTAAGTCTCCAACAATAAATCGGCAGCATTGATGGATTCCATTTGCCCTGGTATCTTTTCTTTATGACCGCAATGTCCTGGTGAAACCTTTCACCATGCTCGTCACTGACAGCACCAAGATTTGCAGGGAAGAAGTCTAAATGGAAATGCAGAAAATGAATCTTTAGTGACATGTTGCATTTCATGGTTTTATATGCTTGAAGTATGCTTTCAACCAGCTGTATGTAGTTTGGTGCTCTGTAGATGCCGAGAAAAAGTTTGACAACTTCCTTGAATGCCTTCCATGTGATTTTCTCCGGTCCCACTCAAATTGCCTGTTGTTGATGAACTGTTTGATCTGTGGACCAACAAAAATGCTTTCCTTAATCCCAGCATCAGTTATTCTGGGAACCATCTGTCTCAAATATCAAAATCCTTCATAGAGCCTGTGGCTTTTGCATCAATGTCTGCCACCCATGCTACAAGGCTGTGAGATAATAGCAGTGATAGCAAATTCCATCCTTACAGTCCTGAACCCAATAATTATTACTAAACCCTATCCTACCATGCAGCAGCTGTGCTGCCTAAGCATGCCCTAGCATGCCTGGACAAGGCAGGAAACTTTCCAGCTTAATTGTAGCCAACATTTTAATTGACTTTAATTATGAATTTAAATAATAAACATAAGTTTAGTTAAAAAATGGAGCATGATAGGGAAATTTCATGGTGATTTTCATGATCAGTAGCCCAAAATTCATACGATACACCTATTCAGGAAGCAAAATCTTTGTTGTCCAGTATTATTAGCATGGCCTAGTACAGAATATGCTGACTTTTAATATATTACAAGGAAGTGTAGAACATGGCCTATCCTGTCATTCAATAAGATAACTTAATAGTAACCTCAACTCCTAATTCCTGCTGAACTCACAGTAACCTTTTATCCAATGGTTTATCAAGAATCTGACTTGAAAATGTTTAAAGGTTCTGTATCCACAACCCTTTGAGAAAAGGAGTTCGAGCTTCACCCACAAGCAGAAACATTTTTTCCTCATCTGCTGTGCAAGATCCTCAGGGCCCTGAATGATTCACTCAAGTCATTCCTTAAAGTCTTGAAGACAAGATTGTCCATCCTTTCCTCATTTGACAAGCCATCAGATATTGGTCTAGTAAACCTTCTCTGAACTATTCCTAATACATGTACATCTTTCTTTAAATAAGAAAACCAACACTATACTTCAGACATAATCTCACTACTGCCATACATAATTGAAGTACAACCTCTGTATTTTGTATTCAATTTTCTCAATAATAAATAACATTCTGCTAATTTTCATAATTACATTTTGAACCTGCATATTAGCCACTTACATTTCATACACCAGACCTTTCCACATCTCAGAGTTCATTTAGATAATACTCCTCTTATTTATGCATTTAGAAACAGCACCAATTAATCCAATTTATTTTCAGTTTTCAGTGCATAATTTGCTATGTGCCAGTTAAACTGTTTCTAAAATTTCAGAAGTGGAGTGCTATGTAAGAGTAAGATTGATACTATTAGCCATGGATAAATTTAAGGGAATAATCTCCCCCAATAGAAAAGAAGAAACAACAGAGGAAAAGAATAGAGGCAGAAATCTATTGGCCGTCAATATAAGTATTGAGGAGCTGGAAAGGTTTAATCTCCACTGCTCGGAGTCCAGTTTCAGAATATAGTTGTGAGAGTGAAATAATTTCTGATTCCTACTCGTGTAAGCTCCTGAGTGAATGTTAAACCTGCACACTGTTACAGAGCTGAAAACCATTTCTTTAGCAAAAGTTTTAGACCAGTATGGTGACATTCCATTGAGCCAGGTGGCATATGCAATTCTATTGTAAATATCCAAACACTAATCAGCTCAAGCAAGCATCAAGCACATTGTTTTCATGTGAATAACTTTAATTTTGGGCTTCAAAAATTGAAGTGCCATACTTTTCACTGAAACATCTGTTCTTTCTTGATCCTCTAAATCTGTAAACCTGAATGACTGAGCAATGACCCATAAAAGAAAATCTTATTACCTTAGTCAGAAATGTAGAATGCACAAAAGCCATTTGCTATTGGGATGTGGTCTAAGTTTTCATTCCCCTTTGTCAGAAATTATGCCTGTTTTAATTCATCAGTTTCTTGACAGTCACTTCCCACAGATTCTGTGAAGGGTCCACTAGTATTGCATCCAGTGCAAGCCCAAACAGAATATTCAAGTACTTTAAAGCTTTAATTGGTATGTCTTGCCTGTCTTTCTTATTATCAGTTAATTAACTGGTAGCACCAGTAACCACAGCAGCATGAAGACCATCTCATTACCATGGCAAATTTAATTAAAAATGTCTTTTACAACTCAAATGTACTTTCTAAATAATATCTTTCACTTCTTGCATATTAAAACAGATCTGACCTGAACTTTTAATTATGACTCAAGTGCTCAATGTTAGGAGTGCATTTTGCACAATAGTCACATTTAATGAGTTACCGAGGTCTAAAATACAATAATAACTTTGTATAGAGTACCATTTTACTGAGGCATGGAAGAGCAACATTTCGTAGCCTTTGAACCATGACTACTAAAAGCTTACCAAAACGTCAACCCCTCCTATATCCTTGCTGCCAATTAGTGTCAAATGGAAGACAATGTTATTAGAAAGATTTCCCCCTGACCAAATTAATTTGGAATCTATGGCATCTCAGAAAAAGTAATGAGCTTCATCCTCATCTGTACTAACTACAAACTAGCTCATGTTCTTACTATGAATGGATAATTTTTTTTTACAAAAACTGAGCCTTCCTCTTCTGAAGCAGTCCCATGTGGCCCATGGATTCGGTGGTAACTGATGAGTCCAGTGTGGGTTCTGAAGACTCTGGCCTGGGTGGGATAGCTGGCGATTGATGGGGCAGATGGAATGTTGTGCACTCTTTCTCTTTGTCTATTGCCCCCCTGTTCTCCCATCAGACAGATTTGGTATTAGATACCTTGATGCCAGTTTGAGTGACTTTGGCCCAGAGATCCCAGGGAGTCTGTGAATACGCTGTGCTTTTCTCAAGGAGGTTTGATGTTGCTTTCTTCCTTCCAGAAGTCACATGTTGGAAGGGAACTCGGGGTAGAATGCTGGTTGCAGGTGCATTCAGGTATGTACAAAGTAAATGTGGCCTGCCCATCATAGCTGATTAAGTATGATCAAATCCTCTGTATTGGAATTAGGCCGACAAAGGGTGCAAGTATTGGTTTGCCTATCCTGTCAGAGTATATGGAAAATTTTGCAGACTCAGCTCTAGTAGTATCTGTCATTGCTTTGAGGTGCAGCCATGAGTTTTTCAAGTTGAAAATCTATTCACAGAGTATGGGGACGGATGCTGCCCAGTAAACTATGAACTCAGTGCTATATCTGAAGTCTTTGACTTCAAACACTCCTTTCCTTGGACGGCTGAAGACAGCTTATGGAGTGAAGACAGTGGCGAACTTTAGTAATTGACACCTACTGTCACTTGGAGGTGGCTGCTGAGGTAGGGAAATGGTCTGTGTTGACCAGAGCCTGTGTTGCCCTGTTTCTTTGCCTAATTGTGTTGTGTGACAAGGGTAAGATGATGGAGGAGTTTGGTCTTCCAGATGTTTAGCATTAGAGCCTTCCCAGTGTATGCAGTCATGAAAGAATCAATAATGGATTGGAGCTCATGCTTTTAGGGTGTATCTGAACAGATATTTCCTTCATTTTATTAATTGACCAAGAGTAAAGGTATCAATATTTGAACAATGTTTTCAACTAAAGCATAGATCAACTCTCATAGTTGCTGGGCAGGAGGAGAAGTATTACAGTAAGGAAGATTAAGATGAGAGTGATGGGATACCATAGATTCACTTGACCTGTGGTTCATCTGAAGGTGAGTATCACATTTTGCTTGTCATCATAAAAGGCAATAAAAGATACAAGCCAAATCTGAAAAGTATTCTAAATAATCTTTCTCAATATCTCAGTCTTTGGAGAAGAGGCAAAAAATGTATAGTTAAGTGCTGCTGTTCCTGCATTTTCATTGGACTTTAAAGGTTCAAAGGTTCATTTCATTGTCAAAGTATGCATGCACAGTACAACTCTGATGTTCACCTTCTTCAGGTAGCCATGAAATACGGAAAAACCATGGGTGTTGTTGAAAGAAAATACAACGCGCACCGCCCCTACAGAAAAATAAACAAAACTTACAAACCACAACCCTCCACCCCCTCCCTTGCACAAAAGACTAGCAGATCGCCCACTTGGAAACAGCAGCCAGAACATCTAAAACCCAAAACCAGCAACCCCTCCCTTGCAAAAAAACAGCAAAAATAACACCAAACCCCCAAACCCCTTCCCTCACAGAAAACGGCTTGACTTGTTGACTAGTGTAGAATCCAAGAAACCTAAATATGAATTTACTGATTGTCATCTTGTTCAGCCTAAGTCAAAGTAGCTACACGTTTGAAGTATCATGCTTAGTACAATTAAAATGCTGTAATTTTACTTAGTCTATCTTCTAACATTGGAATGGTCTAATGGATGAGTTTGTTTGGGGCATCAGCAATGCAATTCAATGTAGGAACGCGGAAAATTATCAGTAATCACAGAGAAAGAAAGGTTTTTACTACCTTATGCCAAAGATTGGACTACACATATATTGTTTCCAGCCATTTTGTGATGAAAAATCTATCTCACTTTGATTGTCCTTCATTTGTCAAAGTCCACTGTAAAATAGGTTTTACAGAAATGGCTTATTTACTCCAAAGACCATAGAGTTGAGAATCAAGAATGAGTCAACTTTATAGAACTAAAGGATGATGATGCTGATACAAGGAGTCCATTCAGTCCATTCTGACTCTAATGGAGCATCTCACTAACTCCACCCTCTGGTCCTATCGTTCAAGCCTTAAATGTTTTGAAATAAAACATGGAGTTAAAATTATACATAAATTTTGAGAATTGAACTTAATAAAAATCACATGATCCAACTCTAATCAAAACAAAATAAATTCCCATAACCACATTTTGCTTTATTTTTCCTTAAGCTGTTTATGGGAAATATTCTTAGAATTTTCTGGAGGTGTCTTTCATTTCATATCTCCATTCCATGCATCATTTATTGATTGTGACAAAATGTCTCATCCTATTATGGATTATGCTAAGTTTCTGTTGGTTCTGGGAAATGCACAGAACCATTTCACTGATGGATCCTCATTTTTGTTTTACAGTTTTTCATGGGTTTGCAACTTAATTGACAACCACATCCTCTCCCCTAGGAGCTATTTTATGTCTCACATTTTACAGGGCTCCCAATAGTTCCTCTATTTACAGAACAACAAAATTCAGTCGCCCTTTTTTCATAAGCCATGAGTTATTTCAATCCAAATGCTATGTTGCATTTGGATATTATACAAGAACTGGAGTTGTTCACTTCCTGAATGCTAAGATCCACAGATGATTTATTTTATTCAGAGAGGATTAAGGCGAATAATAAGCACTTAAAGGAACCATTTCCAGCTCACTATGCTGCACAATGAAATGAATGGTTTTGATAACTAGCCAGTGCTAAGTTGAACCAAAGGTCATTAGATTCATAACATTGCAGTTTTTGTTTAACAGCTCAGCACTCCCTCACCCTTAAGTAATTGCCAAACCACAATGTGGAGTCCTGTTCTTCACTTATTTCAAGCTACACTCTGAAAACTTTTCAGGACACCATGTGCAAGATTTTGACACAGGTTCTTTTGAATCATAATGGGTGGCAAGTCTTTCTTGTGAATTATGTCATACTGTAGCTACCAAATTAATTTCTATAAACTTTGCAAGGTGTGCCATAGAGAACTCAAAATATGCAATAAAATTTCTTCTTGTAAGCTGAATTTTATAAGACATAAGAGCAACAATGTTAACATTGTAGAGCTTAAAATAATTTATTTAATATCTTGGTGCTAATTTTAATTGTTAATGAGGAAATCCAGTTTAATTTCTAATGCTAGCTGAAAGGGATTACATCTAAGTAAAGTATTTTATATTGTCTTTGTTGCCTTCAATATGGACAAACACAGTAGCCAACTTTCCCATTGGCACATTCTACAAACAGCGAGGAAGAAAATCATAATTTAAATTTTTTGATGAAGCTCAGTTGAGGAATAAATGTTGAGGAACAAATGCAGTGAACTACCCTACACTTCTTCAGATGATGCCATATGAGCTCTACGTGTGTCTGAAGCAGACAGAAAGGCCTTAGATTAATGTCTGACACTTCAGTGTTGAAATGTCAGCATCACTCAGATTTGCACTGAATTCTTAGCATACGTAACCTGCCTGACCTTTTGCAGGTGAACTGAGATGTAAACTTTCTCACTATACTATCATTGCAAGTTAGGGAGATTTGTTTTGTGTTCTGAAGAATCAGAATCATTTAAGTAATCAAAGGTTTGGGCTAGCTGAGATGTATGGTCTATGGGGTGACATTCTGTAATCAGAAAATTGGTTTGCTGAAATTTGAGGCAAATTTCACAAGGGTTTCTAATCTGAAAATAATTCAGCCATTTTGTTTTGTCTCCAAGCACCTGGAAACATTTAGATATAAGGCTGAATGTAGCAGAGGACCCCAATTAGATGATAGAAAAGCTTATATAGGAATTGTAAGGAATGATGCATTTTTACAACATTAAGAAAATTGTTATTATTTGATAATAATTTGTCTCAGCTTGGCTGTCTCTGAATCACCTCTTTAACTAGTACACAGTCCATGGGGAATAACATTTGTAATGCACCATTTGTCTATTAACATGAAATGAAATTGCCGCAAAAAGAACAGAATCACATCATATAAATCCCAGATTGGACTGCTAATTCTCAACTCCTGCAACATAAAAATGAAAAGCATATCATTTTAATCAGGTCCAACATTTCTTCTGGGAGGATTACTTACAAACTAAAGTACCATTGTCATGTTTAAAAATAGAAGATTTTCTTTGGGTTTATTTCTGTCTTTGCAATATCTAAGGAGTACTTTTTACTGCCAATCAGATTGTTATTTTAAATCAATATCAATACAAAACTGCAAGGATTATTGTTGCAAAATTTTATAAAGAATAAATTATAGATAAACAATACAATGTGAGTAGTTAAGTTTACATATGACTCACAGTTCCATTTTAATAAAATTGACTGCTGGATTACTTAAATCAAAAGTCCTTGTAATGCTTTTCTGAAATGAATGAAGGAGAATTCTTTTTAAATTAATGATTGTTTTTAAAAATCCCAAAGGTAAAATTGATAACTTTGAGAGAATGACTTTAGAGTTCCATGGAATATTTTAGATAAAACTAGCCTATACGTTAAAAAAGTACACAGAATAATTTCAAATTAGTTTTAGTAAGGAAATTATTAGCTTTAGTTGCAATCCTGATCTAATTTAGTTCTCTGAAGGCCGAGGCTGCAAGAAGTTCTAACCCATTGTACTGCATTTCCTGAGAGATATAAGGCAATACTCCATTAGTTCTTTTTATGCCATTTTAACAATCCATGTGTAGAATTACAATTGCATCCATAATTTCCACCTTTTCCCTATATAGGTGGCGGGATGGTGGTGTAGTTGCATCCCCATCAGACTTTGAGGCGAGTAGTCTGGGGTTTGAATCCAGCCAGCTCCTTGCACGTTTTCCATCTGTGCAGGGTTGAGCATCATGCTATCAACTCAGCCTCATAAGAAACAGACAAATAAGCCAATGTAATGGTATAGTTGCTTCCCCATGAACCACTAGGCCCAGATCTGGTTCTCTTACAGGTGACCTCCTACATGTATATAATAACATTTGCTGGATTCAACACTCTCCCCACAGGGCAAAACTCAGGAAGGTTAAATTGAAGTACAATACAGTCGGCCCTGCTTATCCACAAGGGATTGGTTCCAGGACCCCTCACAGATACCAAAAAACATGGATGCTCATCCCTTATGTAACCTGTCTCAATGCGGTGGACTTTAGGACCAAGTGGAACCCCGGACCTTATTTAACCTGTCTCAGTACACTGGACTTTAGGACCCAGTGGAGCTCTGAATCCGCAGTGTTCCTGTTCACAAAAATAATCATGATCACAATTGAAAATAAAGTGGAAATAATAAAGGGATCGGAAAGAGGTGAAACGGCATCGGTCATTGGAAAGGCGTTAGGCTACAATAGGTCAAGAATAGGAAAAATTTTAAAGGATAAAGTGTGAAAGGCCCTGCCCCGATGAAAGCTACAATTATTACTAAGCCACACAGTGGTTTAATTATTGAAATACATACATTTCTTAAGTGTTTTATATGCATAGAGATGTAAAATATATACTATAGACTAAGACAAACGTTTAACTAACTGATGCTAAATAGTGCCAGATGCACCTGTTCTGACTTACTTAGTAAGAGAACTTCCATTTTTTCAACTTCCTCTGCAAGATGTATAATTAAAATCCCGATCCACGATAATCTACACACATCCTCCCGTATACTTTAAATCATCTCTAGTTTACTTATAATACCTACTACAATGTAAATGCTATATAAATAGTTGTTATATTGCATTATAATGACAAGAAAAAAAAGTCTACACATGCTCGAACAAGTGCTGGAAGAATACTTCCGTGTTTTCTCGATCCATAGTTGGTTGAATTCGTGCATGCGGAACTCGCGGATAAGGAGGACCAACTGTATACTGTTTGCATCTGGCCCCATTAGCTACAGCTCAGATGAAGCCATTATGTACAATGAGCCTTCATTAACCTTTGATTAAAAGTTAAATTAAGTTTTTTTAAATGTTTTAATGTTAATGATTTAATTAATGCCTATCACTGTAGAGTTAAGAAATTGCAAGGGTAAAAAGACCCTGATGGAAGTTATATTCAGGTAATATGAAGGTAAGCCAGCCAATAATATTGTCAATACATCCAGTTGAACTTTGCCCTAGCCGTCAACCTGTGGTTTTGTATTGTCATGTGCTCCTGTCCTCACTCCTGCTCTACTCCGGCCCCAGTATTACTGAGTACTCCATCTCTCCTTCTCCTTCCTCTTTATTACTGACCTCTGCAAGATGTATAATTAGTCACAGAGTTTCAAGAAACTCAAATTCTTGAGTAGTCGCACGTAGAAACAGAATAATAAACTTTTCAATCAGATGGTGGTTCTCTTGGTGGCCAAACAAAGATTTAACAGTAAAACAAAATCCATTTAAGTCAGACAGCCTCTTGAACAGTATGCTTCTCTCAATGTTATATCGATTACAACTCAGCAAAATATGCTGAACTGTCTCTGGACTACCAGTGTCACATAATCCAGTTGGATGTCTTCCTATTATCTTTACGTAATAGTTCAGCCCACAATGCCCCAACCCAAGTCTTGTTAATTTCACAATATCTCTACGATTTAAAGAGTAATAGTCTGAGACCTTTTTAACTAGTGGGTGACTAGAAAAGAAATGCCTTCCCTTTAATTCCTTTTTCCAATCCTCCTGCCATTGCTTCTCTATATCTTTTTTTAATCTTACTTCTCAATTCTGCTCTGCCTAAGAGTATTCTAATTCCTACTTGCCCACTCTGTAAGGAAGACTATGCAATGCCATCCACAATTTCATGCCCAGATATCCATGTAAATCTGACTTCACAACCCATCTTCCCTGCTCTAAACACAACTAAGAGAATTTCAATAACTATGTCAGGACAAGCTTTTGTTTTATTCCCTTTTATAGCCTCTAAGGCAGCAGCAGAATCTGAACAGATGACAACGCTGCATTGTCGAGAGTCTTCTGTCCACCATAAGACCCAGGGGATTGCTAATAATTCTGTTGCAAAGACAGAAACACCATCTGAAACCCATTAACCAATCTCAACTCCAAGTTGAGTCACGTACATCCCAAATCCTGCCTTACTGCTCTCTGAGTCCACTGAGACATCAGTAAAAATCTTCATATAAGATCCCCATTTATTATTTAAATATTCACTTACGATCACTGTTGAAATTGGTCTGCTTCCTTGAAGCTGAAAAAGGAGGAATAGATCTACTTCTGGTTCTGGCAAAAGCCAAAGAGGAACAGGTGGCAAGCAAATTTGGTCAGCTATGTCTTCCTCAATCCATTTCAATTTCACAGCCCAGATATTAACCAAATCTAAAAATGTATATCTTTCAATTTTACTTTCGTGTTCCGACATCTCCTGCAAAAGACATTTTGATGGACAGCTGTGATTGAAACCATTTAGTTTTGCCCAATACTGCAGAGCCAACTTAACTCGTCTTAAAGGTGTTGGAGTCGTTTATTAAGCATATGGTTTCAGGGTACTTAGGGGCAGATGATAAAATAGGCCAAAGTCAGCATAGTTTTCTAAAGGGGAAATCTTGCCTGACAAATCAGTTGAAATTTTTTGAGGCAATAAGTAGAATAGACAAAGGAGAGTCTGTGGATATTGTTTACATGGATTTTCAGAAGGCCCTTGACAAGGTGCTGCAAATGAGGCTGCTTAATGTGATAAGAGCCCATGGTATTACAGGAAAGAAACTGGCTGACTAAATGGAGTCAAAGAGTGGGAATAAAGGGTGCCATTTTTGTTTGGCAGCTGACAGTGACTAGTAACGTGCTGCAGTGCTTGGTGTTATAATGTGAAAAGAAACAGTTCCGTTAATAATTTGGATGAAAGACTTGATGGCCTTTTGGCCAAGTTTTCTGACAATACGAAGATAGGTGAAGGGGCAGGTAGTGTTACAGAGGAAAGATGTCTGTAGAAGGACAAAAGATTGGGGGAATGAGGAATGAAGTGGCAGATGGAATATAATGCAAGGAAGCGTGTGCTCATGCACTTTGGGAGAAGGAATAAAGCCTGAGGCTTTATGAGGCATTGGTCAGACTGCATGGGGTCTTGTGAGGAGTTTTGGGGCCCTTATCTATGAAAAGATGTACCAACATTGAAATTGGTTAAAATGAGAGTCATGAGAATGATCCCAGGAATGAAGGGTTTAACTTATGACAACTTTTGATGGCTCTGGTCTTGGACTCGCTGGAATTAAAAAGAATATTGTAAGGCCTAGATAGAGTGGACATGGAGAGGATGCTTCCTATTGAAGAGGAGTCTAGGACCAGAGGGCTCGCCCTCAGATTTGAGGGACGTCCATTTAGAACAGAGATGAAGAAAAATTTCTTTATCTAGGGGTTGGTGAATCTGTGGAATTCATTGCCCCCGACTGCTGTGCAGGCCAGTTCATTAGGTACACTTAAGACAGAGGTTGATAGGTTCTTGACTAGTCAGGGCATCAAAGGGGAGAAAGCAGGAGAATGGATTGAGAGGGATAATAAATCAGCCATTTTGGAATGGTGTAGCACACTTGATGGGCGGAATAGCCTAAGTCCCCTCCTATGTCTTATGGTTTTATGGAAATGTGTTCCTTAGTAATCTAATGATTAAAATTCATAAAGGCTTTTAAATATTGTGAGGAATTTATTTAGTGGCACATTTAAGGGGGGGAAGGCTGTGTCATACTGAGTCACACAAATGTGTCATTTCCATTATTTTGTACTGCATTGTGACTTCAGGTTGTATTGATTGAACGGGATGATCCAGATGCTGTCACTGTTTACATTCTCTCTCCCTCCATTATTTAATACTTGGCCACAATTCACCGAATGATTTAATGGTCCACTAAGAGTAAAAGAGCACGTGTTGAAAATAGTTGAATATCCACTTCAAAATATAAGAAGATACTTACAATAGTTGTACAATTTGATTAGGTTCTTACACATTTATATATCGAGCAGTAGCAATGCAAGGTGTCAGTCTGCATACAGATGCGATTATACAACCTTTCTCATCAAGTTATCCAAGAGGAGACACTACTGCAATTGGAGGGTTCTTGCCTGTTTTAAACAATAAATGAACCTGACTGAATAGTACTAGCTTGCTAAGTGTTAGTATAGATTATACTTCTTCCTGGGTTCTGAACTGCAGGAAAAACATAGTTGGCAGCCTAAGCTTCTTCTACAGAGCAATGTAGATTTGGGCATATTAATTCATGGTGTGTGGTGGACACAGTTTGAGTTGAATAGATAGGAGATTTGATTTGATTCTCAACTATGCCAGCAGCAGAACAAGGACAATCAGGTATCTCATACACCCTGCCTAAATTTTCCATCCATGGCCAGTGTATTTTGGATGATGATTTGAAACTTCTCATTTTGCATAAAAGTAAATTTTGACCCCTACACCTTACCAAAATTATAACTTTGTCAAACAGAATGATTAAAAACTAAATTCCAACTTGCAGTGCTTCCTCTGCTTTATTTTTCCAAAAGTACTTTTGTTACAGAAAGGTTTAAGAAAAGGCTCATTGAAATTCTGATTGGGTGTAAAGATATTAAGGAGGTTACTGGTGAAAAGTTTGTGATGCATCAATCACCATGAGATCAAATCTTTAACATTACTGCCTGGCTGCTATTAACTGGTCTTTAACACGGAAAATACAAAAATGAGATAGATGATTCCTATGACATTTATGTGTAACATACCGTAAGACCATAGTATATAGGCGTAGAATCAGGCCATTTGGCCCATCAGGTCTGCTCTGTCATTTCATCATGGCTGATCCAGTTTTCCTCTCAGCCCCAATCTTTTGCCTCCCCTCCCCCATATCTCTTCATGCCCTGACCAATCAAGAATCTATCAGCCTCTACCTTGAATATACATGAAGACTTGGCTTCCACAGATCCCGTGGATTCCACAGATTTACCACTAACTGGCTAAATTCCTCCTCATTTCCATTAGAAAAGGACATCCCTCTATTCTGAGGCTGTGTCTTCTGTTCTTAGACTCTCCTACCATAGGAAATATCCTCTCCGCATTCACTCTATCAAGAATTTCCACCATTCAATGGGTTTCAGTGAGGTCACCCCTCATTTTTCTGAATTCTAATGAATACAGGCCCAGAGCCATCAAATGCTCTTCATATTACAAGCCTTTTAATCCTGGAATCATTTTTGTGAACCTCCTTTGAACCCTCTCCAGCTTCAGCACGTAACTTTCTAAGATAAGGGGCCCAAAGCTACTTAGAAATCTCCAAGTGAGACCTCATCAATGCTTTTTAAAGTCTCAATATTACATCCTTGCTTTTATATTCTAGTCCCCTTGAAATGAATATTAATATTGTATTTGCCTTCCTCACTGTAACTCAACCTGTAAATTAACCTTTACGCAATCCCGCACAAGGACTTTCAAATCTCTTTCCACCCCAGTTTTTTGTATTTTCTCTCCTTTTAGAACATAGTTAATTCTTTAATTTCTTTTACCAAAGTGCTTAACCATACATTTCCCAGCACTGTATTCCATCGGCCATTTCTTTGACCAGTCTCCTAATGTGTCCAAGTCCTTCTGTAGACTCTCTAATTCCTCAAATCAACTTACCCCTCCACCTATCATCTGCAAACCTTGCAACAAAGCGATCAATTCCATCATCCAACTAATTGACATATAATGTAAAAAGAATCAATCCCAACAGAGACCCTTGTGGAACACCACTAGTCATCAGCAGATAGCCAGAAAAGGCTCCTTTCATTCCTACTCTATGCCCCCTGCCAATCAGCCACTGTTTCACATATGTCAAAATCCATCCTGTAAAGATTGTTAAGCAGCCTCATGAGTGGCACTTTGTCAAAGGCCTTCTGAAAATCTAAGTATACATCAAGTGACTCCTTGATATGTTGTATGCTATGATATACTATATATACTATGATATGTTGTATACTATGCAACTCCCTGTTGTATACTATGAAGTATACAACATCAAGTCCATTCTGCTTGTTATTTCTTCAAAGAATTCCAACAGATATCTCAGGCAAATTTTTCCCTTGAGGAAATCATACTGCCTATGGCCTATTTTATTATATACCTGATGCACCATCAATAACTCACTCTGAGACGTAAAGGCGAGATATCGGCTTTTATTGACTGGAAGAAGGAACAAGCAGTGGTTGACCACCATACTACATACTGGAGACTGAGAGGCTGGGCTCAGGCCTTGATCGTCTTTATACAGGGATCTGTGGGAGGAGCCACAGGAGCAGTCAGCAGGGGGTGTGTCCAGACAGGTATATGTTGTTCACCACAATACCTCCAAGTACCTTGAGACCTCATCCTTAATAATCGAATTCAGCATCTTCCCAACCACTGAGGTCTGACTAACCGGCTTATGGTTTCCTTTCTTCTGCCTCTCTCCCTTCTTGAAGAATAGAGTGACATTTGCAATTTTCTAGTCTTCCAGAATCATTCCAGAATCTAGTGACACTTGAAAGATCATTACTAATGCCTCCACAATCTCTTCAGCCACCTCTTTCAGGACTTTAGGGTGTACACCATCTGGTCCAGGTGACTTACCTATCTTAAGACATTTCAGTTTCCAAAGAAACTTCTGTCTATGGTAACTTTGCACACTTCTTGCTCCCTGACACCTGCATCTTCCACAGTGAAGACTAATGCAGAACACTTATTCAGTTCATCTGCTATTTTGTTGGCTCCCTCTATTGGGCTCCAGCATGAACTGTTCGAAAAATCCATCTTGTAGGGACCCTAAAAATTCCCCCTCTTGTGATCCAACATTAAAATGATTTTCCCAATCTACCTGCACTTTGATGTCCCCCATGACTATTGTAACATTGCCCTTTTGGCATGCATTTTCTATCTCCCATTATAATTTGTAGGCCGCATCCTTACTACTGTTTCTGGGTCTGTATACAACTCCCATCAGGGTCTTCTTAGCTTGCAGTTCCTTAGCTCTATCCACAATGATTGAGCACTTTCTGACCTTATGTCACTTCCTTCTAATGATTTGATTTCATTTTTTACCAATAGAGTAACTCCACCCCCTCTGCCTTCCTGCCTATCTTTTCAATACAATGTGTATCCTTGGACAATAAGTTCCCAGCTACGATCTTTCAGCCATGAATCAATGATGCCTACAACATCATACCTGCCGGTCTACCTTATTCTGTATACTTCCGCATTCAGGTACATCACCGTCAGTCCTGTATTCACCCTTTTCAATTTTGTCACACAATGCTCAACCTTTGGATTTCTAACTTTGCCTGAGGTATTACCAACACTTGCCTCCACAATCTCTCCACTAACAGTTCTGACACTCTGGTTCTCATCCTCCTGCAATTCTAGTTTGAACCCTACTGTGTAGCATTAACAAACCTTCTCTCTAGGATATTAGTCCCCCTCCAGTCCAGGTGCAAGCCATCCCTTCTGTACAGGTCCCACATTCCCTGAAAGTGAGTCCAATGATCCAAAAAGCTTATGCCCTCCCTCTTACACCAACTCCTTAGCCAAGTATTAGATGGTATAATCTTCCTAGTTCTAGCCCCACTAGCATGTGGCACAGGTAGCAATCCTGAGATCACAACCCGAGAGGTCCTGCACTTTAACTTAGTACCTAACTTCCTATGCAGAACCTCATCACTCGTCCTACACATGTCAATGGTTGCTATATGGCTGTTCACCCTCCCACTTAAGAATGCTGACAGCTCGATCTAAGATAGAAACATAGAAAACCAACAGCACAATATAAGCCCTTTGGCCTACAATGCTGTGCCAAACATGTACTTACTTTAGAAATTAGCTAGGGCTACCCACAGCCCTCTACTTTTCTAAGCTCCATGCACCTATCGAAGAATCTCTTAAAAGACACTATTATATCCGCCTCCACCACTGTTGCCAGCAGCCCATTCCACACACGCACCACTCTCTGCGTAAAAAAACTTACCCCTGACATCTCCTCTGCACCTACTTCCAAACACGTTAAAACTGAGCCCTCTCGTGTTAGCCATTTCAGCCCTGGGAAAAAGCCTCTGACTATCCACATGATCAATGCCTCTCATCACATTATACACATCTGTCAGGTCTCCTCTCATCCACCGTCACTCCAAGGAGAAAAGGCCATGTTCATTCAACCTGTTTTCATAAGGCATTCTCTCCAATACAGGCAGCATCCTTGTAAGTCTCGTCTGCATCCTTTCCATAGTTTCCACATCCTTCTTGTAGTGAGGTGACCAGAACTGAAGACAGTACTCTAAGTGGGGTCTGACCAGGATCCTATACAGTTGTAACATTACCTCTCGGCTCTTGAACTCAATCCCATGGTTGATGAAGGCCAATACACCATATGCCTTCTTAACCACAGAGTCAACCTGCGCAGCAGCTTTGAGTGTCCTATGGACTTGGACCCCAAGATTCCTCTGATCTTCCACACTACCAAGAGTCTTACCATTAGTACTACATTCTGCCATCATTTGACCTATCAAAATGAACCACCTCACACTTATCTGGGTTGAACTCCATCTGCCACTTCTCAATCCAGTTTTGCATCCTATCAGTAACCTCTGACAGGCCTCCACATTATCCACAACACCCCCAACCTTTGTGTCATCACCATATTTACTAACCCATTCCCCCACTTCCTCATCCAGATCATTTATAAAAATCAAGAAGATAAGGGGTCCCAGAACAGATCCCTGAGGCACATCACTGCTCACCGATCTCCATGCAGAATATGACCCGTCTACAACTACTCTTTGCCTTCTGTGGGCAAGCCAATTCTGGATCCACAAAGCAAGGTCCCCTTGGATCCCATACCTCCTTACTTTCTCAATAAGCCTTGCATGGAGTACCTTAACAAATGCCTTGCTGAAATCCATATACACTACATCTCCTGCTCTACCTTCATCAATGTGTTTAGTCACATCATAAAAAAAATTCAATCAGGCTCGTAAGGCACAACGCACCTTTGACAATGTCATGCTGACTTTTCCTAATTATATTATGCCTCTCCAAATGTTCATAAATCCTGCCTCTCAGGATCTTCTCCATCAACTGACCAACCACTAAGCCTCATTGGTCCATAATTTCCTGGGCTATCTCTATGCCCTTTCTTGAATAAGGGAACAAGATCTGCAACCATCCAATCCTCTGGAACCTCTCCTGTCCCCATTGATGATGCAAAGATAATTGCCAGAGGCTCAGCAATCTCCTCCTTCATGTCCCACAATAGCCTAGGTTATATCTCATCCAGTCCTGGTAACTTGTCCAATTTGATGCTTTCCAAAAGCTCCAGCACATCCTCTTTCTTAATGTCTATAAGCTCAAGCTTTTCAGTCCTCTGTAAGGTATCCCTACAATCGCCAAGGTCCTTTTCTGTAGTGAATACTGAAGCAAAGTATTCATTAAGTCCCTCTGCTGCCTCCTCCGGTTCCATACACACTTTTCCACTGTCACACTTGATTGGTTCTATTCTCGCACATCTTATCCTCTTCTGCTTCACATTCTTGTAGAATGCCTTAGTGTTTTCCTTTATCCTGGTCACCAAGGCCTTCTCATGGCCCCTTCTGGCTCTCCTAATTTCTTAACCTCCTTCCTGCTAGCCTTATAATTTTCTGGATTTCTATCATTACCTAGTTTTTTGAACCTTTTGTAAGCTTTTGTTCTTTTCTTGACTAGATTTTCAACAGCCTTTGTACACCATGGTTCCTGTACCCTACCATCCTTCCCCTGTCTCATTGATATTTACCTATGCAGAACACCACACAAATATCTCCTGAACATTTGCCACATTTCAGCTGTACATTTCCCTGAGAACATCTGCTCCCAATTTATACTTCCAAGTTCCTGCCTGATAGCTGCATATTTCCCCTTACTCCACTTAAACATTTTCCTGACTTGTCTGCTCCAAACCCTCTCCAATGCTGTGGTAAAAGAGATAGAATTGTGATAACTATCTCCAAAATTCTCTCCCACTGAGAGACCTGACACCTGACCAGGTTCATTTCCCAATACCAGATCAGGTACAGCCTCTCCTCTTGAAGGCTTATCTACATATTATGTCAGACAACCTTCCTGAACACACCTAACAAACTCCACCCCATCTAAACCTTTTGCTCTAGGGAGATGCCAATCAATACTGGGGAAATTAAAATCTCCCACCACAACAACCCTGTTATTATTATTCTGGATCCTAACACCTGGGAGGCAACATACCATCTGTGAATCTTGATCGCACCCACAGAACCTCCTGTCCATTCCCCTAGCAGCACAGTATGTCCCTTCTTCCCCCTTCCCTTCTGAGCCACAGAGGCAGACTCAGTACCAGAGACCCGACCACTGTGACATTCCTCTGTTAAATCGTTCTCCACCTGGCAACCCCCCCCCCCCCCCAACAGTATCCAGAGTAATATACCTATTATTGAGGGAGATAGGCGTCAGGATACTCTGTACTGTCTCCAAACCCATTTCCCTTTCCCTTTCTAGTATCGACCATCCATTGCGTCCACTTCCCGATAACTGGGTAATATTAACAAGCCCACTTAAAGCATTCACCAAAGGGAAGTTTCTATTCCGGATCTTTATCCTGCACAGGAATTTCACTCTATGTACAATTACAGGTTGATGGTCTAAGGTCACTGTTGGGGAACATCAGATTACTTGTGGTTCACTTAAGTAAAGCTGGTGGGTCATGTCCTTTGATGATTAGATCATTGGAAGTTCATGTAGTGGATATTCGCCAGAGAATCTGTTGTTGAATAAATTCACCCCAAAGGCTAAACATCAGACCAAAGCTCTTTGCACTAATCCAGTAAAGTTTTACAAAAGTGTGTGTTGCCGCGCAGTACTTGGGGAGCCACAACAACTGTTTCTGAATTTCATTAAGAAAACTGCCCTCCTTCCCAATGCTTTTTGAGGTAAATTCTATTGAAGCTGTGACATTTTGATGGCAACTTACACACAGATAATCCCATACAAGTTCCTGTCTTGCTTGGGCTGTGATATTTCTTCAATACAAATTGTTAATATGTCTGAATTACTCTTGCCTATAATTAATACATTCACTTCTGCACATCGTTTCCCCAAGGAATATTGTAAAGAAATGAAAAGATTTTAGGGTCAATCAGCAAAACGTATCAGGCTTGCTTATTTCGTAGCATTACCACATCTGTTCTACACATCTGTGTAGAAGCTTATACAGAGAAGGTACAGCCATACATCAGTCAAAGCCATACATCAGTCAAACCTTTTATTTTGATTAACTGGAGAAAGAGTTTAAACCTGTAACCCATGGACATAGAGGAGAGATGTCATCACTTAAGTTAAAATCAAAGTCTGTTACAACTGCCACTATTTGGGACTGGGACCAAAAATTGCTTTTTGTAGAAGCCTATTCTGTCATAACATCAATGTATGGGAGAGTGAAGCAATTTTACCCAACTGCAAGCTTTCATGTCAGTCATGGTTACAGTGAGAACTCTGGGTTGAAGACAACAAGGAGGAATTTCATTAGTGATGTCAGACTATAGGAACAAAGTTGCTGTGCCATCATTTTACAATATCTAATTTGCAATGGTAACTGGTGTAGCCATTGATGTAACTGGAGGAACATGCTTTTTTTGAGATCTTGAGCATAAAAATCATTTTATGAATTATTGTTTTTCTTTAGTGTCTAAACTCTTGCAGTTTCAACATGTCAAAGAAGGAAAAAGAGAATACTGGAAACTGCAGACAGTCAGTCCAGTAACTTCTGTGTATAGGGAAATACTAAGGACAATAGGAAATTATGAGATAATGGAACACTTTGAAAACATCAACAGAAATGGATAAAGTCCAAGTGGATTGATAAAAGTAAAATTCTGTTTGATAGGCCTCATGCACTTTTTTTTTTGTAATGTATTTTTTTATTGAAGTTCATCATCAAACAAACATTTCCATAAGATGTATTTCAGACATTGCACATATATATCATATAATCATATATATCACAAATCTCCACAAAGTATTTATCTGGGGTATACACTTACAGAAAAGAGTGGAAAGAAAAAACAAGCAAATGGAAAGAACTATGTACAAGTAGGGAGTGATCTTTTTTTACAACATATTCATTGAATTTTGAGAATAAAATCAGGCCTATGAGGCATTGTGTAGTTAAACCATTTTTCCCAGTATGAATCAAATTGTTCCAGCTTATGATTAACAGATGCTGTTATCTTCTCCATTTTGTAAATGCCCATTGTAATTTCCATCCATGTATTTAAAGTTGGGCTCTCCTGTGATAACCATTTCCTAGTAAGAGCCTTTTTACCAGCCTCCAACAGTATACTCATTAAATATTTATCTCTTTTCAGCCATTCTTGAGGTATAGATCCAATATATATGGTCTTACTCTGTAAGGGTATTGCACATTTAAAGATGTCTTGTAGGGCATTGTGTATCCCCTCCCCCCCAATAGTTATTAATAATAGGGCTGTCCCAAAAAATTTTGATAATGATTTGCATTTTGATTTCCACAATTTCTCCAGCAAACAGGGAGGTTACTATCATAATCGGATTTCTAAGAGGGTGTAATAAAATATCTTATCAAGTTTTTCCATCCAAACTCCCTCCATTTCTGTGAACTGGAACACTTCCATTGATACCTCCATATTGTTGTCCATTCTTCCTCAGATATAATTATCCCTCCTTCCTTCTCCCATTTTGTTTTAATGTATGAAGTTGAATGTGTTTTAAGATTTGACAACCCCTTATACATGCTTGAAATGATTCTACTACCATTATCTGAATTATATGCTTTTCTAAAGAGTTCTATCAAGCATATACTTGCCTTGGTTACATTTTTAAGCAACTTATTAACATATTGTCACATCTGTAAATACCAATAATAATCTTGTTTTTCTAATAAGTGTTTCTCTTTAAGCATTTCAAAACTGAACAGTGTTCTTTCTTTCATTATGTTGCAAAGAACTGTTATTCCTTTAGCTGTTCAGTCCTTAAATTGATCATCCAATTTATTTGGTGTAAAATCCAAGTCATGTGCACACCATTTACGAATTGCAATATCTCCCTCTAGATTATATTCTTTTATAGTAGTTTTCCATATTTTAAGAGTCAATTTCACCCATGGGTTATCAATAGTATTTATGTACCTTTGCAGGTTGTTATCAGCCAAAATTGCTTGTATGGGGATGGGAAGTACCCGCTCCTCAATGTTTTTCCATTTAAGGATGTAACTGGTGGAATAGGTAAAAGAAAACTTATAGTTATCATGTATTTGGATCCTATAAAAGTACCACCTAAAACACTAGTGTGCGGAATTAAAGGATTTAGGACTGCGGTTATACAGAAGCATGGATTGAAAACGGTAGCTTTGGAAGCCCAGTCATTGAATATATCTCACAGGATGTGTATGTGCATCAAGTGGTAATATGGACGCAGAAAATAAAAGATAACCATTCGGCCCTTCAATTCTGTTTCACTGATCAATATACTCATAGGAAATCCTTTATGTTATTCCTTATTCCTGCCCTCTCCCTATACCCTTGAAGCCAATCGTCTCTATTTACTTCCTAACTACACTTAGTAGCCAGAGTTTAGGTGCATCTGTACATCTGCTCATTAATGCAAATATCTAATCTCAGAAACTACTGA
This sequence comes from Hypanus sabinus, assembly GCF_030144855.1. Taxonomy (NCBI): domain Eukaryota; kingdom Metazoa; phylum Chordata; class Chondrichthyes; order Myliobatiformes; family Dasyatidae; genus Hypanus; species Hypanus sabinus. The sequence continues at coordinate 156,789,398 of NC_082711.1, read as the reverse complement.
TCACCTGGGATTTTCATGTATATCAACCTCAAGAGTTTACAGAGAACGATGCAAAAATAAAAAAAAAAACATCCAGTGAATGGCAGTTCTGAGGACTTGGTAATGAGAGAGATCAGAGGAGAATGGGCAGGCTGGTTCAAGATGATAAGAAGGCAACAGTAACTCCAATAACCACGTGTTACAACAGCGGTGTGCAGAAGAGCGTCTCTGAATGCACAACGTATCGAACCTTGAAGTGAATGGGCTACAGCAGCACAAGACAACAAACATACAAGACATACCAACTAAAGTGGACACTGTGTGTATTTAAGAATCAGATCGACACAATTGGCATCAAGGATATGGGAAGAGGGCAGCAATGCTAACGTAAAGGATCTTCCATGATTATATTGAACAGTGAAACAGAATTGAAGGGCCAAGTGCCTTGCATTTATTCTCTGCTTTCATCTTTGCACTTAATGCACACGCACATCCCATTGCGAGCCATATAGGATGGGGGTTTGTGTAGGCTTGCATGTTTGTGATTTAAAAACACCCTATAGAATTATACATGGTAAGCCAATCAGCCTTCAATATTATTCTGGGGCCAGGACAAGTCATTTTGTAACTCAAACCTAATGCAAAAACATAGCAAGATAATGCCCATCAATGCTTTTTGAAGTGTTCAATAGCTTCATGCATTCAGTAATATTTTGAATCCGGATTATCATTGTGATGATAGTGTGAGGTTTGCTACTTTCTAGAGCTGTTTAAAGTTGTTAGATTCTGCAGAGATCTATGTGCAGGGCTTGGGAAAAATTTGTCCTGTAGTCAAGGTGTAACCCCCTGGGTCGCCTCAGGCTCGCTCAGCTCGTCTCTGTCTAGGGGGAGCAGCCTTCGGCCCCGCCAAACTGGGTAATCAGCTGGAGTGAATGCTTGTGATGTCCCCGCCTCGCCCAAAAACAGACAGTACACCATATGCGGTTAAATGAGTACAATTTATAAAGGTTACCATAACTAAGTGATTAATAACGATACAGTATATATGAAGAAAAAATATAAAGAAAAGGTGCCAAACTTATCAAAGTCCAAACCACTTCGTGCACAACCATTGGAGCTCAATTACTGAAGTCTTCTGGCCACCATTCGATCCCCTCCGAACTCCTTGACTCGCAGCTTAGGACCATCCGAAGTGGTCAACCAAGCACATCTAGCTTCATCTCCTCTCCTCAGAGTACCTCCTGGCCTCAGACCCCCGCTTGGGGTCCGTTCCTCGCCCAGTTTACAGCATCGCGTCCTCTCTCTCTCACCCCCTCGCGCCGATCTGCCCAAAAGCCCGCCAACTATAGCTCACAGACTCAGAAGAAAGAACAACATTAATCCCAATTGATTTACAAACAAATACAATTCTCGTTATCAGTAAATTTTAACCCAAACAAGCTTCCAGCACTCTCTCGCAACAAAGAAGCATTCCTACTTTTAACAAAAGAAAGAAGCCATTTTTGATTACATACACAGTAACAAAG